>NC_141808.1:8321785-8965000 GCF_057944985.1 Cucurbita pepo subsp. pepo
CCCTCATTTATACCCTTATAGAATTCTTCGTTGGCGACCCCTTGAAATACCAGGAAAGATCTGCCGAAATACTCGTTAACCTGAAGTGTCCCACCTTAGGAGATTTCAGGTGGTACAAAGACATGTATTTCTGCAATGTTCTTATTAGAACAGACAGTTCGTTGGAATTCTGGAAAGAGAATTTTGTCAATGGACTACCAAAACACTTCTAAAGAAGGATCAAAGACGGTCTTAAGACAAAGTATAATGGAACAATTCCGTGGCATACTTTGTCATACGGGTCAATAACATCCTTCATCATAGAAGAAGGACTCAGACTTTGCAATGAGTCAAAGATTCAAAACAAGCTTTCTTCGATATCAAATAGAAAAGAGCTTGGAAGATTTTGCGATCAATATGGATGCAAGGGGATAGAGGCCCCCTCAACCTCCAAAAAGAAGAAGGTTAAGACGCATCCAAAGCCTTATAATTCGTACAGGCCCAGAGAAAAGTATCGAAAGAAACCAGTACAATCTCAAAAGCCAACATATTCAAGAAGAAAGTATACTCCTACAAAAACCCATAGAGGAAAGAAAAAGCAAACTTGCTTTAAATGTCGAGAAGAAGGACACTTTGGTAACGAGTGTCCGATAAGAGGAAAGATAAATGAGTTGTATATAGATCAAGAGCTGAAAAATCAGCTACTACGACTAGCTCTAACCGACTCAGAACAATCAAGTGAAGGAGAAATCCTCGAACTCCAAGAAGAATCCGATTCATATTCTAGCATAGAATATGAATCAGGACAAGAAGGAAAGAGGACGTGCGAAGGATGCATAATTGCCTGGATCAAGAAATTCTACTCGAAGTAGTAGAAAAAGTTCAAGAAATAGAAATTCAATAGAAAATCGCTCAACGACTCGGAGATGCCATGACAATCTCTAAGCCACCTGAAAGGGAAGAAAAAAATCCCTACAGACTTCAATCAGTTCTCCAAAGGTTTGAAAAATCAAGAGAACTCACTACTCAAGACCTACAAAGAGAGATTAATAATCTCAAACAAGAAGTACAGGCATTAAGATCTGAAACTAGGTCAGAATCCTATATGCTTTGCCAAGAAGTTCTCAATCTTCAGGAACGGCTGCCCGAACGAAAGGAAACGGCGCAACCAAACCTGGACGAGGATGACTTTCAAAGTTCCTTCGTTGGAGCCATCACCATTTCTCAATATCAAAAATGGTATGCTCTCGTTACCTTAAAAATTTATGATTTCAAAATCACACTAAAGGTTCTCATTGATACTGGAGCCAATAAAAATTGCATTGAGAAAGGCCTAATACCTACAAAGTATTTTGAAAAAACTACTGAGGGCCTTAGAGGTTCAAATAACAATAGACTCAAAATTAATTACAAATTATCTAAAGTCCATGTTTGTAATGACGGAATTTGCTTCGTAAATTTCGTTCTTTTAGTAAACGACTTAGGACAAGAACTAATCCTAAGTACTCCTTTAATTACTCAATTATACCCTTTTAAAATAACTGAAAAGTGGTTAGAGTCAAAAGCCCTAGGAAAAAAGATAAAATTTAATTTCCTTTCTCCTATATGGAGTAGTGAAAGAATACAATTATTCAATCAATAAATGTATTAAATTATAAAGAAAAACAAATTTCTTTTTTTAAAGAAGAAATTTCATTCAAAAAGAATAGAAGAACAGATTCAAAGTAAGACCGTCAAGTCTAAAATCAAAACTTTACAAACTCAAATAGAAAGGGAGATTTGTTCAAATATCCCTAATGCCTTTTAGAATAGGAAGCAACACATAGTTAATCTTCCTTATGTCAAAAACATCGAGGAGAAAAATATTCCTACGAAGGCCACTCCTATTCAAATAAATAAGGAATTACTAACATTCTGCCGAGCTGAAACCAATGATCTTTTGCAGAAGGGTCTTATTAGTCCGTCAAAGAGCCCTGGTCATGTATGGCTTTTTACGTCAACAACCAGGCAGAGAAGGAACGTGGAGTCTCACAACTGGTAATAAACTACAAACCCTTAAATAAGGTTTTGGAATAGATTAGATATCCAATTCCAAATAAATTAGATTTAATGCAAAGAGTTTCAAATGCTAAAGTATTTTCAAAATTTGATATGAAATCCGAATTTTGGCAAATCAAGATTTCAGAAAAAGACAAGTACAAAACGGCTTTCAATGTCCCTTTCGAACAATACGAATGGAACGTTATGCCATTTGGGCTAACAAACGCTCCATCCGAATTTCAAAAGATTGTGAATGATATTTTCAATCCTTTTCAATTGTTTATGTTGACGATGTTCTTATTTTTTCTCAAAACATCCATCAACATTTCAAGCATCTTCGAACATTTTTTACGACAGTCAAAAGAAGTGGTTTAGTTGTGTCTGAACCATAAATAAACTTTTTCAAACAAAGATCCGTTTTCTTGGATTTGAAATTCATTTGGGTCTCATTAAACCCATTCAAAGATCCATTGAGTTTGCCTCAAACTTTTCGAACCAAATTACGGATAAAACCCAACTACAAAGATTTTTGGGATGTCTCAATTATGTGTCTTTTTTCGTTCAAAATATCAGACCCATTTGCAAGCCACTTTTTGAAAAGTTCAAAAAGAATCCAAAGCCCTGGACTGAAGAACACACACAAACAGTCCAAAAAATCAAATCCCTTGTCAAGTCAATTCCGTGTTTATCGCTGATAAACCTAAGTGCTAGTTTAATAGTGGAGACCGACGCATCCGATATTGGATATGGAGGAATCCTGAAACACTCTCTTGACAAGAAAGAATCCATTGTCCATTTCCATTCGGGAATATGGAATTCTACTCAAAAAAATTACTCAACAGTGAAGAAAGAAATACTTTCAATAGTACTTTGTGTACAAAAATTTCAAAGCGATTTAATTAACAAAAGCTTTGTTATCAAAACAGATTCAAGGGCATCTAAATTTGTTTTAGAAAAAGATGTCAAGAATCTTGTGTCTAAACAAAATTTTGCTAGATGGCAAGCCATTTTATCTTGCTTCAACTTCAAAATTTTGCTTATAAAAGGGATCGAAAACCCCTTGGCAGATTACCTCTCAAGAGAGTTCTTACTCTCGAAGAAAAACTCTCCCTAGCCAACCTCCTTCTCCCAGTGATGACCGGTAAGAAAGCAACAGAAAAAGGGAAGAAGCCCATTGCTTCTTCAAACACACCTACTCCAATGACGTCCGATAGCTACGCAATGGATGCTGGTTTCACATTGGTGACCAGGTCTAGAGCAAAGCTTTCTAAAAAACAAGCGGAGGTTATCACTCCGACGAGGCCTTCTGCCTCTTCAACACGGCCATCTGCCGCTACTCCATCGAGACCTACTGTCTCTTCCACTTCAAAGGGACCTTCTGTCCTCTCAACCTACTCAGACGTGGTTGTTCCCGTTCGATTTTCTCCAGTTCTTGAAATCATGACCTATTTTCAAAAAACTGTGTCTATACTAGAAGCCCTGGTAGAACCAGAATACGACGACCCAAAAATCAGCGAGGTCGTCAAGAAAGCCTATCCATCGAGATTCTTCTATAGCTTGGAAGATCTTCATAAGACCAGATGGTTTTATGAATTCATTTTAGTCGACACAAAATCCATCGAAATTACTCATCTTCCGAGTCGTGATGATCCTTCAAAAATCTCGTACTCAAAGTTAAAAATTTTCAAAGTCATGAATCCGACGTACTGGAATCAAGATCCATACACGGGAAAGACTTTTTCAAAACCGTTTGTTTCTCACTCCTACTCATACAGAGACTATCAGATGGCATGGTTCAATGTCATTTGGTATCAAAATTATGAGCACTCATGGTTTATCCAATTTTGCCAGAATGCTTATAAAATTCATTATCCATTTTGGTTCATCAAATGGTGGAAAATCTTTGGATCACCCAAAGATATATTCCGGTTCCAATACAGGAATCCTTCCACTACTTTATAAAAAATATATTCAAAACCCCATTTCCATTAACCATGCGCTTTTGTGTATACTTTCAAATTTCTTGGATTTTAACTTAGAATTTTCAAATAAAAGAAGCGGAAGACCAAATAAAACAGGTCTTCAAAACTATTAAAATCAAATGGTGGGATAAATATACTTATACCCACGCAGATATCAAAGCGGTAAAGGTCTGGCAATCATAGAATTGCCACCTTTAGGATTTATCCAAGAAGAGGACCTCCGAATTCCTTAATTCAAAGTCGAAGCTACTTGTTGCATTAGCCCAGACAACTTTAGAAGCTGATTTTCAAAAGTTTCTTCAAGAGGCCGCATCAGTCGGTTCGACATCTTCTCCTTCTATCGTATAAGAAGAAGAGGAAGACACGATTTATGATCTAAATGATCCATTCTTGGATTCTCAACCACCACCACTCTCACTTTATAATGTCGTTTATTGTTGAGACTGATTTTCTATTCATTCGATAACCTAGGTAACTCCATTTTAATCCTGAGCTAACCATGTTCTCGTGTTTATTTGAAATTATCCTTAGATTTGCACGGGTGAGAGTGGCTCTAGTTTGCCGACTCAATAAGCCTCCCATTTCAGGGGTAAGACTGGGTGAATGGCTGGGGACGTGGAGTGCAATATGGAATTCACTCCTACCCACTTTTAGGGATAGAAGAAAGGTAGTTCCCTTAAGCACTAATTCCAGGTCTTGAACAAGGGGCCCCACCCTCTCATTGGCCTGAGAGGGATTCGGTTTACTGGTTGGACCACAAACCAATTGTTCATTAGAGGATCAGTGAGACATAAGAAACAAGAAGTAACTTTAGGGGTAAAACGGTAAATTGACCCAGCTCTAGTTACGAACAACCTGTGAAGGATCGACTTACTAATCATGGTTATATCAAATGGACAGAAATATATCTAGAGTGAGGGGAGTGCAACTACTAGGCTACAGTGGAGTGTCCTAGTAGTTAACGAATGTTGGTTAACAAGGTTAATGAGTTTAGCCGGTTAATCTTGGATCGTTGGAGCCCATGATCTACAGGTCCATTAGGTCCCTCTGCTAGCTCATATCGATCTAAACCATAGAACAGTGTGACGAGTGAGTTCGAAGTGTTCGAATTCAAATTAGGGAATATGCGCTACATATATATGATATATTTAACCGCATTTTTGTTTTATTTACGAATTAAACAAAAGAAGAGAATCTGAGATATTTAAATAAGATTTAAATATCTTAATCAATTATGTGTCGGAATTGACTGGAATTGGCATTTGAATTAATATTAAATATTAATTAAATAGTGTAATTAATCATTTAATGTTACTTTAATTTGAAATTTTTTATTCAAATTAATTGTTGAATTTAAATGAAGAAAGTCAAAATGTTGACTTCATTTAATGGAAAAATACATGTTAGTAGAATTTTGAGGTGTCAAAATTTTGGTTTAACCAAACTTGCATGCTTGCCAAATAAACCCCACAAGTTTGAGTGGAATTTTGAGTGTCAAAATTTGGTTAACTCAAACATGCATACTTGCCACATAATCCCAAACATTTGAGTGGAATTTTAAGTGTCAAAATTTGGTGATCTCAAATTTGCATGAACATGCAAACATGACTCTTTAAATTGAGTGATCATGGTACATGGAAGGTCTTCTTCTTCTAGGTGAAAAACCTTGAGAAGAACCTCTCACAAACACTCTCTTCATATATACAAAATCCCTCCCAAGTTTAGTCACTCACCGGATTCCACAATCCCGTTCTAAGGTCGGAGGATAGTGGAGAAGACACTAATGGTGGTTCGAAACCGGTTCGTGAGGAAAAAGAAGTTTGAACTACAAAAGGTTAGTATTCAAATTCATTAAGTTTTAATACTTATGAACATGCTAGTTATTTACTATAATTGATGTTCTAAAAGTGCCTAAGATCCAAATTGCTTCCGCATGTGTTAATATTAACACTATCAATTTCCTCACATATCTCATCATGTTTGTTTATCTTCTATCTTTTTTTTTTTATTATTTTCATTTTTCCAACTTTTATTATTTTCAATTTTTCAATTTCCATCACATTATGGATGAATATGGATTTCCATTTTCATCTAATTATTTGTATGTACATTACGAATTGTATTTTGAATAATTTCACAATTGGTTCCTTAGAAGTTTCTTGAGTATCCGCTACAATATCACTATGTGAATCTTTCAGCAACTCAACCTCAACTCCCACTTGCTTCACCTCTAGTTTCTCAGCAACAGTCTTAGGAGTTTCTCGAGTATCTGCTACAACATCACTCTGTGAATTGTTCTGCAACACAACCTCAACTCCCACTAGATTCATTGTCCCGGTGCTTTTCTTCAATTCTCTTGCAGTCTTTGTGAAGCTAACTCGTTTCTGTTTCCTTATAACGCAGTTCTCACAAGGTCTCATATCAACATATTTCAGACCTTCCAAAAACTCCTTCCGGCATCTTCATTCCTTTGACGCTCATATGTCCAAGTCTATTGTGCCATATACTTCAATTTGAAACACTTCAGCAACAGCAGCTCCGTTCATATACCCTGCAATGATGTATAAAGTTACAGATTTTGTGCCACGTGCTACCACCATAGCACCCTTCACAATATTCCACGAACTCTTACAAAACTTTGTTGCATAACCTGTGTTATCCAACTGACCAATAGAGATCAGGTTCTTCTTGAGACTAGGAATATATCTAGCATCCTTTAATGTCCACTAATTTTCTGCCGGAGTTTTTATGCAGACATCCCCTTTTACTTTGATCTTCAAATCTTTGTTGTTGGCAAGATACACATCTCGAAACTTCTAGACTTGAAATTTCGAAACAACTCTTTATTTTGAGACGAATGAAAAGACGCACCTGAATCCAAAATCAGAGATTCAATCGGACTATCCACGCTGAGGATTAGAGCATCCCCAATGTCTTCTGCTAAATGTATCGAATCATCGTCATTCTCTGCTTAAAGTTGAAATCTTAATAAGAACAACACAGTGAAAAACACTTAATCGAGGTTAATATTTTTTGACATTATTGTGATGAGTGTAACTCTCATAGTATGATATCGTAATTGCACACTATGGAGTGTTCATGAGTTGCATTAGGTTTTGTTGAGACATTTTTTTTCAACCCACACCAATGAATATTTGTGTTAGGTTGGGTATGGCCGGGTCATTTGTTTAATTTATTTTCAATAGAAATAAAATGTTAATTTATTAAAAAAATCTATTTATTTATTTTAAAACATTGAATTACATTTTTTTAATTCAATCTAAATATATATTTTGAAAAATCACCCTCTAAATACTTCAAAAAATTATTTTAAGAGATTATAGCTTCTCATCCAGCACATGTAAGTAAAAGAGTACATCCAGCACATGTAAGTAAAAGAGTGAAATCAGTCAAAGGTTCATGAGTTAAATTAGGTTCAGGTTGAGTAGTTCTTCGTTTACTGTCTTTTCAGGGAAAGAAAGGATCAGATCCAGAATAGTTCCAACCGAGCCGAGTTTAGTTCAATCAGTCAAAGAAAGGGTGACAGTTTCTTCTTCTTCTCATACAGCCTATAAGGTGAAAGAGTTCTTCAATCATTTCTTTTCATTTATTTACTTAACTGTCAGTAAAAGTCATTGAGTATAAGGTTACAGAGCAAGGATATTAAATTAATTGAGTTTTTTAAACACCCATGAATTGATTACTTACTCTGGTTGAGTTTCCATAAGACCCCTAACGAGTTTCAAATGTAAATTTTTCAATTAAAAAACCCGTTATCAAACATGGTTCTATTTTTATTGTAAACAATGAAGGAGAACTCGTTACCAAACATGTCCATAATTGCCTTCATTCACAACAAGAATATAAAATATTGAAATGTCATCCTTGTTCATCAACTTTAAATTTAAAGGACCATTGCATTACACTTTAGAACCGGTGTTACTACTAACAACAGATGGTTAACAATAGCTCCCATTGGTGGTTTTCTAAAATATTACTAATAATAAATAATAAAATATACAAGCTTAACATGGTGGTGGTTACCCATTCAAATATAACAATAATATGTTTCTTTAGTTTTAGTGAGTGTAATTGACAATGAAACCTAATTTTACTCATATAAAAGTGGAACAAATCCAGCACAAATATTCTCATATTTACAAAATGAATTCATTTTCAACACTTTCACGGTCTCTCCTATTGTCATTGTTCTTTGCTACCCTATTTACTAACATCGATGGAAAAATCTTTCGAAACCCACCGATTACAGTAAACATAACAAATGTTCTAAGAAGTCATGATCAGCTCACTATTCACTGCAAATCTGGTGATGATGACTTGGGAGTCCATCATCTCCCACCTTTGAGCGGTTACACTTTTAGTTTTCGACCAAACTTTTGGGGCTCAACACAGTTTCATTGCACCTTCCAGTGGTCTGGCTGGTCGCATTACTTTGATATATACAAGGATGATAGAGATAGAACCGAATGCAACGATACTCTATGTTTGTGGTTAGTGGTTGAACATGGTATTTGTATGTTCAACTATAAAACCAAATTGTATGATATTTGCTACACATGGCCGGCTAAATGAATATAAAAAATCGATATATCCATGAATTGGAGGGTTTTGATTATGATATTATAATAAATCGATATAAATTTGATACGGTGTATAAGTTTTAATGAATTATATTATTAAGATTTGTTAAGGTATTTCAATGCATAAAATACTTATTTATTAATCTTTTCCACTTTGATCGGAATTATTTGGCCTCATTTATCGAAATCTCCCATCATTTTTTCGAACATAAATCAAACTCAAATATGAAAAGAATACAAAACCAAATTAACCTTCTTTCTTTTTTTATTAGTTATAAAATTTAAACATCTCATTAGCTTTTAATGTTACGTTACTTGTCTATATTATTTCGATGAAAATGGGTCCGATTTCAATGTTGGCACAGTCTCGAAGAATATCATTATTTTTATTTGCTAATCTATTTACTATGGAATTGTCAATTGAATTTATAGCCACCCAATCAAAATAATTCATTTTATAAGCTTGTTCAAATTGACATGATTAGTGTCACGGTCTTACATCAATCGCATAATGGAATTTGTTTATTACGACTCTCAAGTGGTCCGATGGGCGACACTCGCATAATAAACTCAGTTTAGTTTGACCCGCAAATGCTTCCACTAATGAGAAACTGTCGTATTATTACCCCTAAGGATAAGGAGGGATAAGTAGGTAAACAAAGAAATGGTGCAAAACTATATTACCCCTAAGGATATCTAACTATGGTTCATGACCTAAAAGACCTCCAAATGCTATTAAATTATGTGGTAGACCTTATTGTGTGATGTCTGAAGATGTGATGATGTTTGAAAGTTATTGGAACACGTTGATTAGCAAAACCATGAATTAGAGATAAAATGACCAAAATGCCCCTAGGACTACTTATTTAAATTCAAGGTCTATATGTGCTCCAAATGACTTGCTACTTCTTTTAAGGCATATTGGTAAGAACAAGAAGTTATGTTCAATGGTTCAAGTTGATTAGAGCAAGCTTGGAACCTAAAGCAAGTTAGGACCAAAGAAACACCTAAAGAATGTTAGGTTATGGAGTCTGCTCCTTATTTATAGCTTGGTCAACGGTTATATCCGGTAAAGCTATATTTGGTAAAGCTATATATGGTAAAGTTATATCCGGTAAAGCTATATATGGTAAATAGCTATATATAGTAGATGGCTAAATCTGGTAAAGCTATATATAGTAAACTAAACCATATATATATCCCGTCCGATAGAGTTTTGAAGATGTACTCTGTACTCTCTCTTGTTGTATATACCTGAAGTCATCAATAAAAAAAAAATTCTTTTAGCCAGAGTTCTCCTTGCACAATTCTCTATCCCATTCTTTGTGTTCATCTAGATCGAGCGTGTGCGTTGTTGTGCGATCCTAACAACTGGTATCAGAGCTAACAACTGGTATTGATCCCAACAAAGGAAACACCTCAAGACACAAAAGTCAAGACCCTTCTAGAATTCTCTAAGGAATTCATTATGAATGTATGACCTTCTAGAACAACCCATGTTTGTTACTACGATGTATTCATATGTTTACGAATGCATGTTATAACTTATGCCTCAAGAAATTATGAACCTTAGAAACTTACAAGAATGAAAATCAAGAACAATATAGCTCCTTTCAAAAACTATACAAAGAATACTTTATTGAATCCTAGAACAATTGCAAAATCTAAGCAATAGTTGGGTAACATAACCATTACCTCATATACTACAAACTCTGAAAATACTTTACAGGTTCTTTCCTATTATCGATGTTACTCCCTTCCCTGTTTGATGTTAACTTCTTGACAGTAATGGCCTGTTCAAAATGCATCACTGCCTTGTATACAGTCCCGCCATAATTAGATCTTGGGAAGAAATTCTTTCCTTAGGTGGGAAATAGACATCCAAATCCATAGACTTTCTTTCCTTATTTTGCTCCATTTCGAATGGATGTCTCATGCAATATAAGATGATCATAATTAGAACGATAGAAACTCCACCTACCTTAAAAGATGTAGACGATGAATCTCCATTGCAGTTGTCAAGAGGTCCACCACAGAGCCCCTCTTTGTCAATGAATCTACTAGTGGGCATGTTCAGAAAAAAAGTTTTTGAGGGGATCGGATGTCTCACGTTATGCTATATTGCTATGCCATAGCAAAATTAGTAGATTTGTACTCAAAATGGAATGATTGTTCTTCAACTAGGTATACTTTTTACGACTAAAACTTCTATTTCACATTTGTTAAATTTTATTATTCTCTTTCCAACGTTCCTTACATATTAACTAACATTTTGTTTGTCAAGAAAAACACATTAGTTTGATTAAAAAAAAAAGCTCAACAAAAGATCAATTGAGTAACTACTAAATTTATGTAATATATATAATATTACAATTAGTAGAACAAAAATATATTTATCCATATAATAATTAAAAAAGATTTTAAAGTAATATTTTTGTCAACTTATCTCAAATTTTATATTATTTTACTTTTTTTATTCTTTTTTACTTTGAATTTATTAAATTTTGTTGAAAAAGTAATTTATGAAAAAACAATACTATGTGAATAAGTGTGACTTCTGAGTAAATTACGGGTACATGAATCACCTAAGATCACATCCTTATAAGAGCGACCGTGAGGATAAGATGACTAAGATATGTTTAAAAGACTTGAAAGTCACTACCTATACAACCAAGGAGCAGCTTCCTTTATGGTAGCTCAATCATAGGACCACATGGTTAAGCATGCTTTACTTTGAGCAATTATATGTTGGGAGACCTTTTAGAAATTTTCCTAGGATGCATGTGAATGAGGACAAAGTGATAACTATCTAAAAGTAGAGTCATATCAAGTCTTTTTGGAGTTAATATTGCACTCTTATTCACCATTTTCTCATTTATAACCACATTTATTCTACTTTGTGAGCATGAAATCGTTTATTGCGGTCCAACGTGAAAAAAATTTGATTTGGCATAAATCGATCTTAATTGTATATTTAATTGAGTTATGTGGTAAAATTTCAGACATTTATGCTAAACCATGTGGGAGTAGCGAATTTGGAAACAAATGGGGGATGACATGGAAATGATAAATCCACGTTAGCAGTCCAAGTGGGTCATTGACTACCCAATGAGGAACATCCTATGTGTACTACTTATTTCTTTTCAGCCCTAAAGGGGAACCCATGCTCAATATAAGAGGAAAAAGAAGACCAAGAGAAAAAGAGCCACATTTTGGGGAGAAAATCGAATTACACAGCAGCAGCTTGTGCTGCAGTGAACTGCTGTGAAACCAGAGAAGAAGAAGAAAACCCAAATCCAGCAGCTGTTGACAGCAGAAGGAAAAGGAGACCAACAAGGATTGATTAGGGCAAAGAGGTGGACGTGAGAGCTCAAGAGAAGGGAACTTCCATTGACGAACGACAACAAACCAGGATAACTCTCTATCTCCTTATTATCTTTCCTTATTCCATCAATTTTACATGATGATGATGCGAATTTCTTAATTTATTTCAGTTTGTATGGAAAGCTAAACTTAATAGAGGAGGCGAGAGAGTTTTATATAGTTTAAGTATGTTGACGATATGATTTTAGTTTATTAAAGAGTTGTTGTTAAAGATTTACATGTATGTTTAATTAGCGACTTTACATACATAGTTGTTCTCTTATTCGGGAGAAGAGAGGGAGCAATGAAATCCTCTTTAATACTCTAGTTCCGTAGCAAGGAGACTTGAAGGGTAATAGAAGGGTTAGGAATAATTCTTCTCCTAGAGCCTTGTTAATAGAAATTACAACGATTATGGAAATAATCACCATTCATGACCCTCGGAAGTGGGCTTGAGAATCTATTAAAAGGAACTAAAATCTACCACAAAACTCAACAACTTATCTATTTAATCTCTCTTAGCCGAACCTTCCTCATTATAGTTGATTTTCTAATCATTTTCTGTTTTTCGACAGCAGTGACACTCTGTTTTAGTTTTGTTTAAATAGATAAAATCTCCAACACCCATTTGAATGTTACCCAAAGACTCACTTAGTTTCCAGCGATAAAATTAACCAAAAAGATAGGTTCCCTGTGGAATCGATAATTTACTTATTACTTGCTACTTGTGATAGTGTATACTTGCACTTATTCTTGTGAATTTTACATCATTTTATTATATACATCCACAAGCAATCAAGTTTTTGGCGCCGTTGCCGGAGAACCTAATTTGGTTATTTTACTTGTTGTAGATTTTTGTGAGCGGGAGCCAACAAGAAGTCATAGTAAGCTGAGTGTTCCTACTGCTGAAGAATTGAGTTTACTGCTGCAAAATTCTGTGTATGAACCCACCTACGGGTTTGGAATTTATTTTGGATCCTGAAATAGAGAGAATATTTAGACGAAGGTTGAGGGAGAAAAAGGAAATGACAAAACAGAATATACAGCAAATGGCCCAACTAAATCGGGAGTTTGAAAATCCAGTGATGATGGCTAATCAAGAGAGAATTACTGCCAATGCCATTCATTTAGCAGATGACAGAGAAAGAGCGATCCGAGCATATGCACACCCAGCTGTGGAAGAGCTAAATCCGTGCATCATTATACCCGAAATACAAGCAACCACGTTTGAGCTAAAACCTGTGATGTTTTAAATGCTGCAAACCATTGGGCAATTTCATGGACTACCGTCGGAAGATCCTCACCTACACCTAAAGTCATTTTTGGGAGTTAGTGACTCATTTCGATTTCAAGGAGTGGATAAAGATGTGATTAGACTGAGCTTATTCCCATATTAATTGAGGGATGGTGCTAAATCATGGTTGAATACCTTAGCACCAGGAACAATTGATTCGTGGAATAGTCTAGAAGAGAAATTTTTTATCAAGTATTTCCCACCCACGAGAAATGCACGGTTCAGAAATGAGATTGTTGCTTTTCAATAGTTTGAAGATGAGACACTAAGTGAAGCTTAGGAGAGATTTAAGGAGATGCTTAGAAAGTGTCCTCACCATGGACTACCTCATTGTATACAAATGAAGACTTTCTACAATGGATTAAATATTGCTACTAAACAAGTAGTTGATGCTTCCGCCAATGGAGCTATTTTGTCAAAGACATACAATGAAGCATATGAGATTTTAGAGAGAATAGCATCTAACAATTGTCAATGGGCCGATGTGAGAAGCAACCCAGGAAGGAAGACTCAAGGAGTACTTGAAGTTGATGCTTTGTCCTCTATCAATGCTCAACTAGCTTCGGTGACTAATATTTTACAAAATCTAGCGTTGGGGCAAGACTCCATGATCAAAGCATCAGTCCATACAGCTGCTGTAATTAACCAGACAGCAGCCGAATCTTGTGTATGTTGTGGAGAGGAACACACCTTTGATCAATGTTCAAGCAATCTGACCTCAATTTTCTATGTCGGGAATCAAGTTAGTCAAGGCAACCCAAAAAATAACCCCTTCTCAAATACTTATAATCCGGGGTGGAGAAATCATCCAAATTTCTCATGGAAGGGACAAGGCTCGTACAACCAATAAATGCCCCTTAAAGCAAATTACCCTCCGGGTTTTGGATTACAAAATCAATTGACATATGGTTCTCAACAAGCCACCACCACCCAAGGGGAAGGAACTAGCCAAGCTCAACACATACTGGGAATATCGCTTTAGAGCCTAATAAAGGAATATATGGCTAAAAATGATGCTGCGATACAAAGTCAACAAACATCATTGCGAAATTTGGAAGTTCAAGTAGGTCAATTAGCAAATGAGTTACGAAATAGACCTCTTAGTAAGCCTCTACTCCACCCGTTGTGAAGCCTCCTAAAACACAGACATCAGTCAGCAGTGGACAAGAAAGCAAAATATACACACCAACACCTCCTTTTCCACAAAGAATAAAGAAAAAAGAAGGAAGAAGCCAACTTTGAGAAGTTCATGGACATATTTAAGGAAATTCACATAAATATACCATTAGTTGAAGCTTTGAAGCAAATGCCAAATTATGTGAAATTCTTGAAGGATGTGCTCACCAATAGAAGAAAGTTTGAAGAATTCAAGGTGGTACCATTGAATGAAGAGTGTAGTGCAATATTGAAAAACAAGATCCCGCTAAAGAAGAAAGACCCCGGTTCATTCACAATTCCAATATCAATAGGAGGGAAGAAGCTAGGTCGAGCATTATGTGATTTGTGATCAAGCATTAATCTAATGCCGCTGTCTATTTACAAAAAGTTAAGTATTGGTGAAGCTAGACCAACTACAGTCACTCTTCAACTAGCAGATCGATCTTTCACTTATCCCGAAGGAAAGATTGAGAACATCTTAATTCAAGTTGACAAATTCATATTTCCTGCAGATTTTATCATTTTAGATGATGAAGCCTATCATGATGTTCCAATTATTTTAGGGAGACCATTTTTAAATACCGGAAGAACATTAGTCGATGTCTACAAAGGAACCATCACATTAAGAATGGGTGACCAAAAAGTTGAATTTAACATCAATGACAGCATGAAATATCCAGTAGTGACAGAAGAATGCTCAGCAGTGTATGAATTGACAGAACAACCAGCGACCGAGGAATGGGATGATGGGGAAAGCGGGCAGGAAGAAGACAGCAGCTGAAATTACAGAATAGAACCGTTACCAGATTTAGGTGAATTTAGCACAGCTTTTGAGTCACTAGAATGTGAGGGAAGAAAGAATTCACCGATGAGACCATCTATTGAGGAAGCGCCGCAGCTGGACTTGAAACCACTACCACCTAACCTTAAGTATGCTTATTTAGGTGACAAGAAGACACTACCCATCATCATCTCAGCGACACTATCCTCGACTCAAGAGGATATGCTCCTAGAAACATTGAAGAAGCACAAGGGGGCGATAGGTTGGACATTGGCGGATATAAAAGGAATTAGCCCTTCACTATGCATGCACAAAATACAATTGAAGGAAGGAAAAGTTAAGTCCATTGAGCAACAAAGACGATTAAATCCCATGATGAAGGAGGTTGTTAGAAAGGAGATTCTCAAATGGCTAGATGCTGGAATAATTTATCCAATTGCAAACAGCAGCTGAGTCAGTCCTATTCAATGTGTTCCGAAGAAAGGAGGGATAACAGTAATGACAAATGAGAACAATGAGTTGATCTCCACTAGAATAGTGAATGGATGGAGAATTTGCATGGATTATAGAAGGCTAAACAAAGCAACACGTAAGGATCATTTTCCTTTACCATTCATTGATCAAATGCTTGATAGGCTTGCTAGAAAGTAACATTATTGCTTCTTGGATTGTTATTCGGGATACAATCAAATTACAATCAGTCCAGAAGATCAAGAGAAAACTACATTCACATGCCCATATAGAATTTTTGCCTTTAGACGAATGCCCTTTGGACTATGTAATGCTCCAGCGACATTTCAACGTTGCATGATGGTCATTTTTACAGATATGGTAGAAACATTTATGGAGATATTCATGGATGATATTTCGGTTTATGGAGAATCTTTTGAGACTTGTTTGTGCAATTTAGGGAAGATTCTACAAAGATGTGAAGAGAAGAATCTTGTACTGAATTGGGAAAAATGTCATTTTATGGTCAATGAGGGAATAGTGTTAGGCCACAAGATCTCAAGAAGAGGAATAGAAGTTGATAGAGCCAAGATAGAAGCTATTGAAAGATTGAATCCACCTACGTCAGTTAAAGGTATAAGAAGCTTTTTGGGCCATGCAGGGTTTTATAGGAGGTTTATTAAATATTTCTCCAAGATTGCAAAACCATTGTGTAGTTTGTTGGAGTCAAATAGAAAATTCGTTTTTGACAAACAATGCATGACTGCCTTCCAAGCATTAAAGACAGCGCTGACCACAACTCCTATAATGTCAACACCCGATTGGAATTCACCATTTGAGTTGATGTGTGATGCTAGTGGTCATGCTGTGGGGGCAATGTTAGGACAGAAAAAGGGGAAGGTACTTCATCCTATCTATTATGCCAGCAAAACGTTGAATGAGGCTCAAGTGAATTATACAACAACTGAAAAAGAATTGTTGGTCGTAGTATTCGCTGTTGAAAAGTTCAGAGCTTATTTATTTGGAGCGAAGGTGAAAGTGTACACTAACCACGCAGCAATCAAGCACCTAATGATGAAACCGAATGCCAAGCCAAGATTAATTAGATGGATTCTACTGTTACAAGAGTTCGAGATAGAAATCGTGGACACGAAAGGAGCTAATAACCATGTAGCAGATCACTTATCTAGAATGGAGAACATGGAAGAAAAGGTCAATAGCAAAGAAATTGATGATGCATTTTCAGATGAACAGCTGCTTGGGATAAACAGCAGTAGCAGCAGCTACAGCAGTAGCAGAATGATAGCAACTCCATGGTATGCAGACATAGCAAAATTTTTTGCTTGTGCCATCATACCCGAAGAGAAAAATTATCAACATAGGAAGAGGTTTTCCATGAATCCAAAGTTACATTTGGGATGAACCAAGGTTTGAATTAGGGCTTGGATGGAGTCATACATTAACCTAGTATTAGCATCTACTCCACCCGCTGGGGGGTGTAGCTTCAGGTGCGACTTGGAGTGGTAGGGTAGGCTGGGGTGGAGGTTCTACTTGTTGTGGAGGCTCTACTGGTGGTGGAGGCTCAGCTTGCATTGGAGCTAGAGGAGGTAGCTCAACTGGTGGTAAGACTTGGGGCGGTGTTACTGTTACTGACCCAGTCTCTGATCTTTCTTGAGGTGGGCCCTCTACTGCCACACCTCGTCCTACTTCTCTTCGACGGGGTCGCCCCCATCCTCGTCTTCCTCTTCCTCTTCCCCTTTCTCTTCCTCGTCCTCGTCCTCTAGGCATGGTTCTATAAACCAATATAAGGTTGCTTAAGTCTAAGGCCTTAATACTATGCATATACATAAATAACAACACACACACTATATAATACATCGTAACGCCAAAGAAGTAAACATTCATCATGCTAAACATCATATCATACCACCAACAAAATTACTTAGCATGCAACATATGACATCATACTCTTAAATAATAAATACGTGAAATATCACAACCATTTCAGTAATGTCCACATAAAAAAATGCATGCGAGTTTTAAAACGTTTCTCTTTTCTTATCTTATGCAAGGCGTACCTGACGGTGTCGGGGCATCGACGTTGGGACCGTGGAGTGTGCCAAGCCTACATCGTAGGCTAGTCTATAGAATCTAAAACCTAGAGCTCTGATACCAACTGTAACGACCATAAATTTCCACATATCTAGAGTTGCCACTAACGAATCATGCTCATCTCTAATGAAGAATAAAAATCTAAGAATGCTAATCTTTATTAGCGGAAAAATTTAAAACTTCAAAACATTGAAAAACATTGCCGGACTTACGTGTTTCAAACATCATGCTGGAGTTCAAAAAGATAAAAAAATAACGATTACAAATTAAATAATATAAATGAATGAAATGCAAACGCCCTATCCTAATCAAGACTAGGAATTTTAAATATGCAACTATCCTATGCACGCGCCACAGTCTCTGATCACGACGCCACCGTTAACCATACATGGGAGTCTTGCCTTTACCTGAAAAACAACATGGCACACGGCCTGAGTATTTCGAAGAAATATTCAGTAAGTGACCCCACTATAGGGGTCATGCTATTGCAAACACATGCAATCATGAATTAGGGACCTATCTCTAATCATCTTAGGGGTGGCCTCCAGTCTCAGTCAAATTGGATTTGTAGTACTTCCCTACACACGACTCACACATACGAGTGTGAATCCCCAGGGCGCTCGCACACCCCCTGGACCCTCTGGTCCAGCTAATATATAGCGACGTCCGGAGGTCAGCGGAACCCCATAGTGTCATGCGCCTCATGAACACCCTCAGCCGTGCGCATTCGCACCTATGCGCATTCGCGCTCATCATAAGGTGCGCGTCCGCACTCATCATCTCTAGGGTAAGTAGCCCTATGCTTATGAACATACAATATGCATGAGGTCCCTCTAAATCAATCGTAATGTCTCTTCTGACACAACCCTCTAGTCTCATCTCTTTGTTACTCTAGGTAACACATGCTCGTGGGTATTTATATTAATATCATATTCAAGCTCTTAGGGTTGTGTCCTATGTCGATCTAACGACATGATGCAATATGGCACTCATCATCATCTAGCATGCTCAATATGGAAACCATCATCATATTAAGGTAAACATCATGCAATCATCATACTCATCATATTGCCACAAAGTGCGTCAAACATATCAAGTACATCATTCATCAAAATATGTATATACTGCACATATCATCAAGCATCGTAATCCACACATCATCATAACTCATACAATTTTTTAGCCTATCCTATAGTAAGGCCACTTACTTGGTTGGCCTTGGCCGAAGTACTCCCTAAATAGATAAACGTAAGCTCCCATTCCGTAAGAGCTGCTTCCTACGTCACCGGGGTTTGTTTTCTATCACACCGTTCACCACTTTCTGTTAGTATTTCACAATTAATTTCCCTATAATTCAATAAATGTGAAATACGGCTCTAAAACAGCCTCGGATACCTTAATCGGGGCCGAAAACAGATCTGGGAGGGTCGAAACAGTGGAAACCGGGCTGAAAAAAGATGAGCTGTGCCGAACAGCCGCTGGGAGCCGCTAGAGCGTCGCTGGAGGGAGCCTGAGCTATTTACGCCGCACCGAGCCGAGCCGAGGGACTGCTAGCGCCGCTATGTGACACGTGGAAGCAGTAGAGCGAGCCACGTCGTGTGGTAGCATCCAGTCAAAGCGCGGGTCGTAGTCTGGTTTAGGTCGTGGTCTGGGTCGCGGGCTGTAGAGGCTACTAGGCCAAGACTATCGTTGGGCCTCGGCTTATTGGGCTGGGCCAAAAGTTTTTTTTTGGGTTGCAGGCCGGCTCGATTGGACCGATGGTCTGGTCTCGGGTTAGTTCAACTAAATCGTAGCTTCTGGGCTGATTTGAGGTTTGGGCCGCTGTAGTTGGGCTTGGCCGAAGGCAGAGGCCAAGGGAAAGAATGGGCTGACTCTCTCGGGTTTTTGGTTCGGGTTGACCCGAATCCGTGGACTGATGGTGTTAATATAACACATGCGGAAGCAATTTGGATCTTAGGCACTTTTAGAACATCAATTATAGTAAATAACTAGCATGTTCATAAGTATTAAAACTTAATGAGTTTAGATACTAACCTTTTGTAGTTCAAACTTCTTTTTCCTCACGAACCTATTTCGAACCACCACTAGTGTCTTCTCCACTATTCTCCGGCCTTAGAACGGGATTGTGGAATCCGGTGAGTGACTAAACTTGGGAGGGATTTTGTATATGTGAAGAAAGTGTTTGTGAGAAATTTTTTCTCAAGGTTTTTCACCAAGAAGAAGAACACCTTCCATGTACCATGATCTCTCTATTTAAAGAGTCATGTTTGAGATTATGTGGCAAGCATGCATGTTTGAGTTAACCAAATTTTGACACTCAAAATTCAACTCAAACTTGTGGGGTTTATTTGGCAAGCATGCAAGTTTGGTTAAACCAATTTTTGACACCTCAAAATTCCACTACCATGGATTTTTCCATTAAATGAAGTCAACATTTTGACTTTCTTCCTTTTAATTCAACAATTTATTTGAATAATGAATTTCAAATTAAAGTAACATTAAATGATTAATTAAACTATTTAATTAATTCAAATGCCAATCCCAATCAATTCCGACACATAATTGATTAAGATATTTAAATCTTATTTAAATATCTCAGATCCTCTCTTTTTGTTTAATGCGGTTAAATATATAGTATATATGTAGTGCATATTCCCTAATTTGAATTCGAACACTTCGAACTCACTCGTCACACTGTTCTATGGTTTAGTTCGATATGAGCTAGTAGAGGGACCTAATCGACCTATAGATCATGGGCTCCAACCATCCAAGATTAACCGGTTAAACTCATTAACCTTGTTAACCAACATTCGTTAACTACTAGGACACTCCACTATAGCCTCGTAGTTGCACTCCCCTCACTATAGATATATTTTTTTCCATTTGATATAACCATGATTAATAAGTCGAACCTTCACAGGTTGTTCGTAACTAGAGCTGGGTCAATTTACCGTTTTACCCCTAAAGTTACTTCTTGTTCCTTATGTCTCACTGATCCTCTAATGAATAATTGATTTGTGGTCCAACCAGTAAACCGAATCCCTCTCAGGCTAATGAGAGGGTGGGGCCCCTTGTTCAAGACCTGAAGTCAGTGTTTAAGGGAACTACCTCTCTTCTATCCTTAAAAGTGGGTAGGAGTGAATTCCATCTTGCACCCCACGTCCCCAGCCATTCACCCAGTCTTACCCCTGAAATGGGAGGCCTATTGAGTCGGCGAACTAGAGCCACTCTCACCCATGAAAATCTAAGGATAATTCCGAACAAACAGGAGTTCATGGTTAGCTCAGGATTAAAACCGAGTTATCTAGGTTATCGAATGAAAAGAAAAATCAGTCTCAACAGTAAACGACATTATAAAGTGAGAGTTGTTTTCTTCATGGTCCGATCTTATGCAATACTCATTGCATAGGACGCCCCCACTCACATGTCTCCACATGTACAATTTAGTGATCACATTGTTTATATCATATACAAAAGTGGGCCGCATCCATAGTGTCCCTAGAATAAGGTACTCAGCTTTATCCTTATACTATAGATCATTTTGACTATATATACTTGAACTTGATTCACTCTTATATCTCTACAGATAGTTCAAGTAATCATACTATAGCCAGAGTGTTCTTAGTTTATTGGATTTAGATTAATGATCGTAAAGTTCACTTTATTCAATAACAATCTTTACTGAATAAACAACAATAATAACTTTATTGAAAATAGAATATGTTTTTGTTTACAAACTATGAGTTTTAGGACATAAAACCCAACAAACTCCCACTTGGACTAAAACTCTAGTGGGGTTTTATAACGTTGAGTAGAGAGAAATACAATAAACTAGGGCATCACATACTCATGCCTTTTCTCTCACTAGCGCTAGATTACATAACTCGTAGTCCTAGACTCACTAGGTGCCCTTCAAACACTTTAGCCGTGAGGGGCTTTGTAAATGGATCAGCAATGTTGTGCTCTGAAGCTATCTGTGTGACGATCACATCTTCTCGTTGCACAATCTCCCTTATGAGATGATATTTGCGCTCAATATGTTTTCCTCGCTTATGGCTTCTTGGTTCTTTTGAATTTGCAACTGCTCCACTGTTATCACAATAAAGAGTGACAGGAAGATGCATATTTGGAACGACTTCCAAATCAGTTAAAAACTTCCTAAGCCATACAGATTCTTTCGCTGCTTCACAAGCAGCAACATACTCAGCCTCCATGGTGGAATCAGCAATGCAACCTTGCTTTATGCTTCTCCATATTATTGCTCCTCCGTTCAGAGTGAAGACAGATCCTGATGTCGATTTCCTCCAATTTACATCGGTCTTAAAATCTGAGTCAGTGTACCCTGTAAGGATCATATCCTTAGCACCGTACATTAGCATATAGTCTCTCGTTCTCCTAAGATACTTGAGAATATTCTTAACGGCAGTCCAATGAACATGTCCCGGATTGGACTGATATCTGCTGACAATTCCCACAGCATAGCATATGTCGGGTCGGGTACATAGCATGGCATACATCAGACTACCGACCGCTGATGCATAGGGAATGTGTCTCATATCCTCAACTTCTTGAGGTGTCTTAGGACTTTGTTCTTTCGACAAATAAGCTCCATGCCTGAAAGGTAATAATTCTTTCTTGGAGTTCTGCATCTTATATCAAATCAACATTTTGTCGATGTATGATGCATGAGACAATGCTAGTGTTTTGTTCTTGCGATTCTGAACAATTTGGATTCCAAGAACAAACTGAGCCTCTCCCAAATCTTTCATTTGGAATTGTGTCGCTAGCCAATGCTTAATGTCAGTCAGAAATCCCACATCATTTTCAATGAGTAGGATATCGTCAACGTACAACACCAAGAAAGCTACTGTAGAGTTGACACTCCTTTTATAAACACAAGGTTCGTCAACATTCTGTTTAACCAGCTTGATCAACAACTCTTGTTGTTTTTTCAGTAGCTTCTTTTGAAATCTCACTTAATACTAGTTTGCTACGAGGTTGATGATTTCTTACGTGGTCTTCCTCTAAGAATGTAGCGTTTGTTGATACAAACACTCTATTTTCTTGAGGGTCATAAAACAAACCACCTTTCGTCTCTTTGGGGTATCCTACGAATAGACATAATTTTGAACGACGTTCTAATTTCTTGGAGTTTTGCAACAACACATGTGCTGGACATCCCCAAATTCTGAAGTGACGTAAACTACCTTTACGCCCTTTCCATAACTCATAAGGTGTTTCTGAAACACTCTTAGTAGGAACCATGTTCAAAATGTATGTAGCAGTCTCCACTGCATATCCCCAAAACGAATCGGGTAATTGAGCGAAACTCATCATAGACCGAACCATGTCTAATAGAGTTCTATTTCTCCTTTCTGATACACCATTTTGTTGAGGCATACCAGGGGCTGAGAGTTGAGACATTATTCCATGTTCTATCATATAGTTCTAAAATCTTAAGTCCATGTACTCTCCTCCTCGATCTGATCGAAGTGTTTTAATAGTTTTACCTAATAGATTCTCAACCTCAGTCTTATACTCTCTGAATTTTTCAAGAGCTTCGAACTTGTGACGCATTAGGTAAAGATAGTCATACCTTGAATAATCATCAATAAAACTGATGAAATATTCATACCCTCCTCGTGCTTTGACATTCATTGGACCATAGAGATCTATGTGCACGAGTTCTAAGGTTTCTTTGGCTCTATAACCTTTTTTGGAAAATGATCGTTTAGTCATTTTACCCTCAAGACAAGACTCACATGTAGGTAAAGAGTTGTCTTCTAACTTATTTAGAAGTCCTCTTTTAACCAATCTCTCAATCATATTGAGATTAATGTGGCCTAGTCTTAAGTGCCAAAGATAGGTATTAGGAGAAATCTTTTGTCGTTTATTTTGAGTTTCGCTCGGTTTTAACATATATAAGTTGTTTTCTAGTTTTGTAGAACAAATATGAATACCACTTTTGCAAATGAACACTTCATTGATTTCAAAAGATACTTTATACAATTGTTCTAATAAACAAGAGATAGATATTAGATTTCTTTTCATTTCAGGAACAAAAAGTACATTATCTAATATAATGAATCTATCTCCAAAAAACAACTTTAAATTTCCTACTGATCTTGCTGAGACAACCTCTCCTGTTCCAACCCTGAGTGTTATCTCGCTGTCCGCAAGCATTCTCCAGGAGCTAGTTTCCTGGTAAAAAGAACAAATATGATTAGTCGCCCCTGAATCTAGTATCCAAGTTGAGTTGTCATACTCTACTAAACATATTTCTACAACGAGTAAATCATATTTACCTTGTTGTGTCTTTTCGGCTTTCTTCTGTGCAAGGTATTTTGGGCAGTTTCTCTTCCAGTGCCCGTTTTCATTGCAATGGAAACATTTTCCTTTATCTGCTTTTTGAACCTTGTGTTTGCGGTTAGTAGGAATCTTATTTTTCCCTTTACCCTTCTTCTTCATCAAAACACTTTTAGAAGTTGAAGGTCCAGACTTATTTTTTGGAGGACGATCCTCGTTTTAATTTCTTGGAGATAGCAACATTTGCTTCTCCTGTTTGTCCCTTGTTCGTTAAGAGGGAATGATAAGTCTATAGCTCATTGAGAAGAGCAGTCAAGTTATATTCTATTTTGTTCATTACCACATTGGTGCGGAATTGGAAGAAGCTCTTCGGAAGAGACATCATGATAAAACTGACTTGCTCTTCTCATCTATGACAGCTTCATTTTCTTCTGCCACATTGAAATGGACCATCATGTCCAGGACATGTTCTCTAACTGAGGTCCCTTCTTTCATATGGCAGTTGTAAATGTATTTTATGGCTTCATGTCTAAGGGAGAAGGACGGTTGTCCAAACATCCCTTTTAGAGATTCCATAATCTCTTTTGCAGTACCCATAACATCATGTTTCTTAGCCAAAACATCAGATATGCTGGCTAGAATGTACACTCGGGCTTTGTCATTTGCTTTTATCCATCTGTCATACGCATCCCTAACTGTTTGGTTTGCATTTGAGCTGGGGTTTGGAGGACACTCCTCAGTTAAAACAAACTTTAAATCATCAATGACCAGTATTATGTTTAGGTTTGATTTCCAAGTTGTGTAGTTGTCGCCGTTTAATTTCTCAGAAGCGAGTAATTGTACTATTGAGTTTGTCATGCTGTTATATAAAGAAAATTCTATTAGTGATTTGACTTAATCCTGTTTAATCCAATCAGTTTTAGCAAATGTAATAATGTACCAAAATCATTATTAATTTGCAACGTTACTTTAGTGAGTTAGAGCAACTGCTACCGAGGGGCAGTCAATCACTCATTCACTAAACCAAGACATCTTGACTTAAACACTAATTCCAGAATAACTCTTGTTTCTATAGTGTTTTAGTTATCGTTATTTTGGTCAAGAATATACTAACTCTTAGTAATTCTTCGCAAGTGTGACCCACCAATTTCAGACCTCAGAGATCGGTCCCAACAACGCTATCGAATGAAAAAGCCAAAGTTGGGAATGGACCTAAGAAATCCTATCCATTTCTGGAGTTTGCGTTGTTTCGACTCCCATGTTACGACCCTCCGAATGGGTAGTTGCTCTAGGGCAACATGCAGGCGGAACATGTGAATCCCACAGTGCAACCTAGTGGTGGAGACCATAGGACGTGTTGACGTCCTTCTCCCACTTACTATAAATACTTTCTCTATTCACCTTGTTATTAACTCATGCAAATACCATCCGAATGGAGGACGCTCCCAGGGCGACACGAGGCCGAGCATGAATCTCACGGTGTGAATTTTTCAGAGCGCGTGAAAAGGAAAATGATGTATTTCATATACCTTTTTCCTCCCACTAAGTATTTTAGACGGTTGGGTATACT
The DNA here is from genome assembly GCF_057944985.1 of Cucurbita pepo subsp. pepo. Taxonomy (NCBI): domain Eukaryota; kingdom Viridiplantae; phylum Streptophyta; class Magnoliopsida; order Cucurbitales; family Cucurbitaceae; genus Cucurbita; species Cucurbita pepo. The sequence goes on from NC_141808.1 coordinate 8,347,422, forward strand.
CATTACTTAGGTATATTCTGGCTAATTAAATATAACCTAAGTCTAGGTGATTTTTCCAAAACATACATCACTCAAGCATGCTCATAAAACTGGGCTAACTAAGCTCAAGTACTGGTCCGATCTCCATGTAGTAGGTGTTCCGTAAACCGTCAACTTAAGTACCTCCAGCCTTAGACAAGATCGTGCCAGGTGAGCTTTCTTGTGAGCACAATTTTACAAGACATCGACCTATTTTAACTATTAAAATTGATCGTGCTCGGTTCTTAACCCTAAGTGAGCATGCACTTATCTTTATTATAGATTTTAACGTCTATCTCGTTTTATGACGTTGAAAATAACCTGTAACATGCATCTAACATGCTTTATATAACAATTATATAATCATCCATTCCATGTAATAATATAACAATTTATATCTATCACTCATGGAACCCTAAACATGCATACTATACATTGTAACACTTATAACATACTTGGAATGCATGAAACATGCTTAGCCTATGGTGGGATTTTAAATCTATATGACATACTTTATGCATATACATGTTCTATTTAATTAAAACATACATTCATAATGCATAATTAATTAAACACACTAAAGTGGGTTGGTTTTGGCATTTTAAAGCAAGCAATTAACTAAATTATTACATTAATAATTAAAAATAACTTGAGCCGCTCTCGAGGACCACGAACTGGGCGAACCAACCCTTAAAAATGTTGAATTGGACCCCAACGGCAGAAAAAACACCCGAACCGCCTCTTCTATCTTCTTCGGTTCTATTTGTTATCTCTTCCATTTTCGATCAATGACAACCTTAAATGGACTCTAATGACTCCATAATTATTACAGACCTTTTTTCATTCATTAAAGCTCATACACATTAGGCTTATTACAATAATTGTATCAAATGAAAGCATAAAAGAAAATGCCAAAACCAAAACCATCCACTTTAGCAACCACAAATTTCATTCATGAAATGGTACCCACCATGATCAAATTAATGTAAATAAAGTGCCTAAAACTTGCTCTGATACCAATTTGAATCTTAGGCACTTTTAGAACATCAATTATAGTAAATAACTAGCATGTTCATAAGTATTAAAACTTAATGAGTTTAGATACTAACCTTTTGTAGTTCAAACTTCTTTTTCCTCACGAACCGGTTTCGAACCACCACTAGTGTCTTCTCCACTATTCTCCGGCCTTAGAACAGGATTGTGGAATCTGATGAGTGACTAAACTTGGGAGGGATTTTGTATATGTGAAGAGAGTGTTTGTAAGAGGTTTTTTCTCAAGGTTTTTCACCAAGAAGAAGAACACCTTCCATGTACCATGATCACTCTATTTAAAGAGTCATGTTTCCATGTTCATGCAAATTTGAGATCACCAAATTTTGACACTTAAAATTCCACTCAAATGTTTGGGATTATGTGGCAAGCATGCATGTTTGAGTTAACCAAATTTTGACACTCAAAATTCAACTCAAACTTGTGGGGTATATTTGGCAAGCATGCAAGTTTGGTTAAACCAAATTTTGACACCTCAAAATTCCACTAACCTGGATTTTTCCATTAAATGAAGTAAACATTTTGACTTTCTTCATTTTAATTCAACAATTAATTTGAATAATGAATTTCAAATTAAAGTAACATTAAATGATTAATTAAACTATTTAATTAATTCAAATGCCAATCCCAATCAATTCCGACACATAATTGATTAAGATATTTAAATCCAGATCCTCTCTTTTTGCTTAAGGGAACTACCTCTCTTCTATCCTTAAAAGTGGGTAGGAGTGAATTCCATCTTGCACCCCACGTCCCAAGCCATTCACCCAGTCTTACCCCTGAAATGGGAGACCTATTGAGTCGGCGATCTAGAGCCACTCTCACCCATGCAAATCTATGGATATTTCCGAACAAATAGGAGTTCATGGTTAGCTCAAGATTAAAACCGAGTTACCTAGGTTATCGAATGAAAAGAAAATCAGTCTCAACAGTAAACAACATTATAAAGTGAGAGTGGTTTTCTTCATGGTCCGATCTTATGCAATACTCATTGCATAGGACGCCCCCACTCACATGTCTCCACATGTACAATTTAGTGATCACATTGTTTATATCATATACAAAAGTGGGCCGCATCCATAGTGTCCCCAGAATAAGGTACTCAGCCTTATCCTTATACTATATATCATTTTGACCATATATACTTGAACTTGATCCACTCTTATGTCTCTACATATAGTTCAAGTAATCATACTATAGCTAGAGTGTTCTTAGTTTATTGGATTTAAATTAATGATCGTAAAGTTCGCTTTATTCAATAACAATCTTTACTGAATAAACAACAATAATAACTTTATTGAAAATAGAATATGTTTTTGTTTACAAACTATGAGTTTTAGAACATAAAACCCAACATAGACCTTGTCTTCCTTACCCGACTGCGGTCGATTTTCCGGCGAGTTTTCTCTCTCCTTCCCGCGACGTTTCCATTGCCGATTTCGGTCCTCTTTCTTCCTCTTCCTCTTTATTTGTCGTCCTTCTTTCTTTTCTTGGAGTTTTGCGGCCTAAAGGTTCCTAAAACCACACATCCAAGAACGATTAGGAAATACCCAATTTTCCGACCTTAGTTACCGACGACGACGTTTAGGAAAAAACACAAAATGCACCTTGAGTTATCGTGCTTTCGTTAGGGATCCTTCTCGTGGCGGTAACAGGTCGTTTGGTGTTGGTTTGAGGGTTGTTTGAGGGTTCGTCGGAGAAACTGGACACTCACCGACTTTTTTTCTCTTTTCCGAAATCAATCTCTCTCTCGTAGTTTTCTGTCTTTTCTCCCTTTGTAGGTATCCTGATGGTGCTGGGAGTCGTGGGCTAAAGGATGGCCATGTTGTGGCCGTCGTTTCGCGTGGGTTCCGCGAAACTCGACGGTGGCCGGAAAACTCGCAAGTTTTTCGGCGACTAAGTTTTTTTTTTTGTTTTCTCGTTTTCTCATTTTTTTTTCTTTCTTTCCCGGGTCGTTACACTTGAGGCGAATGCAACTAAATGAATTGGAAGAATTCAGGTACCTAGCCTATGAAAATGCTAAGATGTACAAAGAAAAAACAAAAATGTGGCACGACAACAAAATTAGGCCCAAAGAATTCTACAAAGGACAAAGAGTGTTGCTATTAAACTCAAGGCTGAAGTTATTCCCTCGAAAATTAAAATCAAGATGGTCTTGTCCATTTATAGTTGAAGAAGTCACTCCCTATGGGGCAATAATGATAAAACATGGAGACGAAAGGAGATCTTTCACAGTGAATGGACAGAGACTGAAGCCATATTTGGTGGAGAAGTAAAAAGAGGCATTGCCTCTGTAAGCTTAAAAAGCTGAAAAATAAAACATTTTGGAGCAAACGGGAGCTGACAAGAAACGGTAACAGGTGACAAATCCCGGGAAGCCAAGTTAGTTTTTCTTCTCCTTTTATTTATGCACTTTTAATTATTTTGAAATAGTTATCTTCACTTATCTTAGAATGATAGTTTTTTTTAGATGTTATTTTACATTTTTATCATGAATGACTCGCATGCCCCAAGAAAGTAGCTAATTTTTTTTTTTTTTTTTTTTTTTTGTAGATGAATTAGGTGGATTCTGATGTAGTTAACCAGGCTAATTTCAAAGTAGTAAGGAGGTTAATTACATTTTGTACATACTAAGTTGTGATTAGTGTCAAAGTTATTCTTTTTCGGTGTATGTTGCCATGAAGTACCGCGTTCTTCCTCATTTGCATGAATTTGATCTAATTTGTGTGCACTTTCTCACGAAACCTCAAGTCAAAACACCAACACAAAAAGATGACATCAATTGATATCAAACAAGAAAAAGGAAAACTTTGAAGAAAAAAAATTTATAGCAATCTGCTGCATTAAAAAAAAATTTGGCATCAGTCTGCTGTATTCAGACTATGTTATATATAATAAAAATAAATAAATAAACAAACTACTGTCCTACCCAAAGTACAGCAGCCTGCTGTCGAAATGACAGCAGACTACTGTTAGAAAAAAAAAATACAAACTGCTATCTGTTCTTGACAGCAGACTACTGTAGCTGCATACAGTAGCCTATTTTCCTTTGTGTAAAAAAAAAAAAAATAATAAAAAATAAATTACTTCCCCAAGAAGTCATCCTTTGTGTTATATACAAACTATTCTACAAGAGATAACAATTCACTTTCAAACTTACAAACAACAAGGATAAAAAATAAAATAAAAAATAGCTTGCAACCGACAATCATGGCACCGAGAAAAAGAGGGAACAAAATGGTGCGAGGAAAGGAAGAAGTGCAGCAAGATGAAGTGCAAGAAATAAATCAAGATCTCTTTCTAACGGGCATCGGTTCGAAATGAAAAGAAAAGGACAAGAACAAAATGGAGAACCTCCCAACCCAAAAAGGAATATTCGCAAACGAGGAGGCGTACAACAGATATGAACTCTTCAAGTCAAGAGTAGTGTTGGTGGAAAGAAGGTTCCCAGCATTTTACCTTACATTCCTGGAGTCCTTTCTTAATGCCATCAACATCTAGGGTGGGAGATGTTCTGTCACAAAAGGGAACAAGCTATAGTGCCAATAGTGAAGGAGTTTTACGCACATATTGATCAAGTGGAACGGTACACAACATTAGTAAGAGGAAAAATAGTTGATTGGAGCTCTAAAGCCATCAACCAACTGTTTCACCTACAATCTTTTGAGTATGCCACCTTCAACGAAATGATGCTAGCTCCATTGGGTGATCAACTTGAGATGGCCTTGAAGATGGTAACCATAGAAGGAACACGGTGGCAACTCTCGAGAGGAGGAGCAAGACGATAATAGCAGCAGACCTCAACCCCGAAGCGAAAGTTTGGGCTGCCTTCGTAAAAACCAACTTACTACCCACTACACATGATACTACATTGTTAGTTGACAGAGTTTTACTTGTGTATGCAATCATAATGAATTTGAGCATCGATGTGGGCAAGATTGTAGCGGATGAGATTGTCAAATGTGCAAGTATGAAAATGGGGAGGCTGTTTTTTCCACAGCTGATAACCATGCTGTGCCTGGAGGCTGCAGTCCCTTCTGATGAGGAAGAAGAAAGACTTGAGGCAAGGAATTTGTTGGACTACATAGAAACCCATAGGGATGGCGCCAGCAGTGGCAAAAGGAGGGACAGTAGAGTAACAGACGATATGGATCAAGTGCTAAAACAACAAGAGGCTTTACATAGTTGGTGTGAAAACAGTGAAGGGAGTTGTAAGGCGTATTGGTCTTATGTCAAAAAGAGGGATGAGGAAATACATAAAGCCTTAAGAACCAAGTCCAAAAATTTAGCATTCCCAAGTTTTCCAGACGAAATTTTTAAAGAGTGGAGCCGCAAAGAATCATCGCATGCGGTAGAGGAGGAAGAGAACACTTCCTCTAATGATGCCTAAAATCAAGGGAATTCTCTTACCACACCTTTTATAACCTTGCTGTCTCATTTACCTTGCTGCCTAATTTAGAAGCATGCATCCTTATGTTGTGTTTGTTTTGTTGTATTGACTGCATATAATTTTGAATCATGCTCATGCATGCAACCTAGAAGCATGAAGTTCTACAAAGGGTAATAGATCATGCATATTTTGTTTCATATGTAGTCATGATGTCTTGTGCAAGAACTAGGGATGTATTGAAAAAAAAAAAAAGTTATCCTTATTGTTCAGGTTAGTTGCATCACAAATGTGGCCACACTGAAAACTACAGGATGCTAGCAAAAGAGTCGAGCTAAGGGAGAATGAGTGTTAGCCTATATAGTCATCCCTTGAAGACTTAGGTGATTTGCACCACAAGTGGAGGCACCCAGAGAATAGGGGGATGACTTGAAGGATTCTTGGGAGAAAAAAAAAATGTAGAAAGTTAATCAAATAAATTATGAAGCCAAGTCACAAAAGCAAAGGTAAAGGCATAGTAATCATTTTAGAAGTGTTTTGGGGAATACGGTGGAAGTTATGAATGTGTTATTTTTTTTCTTGTAAGATTTTGTGACAAGTGTAGGGTGAAATGTGGGGAAAAACTAATTTGAGGAAGGAATATAAAGAATGTGATCTAAATCATGCCTTTGATGAATACTCTACAAACATTTTGTTAATGAGAAAAAAAGGGGAGAGTGGAGAGAATGATTGCTCAAGGATGAGCAATATTTTAAGTTTGGGGGTGTGATAACTATCTAAAAGTAGAGTCATATCAAGTCTTTTTGGAGTTAATATTGCACTCTTATTCACAATTTTCTCATTTATAATCCCATTTATTCTACTTAGTGAGCATGAAATCGTTTATTGCGGTCCAACGTGAAAAAAAATATGATTTGGCATAAATCGATCTTAATTGTATATTTAATTGAGTTATGTGTTAAAATTTCAGACATTTATGCTAAACCGTGTGGGAGTAGCGAATTTGGAAACAAATGGGGGATGACATGGAAATGATAAATTCACGTCAGCAGTCCAAGTGGGTCATTGACTACCCAATGAGGAACATCCTATGTGTACTACTTATTTTTTTTCAGCCCTAAAGGGGAACCCATGCTCAATATAAAAGGAAAAAGAAGACCAAGAGGAGAAGAGCCACATTTTGGGGAGAAAATCGAATTACACAGCAGCAGCTTCTGCTGCAGTGAACTACTGTGAAACCAGAGACGAAGAAGAAAACCGTAATCCAGCAGCTATTGACAGCAGAAGGAAAAGGAGACCAACAAGGATTGATTAGGGCAAAGAGGTGGACGTGAGAGCTCAAGAGAAGGGAACTTCCATTGACGAACGGCAACAAATCGGAAAACTCTCTATTTCCTTATTCCATCAATTTTACATGATGAAGATGCGGATTTCTTTGTTAATTCAGTTTGTATGGAAAGCTAAACTTAATAGAGGAGGCGATAGAGTTTTATATAGTTTAAGTATGTTGACGATATGATTTTAGTTTATTAAAGAGTTGTTGTTAAAGATTTACATGTATGTTTAATTAGCTACTTTACATACATCGTTGTTCTCTTATTCGGGAGAAGAGAGGGAGCAATGAAATCCTCTTTAATACTCTAGTTCCATAGCAAGGAGACTTGAAGGGTAATAGAAGGATTAGGAATAATTCTTCTCCTAGAGCCTTGTTAATAGAAATTACAACGATTATGGAAATAATCACCATTCATGACCCTCGGAAGTGGGCTTGAGAATCTATTAAAAGGAACTAAAATCTACCACAAAACTCAACAACTTATTTATTTAATCTCTCTTAGCCGAACCTTCCTCGTTATAGTTGATTTTCTCATCATTTTCTGTTTTTCGACAGCAGTAGCACTCTGTTTAGTTTTATTTAAATAGTTAAATCTCCAACACCCGTTTGAATGTTACTCAAAAACTCACTTAATTTCCAGCGATAAAATTAACCAAAAAGATAGGTTCCCTGTGGAATCGATAATTTACTTATTACTTGCTACTTGTGATAGTGTATAATTGCACTTATTCTTGTGAATTTTACATCACAAAGCATGTTGGAAAGACTACATTGGTCTATCGAGATAGTTTTCATGCCTTGAATCGAGTATCCGCTACAACATTAAAAAAAAAAAAATCGTAGGTGAAATATGTCAGTTCCTCACATATCTCATCATGTTTGTTTGTCTTCTATCTTTTGCTTTATCATTTTCACTTTTCCCACCCATTTTCATCACATTATTGATGAATATGGATTTCCAGTTTCATCTAATTATTTGTATGTACATTAAGAATTGTACTTTGAATATGTAAATTAAGCTAGGATGACAGAGCTCATGTAAATTGTAAGGACTAAAGTCATTAAGCATAGGAATGGTATCAGAGCTAGCCTCTCAATTTTTGTGAGGGAAGAGGAATTACTCGATCTTTAAGAACGACAGTGTAAACTAGGAGGATGATAAGAGAGATTCAGAAGAATTTGGAGTATGTGATAGCTGAGCGAATAGCCCTTGTGTTCCAGGTGGTAAGACGCGGGAAGCGCAGTAAGTCCGTTGGCAAGCTTGGGTGCTTAGTCATATGAAAAATTCTGAAGAAAATATTATCTAACCTGACACCTTTATCAGAGACAAAAAGAAAAAAAAAAAAAAAGATTGACAACTTGTTAGCCACACAGTGAAGGCTCACATGTGAATTATCAGTGTTTGTAAATTATTAGTCTTTTAAATTATTAGTTTGCTTTATGTCTTTTCTTTCTTTTAGGAAAGCAGATCTTGCAGGGGTCCTGTCCTGTTAGATTTGATCTTATCTCTTAGTTGGTGTTTTTCAAATTTACGTTCAAACCCGAAGTCTATAAAATGACTTCATCAATGTAAGGAGAGCATCGATCAGCCAATAGCTCTCTCTTGAATATCAATTGAAAAATTCACAGAAAAAATATTCTACTCTATCTCTTATCTTATCTATCTTCTTATGAATGAATTTCTGCGAAAGCTCAGAAAATCAAACCATTTCAAATGTTCTACCAATGAAGAAGAAAGTTCAAATGAACATAGAAGGGGAGAAAATCTCACAATCTCAAATACTGTCAATCAAGAATATCAGATTGCCAGGATCGAAGATCAATTCCAAAATTGGACTATTCCAAAGTTAGATCCTAAAACTATCTACCAAATCTCAACCTTCAATTTTACTCAAAGATCATGCATCAAAGTTAGATCCTAAAACTATCTACCAAATCTCAACCTTCAATTTTACTCAAAGATCATGCATCAAATTCTCAGAGAAAAACATCCCAATTCATAGCAATAGGGAATCTCTCTATCTTTTTTCAAAATCTCTTATACTCAAAGAATTTTATTTTGAATATGTAAATTGAACTAGGATGACAGAGCTCATGTAAATTGTAAGGGCTCAAGTCACTAAACCCTCAACTCCAACTTGCTTCACCACTGGTTCCTCAGCAAGAGTCTCAGAAGTTTCTTGAGTATCCGCTACAACATCACTATGTGAATCTTTCACCAACTCAACCTCAGCTGCCACTTGCTTCACCTCTAGTTTGTCAGCAACAGTCTCAGGAGTTTCTCGAGTATCTGCTACAACATCACTCTGTGAATTATTCTGCAACTCAACCTCAACTCCCACTGGCTTCGTTGTCCGGTTACTTTTCTTCAATTTTATGGAAGACTTTGTGAAGCTAACTTGTTTCTGTTTCCTCATAACGCAGTTCTCACAAGGACTCATATCAACAGATTTCAGACCTTCCAAAAACTTCTTCTGGCTATGTCCAAGTCTATTGTGTCATATACTTCAATTTGAAACACTTCAGCAACAACAGCTCTGTTCATACACCCTGCAGTGGTGTATAAAGTTCCAGATTTTGTGCCACGTGCTTCCATCATAGCACCCTTCATAATCTTCCACGAACTCTTACCAAACTTTGTTGCATAACCTGTGCTATCCAACTGACCAATAGAGATCAGGTTCTTCTTGAGACTAGGAATATATCTAACATCCTTTAATGTCCACTAATTTCCTGTCGGAGTTTTTATGTAGACATCCCCTTTTACTTCGATCTTCAAATATTTGTTGTTGGCAAGATACACATCTCAAAACTTCCAGACTTGAAATTTCGAAACAACTCTTTATTTTGAGACGAATAAAAAGACGCAACTGAATCCAAAATCCAAGATTCAATCGGACTATCCACTCTGAGGATTAGAGCATCCCCAATGTCTTCTACTAATTGTATCGAATCATCGTCATTCTCTGCTTAAAGTTGAAATCTTAATAAGAACCACACGGTGAAAAAAACTAAATCGGGGTTAATATTTTTTGACATTATTGTGATGAGTGTAACTCTCATAGTATGATATCGTAATTGCACACTATAGAGTGTTCATGAGTTGCATTAAGTTTTGTTGAGACATTTTTTAGATCTAGTTCCATTATTTGACTGTAAATTTTTTAACCTAAGAAACCCTTATTAAATAATGGAATCAACCCACACCAATGAATATTTGTGTTAGGTGGGTAAGACCGGGTCATTTGTTTAAATTTTATTTTCAATAAAAATAAAATGTTAATTTATTAAAAAAATCTATTTATTTATTTTAAAACATTGAATTACATTTTTTTTAATTCAATCTCAATATATATTTTAAAAAATCACCCTCTAAATACTTCAAAAAATTATTTTAAGAGATTATAGAATAATTAATAAAAATATTATTTATTTTAAGAGGTAACAGAATAATTAATAAAAAAATTAATTGAGTTTTTTAAACACCCATGAATTGATTACTTACTCAGTATTGTTTAACTCATTCATGCTACTCTCTCATGGAGTTTCTTTAAGACCCCTAACGAGTTTCAAATGTATATTTTTCAATTAAAAAACCCGTTATCAATCATGGTTCTATTTTTATAGTAAACAATGAAGGAGAACTCGTTACCAAACATGTCCATAATTGCCTTCATTCACAACAAGAATATAAAATATTGAAACGTCATCCTTGTTCATCAACTTTAAATTTAAAGGACCATTGCATTACACTTTAGAACCGGTGTTACTGCTAACAACAGATGGTTAACAATAGCTCCCATGGGTTATTTTGAAAATAACTAAAATATTACTAATAATAAATAAAAAAAATCCAGCACAAAATATGTTTCTTTAGTTTTAGTGGGGGTAATTGACAATGGAACGTAATTTTACTCATATAAAAGTGGAACAAATCCAGCACAAATATTCTCATATTTACAAAATGAATTCATTTTCAACACTTTTAGGGTCTCTCCTATTGTCATTGTTCTTTGCTACCCTATTTACTAACATCGATGGAAAAATCTTCCGAAACCCACCGATTACAGTAAACATAACAAATGTTCTAAGAAGTCATGATCAGCTCACTATTCACTGCAAATCTGGTGATGATGACTTGGGAGTCCATCATCTCCCACCTTTGAGCGGTTACGCTTTTAGTTTTCGACCAAACTTTTGGGGCTCAACACAGTTTTACTGCACCTTCCAGGGGTCTGGCTGGTCGCATTACTTTGATATATACAAGGATGATAGAGATAGAACCAAATGCAACCATACTCTATGTTTGTGGTTAGTGGTTGAACATGGTATTTGTATGTTCAACTATAAAACCAAATTGTATGATATTTGCTACACATGGCCGGCTAAATGAATATAATAAATCGATATAAATTTGATACGGTGTATTAGTTTTAATGAATTATATTATTAAGATTTGTTAAGGTATTTCAATGCATAAAATACTTATTTATTCATTTCTTCCGGATAGGAATTATTTGCCCTCATTTATCGAAATCTCCCATCATTTTTTCGAACATAAATCAAACTCAAATATGACAAGAATACAAAACCAAATTAACTTTCTTTCTTTTTTTATTGGTTATAAAATTTAAACATCTCATTAGCTTTTAATGTTACGTTACTTGTCTAGATTATTTCGATGATAATGGGTCCGATTTCAATGTGGGCGAAGTCTCGAAGAATATCATTATTTTTATTTGCTAATCTATTTACTATGGAATTATCAATTAAATTTATAGCAACCCAATCAAAACAATTCATTTTATAAGTTTGTTCAAATTGACATGATTAGTGTCACGGTCTTACATCAATGGCATAATGGAATTTTTTTATTACGACTCTCAAGTGGTCCGATGGGCGACACTCGCATATTAACTCAGTTTTGTTTGACCCGCAAATGCTTCCACTAATGAGAAACTATCGTATTATAGTAGTTTGACCCATACATTTTGACCGTTTGCAAATAAGGTATGTGTTAGGATCGATACCAGTTGTTAGGATCGCACAACAACGCACACGCTCGATCTAGATGAACACAAAGAGAAGGATAGAGAGAAGTTGCAAGGAGAACTCTGGCTAAAAGGATTTATTATTGATGACTTCAGGCATGTACAACAAGAGAGTACAGAGAATAGAAAAGTACATTTAAGAGCTTTACTGGACGGGATATATATATGGTTCAGTCTACTAAATATAGCTTTACCAGATTTAACCATCTACTATATATAGCTATGTACCATATATAGCTTTACCGGATATAGCCATTGACCAAGCTATAAATACAGGGAGCAGACTCCATAACTCAACAATTCTCCCACTTGGAGACTGATCCTACACCATACCAATTAGGGCTTTGCATAGCTTTAATTTTCCAACATCAACACATTTTGTCAACATGTCTGCTGGATTCTTTGCACCCTCTATCTTCTCCAAACACATATCGCCTTCTTCCACTAACCTGCGAGTGAAATGGTACCGTCTTCTAATGTGTTTTGTTCTTGAATGATAGACTGGGTTTTTCACCAACTGTATGGCACTCTGACTATCTGTATAAAGGATCTTCTTGCACTGCTTCCGGCCTAATTCTTCTAGATAGTCTGTCATCCATATCATCTCCTTTCCAGCTTCAGCTATGGCCACGTACTCAGCTTCAGTAGATGAAAGAGCAACGCATTTCTGAAGCTTAGACATCCAACTCACTGCTGTTCCATCTATAGTGTAGATATACCCAGATGTGCTCTTGCTGGAGTCTACATCTCCACTCAGATCAGCATCCACAAAACCTTGCAGAACTACTTTGCCATTGCCATAACAAAGTGTAGTATTGGATGTACCTCTCAGATATCTTAGAAGCCACTTCACAGCTTCCCAATGTTCCTTCCCTGGATTTGCCATGTACTTGCTAACAACTCCCACTGCATGTGTTATGTCAGGTCTAGTGCAGACCATAGCATACATCAAACTCCCAACTGCAGAAGCGTACGGAACTGATGCCATGTGCTCACGTTCCTCAACTGTCTTGGGAGATTGCCCCTTTGACAATTTAATATGATTTGCCAAGGGGGTAGTCTTGGGTTTAGCGTTATTCATCTTGAATTTGGACAACACCTTCTCAATGTACTGCTCTTGGGATAGATTTAATGTGCCAGCAGATCTGTCTCGAGAAATCCTCATCCCAAGGATCTGCTTCGCTGCACCTAAATCTTTCATCTCAAATACTGAAGACAAGCTTGCCTTCAGGTGGTTTATCTCCCTCATACTTGATCCAGCAATTAGTATATCATCCACATACAAGAGTAGAAACACATAAGAATTAGTGTATTTCTTGAGGTAGCAACACTGATCCTTTTCACTTCTGTGGAAACCACTCTTGCTCATGAAGGAGTCAAACTTCTTGTACCATTGTCTCGGTGCTTGTTTCAGTCCATACAAGCTCTTATTGAGCTTACACACCATGTGCTCCTTGCTTGGAGCTGCAAATCCTTCGGGTTGTTGCATATAGATCTCCTCGTCTAGATCTCCATGTAAAAATGCCGTTTTTACATCCATTTGCTCAAGGTGCAAATTCTCCGATGCAACAATACTCAGTAGAATTCGGATAGTAGTTAATTTCACAACTGGAGAAAAGATCTCAGCATAATCAATGCCTTTTCTTTGTGAATATCCTTTAACTACTAACCGAGCCTTAAACCTCCTTCTGCCATCTGGTTCAACCTTGATTTTGAACACCCATTTGTTCAACAGAGCTCTCTTTCCTGTAGGCAACTCAGTCAGCACCCACGTATTATTCCTTTCAAGTGAGCTCATCTCATCATCCATGGCTTGCTCCCACTTAGTTGAATCTTCCACTTGTAGGGCCTCATCAAAGGACTCTGGTTCTCCTTCGTCAGTCAGCAACAGATAGTGTAATGAGGTTGAATATCTGTCTGGTGCTCTGGTAGTTCTGGATGATCTTCTCAACACCTGTTCAGGTGCAACTTGCTCCACGTCTGGTTCTTCAGCAATAGGATCAGCCACGTCTGGTTCTTCAGCAATAGGATCAGGAGTTTCTTGAGCTTCTGTTGTACCATCACTGTGTGAATTTTCTTGCCACTCAAATTCAACTCCCACTTGCTTCGTAGTCTCAGAGTTTATCTTCTCTCTGTCCTTGTACAAGACATTTTCATCAAAGGTCACATCACAGTGTCTTAGGATCTTCATATTTTTCTCATCCCAAAACCTATACCCGAACATGTCAGAGCCATAGCCTATGAAGTAGCATTTCACAGCCTTAGCATCAAGCTTATCTCTCTTCTCTGGATCAACATGAACATATGCAGTACAGCCAAAGGTTCTCAAGTGAGAGTACTTGAGTTCTTTTCCTGTCCATACTTCTTCGGGCAATTTGAACTTCAAGGGTACTGACGGCCCTCTATTAATCAAATATGCTGCTGTGTTCACAGCATCAGCCCAGAATGCCTTTGGCAATCCAGAATGAATCCTCATGCTTCTTGCTCGCTCATTCAAGGTTCTGTTCATCCTTTCTGCAATACCATTTTGTCTTGCCTTACCGGGAATTGTTCTTATTAATCTAATTCCCTCAGCTGCACAAAATGTTATAAACTCTGATTTGTTGTACTCTCCTCCATTGTCAGACCTCAGGCATTTGATCTTCAAGCCGGTCTGATTTTCAACTTCAGCTTTCCACTTCTTGAAGGTGGTAAACACATCTGACTTATGTTTCAGAAAGTAAACCCATACCTTCCTGCTGAAGTCATCGATGAAGGTGACGTAGTACCTTGATCCACCAAGTGATGAAACTGGAGATGGTCCCCAGACGTCTGTATGGACCATTTTCAACCGCACTTTCTTCGGTTCTCTGGCAGCCTTTGTGAAACTAACTCGTTTCTGTTTGCCCATAACGCAGCTCTCACAAAGACCCATATCAACAGATTTTAAGCCTTCTAAAGCTCCTTTCGCAGTGAGCATCTTCATTCCTTTGACGCTCATATGTCCAAGTCTATTGTGCCATAGACTTGAATTGGAAGCACTCTCAGCAGCAGCAGTCATGTTTATACACTCTGCAGTAGTGTATAAGGTTCCAGATTTTGTGCCACGCGCAACAACCATGGCGCCCTTCACAATCTTCCAGGAACTCTTTCCAAACTCTGCTGCATAGCCTGTGCTATCCAACTGACCAATAGAGATCAGGTTCTTCTTGAGACCAGGAATGTATCTGACATCTTGTAATGTCCATTGATTTCCTGCTGGAGTTTGTATGGAGACATCTCCCTTTCCTTCAATCTCCAAGGTTTTATTGTCGGCAAGATACACCTTCCCGAAATTTCCTGATTTGAAATTTCGAAACAATTCCTTACTTGGAGACGAATGGAACGATGCACCTGAATCCAAAATCAAGGATTCAGCTGGGCTATCCACACTAAGGATTAAAACGTCCTCAGCATCTTCTGTTGTGTATATAGAATCATCATCATCTTCAGATTTATGATTCTGCTTCTTCTTTAGCTTTGTACAATCTGTCCGAAAGTGTCCTTTTCCCCCACAGCTCCAACACGTTACGTTGGGTTTGTTTGGAGATTTTCCCCGGTTCTTTGATTTTGAACGCCCATGTTTGTTTGAGCTCTTTGATTTGCTTCTTCCCCTTCGATCAACACTGAGAGCATTGCCTGATGAATCTCCAGTTTCCCGTTTGCGAATACTTTCGCTGAGAACTACATCTCGAATTTCATCAAACTTCAGTTTATCAGATCCTCGGGAACTGCTGATTGCGGCAACAACAGTATCCCATGACTCGGATAAGGATGACATCAAAATCAACGCTTTAATTTCATCTTCGAAATTAATTTCCACCGAACCCAGTTGACTTATGATCATATTGAATTCATTTATATGATCCGCAACACGTCCACCTTCAGACATCTGTAGATTGAACAATCTACGCATCAAATACACCTTGTTCATAGCCGACGGTTTTTCATACATATTTGACAGCGCCTTCATCAGATCTGACGTTGTCTTCTCCTTGATGATGTTAAACGCCACGTTTCTGGATAGCGTCAACCGGATCATCCCTAAGGCTTGTCGATCCTTGAGCTTCCACTGTTCCGTGGTCATGGTATCCGGCTTCACCCCCAACAGAGGTTCGTGAAGATCTTTCTGGTACAGATAATCTTCAATCTGCATCTTCCAGAAACCGAAATCGGATCCATCGAACTTCTCAATTCCAATCTTTGAACTTTCCATCTTCACAGATCGTGGTGAATTTTGCCTTGCTCTGATACCAGTTGTTAGGATCGATACCAGTTGTTAGGATCGCACAACAACGCACACGCTCGATCTAGATGAACACAAAGAGAAGGATAGAGAGAAGTTGCAAGGAGAACTCTGGCTAAAAGGATTTTTTATTGATGACTTCAGGCATGTACAACAAGAGAGTACAGAGAATAGAAAAGTACATTTAAGAGCTTTACTGGACGGGATATATATATGGTTCAGTCTACTAAATATAGCTTTACCAGATTTAACCATCTACTATATATAGCTATGTACCATATATAGCTTTACCGGATATAGCCATTGACCAAGCTATAAATACAGGGAGCAGACTCCATAACTCAACAGTATGAACTACCCTAAGCATAATTTAGTAGATACAGTATGAATTAAGATCACAAAGTTCCGTAGTTCAATTTCTTACTCCTAAAATGTTGAACTTAAAAAAATGAAAATTTAGAGACCTATTAGACATAGTCTTAGGTTTACGAACCAAATAGATATAAAGTTGAAAGTTTGTCGTGGACTAAACGTACAATATAGATAATTTTGAATGTCCAATACACTTTTAGTCTTACATTATTTTAAAACTTCATCATAAAGTATGTATTCCATCTTATTGGAGGTCGTAATGATGATGAAAGAGATGTCATTCTACAAATGGGTCAAACCCTTACCTTGTTTAAGATATTTGAAGGTGGAGAATATAGGGCTTGGATTCTTTTCTTCGACTAGTCTACGAGTCCACAAGTAATGAGAGTCGAGATGGTCACTGTTGAGAGTCGAGATTCGATATGGGTCAAACCTCTTACCTTGTTTAAGATCTTTGCTCCAATAGGCTGAGAGTCGAGATTCGATGGATTTTGTGCAAATGGTCACGGTTGATCATCTGATTCTTGTCATAATGGCAGTTTCGTAATTATCCATATCTTCAGGGGTCACTAGGTAGTTTGTCACGTTCAGAATATATTATTACTATTTTTCTATAAAAAAATCCATAATTTTCGTAACAATTCTTCATCCCTTCTTGGTCATTATTAAGACCGTTGTCCTTGATCAATCCTCTTGATTTCTTTTCTTGCATTCATTGGGTCTTACATGGATGGGTTTTCTTCATTTTTGGGGTGTTACATTGGATAAGGAAGGATAAGTAGGTAAACAAAGAAATGGTGCAAAACTATATTACCCCTAAGGATATCTAATTATGGTTCATGACCTAAAAGACCTCCAAATGCTATTAACTTATGTGGTAGACCTTATTATGTGATGTCTGAAGATATGATGATGTTTGAAAGTTATTGGAACATGTTGATTAGCAAAGCAAAAAATTAGAGATAAAATGACCAAAATGCCCCTAGGACTACTTATTTAAATTCAAGGTCTATATGTGCTCCAAATGACTTGCTACTTCTTTAGAGGCCTATTTGTAAGGACAAGGAGTTATGTTCAATGGTTCAAGTTGATTAGAGCAAGCTTGGAACCTAAAGCAAGTTAGGACCAAAGAAACACCTAAAGGAAACACCTCAAGAAATAAAAGTCAAGACCCTTCTAGAATCCTCTAAGGAATTCATTATGAATGTATGACCTTCTAGAACAACTCATGTTTGTTATTACGATGTATTCATATGTTTACGAACGCATGTTATAACTTATGCCTCAAGGAATTATGAACCTTAGAAACTTACAAGATTGAGAATCAAGAACAAAATAGCTCCTTTCAAAAACTATACAGAGAATACTTTATTGAATCCTAGAACAAATGCAAAATCTAAGCAATAGTTGGGTAACATAACCATTACCTCATATAT
The DNA here is from genome assembly GCF_057944985.1 of Cucurbita pepo subsp. pepo. Lineage (NCBI taxonomy): Eukaryota > Viridiplantae > Streptophyta > Magnoliopsida > Cucurbitales > Cucurbitaceae > Cucurbita > Cucurbita pepo. Next base: position 8,365,336 of record NC_141808.1, read on the forward strand.
TACAAACTTTTAAAATACTTTACAGGTTCTTTCCTATTATCGATGTTAGTCCCTTCCCTGTTTGATGTTAACTTCTTGACAGTAATGGCCTGTCCAGAATGCATCACTGCCTTGTATACAGTCCCGCCATAAGCACACATCTCGTGAAAAGTAATAGTGACCTCAATTAGATCTTGGGAAGAAAGTTTTTTCCTTAGGTGGGAAATAGACATCCGAATCCATAAATTTTCTTTCCTTGTTTTGCTCCATTTCGAATGGATGTCTCATGCAATATAAGATGATCATAATTAGAACGATAGAAACTCCACCTACCTTAAAAGATGGAGACGATGAATCTCCATTGCAGTTGTCAAGAGGTCCACCACAGAGCCCCTATTTGTCAATGAATCTACTAATGGGCATGTTCTGAAAAAAAGTTTTTGAAGGGATCGGATGTCTCACGTTATGCTATATTACTATGCCGTAGCAAAATTAGTAGATTTGTACTCAAAATAGAATGATTGTTCTTCAACTAGGTATACTTTTGTTAGGACTAAAACTTCTATTTCACATTTGTTAAATTTTATTTTTCTCTTTCCAACGTTCCTTACATATTAACAAACATTTTGTTTGTCAAGAAAAACATATTAGTTTGATGAAAAAAAAAAGAAAAAAAGCTCAGACAAAAAATCAATTGAGTAACTACTAAATTTATGTAATATATATAATATTACAATTATTAGAACAAAAATATATTTATCCATATAATAATTAAAAAAGATGTTAAAGTAATATTCTTGTCAATTTATCTCAAATTCCGTTTTATTTTACTTTTTTTTTTCTTTTTAACTTTGAATTTATTAAATTTGGTTGAAAAAGTAATGTATGAAAAAACAATACTATGGGAATAAGTGTGACTTCTGAGTAAATTATGGGTACATGAATCACCTAAGATCACATCCTTATAACAGCGACCGTGAGGATAAGATGACTAAGAAATGTTTAAAAGACTTGAAAGTCACTACCTATACAACCAAGGAGCACCTTCCTTTATGGTAGCTCAATCATAGGACAACATGGTTAAGCATGCTTTACTCGGAGCAATTATATGTTGGGAGACCTTTTAGAAATTTTCCTAGGATGCATGTGAATGAGAACAAAGTGATAACTATCTAAAAGTAGAGTCATATCAAGTCTTTTTGTTGTTAATATTCCACTCTTATTCAACATTTTCTCATTTATAGCCCCATAATCCGACCATCAAATGAATGTTGTCAATGAAATGATGATGGCCACAGACGCGTAAAATTACAGGGCCATAAATCCGACCATCAAATAGCTCAAAGTTTTAGTGACCGGATTTACCGGGCAACTCAAGGACTGATGGGACAAATATCTCGATGAAGCAACTCGCCAACAGATATTAAGCCACTATGTCATTAGGCCAACTACTCAAATCATCAAAGAGGAAGGTCCATCAACTACGACCGAAGTACAACATGAAAGGGTAGAGGATCCTGTCAACACCCTCATTTATACCCTTATAGAATTCTTCGTTGGCGACCCCTTGAAATACCAGGAAAGATCCACCGAAATACTCATGAACCTGAAGTATCCCACCTTAGGAGATTTCAGGTGGTACAAAGACATGTATTTCTGCAATGTTCTTATTAGAACAGACAGTTCGTTGGAATTCTGGAAAGAGAATTTTGTCAATGGACTACCAAAACACTTCTCAAGAAGGATCAAAGACGGTCTTAAGACAAAGTATAATGGAACAATTCCGTGGCTGACTTTGTCATACGAGTCAATAGCATCCTTCATCATAGAAGAAGGACTCAGAGCTTTGAAGATTTTGCGATCAATATGGATGCAAGGGGATAGAGGCCCCCTCAACCTCTAGAAGGATGAAGGTTAAGATGCATCCAAAGCCTTATAATTCGTACAGGCCCAGAGAAAAGTATCGGAACAAACCAGTACAATCTCAAAAACCAACATATTCAAGAAGAAAGTATACTCCTACAAAAACCCATAGAGGAAAGAAAAAGCAAACTTGCTTCAAATGTCGAGAAGAAGGACACTATGCTAAAGAGTGTCCGATAAGAAGAATGATAAATGAGTTGGATATAGATCAAGAGTTGAAAAATCAGCTACTACGACTGGCTCTAACCGACTCAGAACAATCAAGCGAGGGAGAAATCCTCGAACTCCAAGAAGAATCCGATTCATATTCTAGCACAGAATATGAATCAGGAAAAGAAGGAAAGAGGACGTGCGAAGGATGCATAAATGTCTGGATCAAGAAATTCTACTCAAAGTAGTAGAAAAAGTTCAAGAAATAGAAATTCAATAGAAAATCGCTCAACGACTCAGAGATGCCATGACAATCTCTAAGCCACCTGAAAGGGAAGAAAGAAATCCCTACAGACTTCAATCAGTTTAACAAAGGTTTGAAAAATCGAGAGAACTCACTACTCAAGACCTACAAAGAGAGATTAATAATCTCAAACAAGAAGTACAGGCATTAAGATATGAAACCAGGTCAGAATCCTATATGCTTTGCCAAGAAGTTCTCAAACTTCAGGAACGGCTGCCAGAACGAAAGAAAATGGCGCAACCAAACCTGGACGAGGATGACTTTCAAAGTTCCTTCGTTGGAGCCATCACCACTTCTCAATATCAAAAATGGTATGCTCTCGTTACCTTAAAAATTTATGATTTCAAAATCACACTAAAGGTTCTCATAGATACTGGAGCCCATAAAAATTGCATTGAGGAATGCCTAATACCTACAAAGTATTTTAAAAAAACTACTGAGGGCCGTAGAAGTTGAAATAACAATAGACTCAAAATTAATTACAAATTATCTAAAGTCCATGTTTGTAATGACGGAATTTGCTTCGTAAATTCCGTCCTTTTGGTAGAGGACATAGGACAATAACTAATCCTAGGTACTCCTTTCATTACTCAATTATACCCTTTTAAAATAACTTAAAAGTGGTTAGAGTCAAAAGCCTAGGAAAGAAGATAAAATTTAATTTTCTTTCTACTATATGAATTAGTGAAATAAATAACCTTCAAAAAATACAATTATTCAATCAATAAATGTATTAAATTATAAAGAAAAACAAATTTCTTTTTTAAGAAGAAATTTCATTCAAAAGAATAGAAGAACGGATTCAAAGTAAGACCGTCCAGTCTAAAATCAAAACTTTACAAACTCAAATAGAAAGGAAGATTTGTTCAACTATCCCTAATGCCTTTTAGAATAGGGAGCAACACATAGTTAATCTTCCTTATGTCAAAAACTTTGAGGAGAAAAATATTCCTACGAAGGCCCAACCTATTCAAATGAATAAGGAATTACTAACATTCGGCCGAGCAGAAACCAATGATCTTTTGTAGAAGGGTCTTATTAGGCCGTCAAAGAGCCCCTGGTCATGTGCAGCTTTTTACGTCAACAACCAGACAGAGAAGGAACGTGGAGTCTCACAACTGGTAATAAACTACAAACCCTTAAATAAGGTTTTGGAATGGATTAGATATCCAATAACAAATAAATCAGATTTAATGCAAAGAGTTTCAAATGCAAAAGTATTTTCAAAATTTGATATGAAATCTAAATTTTGGCAAATCCACATTTCAGAAAAGACAAGTACGAAACGGCTTTCAATGTCCCTTTCGGACAATACGAATGGAACGTTATGCCATTTGGGCTAACAAACGCTCCATCCAAATTTCAAAAGATTATGAATGATATTTTCAATCCTTTTCAATTCTTTATGTTGACGATTTTCTTATTTTTTCTCAAAACATCGATCAACATTTCAAGCATCTTCGAACATTTTTTACGACAGTCAAAAGAAGCGGTTTAGTTGTGTCTAAACCAAAAATTAAACTTTTTCAAACAAAGATCCGTTTTCTTGGATTTGAAATTCATTTGGGTCTCATTAAACCCATTCAAAGATCCATTGAGTTTGCCACTAACTTTTCGGACCAAATTACGGATAAAACCCAACTACAAAGATTTTTGGGATGTCTCAATTATGTATGATTTCGTTTAAAATATCAGACCCATTTACAAGCCACTTTTTGAAAGGCTAAAAAAGAATCCAAAGCCCTGGATTGAAGAACACACCAAAACAGTCGAAAAAATCAAATCCCTTGTCAAGTCAATTTCGTGTTTATCGCTGATAAACCTAAGGGCTAGTTTAATAGTGGAGACCGACGTATCCGCTATTGGATGTGGAGGAATCCTGAAACAGTCTCTTGACAAGAAAGAATCCATTGTCCGTTTCCATTCGGGACTATGGAATTTTACTAAAAAAAATTACTCAACAGTGAAGAAAGAAATACTTTCAATAGTACTTTGTTTACAAAAATTTCAAAGCAATTTAATTAACAAAAGCTTTGTTATCAATACAAAATCAAGGGCATCTAAATTTGTTTTAGAAAAAGATGTCAAGAATCTTGTGTCTAAACAAAGTTTTGCTAGATGGCAAGCCATTTAATCTTGCTTCGACTTCCAAATTTTGCCTATAAAAGTGGTCGAAAACCCCTTGGCAGATTATCTTAAGAGAGTTCTTACTCTGGAAGAAAAACTCTCCCTAGCCAACCTCATTCTCTAGTGATGACCGGTAAGAAAGCAACAGAAAAAGGGAAGAAGCCCATTGCTTCTTCAAACACACCTACTCCAATGACGTCTGATAGCTACACAATGGATGCTGGTTTCACATTGGTGACTAGGTCTAAAGCAAAGCTTTCTTAAAAACAAGCGGAGGTTATCACTCCGACGAGGCCATCTACCTCTTCAACACGGCCATCTGCCGCTACTTCATCGAGACCTACTGTCTCTTCCACTTCAAAGCGACCTTCTGTCTCCTCAACCTACTCGGACGCGGTTGTAACCGTTCGATTTTCTCTAGTTCCTGAAATCAGGACCTATTTTTAAAAATTTGTGTCTATACCAGAAGCCCTAGTAGAACCAGAATACGACGACCCAAAAATCAGCGAGGTCGTCGAGAAAGCCCATCCATCGGGATTCTTCTATATCCCGGAAGATCTTCATAGGACAAGACGGTTTTATGAATTTATTTTAGTCGACACAAATTCCGTCGAAATTACTCATATTCCGAGTCGCGATGATCCTTCAAAAATTGCGTACTCAAAGTTAAAAATTTTCAAAGTCATGAATCCGACGTACTCGAAACAAGATCCGTACATGGAAAAGTCTTTTTCAAAATCGTTTGTTCCTCACTCCTACTCATACCGAGACTATCAGATGACATGGTTCAATGTCATTTGGTATCAAAATTATAAGCACTCATGGTTTATCCAATTTTGCCAGAATGCTCATAAAATTCATTATCCATTTTGGTTCATTGAATGGTGGAAAATCTTTGGATAAGCCAAAGATATATTCCCCGTTCCAATACAGGAATCCTTCCACTACTTTATTTAAAATATATTCAAAACCCCATTTCCATTAACCATGCGGTTTTGCGTATACTTTCAAATTCCTTGGATTTTAACTTAGAATTTTTAAATAAAAGAAGTGAAAGACCAAATAAAACATGTCTTCGAAACTATTAAAATCAAATGGTGGGATAAATATACTTATACCTACGCAGATATCAAAGCGGTAAAGGTCTGGTTATCAGAGAATGGCCACCTTTAGGATTTATCCAAGAAGAGGACCTCCAAATTCCTTAATTCAAAGTCGAAGCTACCTACTGCATTAGCCCAGACAACTTCGAAATCTGATTTTCAAAAGCTTCTTCAATAGGCCGCATCAGTCGGTTCGACATCTTCTCCTTCTATTGTAGAAGAAGAAGAGGAAGACACGATTTATGATCTCAATGATCCATTCTTGGATTCTCAACCACCTCTGTAAATATCATCATCAATGACTCAATAGTCGTTAAACTATTTATAAAAAATAAATAAATAAATCGTAGGTGAAATATGTCAGGATGAAACATATTTCCTCACATATCTCATCATGTTTGTTTGTCTTCTATGTTTTGTTTTATTATTTTCACTTTTCCCACTTTTATTATTTTCACTTTTTCCATTTTCATCACATTATTGATGAATATGGATTTCCACTTTCATCTAATTATTTGTATGCACATTAAGAAATTTATTTTGAATATGTAAATTGAACTAGGATGACAGAGCTCATGTAAATTGTAAGGGCTTAAGTCACTAAACCCTCAACTCCAACTTGCTTCACCACTGGTTCCTAAGCAAGTGTCTCAGAAGTTTCTTGAGTATCCACCACAACATCATTATATGAATCTTTCAGCAACTCAACCTCAACTCCCACTTGCTTCACCTCTAGTTTCTCAGCAATAGTCTCAGGAGTTTCTCGAGTATCTGCTACAACATCACTCTGTGAATTGTTCTGCAACTCAACCTCAACTCCCACTGGCTTCGTTGTCCCGGTACTTTTCTTCAATTCTCTAGCAGTCTTTGTGAAGCTAACTCGTTTCTGTTTCCTCATAATGCAGTTCTCACAAGGACTCATATGAACAGATTTCAGACCTTCCAAAAACTCCTTCCGGCATCTTCATTCCTTTAACGCTCATATGTCCAAGTCTATTGTGCCATATACTTCAATTTGAAACGTTTCAACAACAGCAGCTCTGTTCACATACCCTGCAATGGTGTATAAAGTTCTAGATTTTGTGCCACGTGCTACCACCATAGCAGCCTTCACAATCTTCCACGAACTCTTACCAAACTTTGTTGCATAACCTGTGCTATCCAACTGACCAATAGAGATCAGGTTACTCTTGAGACTAGGAATATATCTAACATCCTTTAATGTCCATTAATTTCCTGCCAGAGTTTTTATGCAGACATCCCCTTTTACTTTGATCTTCAAATCTTTGTTGTTGGCAAGATACACATCTCGAAACTTCCAGACTTGAAATTTCGAAACAACTCTTTATTTTGAGACGAATGAAAAGACGCACCTAAATCCAAAATCAAAGATTCAATTGGACTATCCACGCTGAGGATTAGAGCATCCCCAATGTCTTCTGCTAAATGAATCGAATCATCGTCATTCTCTGCTTAAAGTTCAAATCTTAATAAGAATGGCACGGTGAAAAAAACTAAATTGGGGTTAATATTTTTTGACATTATTGTGATGAGTGTAACTCTCATATATGATATCGTAATTGCACACTATGGAGTGTTCATTGGTTGCATTAGGTTTTGTTGAGACATTTTTATAAGTTTGTTCAAATTGACATGATTAGTGTCACGATCTTACATCAATCGCATAATGGAATTTGTTTATTACGACTCTCAAGTGGTTCGATGGGCGACACTCGCATAATAAACTCAGTTTAGTTTGACCCACAAATGCTTCCACTAATGAGAAACTGTCGTATTATAGTAGTTTGACCCATACATTTTGACCGTTTGCAAATAAGGTATGAACTACCCTAAACATAATTTAGTAGATACGGTATGAATTAAGATCACAAAGTTCGGTAGTTCAATTTCTTACTCCTAAAATGTTGAACTTAAAAAAATGAAAATTTAGAGACCTGTTGGACATATTCTTAGGTTTACGGACCAAATAGATATAAAGTTGAAAGTTTGTCATGGACTAAATGTACGATATAGATAATTTTGAATGTCCAATACACTTTTAGTCTTACCTGATTTTAAAACTTCATCATAAAGTATGTATTCCATCTTATTGGAGGTCCTAATGATGATGAAAGAGATGTCATTCTACAAATGGGTCAAACCCTTACCTTGTTTAAGATATTTGAAGGTGGAGAATATAGGGCTTAGATTCTTTGCTCCGACTAGTCTATGAATCCAAAAGTAATGAGAGTCGAGATGGTCACTGTTCAGAGTCGAGATTCGATATGGGTCAAACCCCTTACCTTGTTTAAGATCTTTGCTCCAATAGGCTGAGAGTCGAGATTCGATGGATTTTGTGCAGATGGTCACGGTTGATCATCTGATTCTTGTCATAATAGCAGTTTCGTAATTATCCATATCTTCAGAGGTCATTAAGTAGTTTGTCACGTTCAGAATATATTATTACTATTTTTCTAAAAAAAAGAAATCCATAATTTTCCTAACAATTCTTCATCCCTTCTTGGTCATTATTAAGACTCTTGTCCTTGATCAATCCTCTTGATTTCTTTTCTTGCATTCATTGGGTCTTACATGTATGGCTTTTCTTCATTTTTTGGGGTGTTACATTGGATAACAAAGGAGAAGTAGGTAAACAAAGAAAATGGGGCAAAACTATATTACCCCTAAGGATATCTAACTATGGTTCATGACCTAAAAGACCTTCAAATGCTATTAAATTAAGTGGTAGACCTTATTATGTGATGTCAGAAGATGTGATGATGTTTGAAAGTTGTTGGAACACTTTAATTAACCAAACCAAGAATTAAAGATAAAATGACCAAAATGCCCCTATGACTAGTTATTTAAATTCAAGATCTATATCTGCTCCAAATGACTTGCTACTTCTTTTAAGGCCTATTAGTAAGGACAAGGAGTTATATTCAATGGTTCAAGTTGATTAGAGCAACCTTGGAACCTAAAGCAAGTTAGGACCAAAGAAACACCTAAAGGAAACACCTCAAGATACAAAAGTCAAGACCCTTCTAGAATCCTCTAAGGAATTCATTCTGAATGTATGACCTTCTAGAACAACCCATGTTTGTTATTACAATATATTCATATGTTTACGAATGCATGTTATAACTTATGCCTCAAGAAATTATGAACCTTAGAAACTTACCAGAATGAGAATCAAGAACAATATAGCTCCTTTCAAAAATTATACAGAGAATACTTTATTGAATCCTACAACAAATGTAAAATCTAAGCAATAGTTGGGTATATAACCATTACCTCATATACTACAAACTCTGAAAATACTTTACAGGTTCTTTCCTATTATCGATATTACTCCCTTCCCTGTTTGAGTTAACTTCTTGACAGTAATGGCCTGCCTAGAATGCATCACTGCCTTGTATACAGTCCCGCCATAAGCACATATCTCGCGAAAAGTAATAGTGGCCTCAATTAGATCTTGGGAAGAAATTCTTTCCTTAGGTGGGAAATAGACATCTGAATCCATAGATTTTCTTTCCTTGTTTTGCTCCATTTCGAATGGATGTCACATGCAATATAAGATGACCATAATTAGAATGATAGTAACTCTACCTACGTTAAAAGATGGAGACGATGAATCTCCATTGCAGTTGTCAAGAGGTCCACCACAGAGCCCCTCTTTGTCAATGAATCTACTAGTGGGCATGTTCTGAAAAAAAGTTTATGAAGGGATCGGATGTCTCACGTTATGCTATATTGCTATGCCGTAGCAAAATTAGTAGATCTTGTACTCAAAATATAATGATTGTTCTTCAACTAGGTATACTTTTTACGACTAAAACTTCTATTTCACATTTGTTAAATTTTACTTTTCTCTTTTCGACGTTCCTTTACATATTAACTAACATTTTGTTTGTCAAGAAAAACATATTAGTTTGATTAAAATAAAAAAAAAAAAAAAACTCAAACAAAAAATCAATTGAGTAACTACTAAATTTATTTAATATATATAATATTACAATTATTAGAACAAAAATATATTTATCCATATAATAATTAAAAAAGAGGTTAAGGTAATATTCTTGTCAATTTATCTCAAATTCCATTTTATTTTACTTTTTTTTTTCTTTTTTACTTTGAATTTATTAAATTTGGTTGAAAAAGTAATTTATGAAAAAACAATACTATGTGAATAATTGTGACTTCTGAGTAAATTATGGGTACATGAATCACCTAAGATCACACCCTTATAAGAGCGACCGTGAGGATAAGATGATTAAGAAATGTTTAAAAGACTTGAAAGTCACTACCTATACAACCAAGGAGCACCTTCCTCTATGGTAGCTCAATCAAAGGACCACATGGTTAAGCATGCTTTACTCGGAGCAATTATATGTTCGGAGACCTTTTAGAAACTTTCTTAGGATGCATGTGAATGAGGACAAAACATGTTGGAAAGGCTACATTGGTCTATCGAGATAGTTTTCATGCCTAGAATCGAGTATCCATACAACATTAAAAAAAAAAAAAAAAAAAATCGTAGGTGAAATATGTCAGGATGAAACTTATTTCCTCACATATCTCATCATGTTTGTTTGTCTTCTATCTTTTAGGAAAGCAGATCTTGCAGGGGTCCTATCCTGTTAGATTTGATCTTATCTCTTAGTTGGTGTTTTTCAAATTCACGTTCAAATCCGAAGTCTATAAAACGACTTCATCAATGTAAGGAGAGCATCAATCGGCCCATAGCTCTCTCTTTAATATCAATTGAAGAATTGAGAGAAAAATTAATCTACTCTATCTCTTATCTTATCTATCTTCTTATGAACAAATTTATGAGAAAGCTCTAGAAAATCAAACCATTTCAAATGTTCTACCAAGAAAGAAAAGTTCAAATGAACATAGAAGGGGAGAAAATCTCACAATCTCAAATATTGTCAATCAAGAAAATCAGATTGCCAGGATCGAAGATCAACTCCAAAATTGGATTATTCCAAAGGTAGATCCTAACACTATATACCAAATCTCAACCTTCAATTTTACTCAAAGATTTCTCAAATTCTTTATTGGGAATGATTCAATCCAATCTAGAGAATGAACCAGTCTATTTCAATTGTTATCCAAATTTTACTTTGTCGCTCTACGACCCGCACATATTCTCAACCCTCATGCTGGACTTACAATAAAAAAAATTTAACATCAAGGCTGAAACTCATTCTTCAGTCGTCATATTCAGGGTTTATTACAAACTCGTGAATACAAATATTTCTCCAAGAGCATTAAGATCCTCGCCAAAAGGATCAACCATGCTCATAGAGGCAAATATTGGAAAGTCTCCATTGACTGTAACAAAAACTCTTTGTTGGGATCAAATAACAAGAAATACTCTCTAGAAAAAAGAAGATGCTAATCTTCCGAGGAAAAAGAAATCTCAAAACCCATTACAAATCATTGAACATGACGATGGAAGCGTTGAAATAAAATTCAGCGAAGAACCCTCGTTAGAATCAAAAGTAAAAGAATTCTTGAGTTCTAGACCAAGTACGTCGGGAGTTTCAAGATCAATGTATGACCCCTTAAAGGTAAAAGATGTCAGTTATGATCAAAAAAGGGCATCAATCCACTATGAATATGGCTCAAGATCTCCAACCCATATGGATATGGATACTCAATCCGTCTACGAAAGTCAACTAAATGTCATTACGGCTGATTTTCAGATAGGCAAAGAATTATTGAAGGCAGATTTTATGTCAGCTGCCAACTTTTCAAAGAGAAGAGCTTTCTTCCAAACCTACAAAGAAGCTAAGCGAAGTGAATTAAGAGCTCAATGGTATTCTCAGACCATCACATCAGAGGGTTAACGTCACTACCAGCGTAAGGAGTCAGGGTGGAGCTTATTATCTGTCTAAACGTCATACCTCCGTATCTCTACCCCGCGCTGCATGAGGATAGGCAAAATGCAGTAACCGAAGGAAATGCCACTACGCCTTCGGCTTTTACGCACAGTGGAGGGTGCCTCACCGTAAAAGGAGGGTTCGGTCTACGATGCAACTGTTAAACTACGTAGCCGAAAGGTGTAAGGAGTATAGGATACATTGGTGTGAGTTAGAAGTTATTGAGAGTGATAATTGTGTGATATCTTTGGTGTGTAACGTTTTAGAACAGCATTCTGGGTATTGTTTTATGTATTTTTGGCTCAAAGAGGAGAAATCGCATTATCCGATATGTGAGTGTTGTTTGAGTGGTTCAGTGTTTTGAAGGGAGTTTATGGAGTTTGTGTAAGTGTGTCAGTAGTATGATAGCTAGTGGTATTTTTCATGTTTGTTGTTGGTTGAAAATGTCTATGTTTTTGTAAAGTATAGTGTTTGTGTTTTTATGTGTAATGACTGTTCTGAAGAGTGACGTGTACTCTATAGTGTACGTTTTTTAGGAGAGTACTTTTTTTTTTTTTGTTACCGCGAGATATATTGGCAGCTGCAGATCATTTGATTGGACTGAAATTTGGAATGGGTACACTTGACGATATGAATCATTTGAAAAATAAACGGATTCGTTCTGTCGCCGATCTCTTACAAGATCAATTCGGATTGGCTCTAGTTCGTTTAGAAAATATGGTTAGAGGAACTATATGTGGAGCAATTAGACATAAATTGATACCGACTCCTCAGAATTTGGTAACTTCAACTCCATTAACAACCACGTTTGAATCTTTTTTCGGATTACACCCATTATCTCAAGTTTTAGATCGAACTAATCCATTGACACAAATAGTTCATGGGAGAAAATTGAGTTATTTGGGCCCAGGAGGATTGACAGGGCGAACTGCTAGTTTTCGGATACGAGATATCCATCCTAGTCATTATGGACGCATTTGCCCAATTGACACGTCTGAAGGAATTAATGTTGGACTTATTGGATCATTAGCAATTCATGCAAGGATTGGTCATTGGGGATCTCTAAAAACTCCATTTTATGAAATTTCTAAGAGATCAAAAAAAGTGCGGATGCTTTATTTATCACCAAGTCGAGATGAATACTATATGGTAGCGACAGGAAATTCTTTGGCACTGAATCCAAGTATTCAGGAAGAACAGATTGTTCCAGCTCGATACCGTCAAGAATTCTTGACTATTGAATGGGAACAAGTTCATCTTCGAAGTATTTTTCCCTTCCAATATTTTTCTATTGGAGCTTCCCTCATTCCTTTTATCGAACATAATGATGCGAATCGTGCTTTAATGAGTTCTAATATGCAATGTCAAGCAATCCCGCTTTCTCGGTCCAAAAAGTGCATTGTTGGAACTGGTTTGGAACGCCACGTGGCTCGAGATTCAGGGGTTGCGCTATAGCCGAACAAGGGGAAAGATCATTTATACCGATACTAACAAGATCATTTTTTCGGGCAATGGGTATACTCGAAGAATTCCATTAGTTCTGTATCAACGTTCTAACAAAAATACTTGTATGCAGCAAAAATCCCAGGTTCACCAGGGTAAATGCATTAAAAAAGGGCAAATTTTAGCGGACGGTGCTGCTACAGTTAGTGGCGAACTTGCGTTGGGAAAAAACGTATTAGTAGCTTATATGCCATGGGAAGGTTACAATTCTGAAGATGCGGTACTAATTAGCGAGCGTCTGGTATATGAAGATATTTATACTTCTTTCCACATACGGAAATATGAAATTCAAACTCATGTGACAAGCCACATCTAGAAGCCCGCTTACTCCGAAATTTAGACAAAAATCGAATTATGATGCTGGGATCGTGGGTGGAGACAGGCGATATTTTAGTAGGTAAATTAACGCCTCAGATGGCGAAAGAATCATCGTATGCCCCCGAAGATAGATTATTACGAGCCATACTTGGCATTCAGGTATCTTTTGGAATAACTGCTGCTATTACTATCCCTAACTAAAAAAGTGTCATCAGATACGAAATTCCGAATGCCGACTAAATCATCAACAGTACTGTAACTAGAATTGTCACTATGACTAGGAATGTTTTTATTCATATTATTGATAATTGATCCTTCACTTTCAATAGGACCAAGACTATTGATTGATTTACTTAGCCTAGACCTGTATTCTAACTCCCCGTTAGACAACCTCGAATTTAACCATCTTTTTTCCATAGAGCTTTCTTGCCCCTATTTCCATCAAAATACAATAGATGAATAGTCATTCGATAAAAAATAAATCATTTGAATATCTCATTTCCTACCAGGAATAGGATCTAAATCCAATCACTCGGATTATTAACTACTAACAAGTGGGTCTTAAAAAAAAAGGGTTCCGTTATATATAATATAGTGAAGTTATACTTAGGGTTCTCGCAAAAGAGATTTTTTTTTCAATTAAATCAATTAAATCATTAATTTAATTGATTTAATTGAAAAATAGCGGTTTCTCACCTGTTATATCAAATTCACATTACAAAAAAATCGTTGTTCTCCCTATGAATATGAAGAACTTTTTTCGTAAAATCTCGTTTACTAAAAAATTTGTATTCCGAAAAAGAACGAACAGTCCCATGGTGGTACGTAAGGCACGGACTCCGCGAACGTCCCGCGCCCCCTTTACTAATAAAGGAAAGAAAGCCTCAACCAGAACCACATTCCTTTTGCGTGCAGATGTAGCTAAGTGTCTGACTATATTTGTCATAGTTCCCTGCTGTTGCGGCCGGTGCTCGTTTGCGCGTGAACCAACCCAACAAAGAAGGAAAGGATGCCTCTCTCTCGTCGGGGCATCTGAGAATGATTCGAGCTGTATGAAGGGAAACTCTCACATACAGTTTCTTGTTTTTTTTGGGGGGGGGGGGGGAAGGAGCCCGACAGGGTCCCCCCACTGACTTTTTACGGGCCTAAGTGAAAGTGAAGTGGTGGGCCTACCTATCCCAACCAGGGGTATGCTGGGATTTGCGAAGAGCAGCACCTTACGATGTTCATGACCAATTGGATCCTGACGTACCCGTAGGTACCAGAGGAGATTGCTATGATCGTTACTGTATCCGTATCGAAGAGATGCGACAAAGTGTTCGTATCATTGTGCAATGTCCTAATCAAATGCCTAGTGGCATGATAAAAGCCGATGATCGTAAGCTATGTCCTCCATCACGATCTCGAATGAAACTATCCATAGAATCGTGTGCCGTGTGAAACGTAGATCATCGCCGTTCTTAACCGAGACTCAGGTTAAGCTCCGTCTCGGAACCTTGTGGGGTTAGGAGTAAAGCATCCTGAGGTTGACGCATCTCGTTGGGCGTGGAGAAACATTGGGAACCAAAATAGCTTTCTTCGGAGCCGTTTCTTGTCCCGTCCCCCCGCCCCGGCATAGTGCTTTTCTTTCGGGGATTCGGAAGAATACACACACTTCTCCCTTCTTCATTGATCTGGGGGAAAAGGAACCATCTACCTGTTGGGAAGCTAGACATTAAGTGGCTTGATGAGGATAACTAAGCTGACACGCCGGAGTTGGCTGCTGGCACAACTAGGTGGTGCCTTACCGCACCGAAGGTGAACCCGCGGTAGCTTTCGTGGTGGTGCTTCAGGATTCCAATGTACTGCATCCAAGATCAGAACGAGCTTGCCGGCGGACCATTGTCGTCCCATTCTTGAGTGAGCTGGAGCGCAGCCATCTTAGCCACTGAACTAGCTAGAAGCTATTGCTTCGGGTCGAAGCACTAAAAGAAAAGGACCAGGAAACACGGCGGTATAGGAACCACGGGACCCCACCACTAGTCTAGTAAAGGGAAGTCAGAAGTGCGCTCCTGCACACCAGCTGAAAAAGCCCTTTACCCTTTGAATGAATAATAAGGTCAGCTTCATAGTTCCAACCGTCATAAGGTTTTTTGATGCCTTTTTTTTAGGTTGGGTTGCTGGATACGGGATCCTCGTAGTAGGCTGGAACAACATCCAGCCGAGAGAGGGCAGCCTTTAGAAGCAAGAGGTTGGGAAACCAAAAGAACGCTTCGCCTTTTCTTAGTCTTTTTACCGCTGACGGAGTAGGAGTAGCACAAAAAGAGGGATTTTGCTTATTGACCCTATGAGAAACCACTAACATCTTCTTCGTTGGGGCTTCGCGCACTGGGAAAAGGCTATAACGCCACGAGAAATCGACCACTAGTAACAAAGCTCACATAATAAGGTATCGAGAGGGCTATCACAGTCAGGTGCGAATCAATTACCCCCTATTTGTAAAGTACCCCTCTCCCTACCGGTCTCGCTGTTTCACCCCTCTCCCTTTGGTCTCGCTGTTTCACCCCTCTTCCTATATGACGGGGGTTGAGGCGAGAAATGGCTTGATGAACCGTTCGCCACGCACCGCCCCCATTCACTTGCTTATCGTAGAAGCTATCAGTATACAGTGCCCGCAACTATTTATTCAGAGTATAGTGGGGTTGAAACATGAGAGTGCCCGCCCTTTCTTTCATGCTGGCCTAAGTCAGTCTTTTAGTAAGCGTAACCGTGTATATATATCTTCGATGCTCTCATTTCGAAATGTCCGCTTCAACTACCAAAAAGCTAAGTTGGCTTGACGAGCCCAGTGAGGAAGCAGGAGCAATAAAACAACAAATCTCTCGCTTAAGGCTTTCATCGTAAGGGGCAAAGAGAAGAGCTTTTGCTACTGAGAAAGCGAACGGTCAGCGCGAAGGTTCAAGACTTAGCCGAGCGTTAGCGAAGCGCTGTAGTAGTGCTGAAGCCCTATGTGCTATAATGCTGAGCCAAGGACGCTCCGCCTTATCTATAGAAGCAGTCAACTGAGTTCTGAACGAATTAGCTCCTTGGTAATGCCTCAATCTATAGATAGAAAGCCCTATGATGGGAAACTACAGGATCATCATCGGTCTACTCTACCTCAATTCACCATTTCGAACTTTATACAGAAGGTTTTTCCGTACCAGCTTCTTCTACCTATACCGCAGTGGAAGCACCTAAAGGGGAATTTGGTGTCTTTCTGGTCAGTAATGGAAGCAATCGTCCCTACCGTCGTAAAATAAGAGCACCTGGCTCTGCCCATTCACAAGGACTCGATTCTATGGCCAAACATCACATGCCAGCAGATGTAGTCACCATCATTGGTACTCAAGATATTGTGTCTGGAGAGGTAGATAGATAGGACTACTAGTTGCTCGATCAGGGCCCTAGCTTTATTGCGAGCCAAAAACCTCAGTGGATCCCCTATAAAGAAAGAAAGAAAGAGAAAGCCTCTCGGAGAAAGTTATTGTCGCTAAAGTCGAGAGAGAAGTCTCGTCAGCCGCTATGGTCTGGGCTCTCACTCACGTCGTCCGTCCACTCTATTATGCTGCTCGCCCTATTAGCTAGCCGACGCCAACCAACCAGGGTAATTCATTAGTTTCAGCCTGTCTCGGGTTCTATATTGTACGACGAAACTCGCTCATAATATATATCCGTTTTCTCAGGAACTAGACCTAGATGCACGAAGAATAATAGATATCAATAGGGTCATATTCTTGTGTAACTTCTCTCGTCCCGTTCATTGTGGTTACTCGGCCCTGCTAGCCATTTGCTTGCTCGAACTGTACACATTCAAAGAGGGGACAAGCTAAACAAGCAAGCCATACAAGTTTATAGAGTCGGAAGTTCGAAAGCACTTTGAGGTTTCCCTGTGACTAACTTAGCACACTTCGGGTGGTAGCCATTGGGCTAAGTCTCCAAAAAGAGCCACTCACACACATATATAGGCATTACAAAGGAGCTTCGCTTTCTGCTTCGGGCGTTGCAGTAATTCATAAAAAAGAATGAGATTAGTTCTGTCTTCAGTCTTTGGGTGAATGAATTTGGGTATCGAAGTTTGAGTTATTGCCATCCCTTGCGGTGAGCTTGGTAGTAGCATAGATCGATCCTCGGGCAGTTTTTTCAAGGCTGGAGCTTGATTCCCACTCCCAGTAGTCTTTCTTCAGTAATTAGCTTGGAAAGTAGTCTTTCGTAAGCAGGAGCGTAGCGCTTCGCAAGTGAAGGTGGAGGATGTGCTTCTTCCCCTTAAAGCTCTGTCATTTTCACATAAATGTTGGAGTTGTAATAAATCCTATCTCTACTTCTGATAACGAACGCTAGAATTGGGATATCTCCAAAGAGGGTAGACCGACCAGGTGGAGGGTTCAACAAAGAAAAAGAAAACTGAAGCCAAGCCCTTGTTTGGATAGGCTGGACTTACGGTTTTCAACTGCATCGTACGGTAGGGTTCCGTACCTCCTTTAGATATCTCGAGCCCCCGTGCTCCTAATGTCGAGCTAGAACGAGAGCTACCGTGGATTCTGCCGATCACACATGAGTACCTCGCCTTCCAAAAGAAGCGGCTGCTAATTGGCATGCTAATGGGGACCATCGATCAAGAAGGACTTCGGAGACAGCAATCGAATTTCGCAAAAAAGAGAAAGAAAGAAATATAGGGCCAACTCGGAGAATTGAATTGCACCTCTAACCTGACTACGCTACCCTACCTGCTGATAAAAGGTCGAATTCCGCATGGCGCACGAAATGCCGATCAAATCCCTTAAAGTTCACCTAAGAAAAGTCAACAATCAGATCTATCTGACTGAGTTGATGATGGACCGGATCTCGAAAGGCGAGGCGAGAGGCTTGAATAAAGAAGACGTATGAGAAAGGGAAGGTCGAGAGAGGCTTATTGCATGATCCACCCAACTCAGCTAAGCTAATAAATGCTACAGTTAAGAGAGTGGGAGGCCGGCCCCTGCCCATCTGGAGGTGCACCCCAATTTAGAAGGATATCAAACAAAAGGGGTAAAGAGAAAAGAAGCGTTGAGATAATATACTTGCATCTGTCTTTCATCTACTTAAAAAGGGGGCCTGCTTGAAGAAATTTAGCCGCTTGGCCATCTTGTGATGCGAACAGGCGTTTACGGGTTCAAGATTTGTAACATAGGAAGGAGGTACATAGCATCTCTTGTACAGGGAAGAAGCTTAGATCCAATCGAACTCCTGGTAGGAATTCCTCAGGGCGTATTACGGGGTTTCCGAAGGAAGGTACTAGCAACTTGCTGTGTCATGTCCGTTTTAGTTCTTTATTCTCAATTCTTCTTCTTTTGAGTTGAGTCAGGATGAATTCAATCCTTCACCTTATTTCACAGGGTAAACTGGACAATTGATTCTTCTTAAACGAGGTAAAGCTGCTTGGCTCCTGAACCGGAACCAGAACCTTTACAGAATGAAAGAAGGGAGAGGAAAGACGAAACGAAAGAGGAAGACGACTGAACTACTGAACCAGATGGAACTCCTACACCTCGGCTTCTTGATCTGATCTTTCTCCTCGAGCAGCGACTTACTCATGAACCTCTACAACTCTTATGATCTTACCTCTGGAACCTATTTCTTCTTGAACTGTAAACAAAGACGAAAGATTAATGCAAGATGAATGAGAGTTTACAGTGAGGGGAGACGAAACAAAGACAAAGACTCCTACTTCTGGAACTCTGACGGACCATTAATTAATTTATTCTATCCAACATAGGGGTAAAACATTAAAAGAGCTTTTTCCCTAACAGCTGAAGCTTCAAGAAAAGAAATTCTATCCAACATAGGGGTAAAACATTAAAAGACTTTTTCCCCATATAGCTGGAGCTTCAAGAAAAGAAATTCTATCCTCCCCCTATTTTTAGGGATAAAAGACACTCAAAAAACAAGAATGATCCTATCTCCCCCTTATTTTTTTGATTAAAAAGTCTATCTTTACCCTATTTTTTTGGGATAAAAGAGAGTCAAGGTAATTCATTCATTATTAAGGAAAGACGAAACGAAAGAAGAATTGAAGACGACTTGACAGTGAAAGAAAGAAGGGAAAGAGAAGGGAGACGAAACGAAAGATAAATGAGAGTGAACTGTCAGAATAGGGGTTCGTTCAGTAGTTCTGTCTCATTCTGGAAACCATAGAAGAAAACATATCATTCTTCGAATGGTTTGAAGAAAATATTTTTCAAATATGCACTTCGACTCAAAGAAGCTGGAAGACTACCAGAAGAGGCGAAGTATATTCAAAACATCCTACGTTGGAAGAAGTCGAATTTGACAATTATTACGGAGAAAAGGTCAAAGCTAGTCCTTTCAAAACTATCCCAGGAGGACTAGAAAAGGGTAATCCGACCCTAAAGAATATCAAGAATATCTAGCATCAAAATAATTATTCAAACAAGATTTTATCCACGATCTCCACCCAGCTTGAGAGTATCGAGGGAAAAATCTCAAAAAATTCTGGTACTCTGCAAGAACAAGTAGGCAGCTCTGTACCAAAAGTCGATGTGTCAATCCCAATACTCAGACCGGCAAACCTCGACGTATTTACAAAGAGGATTTCAAAAGAAGAGGCCGCGATGGCCAAAATAGAAGAAAAGTTGGATAGAATCCTAAATCCTGGGATAACACATCAGGATTCATCTGTTAATGTCGTTAACAATGACGACGAAATTAAAGAATTCGAAGACGTGATTTTAGATGAGGTAGAAGAGCCTCTCTACAATTGAATTGAAAGAATCTCCAGGAGAAGTCAAAATAATACCAGTAATCAGAAAAACTGGTATCCTCAATCGTCTTTTCCGAATATTCAATTCGAAGAAAAGACTCTACAAACTCAAGCTCATTACGATGGTCTACCAATATATGAATGGAATATCGATTGATTATCCGACTATCAAATAATGAATGTTGTCAATGAAATGATGATGGCCGCAGGCGCGTATAAATTACAGGGCCATAAATCCAACCATCAAATAGCTTAAGTTTTAGTGAACGGATTTACCGGGCAACTCAAGGACTGGTGGGACAAATAGCTTGATGAAGCAACTCGCCAACAGATATTAAGCCACCATGTCATTAGGCCAACTACTCAAATCATCAAAGAGGAAGGTCCATCAACTAGGACCGAAGTACAACATGAAAGGGTAGAGGATGCTGTCAACACCCTCATTTATACCCTTATAGAATTCTTCGTTGGCGACCCCTTGAAATACCAGGAAAGATCCGTCGAAATACTCATGAACCTGAAGTGCCCCACCTTAGGAGATTTCAGGTGGTACAAAGACATGTATTTGAGCAAAGTTCTTATTAGAACAGACAGTTCGTTGGAATTATGGAAAGAGAATTTTGTCAATGGACAACCAAAACACTTCTCATGAAGGATCAAAGACGGTCTTAAGACAAAGTATAATGGAACAATTCCACTGCAGACTTTGTCATAAAGGTCAATAGAATCCTTCATCATAGAAGAAGAACTCAGACTTTTCAATGAGTCAAAGATTCAAAACAAGCTCAATTCTTCGATATCAAATAGAAAAGAGCTTGGAAGATTTTGCGATCAATATGGATGCAAGGGGATAGAGGCCCCCTCAACCTCCAGAAGGAAGAAGGTTAAGATGCATCCAAAGCCTTATAATTCATACAGGCCCAGAGAAAAGTATCGAAAAAAACTAGTACATCTCAAAAGCCAACATATTCAAGAAGAAAGTATACTCCTACAAAAATCCATAGAGGAAAGAAAAAGAAAACTTGCTTCAAATGTCGAGAAGAAGGACACTATGCTAACAAGTGTTCGATAAGAGGAAAGATCAATGAGTTGGATATAGATCAAGAGCTAAAAAATCAGCTACTACGACTGGCTCTAACCGACTCAGAATAATCAAGCAAGGGAGAAATCCTTGAACTCCAAGAAGAATCCGATTCATATTCTAGCACAGAATATGAATCAAGACAGGAAGGAAAGAGGACGTGCGAAGGATGCATAAATGTCCTTACAAAGGATCAAGAAATTCTACTCGAAGTAGTAGAAAAAGTTCAAGATGCAGAAATTCAACAGAAAATCGCTCAACGACTCAGAGATGCCATGACAATCTCTAAGCCACCTGAAAGGGAAGAAAGAAATCCCTACAGATCAATCAGTTCTCCAAAGGTTTGAAAAACCGAGAGAACTCACTACTCAAGACCTACAAAGAGACATTAATAATCTCAAACAAGAAGTACAGGCATTAAGATCTGGAACCATGTCAGAATCCTATATGCTTCGCCAAGAAGTTCAATCTTCAGGAACGACTGCCTGAACGAAAGGAAACGGTGCAACCAAACCTGGACGAGGATGACTTTCAAAGTTCCTTCATTGGAGCCATCACCACTCCTCAATACCAATAATTGTACGCTCTCGTTACCTTAAAAATTTATGATTTCAAAATCACACTAAAGGCTCTCATAGATACTGGAGCCGATCAAAATTGCATTCAAGAAGGCCTAATACCTACAAAGTATTTTGAAAAAACTACTGAGGGCCATAGAGGTGCAAATAACAATAGACTAAAAAATAATTACAAATTATCTAAAGTCCATGTTTATAATGACAGAATTTGCTTCGTAAATTCCTTTCTTTTAGTAAAGGACTTAGGACAAGAACTAATCCTAGGTACTCCTTTCATTACTCAATCATACCCTTCTAAAATAATTGAAAAGGGGTTATAGAAAAGAAGATAAAATTTAATTTCCTTCCTCTCATAAAGATTAGTGAAATAAATAACTTTGAGAAGAACAATAAATGTATTAAATTATAAAGAAAAAAAATTTTCTTTTTTGAAGGAAGAAATTTCATTCAAAAGAAAAGAAGAATAGATTCAAAGTAAGACCGTCCATCTAAAATCAAAACTTTACAAACTCAAATAGAAATGGAGATTTGTTCAATTATCCCTAATGCCTTTTGGAATAGGAAGCAACACATAGTTCATCTTCCTTATGTCAAAAACTTCGAGGAGAAAAATATTCCTACGAAGGCCCGACCTATTCAAATGAATAAGGAATTACTTACATTCTGCAGAGCAGAAATCAATTATCTTTTGCAGAAGAATCTTATTAGGCCGTCAAAGAGCCCCTAGTCATGTGCGGCTTTTTATGTCAACAACCAGGCAGAGAAGGAACCTGGAGTCCCACGACTGGTAATAAACTACAAACCCTTAAATAAGGTTTTGGAATGGATTAGATATCCAATTCCAAATAAATCAGATTTAATGCAAAGAATTTCAAATGCAAAAGTATTTTCAAAATTTGATATGAAATCACGATTTTGGCAAATCTAGATTTCAGAAAAAGACAAGTACAAAATGGCTTTCAATGTCCCTTTCGGACAACACGAATGGAACGTTATGCCATTTGGGCTAAAAAATGCTCCATCCGAATTTCAAAAGATTATGAATGAAATTTTCAATCCTTTTCAATTTTTTATGTTGAGATGTTCGGATTTTTTCTCAAAACATCAATCAACACTTCAAGCATCTTCAAACATTTTTTACGACAGTCAATAGAAGCGGTTTAGTTGTGTCTAAACCAAAAATTAAACTTTTTAAAAAAAAGATCCGTTTTCTTGGATTTGAAATTCATTTGGGATTAATTAAACTCATTCAAAGATCCATTGAGTTTGCCTCAAACTTTTCAGACCAAATTACAGATAAAACCCAACTACAACGATTTTTGGGATGTCTTAATTATGTGTCTGATTTCCTTCAAAATATCAGACCCATTTCCAAGCCACTTTTGAAAAGCTCGAAAAGAATCCAAAGCCCTGGACTAAAGAACACACTAAAACAGTCCAAATAATCAAATCTCTTGTCAAGTCAATTCCGTGTTTATAGCTGATAAACCTAAGGACTAGTTGATAAACCTAAGGACTAGTTTAATAGTGGAGACCAACGCATCCGATATTGGATATGGAGGAATCCTGAAACAGTCTCTTGACAAGAAAGAATCCATTGTCGGTTTCCATTCGGAAATATGGAATTCTACTAAAAAAAATTACTCATCAGTGAAGAAAGAAATACTTTCAATAGTACTTTGTACAAAAATTTCAAAGCGATTTAATTAACAAAAACTTTGTTATCAAAACAGATTCAATGGCATCTAAATTTGTTTTAGAAAAAGATGTCAAGAATCTTGTGTCTAAACAAATTTTTGCTAGATGGCAAGCCATTTTATCTTGCTTCAACTTCTAAATTTT
The DNA here is from genome assembly GCF_057944985.1 of Cucurbita pepo subsp. pepo. NCBI lineage: Eukaryota > Viridiplantae > Streptophyta > Magnoliopsida > Cucurbitales > Cucurbitaceae > Cucurbita > Cucurbita pepo. The sequence continues at coordinate 8,388,913 of NC_141808.1, forward strand.
GCCTATAAAAGGGGTCGAAAACCCCTTGGTAGATTACCTCTCAAGAGAGTTCTTACTCTCGAAGAAAAACTCTCTCTAGCCAACCTCCTTCTCCCAGTGTTAACCGGTGAGAAAGCAACAGAAAAAGGGAAGAAGCCCATTTCTTCTTCAAACACACCTACTCCAATGACATCCGATAGCTATGCAATGGATGCTGGTTTCACATTGGTGACCAAGTCTAGAGCAAAGCTTTCTAAAAATCAAGCGGAGGTTATTACTCCGAGGAGGCCTTCTGCCTCTTCAACACGGCCATCTGCCACTACTCCATCGAGACCTACTTTTTCTTCCACTTCAAAGTGACCTTGTGTCCCCTCAACCTACTTGGACGTGGTTGTTCCCATTCGATTTTCTCCAGTTCCTGAAATCAGGACCTATTTTCAAAAATCTGTGTCTATACCAGAAACCCTGGTAAAACAAGAATACGACAACCCAAAAATCAGCGAGGTCGTCAAGAAAGCCTATCCATCGGGATTCTTCTATATCCCGAAAGATATTCATAAGACCAGACGGTTTTATGAATTCATTTTAGTCGACACAAAATCCGTCGAAATTACTCATATTCCGAGCCGCGATGATCCTTCAAAAATTGCGTACTCAAAGTTAAAAATTTTCAAAGTCATAAATCCGACGTACTGGAATCAAGAACCGTACACGGAAAAGACTTTTTCAAAACCGTTTGTTCTTCACTCCTACTCATATAGAGACTAACAGATGGCATGGTTCAATGTCATTTGGTATCAAAATTATGAGCACTCATGGTTTATCCAATTTTGCCAGAATGCTCATAAAATTCATTATCCATTTTGGTTCATCAAATGGTGGAAAATCTTTGGATAAGCCAAAGATATATTCCCCGTTCCAATACAGGAATCCTTCCACTACTTTATTCAAAATATATTCAAAACCCCATTTCCATTAACCATGCGCTTTTGCGTATAGTTTCAAATTTCTTGTATTTTAACTTGGAATTTTCAAATAAAAGAAATAGAAGACCAAATAAAACAGGTCTTCAAAACTATTAAAATCAAATGGTGGGATAAATATACTTGTACCCACGCATATATCAAAGCCGTAAAGGTCTGGCTATCAGAGAATTGCCACCTTCAGGATTTATCCAAGAAGATGACTTCCAAATTTCTTAATTCAAAGTCGAAGCTAGACAACTTGAAGCTGATTTTCAAAAGCATCTTCAAGAGGCCGCATCAGTCGGTTCGACATCTTCTCCTTCTATTGTAGAAGAAGAAGAGGAAGACACGATTTATGATCTCAATTATCCATTCTTGGATTCTCAACCACCTCTGTAAATATCATCATCAATGACTGAATAGTCGTTAAACTATTTATAAAAAATAAATAAATAAATCGTAGGTGAAATATGTTAGGATGAAATATATTTCCTCACATCATGTTTGTTTGTCTTCTATCTTTTGTTTTATTATTTTCACTTTTTCCACTTTTATTATTTTCACTTTTTCCATTTTCATCACATTATTGATGAATATGGATTTCCACTTACATCTAATTATTTGGATGTACATTAAGAATTGTATTTTGAATATGTAAATTAAGCTAGGATGACAGAGCTCATGTAAATTGTAAGGGCTCAAGTCACTAAACCCTCAACTCCAACTTGCTTCACCACGGGTTCCTAAGCAAGTGTCTCAGAAGTTTCTTGAGTATCCGCTACAACATCACTATGTGAATCTTTCAGCAACTCAACCTCAACTTCCACTTGCTTCACCTCTAGTTTCCAGCAACGGTCTTAGGAGTTTCTCGAGTATCTGCTACAACATCACTTTGTGAATTGTTCTGCAACTCAACCTCAACTCCCATTGGCTTCGTTTTCCCGGTACTTTTCTTCAATTCTTTGGCAGTATTTGTGAAGCTAACTCGTTTCTGTTTGCTCATAACGCAGTTCTCACTAGGACTCCTATCAACAGATTTCAGACCTTCCAAAAATTTCTTCCAGCATTTTCATTCCTTTAACACTCATATGTCAAAGTCTATTGTGTCATATACTTCAATTGGAAACACTTCAGCAATAGCAGCTCTGTTCATACATCATACAGTGGTGTATAAAGTTCCAAATTTTGTGCCACGTGCTTCCATCATAGCACCCTTCAGAATCTTCCACGAACTCTTACCAAACTTTGTTGCATAATCTGTGCTATCTAACTGACCAATAGAGATCAGGTTCTTCTTGAGACTAGGAATATATCTAACATCCTTTAATGTCCACTAATTTCCTGTCGGAGTTTTTATGCAGACATCCCCTTTTACTTCGATCTTCAAATCTTTGTTGTTGGCAAGATACACATCTCAAAACTTCCAGACTTGAAATTTCGAAACAACTCTTTATTTTGAGACGAATGAAAAGACGCACCTGAATCCAAAATCAGAGATTCAATCGGACTATCCACGCTGAGGATTAGAGCATCCCCAATGTCTTCTGCTAATTGTATCGAATCATCGTCATTCTCTACTTAAAGTTGAAATCTTAATAAGAACCACACGGTGAAAAAAACTAATTCGGGGTTAATATTTTTTGACATTATTGTGATGAGTGTAACTCTCATAGTATGATATCGTAATTGCACACTATGGAGTGTTCATGGGTTGCATTAGGTTTTGTTGAGACATTTTTTAGATTTAGTTCCATTATTTGACTGTAAATTTTTTAACCTAAGCAACCCTTATTAAATAATGGAATCAACCCACACCTATTAATATTTGTGTTAGGTTGGGTAAGGCCCAGTCATTTGTTTAAATTTTATTTTCAATAAAAATAAAATGTTAATATATTAAAAAATCTATTTATTTATTTTAAAACATTGAATTACATTTTTTTAATTCAAACTCAATATATGTTTTGAAAAATCACCCTCTAAATACTTCAAAAAAATTATTTTAAGAGATTATAGAATAATTAATAAAAAAATTATTTGAGTTTTTCAAAAATACCCATGAATTGATTACTTACTCACTATTGTTTAACTCATTCAAGCTACTCTCTGGCGGAGTTTCCATAAGACCCCTAACGAGTTTCAAATGTATATTTTTCAATTAAAAAATCCGTTACCAAACATGGTTCTATTTTTATTGTGAACAATGAAGGAGAACTCGTTACCAAACATGTCCATAATTGCCCTCATTCACAACAATAATATAAAATATTGAAACGTCATCCTTGTTCATCAACTTTAAATTTAAAGGACAATTGCATTACAATTTAGAACGGGTGTTACTGCTAACAACAGATGGTTAACAATAGCTCCCATGGGTGGTTTTGAAAATAACTAAAATATTACTAATAATAAATAAATAAAAAATATACAAGCTTAACATGGTGGTGGTTACCCATTCCAATATAACAATAATATGTTTTTTTAGTATGTTTCTTTAGTTTTAGTGGGGGTAATTGACAATGGAACCTAATTTTACTCATATAAAAGTGGAACAAATACAACACAAATATTCTCATATTTACAAAATGAATTCATTTTCAACACTTTCACGGTCTCTCCTATTGTCATTGTTCTTTGCTACCCTATTTACTAACATCGATGGAAAAATCTTCCGAAACCCACCGATTACAGTAAACATAACAAATGTTCTAAGAAGTCATGATCAGCTCACTATTCACTGCAAATCTGGTGATGATGACTTGGGAGTCCATCATCTCCCACCTTTGAGCGTTTACGCTTTTAGTTTTCGACCAAACTTTTGGGGCTCAACACAGTTTTACTGCACCTTCCAGTGGTCTGGCTGGTCGCATTACTTTGATATATACAAGGATGATAGAGATAGAACCAAATGCAACGATACTCTATGTTTGTGGTTAGTGGTTGAACATGGTATTTGTATGTTCAACTATAAAACCAAATTGTATGATATTTGCTACACATGGCCGGCAAAATGAATATAAAAAATCGATATATCCATGAATTGGAGGGTTTTGATTATGATATTATAATAAATCGATATAAATTTGATACGGTGTATTAGTTTTAATGAATTATATTATTAAGATTTGTTAAGGTATTTCAATGCATAAAATACTTATTTATTAATTTCTTCCACTTTGATCGGAATTATTTGCCCTCATTTATCGAAATCTCCCATCATTTTTTCGAACATAAATCAAACTCAAATATGACAAGAATACAAAACCAAATTAACTTTCGTTCTTTTTTTATTAGTTATAAAATTTAAACATCTCATTAGCTTTTAATGTTACGTTACTTGTCTATATTATTTCGATGAAAATGGGTCGGATTACAATGTGGGCGCAGTCTCGAAGAATATCATTATTTTTCTTTGCTAATCTATTTACTATGGAATTATCAATTGAATTTATAGCCACCAAATAAAAATAATTCATTTTATAAGCTTGTTCAAATTGACATGATTAGTGTCACGGTCTTACATCAATCACATAATGGAATTTGTTTATTACGACTCTCAAGTGGTCCGATGGGCGACACTCGCATAATAAACTCAGTTTAGTTTGACCCGCAAATGCTTCCACTAATGAGATACTATCGTATTATAGTAGTTTGACCCATACATTTTGACCGTTTGCAAATAAGGTATGAACTACCCTAAGCATAATTTAGTAGATACGGTATGAATTAAGATCACAAAGTTCGGTAGTTCAATTTCTTACTCCTAAAATGTTGAACTTAAAAAAATGAAAATTTAGAGACCTATTGGACATAGTCTTAGGTTTACGGACCAAATAGATATAAAGTTGAAAGTTTGTCGTGGACTAAACGTACAATATAGATAATTTTGAATGTCCAATACACTTTTAGTCTTACCTGATTTTAAAACTTCATCATAAAGTATGTATTCCATCTTATTGGAGGTCGTAATGATGATGAAAGAGATGTCATTCTACAAATGGGTCAAACCCTTACCTTGTTTAAGATATTTGAAGGTGGAGAATATAGGGCTTGGATTCTTTTCTTCGACTAGTCTACGAGTCCACAAGTAATGAGAGTCGAGATGGTCACTGTTGAGAGTCGAGATTCGATATGGGTCAAACCCCTTACCTTGTTTAAGATCTTTGCTCCAATAGGCTGAGAGTCGAGATTCGATGGATTTTGTGCAAATGGTCACGGTTGATCATCTGATTCTTGTCATAATGGCAATTTCGTAATTATCCATATCTTCAGGGGTCACTAGGTAGTTTGTCACGTTCAGAATATATTATTACTATTTTTCTATAAAAAAATCCATAATTTTCGTAACAATTCTTCATCCCTACTTGGTCATTATTAAGACCGTTGTCCTTGATCAATCCTCTTGATTTCTTTTCTTGCATTCATTGGGTCTTACATGGATGGGTTTTCTTCATTTTTGGGGTGTTACATTGGATAAGGAAGGATAAGTAGGTAAACAAAGAAATGGTGCAAAACTATATTACCCCTAAGGATATCTAATTATGGTTCATGACCTAAAAGACCTCCAAATGCTATTAACTTATGTGGTAGACCTTATTATGTGATGTCTGAAGATATGATGATGTTTGAAAGTTATTGGAACATGTTGATTAGCAAAACAAAAAATTAGAGATAAAATGACCAAAATGCCCCTAGGACTACTTATTTAAATTCAAGGTCTATATGTGCTCCAAATGACTTGCTACTTCTTTAGAGGCCTATTTGTAAGGACAAGGAGTTATGTTCAATGGTTCAAGTTGATTAGAGCAAGCTTGGAACCTAAAGCAAGTTAGGACCAAAGAAACACCTAAAGGAAACACCTCAAGACAAGACCCTTCTAGAATCCTCTAAGGAATTCATTATGAATGTATGACCTTCTAGAACAACTCATGTTTGTTATTACGATGTATTCATATGTTTACGAACGCATGTTATAACTTATGCCTCAAGGAATTATGAACCTTAGAAACTTAAGAGATTGAGAATCAAGAACAAAATAGCTCCTTTCAAAAACTATACAGAGAATACTTTATTGAATCCTATAACAAATGCAAAATCTAAGCAATAGTTGGGTAATATAATAATTACCTCATATACTACAAACTCTTAAAATACTTTACAGGTTCTTTCCTATTATCGATGTTACTCCCTTCCCTGTTTGATGTTAACTTCTTGACAGTAATGGCCTATCCAGAATGCATCACTGCCTTGTATACAGTCCCGCCATAAGCACACATCTCGTGAAAAGTAATAGTGACCTCAATTAGATCTTGGGAAGAAAGTTTTTTCCTTAGGTGGGAAATAGAAATCCGAATCCGTAGATTTTCTTTCCTTGTTTTGCTCCATTTGGAATGGATGTCTCATGCAATATAAGATGATCATAATTAGAATGATAGAAACTCCACTTACCTTAAAAGATGGAGACGATGAATCTCCATTGCAGTTGTCAAGAGGTCCACCACAGAGTCCCTCTTTGTCAATGAATCTACTAGTGGGCATGTTTTGAAAAAAAGTTTTTGAAGGGATCGGATGTCTCACATTATGCTATATTACTATGCCGTAGCAAAATTAGTAGATTTGTACTCAAAATAGAATGATTGTTCTTCAACTAGGTATACTTTTTTTACGACTAAAACTTCTATTTCACATTTGTTAAATTTTATTTTTCTCTTTCCAACGTTCCTTACATATTAACTAACATTTTGTTTGTCAAGCAAAATATATTAGTTTGATTAAAAAAAAAAAAAAAGCTCACATAAAAAATCAATTGAGTAACTACTAAATTTATGTAATATATATAATATTACAATTACTAGAACAAAAATATATTTATCCATATAATAATTAAAAAAATGTTAAAGTAATATTCTTGTCAATTTATCTCAAATTCCATTTTATTTTACTTTTTTTTCTTTTTTACTTTGAATTTATTAAATTTGGTTGAAAAAGTAATTTATGAAAAAACAATATTATGTGAATAAGTGTGACTTCTGAGTAAATTATGGGTACAAGAATCACCTAAGATCACGTCCTTATAAGAGCGACCGTGAGAATAAGATGACTAAGAAATGTTTAAAAGACTTGAAAGTCACTACCTATACAACCAAGGAGCACCTTCCTTTATGGTAGCTCAATCATAGGACCACATGGTTAGGCATGCTTTACTCGGAGCAATTATATGTTGGGAGACCTTTTAGAAATTTTCCTAGGATGCATGTGAACGAGGACAAAGCATGTTGGAAAGACTACATTGGTCTATCGAGATAGTTTTCATGCCTAGAATCGAGTATCCGCTACAACATTAAAAAAATAAAAAAAAATTGTAGGTCAAATATGTCAAGATGAAACATATTTCCTCACATATCTCATCATGGTTGTTTTTCTTCTATCCTTTGCTTCATCATTTTCACTTTTCCCACTTTTATTATTTTCACCTTTTCCATTTTGATCACATTATTGATGAATATGGATTTCCACTTTCATCTAATTATTTGTATATACATTAAGAATTGTATTTTGAATATGTAAATTAAGCTAGGATGACAGAGCTCATGTAAATTGTTAGGGCTTAAGTCATTAAGCGTAGGAATGGTATCCGAGCCAGCCTCTCAATTTTTGTGAGGGAAGAGGAGTTACTCGATCTTTAAGAACGACATTATAAACCAGGAGGATGATAAGAGAGATTCAGAAGAATTTGGAGTATGTGATAGCTGAGCGAATAGCCCTTGTGTTCCAGGTGGTAAGACGCGGGAAGCACAGTAAGTCCGTTGGCAAGCTTGGGTGCTTAGTCATATGAAAAATTCTGAAGAAAATCTTATCTACAACCTGACACCTTTATCAGAGACAAAACAAAGATTGACAACTTGTCAGCCACACAGTGAAGGCTCACATGTGAATTATCAGTGTTTGTAAATTATTAGTCTTTTAAATTATTAGTTTGCTTTGTCTTTTCATACTTCTAGGAAAGTAGATCTTGTAGGGGTCCTCTCCTGTTAGATTTGATCTTATATCTTAGTTGGTGTTTTTCAAATTTACGTTCAAATCCGAAGTCTATAAAATGACTTCACCAATGTAAGGAGAGCATCGATCGGCCGATAGCTCTCTCTTGAATATCAATTGAAGAATTCAGATAAAAATTATTCTACTCTATCTCTTATCATATCTATCTTCTTATGAATTTCTGAAAAAGCTCCGAAAATTAAACCATTTCAAATGTTCTACCAATGAATAAGAAAGTTCAAATGAACATAGAGGGGGAGAAAATCTCACAATCTCAAATACTGTCAATCAAGAATATCAAATTGCCAGAAGATCAACTCCAAAATTGGACTATTCCAAAGGTAGATCCTAAAACTATCTACCAAATCTCAACCTTCAATTTTACTCAAAGATCATGCATCAAATTCTCAGAGAAAAACAACCCAATTCATAGCAATAGGGAATCTCTGAATCTTTTTTCAAAATCTCTTATACTCCAACACCGTGAAGAGTTTAACTATCTTCATGTCGGTCTTGTCCAAGTCGCTATTAAATCATTGTTCAGACTTGGGTTAGATATCCCAGTCCTTATCTCCTTACGAGATAGGAGACATGAAGATTTCTCAAATTATTTATTGGGAATGGTTCAATCCAATCTAGAGAATGGACCAGTCTATTTCAATTGTTATCCAAATTTTACTTTGTCGCTCCAGGACTCGCACATATTATCCGCCCTCATGCTGGACTTACAATAAAACAATTTGAACATCAAGGCTGAAACTCATTCTTTAGTCGTCATATTCAGGGTTTATTATAAACTCATGAATACAAATATTTCTCCAAGAGCATTAAGATCCTCGCCAAAAGGATCAAACATGCTCATAGAGGCAAATATTGGAAAGTCCTCGGTGGCTGTTCCAAAAAATCTTTCTTGGGATCAAATAACCAGAAATACTCTCTAGAAAATAGAAGATGCTAATCTTCCGAGGAAAAAGAAATCTCAAAACCCATTATAAATCATCGAACATGACGATGGAAGCGTTGAAATAAAATTGAGCGAAGAACCCTCGTCAGAATCAAAAGTAAAAGAATTCTTGAGTCCTAGACCAAGTACGTCTGGAGTTTCAAGATCAATGTATGACCCCTTAAAGGTAAAAGAGGTCAGTTATGATAAAAAAAGAGCATCAGTCCACTATGAAGATGGCTCAAGATCTCCAACCCATACGGATATGGATACTCAATCCGTCTACGAAAGTCAGCTAAATGTCATTACGACTGATTTCCTGATAGACAAAGAATTATTGAAGGCAGATTTTATGTCAGCTGCCAACTCTTCAAAGAGAAAAGCTTTCTTCCAAACCTACAAAGAAGCTGAGCGAATTGAATTAAGAGCTCAATGGTATTCTCATATGGAAACCATAGAAGAAAACATATCATTCTTCGAATGGTTTGAAGAAAATATGTTGCAAATATGCACTTCGACTCAAAGAAGCTGGAAGACTACCAGAAGAGGCGAAGTATATTCAAAACATCCTCCGTTGGAAGAAGTCGAATTTGACAATTATTACGGAGAAAAGGTCAAAGCTAGTCCTTTCAAAACTATCCCACGAGGACTAGAAAAGGGTAATCCGACCCTAAAGGATATTAAGAATATCCAGCATCAAAATAATTATTCAAACAAGATTTTATCCACGATCTCCACCCAGCTTGAGAGTATCGAGGGAAAAATCTCAAAAAATTATGGTACTCTGCAAGAACAAGCAGGCAGCTCTGTACCGAAAGTCGATGAGTCAATCCCAATACTCAGACCGACAAACCTCGACGTATTTACAAAGAGGATTTCAAAAGAAGAGGCGACGATGGCCAAAATAGAAGAAAATTTGGATAGAATCCTAAATCCTGGGATAACACATCAAGATTCATCTATCAATTTCGTTAACAATGACGACGAAATTCAAGAATTCGAAGACGAGATTTTAGATGAGGTAGAAGAGCCTCTCGACAATCGAATTGAAAAAATCTCTAGGAGAAGTCAAAATAATACCAGTAATCAGAAAAACTGGTATCCTCAACCGTCTTTTCCGGATATTCAATTGGAAGAAAAGACTCTACAAACTCAAACTCATTACGATGGTCTAGCAATCTATGAATAGAATATCGATGGATTGCCCGACTATCTGATAATGAATGTTGTCAATGAAATGATGATGGCCGCAGGCGTGTATAAATTACAGGACCAAAAATCCAACCATCAAATAGCTCAAGTTTTAGTGACTGAATTTACCAGGCAACTCAAGGACTGGTGGGACAAATATCTCGATGAAGCAACTCGCCAACAGATATTAAGCCGCTATGTCATTAGGCCAACTACTCAAATCATCAAAGAGTAAGGTCCATCAACTAGGACCGAAGTACAACATGAAAGGGTAGAGGATGCTGTCAACACCCTCATTTATACCCTTATAGAAGTCTTCTTTGGAGACCCCTTGAAATAGCAGGAGAGATCCGCCGAAATACTCATGAACCTGAAGTGCCCCACCTTAGGAGATTTGAGGTGGCACAAACACATGTATTTGAGCAAAGTTCTTATTAGAACAGACAGTTCGTTGGAATTCTGGAAAGAGAATTTTGTCAATGGACTACCAAAACACTTCTCAAGAAGGATCAAAGACGGTCTTAAGACAAAGTATAATGGAACAATTCCATGGCAGACTTTGTCATACGGGTCAATAGCATCCTTCATCATAGAAGAAGAACTCAGACTTTGCAATGAGTCAAAGATTCAAAACAAGCTCAATTCTTCGATATCAAATAGAAAAGAGCTTGGAAGATTTTGCGATCAATATGGATGCAAGGGGATAGAGGCCCCCTCAACCTCCAGAAGGAAGAAGGTTAAGATGCATCCAAAGCCTTATAATTCATACAGGCCCAGAGAAAAGTATCGAAAAAAACTAGTACATCTCAAAAGCCAACATATTCAAGAAGAAAGTATACTCCTACAAAAATCCATAGAGGAAAGAAAAAGAAAACTTGCTTCAAATGTCGAGAAGAAGGACACTATGCTAACAAGTGTTCGATAAGAGGAAAGATCAATGAGTTGGATATAGATCAAGAGCTAAAAAATCAGCTACTACGACTGGCTCTAACCGACTCAGAATAATCAAGCGAGGGAGAAATCCTTGAACTCCAAGAAGAATCCGATTCATATTCTAGCACAGAATATGAATCAGGACAAGAAGGAATGAGGACGTGCGAAGGATGCATAAATGTCCTTACAAAGGATCAAGAAATTCTACTCGAAGTAGTAGAAAAGTTCAAGATCCAGAAATTCAACAGAAAATCGCTCAACGACTCAGAGATGCCATGACAATCTCTAGGCCACCTGAAAGGGAAGAAAGAAATCCCTACAAACTTCAATCAGTTCTCCAAAGGTTTGAAAAATCGAGAGAACTCACTACTCAAGACCTACAAAGAGAGATTAATAATCTCAAACAAGAAGTACAAGCATTAAGATCTGAAACCAGGTCAGAATCCTATATGCTTCGCCAAGAAGTTCTCAATCTTCAGGAACAGCTGCCCGAATGAAAGGAAACGGCGCAACCAAACCTGGACGAGGATGACTTTCAAAGTTCCTTCGTTGTCGCCATCACCACTTCTCAATATCAAAAATGGTACGCTCTCGTTACCTTAAAAATTTATGATTTCAAAATCACACTAAAGGCTTTCATAGATATTGGAGCCGATCAAAATTATATTCAAGAAGGCCTAATACCAACAAAGTATTTTAAAAAAACTACTGAGGGCCTTAGAGGCGCAAATAACAATAGACTAAAAAATAATTACAAATTATCTAAAGTCCATGTTCGTAATCCCGGAATTTTCTTCGTAAATTCTTTCCTTTTAGTAAAGGACTTAGGACAAGATCTAATCGTAGGTACTTTTTTCATTACTCAATTATAGTCTTCTAAAATAACTGGATTAGAGTCAAAAGCCCTAGTAAAGAAGATAAAATTTAATTTCCTTCCTCCTATAAGGATTAGTGAAATAAATTACCTTCAAAAGAATACAATTATTCGATCAATAAATGTATTAAATTATAAAGAAAAACAAATTTCTTTTTTGAAGGAAGAAATTTCATTCAAAAGAATAGAAGAACAGATTTAAAGTAAGACCGTCCAGTCTAAAATAAAAACTTTACAAACTCAAATAGAAAGGGAGATTTGTTCAACTATCCCTAATGCCTTTTGGAATAGGAAGCAATACATAGTTAATCTTCCTTATGTCAAAAACTTCGAGGAGAAAAATATTCCTACGAAGGCCCGACCTATTCAAATGAATAAGAAATTACTAACATTCTGCAGAGCAAAAATCAATGATCTTTTGCAGAAGGGTCTTATTAGGCCGTCAAAGAGCCCCTAGTCATGTGCGGCTTTTTATGTCAACAACCAGGCAGAGAAGGAACGTGGAGTCCCACAACTGGTAATAAACTACAAACCCTTAAATAAGGTTTTGGAATGGATTAGATATCCAATTCCATATAAATCAGATTTAATGCAAAGAATTTCAAATGCAAAAGTATTTTCAAAATTTGATATGAAATCAGGTGGGTTATCCTTATTGTTCAGGTGGGTTGCATCACAAATGTGGCCACACTGAAAACTAGTCATATATAGTCATCCCTTGAAGACTTAGGTGATTTGCACCACAAGTGGAGGCACCCACAGAATAGGGGGATGACTTGAAGGATTCTTGAGAGAAAAAAAAATGTAGAAAGTTAATCAAATAAATTATGAAGCCAAGTCACAAAAGCAAAGGTAAAGGCATAGTAATCATTTTAGAAGTGTTTTGAGGAATATGGTAGTAGTGAGGAATATGTTATTTTTTTCTTGTAAGATTTGGTGATAAGTGTAGGGTGAAATGTGGGGAAAAAACTAATTTGAGGAAGGAATATAAAGAATGTGATCTAAATCATGCCTTTGATGAATACTCTACAAACATTTTAGAAGTGGAGAGAATGATTGCTCAAGGATGAGCAATCTTTTAAGTTTGGGGGTGTGATAACTATCTAAAAGTAGAGTCATATCAAGTCTTTTTGGGGTTAATATTGCACCCTTATTCACCATTTTCTCATTTATAACCCCATTTATTCTACTTAGTGAGCATGAAATCGTTTATTGCGCTCCAACGTGAAAAAGAATATGATTTGGCATAAATCGATCTTAATTGTACATTTAATTGAGTTATGTGGTAAAATTTCAGACATTTATGCTAAACCATGCGGGAGTAGCGAATTTGGAAACAAATGGGGGATGACATAGAAATGATAAATCCACGTCAGCAGTCCAAGTGAGTCATTGACTACCCAATGAGGAACATCCTATGCGTACTACTTATTTCTTTTCAGCCCTAAAGAGGAACCCATGCTCAATATAAAAGGAAAAGAAAGACCAAGAGGAGAAGAGCCACAATTTGGGGAGAAAATCAAATTGTAAGGGCTCAAGTCATTAAGCATAGGAATGGTATCAGAGCCAGCATCTCAATTTTTGTGAGGGAAGAGAAGTTACTCGATCTTTAAGAACGACAGTGTAAACCAGGAGCATGATAAGAGAGATTTAGAAGAATTTGGAGTATGTGATAGCCGAGCGAATAGCCCTTGTGTTCCAGGTGGAAAGACGTAGGAAGCGCAGTTATGACAAAAAAAAAGGGCATCAATCCACTATGAAGATGGCTCAAGATCTCCAACCCATACGGATATGGATACTCAATCCGTCTACGAAAGTCAGCTAAATGTCATTACGACTGATTTCCAGATAGACAAAGAATTATTGAAGACCGATTTTATGTCAGCTTCAAACTCTTCATTCAAAAGAATAGAAGAACAAATTCAAAGTAAGACCGTCCAGTCTAAAATCAAAACTTTACAAACTCAAATAGAAAAGGAGATTTGTTCAATTAATTATCTGTAATGCCTTTTGGAATAGGAAGCAACATATACTTAATCTTCCTTGTGTCAAAAACTTCGAGGAGAAAAATATTCCTACGAAGGCCCGACCTGTTCAAATGAATAATGAATTACTAACATTCTGCAGAGTAGAAATCAATGATCTTTTGCAGAAGAGTCTTATTGGGCCGTCAAAGAGCCCCTGGTCATGTGCGGCTTTTTACGTCAACAACAAGGCAGAGAAGGAACGTGGAGTCCCACGACTGGTAATAAACTACAAACCCTTAAATAAGGTTTTGGAATGGATTAGATATCCAATTCCAAATAAATCAGATTTAATGCAAAGAATTTCAAATGCAAAAGTATTTTCAAAATTTGATATGAAATCAGGATTTTGGCAAATCCAGATTTCAGAAAAAAACAAGTACAAAACGGCTTTCAATATCCCTTTCGGACAATACGAATGGAACGTGATGCCATTTGGGCTAAAAAACGCTCCATAAGAATTTCAAAAGATTATGAATGATATTTTCAATCCTTTTCAATTGTTTATGTTGACGATGTTCTGATTTTTTCTCAAAACATCGATCAACACTTCAAGCATCTTCAAACATTTTTTTCGACAGTCAAAAGAAGCGGTTTAGTTGTGTCTAAACCAAAAATTAAACTTTTTCAAACAAAGATCCGTTTTCTTGGATTTGAAATTCATTTGGGTCTCATTAAACCCATTCAAAGATCCATTGAGTTTGCCTCAAACTTTTCGAACCAAATTACGGATAAAACCCAACTACAATGATTTTTGGGATGTCTCAATTATGTGTCTTTTTTCGTTCAAAATATCAGACCCATTTGCAAGCAACTTTTTGAAAAGCTCAAAAAGAATCCAAAGCCCTGGACTGAAGAACACACACAAACAGTCCAAAAAATCAAATCCCTTGTCAAGTCAATTCCGTGTTTATCGCTGATAAACCTAAGGGCTAGTTTAATAGTGGAGACCGACGCATCCGATATTGGATATTGAGGAATCCTGAAACACTCTCTTGACAAGAAAGAATCCATTGTCCATTTCCATTCGGGAATATGGAATTCTACTAAAAAAAATTACTCAACAGTGAAGAAAGAAATACTTTCAATAGTACTTTGTGTACAAAAATTTCAAAGCGATTTAATTAACAAAAGCTTTGTTATCAAAACAGATTCAAGGGCATCTAAATTTGTTTTAGAAAAAGATGTCAAGAATCTTGTGTCTAAACAAAATTTTGCTAGATGGCAAGCCATTTTATCTTGCTTCAACTTCCAAATTTTGCTTATAAAAGGGGTCGAAGAAAAACTCTCCCTAGCCAACCTCCTTCTCCCAGTGATGACCGGTAAGAAAGCAATAGAAAAAGGGAAGAAGCCCATTGCTTCTTCAAACACACCTACTCCAATGATGTCCGATAGCTACGCTATGGATGCTGGTTTCACATTGGTGACCAGGTCTAGAGCAAAGCTTTCTAAAAAACATGCGGAGGTTATCACTCCGACGAGGCCTTCTGCCTCTTCAACACGGTCATCTACCGCTACTCCATCGAGACCTACTGTCTCTTCCACTTCAAAGGGACCTTCGGTCCCCTCAACCTACTCAGACGTGGTTGTTCCCGTTCGATTTTCTCCAGTAATTGAAATAATGACCTATTTTCAAAAAACTGTGTCTATACTAGAAGCCCTGGTAGAACTAGAATACGACGACCTAAAAATCAGCGAGGTCGTCAAGAAAGCCTATCCATCGAGATTCTTCTATAGCCCGGAAGATCTTCATAAGACCAGATGGTTTTATGAATTCATTTTAGTCGACACAAAATTCATCGAAATTACTCATCTTCCGAGTCGCGATGATCCTTCAAAAATCGCGTACTCAAAGTTAAAAAATTTCAAAGTCATGAATCCGACGTACTGGAATCAAGATCCGTACATGGAAAAGACTTTTTCAAAACCGTTTGTTCCTTACTCCTACTCATACAGAGACTATCAGATGGCATGATTCAATGTCATTTGGTATCAAAATTATGAGCACTTATGGTTTATCCAATTTTGCCAGAATGCTCATAAAATTCATTATCCATTTTGGTTCATTAAAGGTTGGATAATCTTTGGATTCCTCGTTCCAATACAGGAATCCTTCCACTACTTTATTCAAAATATATTCAAAACCCCATTTCCATTAACCATGCGCTTTTGCGTATACTTTCAAATTCCTTGGATTTTAACTTGGAATTTTCAAATAAAAGAAACCGAAGACCAAATAAAACAGGTCTTCAAAACTATTAAAATCAAATGGTGGGATAAATATACTTATACCCACGCAGATATCAAAGCGGTAAAGGTCTGGCTATCATAGAATGGCCACCTTCAGGATTTATCCAAGAAGAGGACCTTCGAATTCCTTAATTCAAAGTCGAAGGTACTCGCTACATTAGTCCAGACAACTTCAGAAGCTGATTTTCAAAAGCTTCTTCAAGAGGCCGCATCAGTCGGTTCGACATCTTCTCCTTCTATTGTATAAGAAGAAGAGGAAGACACGATTTATGATCTCAATGATCCATTCTTGGATTCTCAACCACCTCTGTAAATATCATCATCAATGACTAAATAGTCGTTAAACTATTGGTAAAAAAAATAAAAAATAAAAAGGAAGACCAAGAGGAGAAGAGCGACATTTTGGGGAGAAAATCAAATTGTAAGGGCTCAAGTCATTAAGCGTAGGAATGGTATCAGAGCCAGCATCTCAATTTTTGTGAGGGAAGAGAAGTTACTCGATCTTTAAGAACGACAGTGTAAACCAGGAGCATGATAAGAGAGATTCAGAAGAATTTGGAGTATGTGATAGCCGAGCGAATAGCCCTTGTGTTCCAGGTAGTAAGACGTAGGAAGTGCAGTAAGTCCGTTGGCAAGCTTGGGTTCTTAGTCATATGAAAAATTCTGACGAAAATCTTATCTACAACCTGACACCTTTAACAGAGACAAAAAAAAAAAAGATTGACAACTTGTCAGCCACACAGTGAAGGCTCACATGTGAATTATGAGTGTTTGTAAATTATTAGTCTTTTAAATTATTAGTTTGCTTTATGTCTTTTCTTACTTTTAGGAAAGCAGATCTTGCATGGGTCCTGTCCTGTTAGATTTGATCTTATCTTCTCTTAGTTGGTGTTTTTCAAATTTACGTTCAAATCCGAAGTCTATAAAATGACTTCACCAATGTAAGGAGAGCATCAATCGGCCGATAGCTCTCTCTTGAATATCAATCGAAGAAATCAGAGAAAAATTATTCTACTATATCTCTTATCTTATCTATCTTCTTATGAACGAATTTCTGAGAAAGCTCAGAAAATCAAACCATTTCAAATGTTCTACCAATGAATAAGAAAGTTCAAATGAACATAGAAGGGGTGAAAATCTCACAATCTCAAATACTATCAATAAAGAATATCAGATTGCCAGGATCGAAGATCTTCTCCAAAATTGGACTATTCCAAAGGTAGATCCTAAAATTATCTACCAAATCTCAACCTTCAATTTTACTCAAAGATCATGCATCAAATTCTCAGAGAAAAACATTCCACTTCATAGCAATAGGGAATCTCTGAATCTTTTTTCAAAATCTCTTACACTCCAACACCGTGAAGAGTTTAACTATCTTCACGTCTGTCTTGTCTAAGTCGCTGTAAAACCATTGTTCAGACTTGGGCTAGATATCCCAGTCCTTATCTCCTTACGAGATAAGAGACATGAAGATTTCTCAAATTCTTTATTGGGAATGGTTCAATCCAATCAAGAGAATGGACCAATCTATTTCAATTGTTATCAAAATTTTACTTTGGCGCTCCAGGACTCGCACATATTATCCGCCCTCATGCTGGACTTACAATAAAACAATTTGAACATCAAGGCTGAAACTCATTCTTCAGTCGTCATATTCAGGGTTTATTATAAACTCATGAATACAAATATTTCTCCAAGAGCATTAAGATCCTCGCTAAAAGGATCAAACATGCTCATAGAGGCAAATATTGGAAAGTCCTCGGTGGCTGTTCCAAAAACTCTTTCTTGGGATCAAATAACCAGAAATACTCTCTGGAAAATAGAAGATGCTAATCTTTCGAGGAAAAAGAAATCTTAAAACCCATTACAAATCATCGAACATGACGATGGAAGCGTTGAAATAAAATTCAGCAAAGAACTCTCGTCATAATCAAAAGTAAAAGAATTTTGAGTTCTAGACCAAGTACGTCGGGAGTTTAAAGATCAATGTATGACCCCTTAAAGGTAAAAGAGGTCAAAAAAAAAAAAAAAAAAAAAAAAAAAGGGCATCAGTCCACTATGAAGATGGCTCAAGATCTCCAACCCATACGGATATGGATACTCAATCCGTCTACGAAAGTCAGCTAAATGTCATTACGGTTGTTTTCAAGATAGACAGAATTATTGAAGGCAGATTTTATGTCAGCTGCCAACTCTTCAAAGTGAAAAGCTTTCTTCCAAACCTACAAAGAAGCTGAGCGAAGTGAATTAAGAGCTCAATGGTGTTCTCATATGGAAACCATAGAAGAAAACATATCATTCTTCGAATGGTTTGAATAAAATATTTTGCAAATATGCACTTCGACTCAAAGAAGATGGAAGACTACCAGAAGAGGCGAAGTATATTCAAAATATCCTCCGTTGGAAGAAGTCGAATTTGACAATTATTACGGAGAAAAGGTCAAAGCTAGTCCTTTCAAAACTATCCCAGAAGAACTAGAAAAGGGTAATCCGACCCTAAAGGACATCAAGAATATCAAGCATCAAAATAATTATTCAAACAAGATTTTATCCACGATCTTCATCCAGCTTGAGAGTATCGAGGGAAAAATCTCAAAAAATTATGGTACTCTGCAAGAACAAGCAGGCAGCTCGTAACGAAAGTCGATGAGTCAATCCCAATACTCAGACCGTCAAACCTCGACGTATTTACAAAGAGAATTTCGAAAGAAGAGGCCACGATGGCCAAAATAGAAGAAAAGTTGGATAGAATCCTAAATCCTGGGATAACACATCAGGATTCATCTGTCAATGTCGTTAACAATGACGACGAAATTCAAGAATTCAAAGACGAGATTTTAGATGAGGTAGAATAGACTCTCTACAATCGAATTGAAAGAATCTCCGGAAGAAGTCAAAATAATACCAGTAATCAGAAAAACTTGTATCCTCAACCGTCTTTTCCGGTTATTCAATTCGAAGAAAAGACTCTACAAACTCAAGCTCATTACGATGGTCTAGCAATCTATGAATAGAATATCGATGGATTGTCCGACTATCTGATAATGGATATTGTCAATGAAATGATGATGGCCGCAGGCGCGTATAAATTACAGGGCCATAAATCCGACCATCAAATAGCTCAAGTTTTAGTGACCGGATTTACCAGGCAACTGAAGGACTAGTGGGACAAATATCTCGATGAAGCAACTCGCCAACAGATATTAAGCCACTATATCATTAGGCCAACTACTCAAATCATCAAAGAGGAAGGTCCATCAACTAGGATCGAAGTACAACATGAAAGGGTAGAGGATGCTGTCAACACCCTCATTTATACCCTTATAGAATTCTTCGTTGGTGACCCCTTGAAATACCAGAAAAGATCTGCCGAAATACTCGTTAACCTGAAGTGTCCCACCTTAGGAGATTTCAGGTGGTACAAAGACATGTATTTCTGCAATGTTCTTATTAGAACAGACAGTTCGTTGGAATTCTGGAAAGAGAATTTTGTCAATGGACTACCAAAACACTTCTAAAGAAGGATCAAAGACGGTCTTAAGACAAAGTATAATGGAACAATTCCGTGGCATACTTTGTCATACGGGTCAATAACATCCTTCATTATAGAAGAAGGACTCAGACTTTGCAATGAGTCAAAGATTCAAAACAAGCTTTCTTCGATATCAAATAGAAAAGAGCTTGGAAGATTTTGCGATCAATATGGATGCAAGGGGATAGAGGCCCCCTCAACCTCCAAAAAGAAGAAGGTTAAGACGCATCCAAAGCCTTATAATTCGTACAGGCCCAGAGAAAAGTATCGAAACAAACCAGTACAATCTCAAAAGCCAACATATTCAAGAAGAAAGTATACTCCTATAAAAACCCATAGAGGAAAGAAAAAGCAAACTTGCTTCAAATGTCGAGAAGAAGGACACTTTGGTAACGAGTGTCCGATAAGAGGAAAGATCAATGAGTTGTATATAGATCAAGAGCTGAAAAATCAGCTACTACGACTGGCTCTAACCGACTCAAAACAATCAAGCGAAGGAGAAATCCTCAAACTCCAAGAAGAATCCGATTCATATTCTAGCATAGAATATGAATCAGGACAAGAAGGAAAGAGGACCTGCGAAGGATGCATAATTGCCTGGATCAAGAAATTCTACTCGAAGTAGTAGAAAAAGTTCAAGAAATAGAAATTCAATAGAAAATCGCTCAACGACTCAGAGATGCCATGACAATCTCTAAGCCACCTGAAAGGGAAGAAAAAAATCCCTACAGACTTCAATCAGTTCTCCAAAGGTTTGAAAAATCAAGAGAACTCACTACTCAAGACCTACAAAGAGAGATTAATAATCTCAAACAAGAAGTACAGGCATTAAGATCTGATACTAGGTCAGAATCCTATATGCTTTCCCAAGAAGTTCTCAATCTTCAGGAACGGCTGCCCGAACGAAAGGAAACGGCGCAACCAAACCTGGACGAGGATGACTTTCAAAGTTCCTTCGTTGGAGCCATCACCATTTCTTAATATCAAAAATGGTATGCTCTCGTTACCTTAAAAATTTATGATTTCAAAATCACACTAAAGGTTCTCATAGATACTGGAGCCGATAAAAATTGCATTGAGAAAGGCCTAATACCTACAAAGTATTTTGAAAAAACTATTGAGGGCCTTAGAGGTTCAAATAACAATAGACTCAAAATTAATTACAAATTATCTAAAGTCCATGTTTGTAATGACGGAATTTGCTTCGTAATTTTCGTTCTTTTAGTAAAGGACTTAGGACAAGAATTAATCCTAGGTACTCCCTTAATTACTCAATTATACCCTTTTAAAATAAGTGAAAAGTGGTTAGAGTCAAAAGCCCTAGGAAAGAAGATAAAATTTAATTTCCTTTCTCCTATATGGAGTAGTGAAAGAATACAATTATTCAATCAATAAATGTATTAAATTATAAAGAAAAATAAATTTCTTTTTTTAAGAAGAAATTTCATTCAAAAGAATATAAGAACAGATTCAAAGTAAGACCGTCAAGTCTAAAATCAAAACTTTACAAACTCAAATAGAAAGGGAGATTTGTTCAAATATCCCTAATGCCTTTTAGAATAGGAAGCAACACATAGTTAATCTTCCTTATGTCAAAAACATCGAGGAGAAAAATATTCCTATGAAGGCCCAACCTATTCAAATAAATAAGGAATTACTAACATTCTACCGAGCTGAAACCAATGATCTTTTGCAGAAGGGTCTTATTAGTCCGTCAAAGAGCCCCTGGTCATGTGCGGCTTTTTACGTCAACAACCAGGCAGAGAAGGAACGTGGAGTCTCACAACTGGTAATAAACTACAAACCCTTAAATAAGGTTTTGGAATAGATTAGATATCCAATTCCAAATAAATCAGATTTAATGCAAAGAGTTTCAAATGCTAAAGTATTTTCAAAATTTGATATGAAATCCGAATTTTGGCAAATCCAGATTTTAGAAAAAGACAAGTACAAAACGGCTTTCAATGTCCCTTTCGGACAATACGAATGGAACGTTATGCCATTTGGGCTAACAAACGCTCCATCCGAATTTCAAAAGATTATGAATGATATTTTCAATCCTTTTCAATTGTTTATGTTGAGGATGTTCTTATTTTTTCTCAAAACATCGATCAACATTTCAAGCATCTTCGAACATTTTTTACGACAGTCAAAAGAAGTGGTTTAGTTGTGTCTGAACCATAAATAAACTTTTTCAAACAAAGATCCGTTTTCTTGGATTTGAAATTCATTTGGGTCTCATTAAACCCATTCAAAGATCCATTGAGTTTGCCTCAAACTTTTCGGACCAAATTACGGATAAAACCCAACTACAAAGATTTTTGGGATGTCTCAATTATGTGTCTTCTTTCGTTCAAAATATCAGACCCATTTGCAAGCCACTTTTTGAAAAGCTCAAAAAGAATCCAAAGCCCTGGACTGAAGAATACACACAAACAGTCCAAAAAATTAAATCCCTTGTCAAGTCAATTCCGTGTTTATCGCTGATAAACCTAAGGGCTAGTTTAATAGTGGAGACCGACGCATCCGACATTGGATATGGAGGAATCCTGAAACAGTCTCTAGAAGAAAGAATCCATTGTCCGTTTCCATTCGGGAATATGGAATTCTACTCAAAAAAATTACTCAACAGTGAAGAAAGAAATACTTTCAATAGTAATTTGTGTACAAAAATTTCAAAGCGATTTAATTAACAAAAGCTTTGTTATCAAAATAGAATCAAGGGCATCTAAATTTGTTTTAGAAAAAGATGTCAAGAATCTTGTGTCTAAACAAAGTTTTGGTAGTTGGCAAGCCATTTAATCTTGCTTCGACTTCCAAATTTTGCCTATAAAAGGGGTCGAAAACCCCTTGGCAGATTACCTCTCAAGAGAGTTCTTACTCTCGAAGAAAAACTCTCCCTAGCCAACCTCATTCTCCAGTGATGACCGGTAAGAAAGCAACAGAAAAAGGGAAGAAGCCCATTGCTTCTTCAAACACACCTACTCCAATGACGTCCGATAGCTACGCAATGGATGCTGGTTTCACATTAGTGACTAGGTCTAGAGCAAAGCTTTCTAAAAAACAAGTGGAGGTTATCACTCCGACGAGGCCTTCTGCCACTTCAATACGGCCATCTGCCGCTATTCCATCGAGACCTACTGTCTCTTCCACTTCAAAGGGACCTTCTGTCCCCTCAACCTACTCAGACGTGGTTGTAACCGTTCAATTTTCTCCAGTTCCTGAAATCAGGACCTATTTTCAAAAATCTGTGTCTATACAAGAAGCCTTGGTAGAACCAGAATACGACGACCCAAAAATCAACGAGGTTGTCAAGAAAGCCTATCCATCGGGATTCTTCTATATCCCAGAAGATCTTCATAAGACCAGACGGTTTTATGAATTCATTTTAGTCGACACAAATTCCGTCGAAATTACTCATATTTCGAGTCGCGATGATCTTTCAAAAATCTCGTACTCAAAGTTAAAAATTTTCAAAGTCATGAATCCAACCTACTGGAATCAAGATCCATACACGGAAAAGACTTTTTCAAAACTGTTTGTTCCTCACTCCTACTCATACAGAGACTATCAGATGGCATGGTTCAATGTCATTTGGTATCAAAATTATGAGCACTCATGGTTTATCCAATTTTGCCAGAATGCTTATAAAATTCATTATCCATTTTGGTTCATCAAATGGTGGAAAATCTTTGGATCAGCCAAAGATATATTCCGGTTCCAATAAAGGAATCCTTCCACTACTTTATAAAAAATATATTCAAAACCCCATTTCCATTAACCATGCGCTTTTGCGTATACTTTCAAATTTCTTGGATTTTAACTTAGAATTTTCAAATAAAAGAAGCGGAAGACCAAATAAAACAGGTCTTCAAAACTATTAAAATCAAATGGTGGGATAAATATACTGATACCCACGCAGATATTAAAACGGTAAAGGTCTGGCAATCATAGAATTGCCACCTTCAGGATTTATCCAAGAAGAGGACCTCCGAATTCCTTAATTCAAAGTCGAAGCTACTCGTTGCATTAGCCCAGACAACTTCGGAAGCTGATTTTCAAAAGTTTCTTCAAGAGGCCGCATCAGTCGGTTCGACATCTTCTCCTTCTATTGTATAAGAAGAAGAGGAAGACACGATTTATGATCTAAATGATCCATTCTTGGATTCTCAACCACCACCACTCTCACTTTATAATGTCGTTTATTGTTGAGACTGATTTTCTTTTCATTCGATAACCTAGGTAACTCGATTTTAATCCTGAGCTAACCATGTACTCGTGTTTATTCGAAATTATCCTTAGATTTGCACGGGTGAGAGTGGCTCTAGTTCACCGACTCAATAAGCCTCCCATTTCAGGGGTAAGACTGGGTGAATGGCTGGGGACGTGGAGTGCAAGATGGAATTCACTCCTACCCACTTTTAGGGATAGAAGAAAGGTAGTTCCCTTAAGCACTGACTCCAGGTCTTGAACAAGGGGCCCCACCCTCTCATTGGCCTGAGAGGGATTCGGTTTACTGGTTGAACCACAAACCAATTGTTCATTAGAGGATCAGTGAGACATAAGAAACAAGAAGTAACTTTAGGGGTAAAACGGTAAATTGACCCAGCTCTAGTTACGAACAACCTGTGAAGAATCGACTTACTAATCATGGTTATATCAAATGGACAGAAATATATCTAGAGTGAGGGGAGTGCAACTACTAGGCTATAGTGGAGTGTCCTAGTAGTTAACGAATGTTGGTTAACAAGGTTAATGAGTTTAGCCGGTTAATCTTGGATCGTTGGAGCCCATGATCTACAGGTCCATTAGGTCCCTCTACTAGCTCATATCGGACTAAACCATAGAACAGTGTGACGAGTGAGTTCGAAGTGTTCGAATTCAAATTAGGGAATATGCGCTACATATATATGATATATTTAACCGCATTTTTGTTTTATTTACGAATTAAACAAAAGAAGAGAATCTGAGATATTTAAATAAGATTTAAATATCTTAATCAATTATGTGTCGGAATTGATTGGGATTGGCATTTGAATTAATATTAAATATTAAGTAAATAGTTTAATTAATCATTTAATGTTACTTTAATTTGAAATTTTTTATTCAAATTAATTGTTGAATTTAAATGAAGAAAGTCAAAATGTTGACTTCATTTAATGGAAAAATCCATGTTAGTGGAATTTTGAGGTGTCAAAATTTTGGTTTAACCAAACTTGCATGCTTGCCAAATAAACCCCACAAGTTTGAGTGGAATTTTGAGTGTCAAAATTTGGTTAACTCAAACATGCATGCTTGCCACATAATCCCAAACATTTGAGTGGAATTTTAAGTGTCAAAATTTGGTGATCTCAAATTTGCATGAACATGCAAACATGACTCTTTAAATAGAGTGATCATGGTACATGGAAGGTCTTCTTCTTCTTGGTGAAAAACCTTGAGAAGAACCTCTCACAACCACTCTCTTCATATATACAAAATCCCTCCCAAGTTTAGTCACTCACCGGATTCCACAATCCCGTTATAAGGCCGGAGGATAGTGGAGAAGACACTAGTAGTGGTTCGAAACCGGTTCGTGAGGAAAAAGAAGTTTGAACTACAAAAGGTTAGTATTCAAATTCATTAAGTTTTAATACTTATGAACATGCTAGTTATTTACTATAATTGATGTTCTAAAAGTGCCTAAGATCCAAATTGCTTCCGCATGTGTTAATATTAACACCATCAATTTCCTCACATATCTCATCATGTTTGTTTATCTTCTATCTTTTTTTTTTTATTATTTTCATTTTTCCAACTTTTATTATTTTCAATTTTTCAATTTCCATCACATTATGGATGAATATGGATTCCCATTTTCATCTAATTATTTGTATGTACATTACGAATTGTATTTTGAATAATTTCACAATTGGTTCCTTAGAAGTTTCTTGAGTATCCGCTACAATATCACTATGTGAATCTTTCAGCAACTCAACCTCAACTCCCACTTGCTTCACCTCTAGTTTCTCAGCAACAGTCTTAGGAGTTTCTCGAGTATCTGCTACAACATCACTCTGTGAATTGTTCTGCAACTCAACCTCAACTCCCACTAGATTCATTGTCCCGGTGCTTTTCTTCAATTCTCTTGCAGTCTTTGTGAAGCTAACTCGTTTCTGTTTCTTCATAACGCAGTTCTCACAAGGTCTCATATCAACATATTTCAGACCTTCCAAAAACTCCTTCCGGCATCTTCATTCCTTTGACGCTCATATGTCCAAGTCTATTGTGCCATATACTTCAATTTGAAACACTTCAGCAACAGCAGCTCCGTTCATATACCCTGCAATGGTGTATAAAGTTCCAGATTTTGTGCCACGTGCTACCACCATAGCACCCTTCACAATCTTCCACGAACTCTTACAAAACTTTGTTGCATAACCTGTGCTATCCAACTGACCAATAGAGATCAGGTTCTTCTTGAGACTAGGAATATATCTAGCATCCTTTAATGTCCACTAATTTTCTGCCGGAGTTTTTATGCAGACATCCCCTTTTACTTCGATCTTCAAATCTTTGTTGTTGGCAAGATACACATCTCGAAACTTCCAGACTTGAAATTTCGAAACAACTCTTTATTTTGAGACGAATGAAAAGACGCACCTGAATCCAAAATCAGAGATTCAATCGGACTATCCACGCTGAGGATTAGAGCATCCCCAATGTCTTCTGCTAAATGTATCGAATCATCGTCATTCTCTGCTTAAAGTTGAAATCTTAATAAGAACAACACAGTGAAAAACACTTAATCGAGGTTAATATTTTTTGACATTATTGTGATGAGTGTAACTCTCATAGTATGATATCGTAATTGCACACTATGGAGTGTTCATGAGTTGCATTAGGTTTTGTTGAGACATTTTTTAGATCCAGTTCCATTATTTGATTGTAAATTTTCTAAGCTAAGCAACCCTTGTTAAATAATGGAATCAACCCACACCAATGAATATTTGTGTTAGGTTGGGTATGGCTGGGTCATTTGTTTAATTTATTTTCAATAGAAATAAAATGTTAATTTATTAAAAAAATCTATTTATTTATTTTAAAACATTGAATTACATTTTTTTAATTCAATCTAAATATATATTTTGAAAAATCACCCTCTAAATACTTCAAAAAATTATTTTAAGAGATTATAGCTTCTCATCCAGCACAGGTAAGTAAAAGAGTGAAATCAGTCAAAGATTCATGAGTTCAATTAGGTTCAGGTTCAGTAGTTCTTCGTTTACTGTCTTTTCAGGGAAAGAAATGATCAGATCCAGAATAGTTCCAACCGAGCCGAGTTCAGTTCAATCAGTCAAAGAAAGGGTGACGGTTTCTTCTTCTTCTCATACAGCCTATAAGGTGAAAGAGTTCTTCAATCATTTCTTTTCATTTATTTACTTAACTGTCAGTAAAAGTCATTGAGTATAAGGTTACAGAGCAAGGATAATAAATTAATTGAGTTTTTTAAACACCCATGAATTGATTACTTACTCTGGTTGAGTTTCCATAAGACCCCTAACGAGTTTCAAATGTAAATTTTTCAATTAAAAAACCCGTTATCAAACATGGTTCTATTTTTAATGTAAACAATGAAGGAGAACTCGTTACCAAACATGTCCATAATTGCCTTCATTCACAACAAGAATATAAAATATTGAAACGTCTTCCTTGTTCATCAACTTTAAATTTAAAGGACCATTGCATTACACTTTAGAACTGGTGTTACTACTAACAATAGATGGTTAACAATAGCTCCCATTGGTGGTTTTCTAAAATATTACTAATAATAAATAATAAAATATACAAGCTTAACATGGTGGTGGTTACCCATTCAAATATAACAATAATATGTTTCTTTAGTTTTAGTGAGTGTAATTGACAATGTAACCTAATTTTACTCATATAAAAGTGGAACAAATCCAGTACAAATATTCTCATATTTACAAATGAATTCATTTTCAACACTTTCACGGTCTCTCCCATTGTCATTGTTCTTTGCTACCCTATTTACTAACATCGATGGAAAAATCTTTCGACACCCACCGATTACAGTAAACATAACAAATGTTCTAAGAAGTCATGATCAGCTCACTATTCACTGCAAATCTGGTGATGATGACTTGGGAGTCCATCATCTCCCACCTTTGAGCGGTTACACTTTTAGTTTTCGACCAAACTTTTGGGGCTCAACACAGTTTCATTGCACCTTCCAGTGGTCTGGCTGGTCGCATTACTTTGATATATACAAGGATGATAGAGATAGAACCAAATGCAACGATACTCTATGTTTGTGGTTAGTGGTTGAACATGGTATTTGTATGTTCAACTATAAAACCAAATTGTATGATATTTGCTACACGTGGCCGGCTAAATGAATATAAAAAATCGATATATCCATGAATTGGAGGGTTTTGATTATGATATTATAATAAATCGATATAAATTTGATACGGTGTATAAGTTTTAATGAATTATATTATTAAGATTTGTTAAGGTATTTCAATGCATAAAATACTTATTTATTAATCTCTTCCACTTTAATCGGAATTATTTGGCCTCATTTATCGAAATCTCCCATCATTTTTTCGAACATAAATCAAACTCAAATATGACAAGAATACAAAACCAAATTAACTTTCTTTCTTTTTTTATTAGTTATAAAATTTAAACATCTCATTAGCTTTTAATGTTACGTTACTTGTCTATATTATTTCGATGAAAATGAGTCCGATTTCAATGTTGGCACAGTCTCGAAGAATATCATTATTTTTATTTGCTAATCTATTTACTATGGAATTGTCAATTGAATTTATAGCCACCCAATCAAAATAATTCATTTTATAAGCTTGTTCAAATTGACATGATTAGTGTCACGGTCTTACATCAATCGCATAATGGAATTTGTTTATTACGACTCTCAAGTGGTCCGATGGGCGACACTCGCATAATAAACTCAGTTTAGTTTGACCCGCAAATGCTTCCACTAATGAGAAACTGTCGTATTATTACCCCTAAGGATAAGGAAGGATAAGTAGGTAAACAAAGAAATGGTGCAAAACTATATTACCCCTAAGGATATCTAACTATGGTTCATGACCTAAAAGACCTCCAAATGCTATTAAATTATGTGGTAGACCTTATTGTGTGATGTCTGAAGATGTGATGATGTTTGAAAGTTATTGGAACACGTTGATTAGCAAAACCAAGAATTAGAGATAAAATGACCAAAATGCCCCTAGGACTACTTATTTAAATTCAAGGTCTATATGTGCTCCAAATGACTTGCTACTTCTTTTAAGGCCTATTGGTAAGAACAAGGAGTTATGTTCAATGGTTCAAGTTGATTAGAGCAAGCTTGGAACCTAAAGCAAGTTAGGACCAAAGAAACACCTAAAGAATGTTAGGTTATGGAGCCTGCTCCTTATTTATAGCTTGGTCAACGGTTATATCCGGTAAAGCTATATTTGGTAAAGCTATATATGGTAAAGTTATATCCGGTAAAGCTATATATGGTAAATAGCTATATATAGTAGATGGCTAAATCTGGTAAAGCTATATATAGTAAACTAAACCATATATATATCCCGTCCCATAGAGTTTTGAAGATGTACTCTATATTCTCTGTACTCTCTCTTGTTGTACATACCTGAAGTCATCAATAAAAAAAAAATCCTTTTAGCCAGAGTTCTCCTTGCACAATTCTCTATCCCATTCTTTGTGTTCATCTAGATCGAGCGTGTGCGTTGTTGTGCGATCCTAACAACTGGTATCAGAGCTAACAACTGGTATTGATCCCAACAAAGGAAACACCTCAAGACACAAAAGTCGAAGACCCTTCTAGAATTCTCTAAGGAATTCATTATGAATGTATGACCTTCTAGAACAACCCATGTTTGTTACTACGATGTATTCATATGTTTACGAATGCATGTTATAACTTATGCCTCAAGAAATTATGAACCTTAGAAACTTACAAGAATGAGAATCAAGAACAATATAGCTCCTTTCAAAAACTATAGAGAGAATACTTTATTGAATCCTAGAACAAATGCAAATTCTAAGCAATAGTTGGGTAACATAACCATTACCTCATATACTACAACCTCTGAAAATACTTTACAGGTTCTTTCCTATTATCGATGTTACTCCCTTCCCTGTTTGATGTTAACTTCTTGACAGTAATGGCCTGTTCAGAATGCATCACTGCCTTGTATACAGTCCTGCCATAAGCACATATCTCGTGAAAAGTAATAGTGGCCTCAATTAGATCTTGGGAAGAAATTCTTTCCTTAGGTGGGAAATAGACATCCAAATCCATAGATTTTCTTTCCTTATTTTGCTCCATTTCGAATGGATGTCTCATGCAATATAAGATATCATAATTAGAACGATAGAAACTCCACCTACCTTAAAAGATGTAGACGATGAATCTCCATTGCAGTTGTCAAGAGGTCCACCACAGAGCCCCTCTTTGTCAATGAATCTACTAGTGGGCATGTTCTGAAAAAAAGTTTTTGAGGGGATCGGATGTCTCACGTTATGCTATATTGCTATGTCATAGCAAAATTAGTAGATTTGTACTCAAAATAGAATGATTGTTCTTCAACTAGGTATATTTTTTACGACTAAAACTTCTATTTCACATTTGTTAAATTTTATTATTCTCTTTCCAACATTCCTTACATATTAACTAACATTTTGTTTGTCAAGAAAAACACATTAGTTTGATTGAAAAAAAAAAGATCAATTGAGTAACTACTAAATTTATGTAATATATATAATATTACAATTAGTAGAACAAAAATATATTTATCCATATAATAATTAAAAAAGATTTTAAAGTAATATTCTTGTCAATTTATCTCAAATTTTATATTATTTTACTTTTTTTATTCTTTTTTACTTTGAATTTATTAAATTTTGTTGAAAAAGTAATTTATGAAAAAACAATACTATGTGAATAAGTGTGACTTCTGAGTAAATTATGGGTACATGAATCACCTAAGATCACATCCTTATAAGAGCGACCGTGAGGATAAGATGACTAAGATATGTTTAAAAGACTTGAAAGTCACTACCTATACAACCAAGGAGCAGCTTCCTTTATGGTAGCTCAATCATAGGACCACATGGTTAAGCATGCTTTACTTGGAGCAATTATATGTTGGGAGACCTTTTAGAAATTTTCCTAGGATGCATGTGAATGAGGACAAAGTGATAACTATCTAAAAGTAGAGTCATATCAAGTCTTTTTGGAGTTAATATTGCACTCTTATTCACCATTTTCTCATTTATAACCACATTTATTCTACTTTGTGAGCATGAAATCGTTTATTGCGGTCCAACGTGAAAAAAATATTATTTGGCATAAATCGATCTTAATTGTATATTTAATTGAGTTATGTGGTAAAATTTCAGACATTTATGCTAAACCATGTGGGAGTAGCGAATTTGGAAACAAATGGGGGATGACATGGAAATGATAAATCCACGTTAGCAGTCCAAGTGGGTCATTGACTACCCAATGAGGAACATCCTATGTGTACTACTTATTTCTTTTCAGCCCTAAAGGGGAACCCATGCTCAATATAAGAGGAAAAAGAAGACCAAGAGAAAAAGAGCCACATTTTGGGGAGAAAATCGAATTACACAGCAGCAGCTTGTGCTGCAGTGAACTGCTGTGAAACCTGAGAAGAAGAAGAAAACCCAAATCCAGCAGCTGTTGACAGCAGAAGGAAAAGGAGAACGACAAGGATTGATTAGGGCAAAGAGGTGGACGTGAGAGCTCAAGAGAAGGGAACTTCCATTGACGAACGACAACAAACCGGGATAACTCTCTATTTCCTTATTATCTTTCCTTATTCAATCAATTTTACATGATGATGATGCGGATTTCTTCGTTTAATTCAGTTTGTATGGAAAGCTAAACTTAATAGGGGAGGCGAGAGAGTTTCATATAGTTTAAGTATGTTGACGATATGATTTTAGTTTATTAAAGAGTTGTTGTTAAAGATTTACATGTATGTTTAATTAGCTACTTTACATACATAGTTGTTCTTGTTGAGTTATGGAGTCTGCTCCCTGTATTTATAGCTTGGTCAATGGCTATATCCGGTAAAGCTATATATGGTACATAGCTATATATAGTAGATGGTTAAATCTGGTAAAGCTATATTTAGTAGACTGAACCATATATATATCCCGTCCAGTAAAGCTCTTAAATGTACTTTTCTATTCTCTGTACTCTCTTGTTGTACATGCCTGAAGTCATCAATAAAAAATCCGTTTAGCCAGAGTTCTCCTTGCAACTTCTCTCTATCCTTCTCTTTGTGTTCATCTAGATCGAGCGTGTGCGTTGTTGTGCGATCCTAACAACTGGTATCGATCCTAACAACTGGTATCAGAGCAAGGCAAAATTCACCACGATCTGTGAAGATGGAAAGTTCAAAGATTGGAATTGAGAAGTTCGATGGATCCGATTACGGTTTCTGGAAGATGCAGATTGAAGATTATCTGTACCAGAAAGATCTTCACGAACCTCTGTTGGGGGTGAAGCCGGATACCATGACCACGGAACAGTGGAAGCTCAAGGATCGACAAGCCTTAGGGATGATCCGGTTGACGCTATCCAGAAACGTGGCGTTTAACATCATCAAGGAGAAGACAACGTCAGATCTGATGAAGGCGCTGTCAAATATGTATGAAAAACCGTCGGCTATGAACAAGGTGTATTTGATGCGTAGATTGTTCAATCTACAGATGTCTGAAGGTGGACGTGTTGCGGATCATATAAATGAATTCAATATGATCATAAGTCAACTGGGTTCGGTGGAAATTAATTTCGAAGATGAAATTAAAGCGTTGATTTTGATGTCATCCTTACCCGAGTCATGGGATACTGTTGTTGCCGCAATCAGCAGTTCCCGAGGATCTGATAAACTGAAGTTTGATGAAATTCGAGATGTAGTTCTCAGCGAAAGTATTCGCAAACGGGAAACTGGAGATTCATCAGGCAATGCTCTCAGTGTTGATCGAAGGGGAAGAAGCAAATCAAAGAGCTCAAACAAACATGGGCGTTCAAAATCAAAGAACCGGGGAAAATCTCCAAACAAACCCAACGTAACGTGTTGGAGCTGTGGGGGAAAAGGACACTTTCGGACAGATTGTACAAAGCTAAAGAAGAAGCAGAATCATAAATCTGAAGATGATGATGATTCTATATACACAACAGAAGATGCTGAGGACGTTTTAATCCTTAGTGTGGATAGCCCAGCTGAATCCTGGATTTTGGATTCAGGTGCATCGTTCCATTCGTCTCCAAGTAAGGAATTGTTTCGAAATTTCAAATCAGGAAATTTCGGGAAGGTGTATCTTGCCGACAATAAAACCTTGGAGATTGAAGGAAAGGGAGATGTCTCCATACAAACTCCAGCAGGAAATCAATGGACATTACAAGATGTCAGATACATTCCTGGTCTCAAGAAGAACCTGATCTCTATTGGTCAGTTGGATAGCACAGGCTATGCAGCAGAGTTTGGAAAGAGTTCCTGGAAGATTGTGAAGGGCGCCATGGTTGTTGCGCGTGGCACAAAATCTGGAACCTTATACACTACTGCAGAGTGTATAAACATGACTGCTGCTGCTGAGAGTGCTTCCAATTCAAGTCTATGGCACAATAGACTTGGACATATGAGCGTCAAAGGAATGAAGATGCTCACTGCGAAAGGAGCTTTAGAAGGCTTAAAATCTGTTGATATGGGTCTTTGTGAGAGCTGCGTTATGGGCAAACAGAAACGAGTTAGTTTCACAAAGGCTGCCAGAGAACCGAAGAAAGTGCGGTTGGAAATGGTCCATACAGACGTCTGGGGACCATCTCCAGTTTCATCACTTGGTGGATCAAGGTACTACGTCACCTTCATCGATGACTTCAGCAGGAAGGTATGGGTTTACTTTCTGAAACATAAGTCAGATGTGTTTACCACCTTCAAGAAGTGGAAAGCTGAAGTTGAAAATCAGACCGGCTTGAAGATCAAATGCCTGAGGTCTGACAATGGAGGAGAGTACAACAAATCAGAGTTTATAACATTTTGTGCAGCTGAGGGAATTAGATTAATAAGAACAATTCCCGGTAAGGCAAGACAAAATGGTATTGCAGAAAGGATGAACAGAACCTTGAATGAGCGAGCAAGAAGCATGAGGATTCATTCTGGATTGCCAAAGGCATTCTGGGCTGATGCTGTGAACACAGCAGCATATTTGATTAATAGAGGGCCGTCAGTACCCTTGAAGTTCAAATTGCCCGAAGAAGTATGGACAGGAAAAGAACTCAAGTACTCTCACTTGAGAACCTTTGGCTGTACTGCATATGTTCATGTTGATCCAGAGAAGAGAGATAAGCTTGATGCTAAGGCTGTGAAATGCTACTTCATAGGCTATGGCTCTGACATGTTCGGGTATAGGTTTTGGGATGAGAAAAATATGAAGATCCTAAGACACTGTGATGTGACCTTTGATGAAAATGTCATGTACAAGGACAGAGAGAAGATAAACTCTGAGACTACGAAGCAAGTGGGAGTTGAATTTGAGTGGCAAGAAAATTCACACAGTGATGGTACAACAGAAGCTCAAGAAACTCCTGATCCTATTGCTGAAGAACCAGACGTGGCTGATCCTATTGCTGAAGAACCAGACGTGGAGCAAGTTGCACCTGAACAGGTGTTGAGAAGATCATCCAGAACTACCAGAGCACCAGACAGATATTCAACCTCATTACACTATCTGTTGCTGACTGACGAAGGAGAACCAGAGTCCTTTGATGAGGCCCTACAAGTGGAAGATTCAACTAAGTGGGAGCAAGCCATGGATGATGAGATGAGCTCACTTGAAAGGAATAATACGTGGGTGCTGACTGAGTTGCCTACAGGAAAGAGAGCTCTGTTGAACAAATGGGTGTTCAAAATCAAGGTTGAACCAGATGGCAGAAGGAGGTTTAAGGCTCGGTTAGTAGTTAAAGGATATTCACAAAGAAAAGGCATTGATTATGCTGAGATCTTTTCTCCAGTTGTGAAATTAACTACTATCCGAATTCTACTGAGTATTGTTGCATCGGAGAATTTGCACCTTGAGCAAATGGATGTAAAAACGGCATTTTTACATGGAGATCTAGACGAGGAGATCTATATGCAACAACCCGAAGGATTTGCAGCTCCAAGCAAGGAGCACATGGTGTGTAAGCTCAATAAGAGCTTGTATGGACTGAAACAAGCACCGAGACAATGGTACAAGAAGTTTGACTCCTTCATGAGCAAGAGTGGTTTCCACAGAAGTGAAAAGGATCAGTGTTGCTACCTCAAGAAATACACTGATTCTTATGTGTTTCTACTCCTGTATGTGGATGATATACTAATTGCTGGATCAAGTATGAGGAAGATAAACCACCTGAAGGCAAGCTTGTCTTCAGTATTTGAGATGAAAGATTTAGGTGCAGCGAAGCAGATCCTTGGGATGAGGATTTCTCGAGACAGATCTGCTGGCACATTAAATCTATCCCAAGAGCAGTACATTGAGAAGGTGTTGTCCAAATTCAAGATGAATAACGCTAAACCCAAGACTACCCCCTTGGCAAATCATATTAAATTGTCAAAGGGGCAATCTCCCAAGACAGTTGAGGAACGTGAGCACATGGCATCAGTTCCGTACGCTTTTGCAGTTGGGAGTTTGATGTATGCTATGGTCTGCACTAGACCTGACATAACACATGCAGTGGGAGTTGTTAGCAAGTACATGGCAAATCCAGGGAAGGAACATTGGGAAGCTGTGAAGTGGCTTCTAAGATATCTGAGAGGTACATCCAATACTACACTTTGTTATGGCAATGGCAAAGTAGTTCTGCAAGGTTTTGTGGATGCTGATCTGAGTGGAGATGTAGACTCC
The DNA here is from genome assembly GCF_057944985.1 of Cucurbita pepo subsp. pepo. NCBI lineage: Eukaryota > Viridiplantae > Streptophyta > Magnoliopsida > Cucurbitales > Cucurbitaceae > Cucurbita > Cucurbita pepo. The sequence continues at coordinate 8,424,602 of NC_141808.1, forward strand.
AGCAAGAGCACATCTGGGTATATCTACACTATAGATGGAACAGCAGTGAGTTGGATGTCTAAGCTTCAGAAATGCGTTGCTCTTTCATCTACTGAAGCTGAGTACGTGGCCATAGCTGAAGCTGGAAAGGAGATGATATGGATGACAGACTATCTAGAAGAATTAGGCCGGAAGCAGTGCAAGAAGATCCTTTATACAGATAGTCAGAGTGCCATACAGTTGGTGAAAAACCCAGTCTATCATTCAAGAACAAAACACATTAGAAGACGGTACCATTTCACTCGCAGGTTAGTGGAAGAAGGCGATATGTGTTTGGAGAAGATAGAGGGTGCAAAGAATCCAGCAGACATGTTGACAAAATGTGTTGATGTTGGAAAATTAAAGCTATGCAAAGCCCTAATTGGTATGGTGTAGGATCAGTCTCCAAGTGGGAGAATTGTTGAGTTATGGAGTCTGCTCCCTGTATTTATAGCTTGGTCAATGGCTATATCCGGTAAAGCTATATATGGTACATAGCTATATATAGTAGATGGTTAAATCTGGTAAAGCTATATTTAGTAGACTGAACCATATATATATCCCGTCCAGTAAAGCTCTTAAATGTACTTTTCTATTCTCTGTACTCTCTTGTTGTACATGCCTGAAGTCATCAATAAAAAATCCGTTTAGCCAGAGTTCTCCTTGCAACTTCTCTCTATCCTTCTCTTTGTGTTCATCTAGATCGAGCGTGTGCGTTGTTGTGCGATCCTAACAACTGGTATCGATCCTAACAGTTCTCTTATTCGGGAGAAGAGAGGGAGCAATGAAATCCTCTTTAATACTCTAGTTCCGTAGCAAGGAGACTTGAAGGGTAATAGAAGGGTTAGGAATAATTCTTCTCCTAGAGCCTTGTTAATAGAAATTACAACGATTATGGAAATAATCACCATTCATGACCCTCGGAAGTGGGCTTGAGAATCTATTAAAAGGAACTAAAATCTACCACAAAACTCAACAACTTATCTATTTAATCTCTCTTAGCCGAACCTTCCTCATTATAGTTGATTTTCTCATCATTTTCTGTTTTTCGACAGCAGTGACACTCTGTTTTAGTTTTGTTTAAATAGATAAAATCTCCAACACCCATTTGAATGTTACCCAAAAACTCACTTAGTTTCCAGCGATAAAATTAACCAAAAAGATAGGTTCCCTGTGTAATCGATAATTTACTTATTACTTGCTACTTGTGATAGTGTATACTTGCACTTATTCTTGTGAATTTTACATCATTTTATTATATACATCCACAAGCAATCAAGTTTTTGGCGCCGTTGCCGGAGAACCTAATTTGGTTATTTTACTTGTTGTAGATTTTTGTGAGCGGGAGCCAACAAGAAGTCATAGTAAGCTGAGTGTTCCTACTGCTGTATTTACTGCTGAAGAATTGAGTTTACTGCTGCAAAATTCTGTGTATGAACCCACCTACGGGTTTGGAATTTATTTTGGATCCTGAAATAGAGAGAATATTTAGACGAAGGTTGAGGGAGAAAAAGGAAATGACAAAACAGAATATACAGCAAATGGCCCAACTAAATCGGGAGTTTGAAAATCCAGTGATGATGGCTAATCAAGAGAGAATTACTGCCAATGCCATTCATTTAGCAGATGACAGAGAAAGAGCGATCCGACATATGCACACCCAGCTGTGGAAGAGCTAAATCCGTGCATCATTATACCCGAAATACAAGCAACCACGTTTGAGCTAAAACCTGTGATGTTTCAAATGCTGCAAACCATTGGGCAATTTCATGGACTACCGTCGGAAGATCCTCACCTACACCTAAAGTCATTTTTGGGAGTTAGTGACTCATTTCGATTTCAAGGAGTGGATAAAGATGTGATTAGACTGAGCTTATTCCCATATTAATTGAGGGATGGTGCTAAATCATGGTTGAATACCTTAGCACCGGGAACAATTGATTCATGGAATAGTCTAGAAGAGAAATTTTTTATCAAGTATTTCCCACCCACGAGAAATTCACGGTTCAGAAATGAGATTGTTGCTTTTCAATAGTTTGAAGATGAGACACTAAGTGAAGCTTAGGAGAGATTTAAGGAGATGGTTAGAAAGTGTCCTCACCATGGACTACCTCATTGTATACAAATGGAGACTTTCTACAATGGATTAAATATTGCTACTAAACAAGTAGTTGATGCTTCCGCCAATGGAGCTATTTTGTCAAAGACATACAATGAAGCATATGAGATTTTAGAGAGAATAGCATCTAACAATTGTCAATGGGCCGATGTGAGAAGCAACCCAGGAAGGAAGACTCAAGGAGTACTTGAAGTTGATGCTTTGTCCTCTATCAATGCTCAACTAGCTTCGGTGACTAATATTTTACAAAATCTAGCGTTGGGGCAAGACTCCATGATTAAAGCACCAGTCCATACAGCTGCTGTAATTAACCAGACAGCAGCCGAATCTTGTGTATGTTGTGGAGAGGAACACACCTTTGATCAATGTTCAAGCAATCTGACCTCAATTTTCTATGTCGGGAATCAAGTTAGTCAAGGCAACCCACTTATAATCCGGGGTGGAGAAATCATCCAAATTTCTCATGGAAGGGACAAGGCTCGTACAACCAACAAATGCCCCTTAAAGCAAATTACCCTCCGGGTTTTGGATTATAAAATCAATTGACATATGGTTCTCAACAAGCCACCACCACCCAAGGGGAAGGAACTAGCCAAGCTCAACACATACCGGGAATATCGCTTTAGAGCCTAATAAAGGAATATATGGCTAAAAATGATGCTGAGATACAAAGTCAACAAGCATCATTGCGAAATTTGGAAGTTCAAGTAGGTCAATTAGCAAATGAGTTACGAAATAGACCTCTTAGTAAGCCTCTACTCCACCCGTTGTGAAGCCTCCTAAAACACAGACATCAGTCAGCAGTGGACAAGAAAGCAAAATATACACACCAACACCTCCTTTTCCACAAAGAATAAAAAAAAAAGAAGGAAGAAGCCAACTTTGAGAAGTTCATGGACATATTTAAGGAAATTCACATAAATATATCATTAGTTGAAGCTTTGAAGCAAATGCCAAATTATGTGAAATTCTTGAAGGATGTGCTCACCAATAGAAGAAAGTTTGAAGAATTCAAGGTGGTACCATTGAATGAAGAGTGTAGTGCAATATTGAAAAACAAGATCCCGCTAAAGGAGAAAGACCCCGGTTCATTCACAATTCCAATATCAATAGGAGGGAAGAAGCTAGGTCGAGCATTATGTGATTTGGTATCAAGCATTAATCTAATGCCGCTGTCTATTTACAAAAAGTTAAGTATTGGTGAAGCTAGACCAACTACAGTCACTCTTCAACTAGCAGATCGATCTTTCACTTATCCCGAAGGAAAGATTGAGAACATCTTAATTCAAGTTGACAAATTCATATTTCCGGCAGATTTTATCATTTTAGATGATGAAGCCTATCATGATGTTCCAATTATTTTAGGGAGACCATTTTTAAAGACCGGAAGAACATTAGTCGATGTCTACAAAGGAACCATCACATTAAGAATGGGTGACCAAAAAGTTGAATTTAACATCAATGACAGCATGAAATATCCAGCAGTGACAGAAGAATGCTCAGCAGTGTATGAATTGACAGAACAACCAGCGACCGAGGAATGGGATGATGGGGAAAGCGGGCAGGAAGAAGACAACAGCTGAAATTACAGAATAGAACCGTTACCAGATTTAGGTGAATTTAGCACAGCTTTTGAGTCACTAGAATGTGAGGGAAGAAAGAATTCACCGATGAGACCATCTATTGAGGAAGCGCCGCAGCTGGACTTGAAACCACTACCACCTAACCTTAAGTATGCTTATTTAGGTGACAAGAAGACACTACCCATCATCATCTCAACGACACTATCCTCGACTCAAGAGGATATGCTCCTAGAAACATTGAAGAAGCACAAGGGGGCGATAGGTTGGACATTGGCGGATATAAAAGGAATTAGCCCTTCACTATGCATGCACAAAATACAATTGAAGGAAGGAAAAGTTAAGTCCATTGAGCAACAAAGACGATTAAATCCCATAATGAAGGAGGTTGTTAGAAAGGAGATTCTCAAATGGCTAGATGCTGGAATAATTTATCCAATTGCAAACAGCAGCTGAGTCAGTCCTATTCAATGTGTTCCGAAGAAAGGAGGGATAACAGTAATGGCAAATGAGAACAATGAGTTGATCTCCACTAGAATAGTGAATGGATGGAGAATTTGCATGGATTATAGAAGGCTAAACAAAGCGACACGTAAGGATCATTTTCTTTTACCATTCATTGATCAAATGCTTGATAGGCTTGCTGGAAAGTCACATTATTGCTTCTTGGATGGTTATTCGGGATACAATCAAATTACAATCAGTCCAGAAGATCAAGAAAAAACTACATTCACATGCCCATATAGAATTTTTGCCTTTAGACGAATGCCCTTTGGACTATGTAATGCTCCAGCGACATTTCAACGTTGCATGATGGCCATTTTTACAGATATGGTAGAAACATTTATGGAGATATTCATGGATGATATTTCGGTTTATGGAGAATCTTTTGAGACTTGTTTGTGCAATTTAGGGAAGGTTCTACAAAGATGTGAAGAGAAGAATCTTGTACTGAATTGGGAAAAATGTCATTTTATGGTCAATGAGGGAATAGTGTTAGGCCACAAGATCTCAAGAAGAGGAATAGAAGTTGATAGAGCCAAGATAGAAGCTATTGAAAGATTGAATCCACCTACGTCAGTTAAAGGTATAAGAAGCTTTTTGGGCCATGCAGGGTTTTATAGGAGGTTTATTAAAGATTTCTCCAAGATTGCAAAACCATTGTGTAGTTTGTTGGAGTCAAATAGAAAATTCGTTTTTGACAAACAATGCATGACTGCCTTCCAAGCATTAAAGACAGCGCTGACCACAACTCCTATAATGTCAACACCCGATTGGAATTCACCATTTGAGTTGATGTGTGATGCTAGTGGCCATGCTGTGGGGGCAATGTTAGGACAGAAAAAGGGGAAGGTACTTCATCCTATCTATTATGCCAGCAAAACATTGAATGAGGCTCAAGTGAATTATACAACAACTGGAAAAGAATTGTTGGTCGTAGTATTCGCTGTTGAAAAGTTCAGAGCTTATTTATTTGGAGCGAAGGTGAAAGTGTACACTAACCACGCAGCAATCAAGCACCTAATGATGAAACCGAATGCCAAGCCAAGATTAATTAGATGGATTCTACTGTTACAAGAGTTCGAGATAGAAATCGTGGACACGAAAGGAGCTAATAACCATGTAGCAGATCACTTATCTAGAATGGAGAACATGGAAGAAAAGGTCAATAGCAAAGAAATTGATGATGCATTTTCGGATGAACAGCTGCTTGGGATAAACAGCAGTAGCAGAATGACAGCAACTCCATGGTATGCAGACATAGCAAAATTTTTTGCTTGTGCCATCATACCCGAAGAGAAAAATTATCAACAAAGGAAGAGGTTTTCCATGAATCCAAAAGTTACATTTGGGATGAACCAAGGTTTGAATTAGGGCTTGGATGGAGTCATACATTAACCTAGTATTAGCATCTACTCCACCCGCTGGGGGTGTAGCTTCAGGTGCGACTTGGAGTGGTAGGGTAGGCTGGGTGATGGTGTTAATGTAACACATGCGGAAGCAATTTGGATCTTAGGCACTTTTAGAACATCAATTATTGTAAATGACTAGCATGTTCATAAGTATTAAAACTTAATGAGTTTAAATACTAACCTTTTGTAGTTCAAACTCCTTTTGCCTCACTAACCGATTTCGAACCACCACTAGTGTCTTCTCCACTATTCTCCGGCCTTAGAACGGGATTGTGGAATCCGGGGAGTGACTAAACTTGGGAGGGATTTTGTATACGTGAAAGAGAGTGCTTGTGAGAGGTTTTTCATCAAGATGAAGAATCCCTTCCAAGTATCATGATCACTCTATTTAAAGAGTCAAGTTTGCATGTTCATGCAAACTTGAGATCACCAAATCTTGACACTTAAAATTCCACTCAAATGTTTGAGATTATGTGGCAAGCATGCATGTTTGAGTTAACCAAATTTTGACACTCAAAATTCCACTCAAACTTGTGGGGTTTATTTGGCAAACATGCAAGTTTGGTTAAACCAAATTTTGACACCTCAAAATTCCACTAACATGATTTTTCCATTAGATGAAAGTCAACATTTTGACTTTCTTCATTTTAATTAGATGAAAGTCAACATTTTGACTTTCTTCATTTTAATTCAACAATTAATTTGAATAATGAATTTCAAATTAAAGTAACATTAAATAATTAATTAAACTATTTAATTAATATTTAATATTAATTCAAATGCCAATCCCAGTCAATTCCGACACATAATTGATTAAGATATTTAAATCTTATTTAAATATCTCAGATTCTCTCTTTTCGCTTATTTCGTAAATAAAATAAAATTGCGGTTAAATATATCGTATATATGTAACGCATATTCCCTAATTTGAATTCGAACACTTCGAACTCACTTGTCACACTGTTCTATGGTTTAGTCCGATATGAGCTAGCAGAGGGACCTAATGGACCTATAGATCATGGGCTCCAACGATTCAAGATTAACCGATTAAACTCATTAACCTGGTTAACCAACATTCGTTAACTACTAGGACACTCCACTATAGCCTAGTAGTTGCACTCCCCTCACTATAGATATATTTCTGTCCATCTGATATAACCATGATTAGTAAGTCGATCCTTCACAGGTTGTTCGTAACTAGAGCTGGGTCAATTTACCGTTTTACCCCTGAAGTTACTTCTTGTTCCTTATGTCTCACTGATCCTCTAATAAACAATTGGTTTGTGGTCCAACCAGTAAACCGAATCCCTCTCAGGCCAATGAGAGGGTGGGGCCCCTTGTTCAAGACCTGGAGTCAGTGCTTAAGGGAACTACCTTTCTTCTATCCCTAAAAGTGGGTAGGAGTGAATTTCGTCTTGCACCCCACGTCCCCAGCCATTCACCCAGTCTTACCCCTGAAATGGGAGGCCTGTTGAGTCGGCGAACTAGAGCCACTCTCACCCATGCAAATCTAAGGATAATTCCGAATAAACAGGAGTTCATGGTTAGCTCAGGATTAAAACCGGGTTACCTAGGTTATCGAATGAAAAGAAAATCAGTCTCAACAGTAAACGACTTTATAAAGTGAGAGTGGTTTTCTTCATGGTCCGATCTTATGCAATACTCATTGCATAGGACGCCCCCACTCACATGTCTCCACATGCACAATTTAGTGATCGCATTGTTTATATCATATACAAAAGTGGGCCGCATCCATAGTGTCCCTAGAATAAGGTACTCAGCCTTATCCTTATACTATAGATCATTTTGACTATATACTTGAACTTGATCCACTCTTATGTCTCTACATATAGTTCAAGTAGTCATACTATAGCCAGAGTGTTCTTAGTTTATTGGATTTAGATTAATGATCGTAAAGTTCACTTTATTCAATAACAATTTTTTCTGAATAAACAACAATAATAACTTTATTGAAAATAGAATATATCTTTGTTTACAAACTATGAGTTTTAGGACATAAAACCCAACAAACTCCCACTTGGACTAAAACTCTAGTGGGGTTTTATAACGTTGAGTAGAGGGAAATACAATAAACTAGGGCATCACATACTCATGCCTTTTCTCCCACTTGCCCTAGATTGCATAACTCGTAGTCCTAGACTCACTAGGTGCCCTTCAAACACTTTAGCCGTGAGGGGCTTTGTAAATGGATCAGCAATGTTGTGTTCTGAAGCTATCTGTGTGACGATCACATCTCCTCGTTGCACAATCTCCCTTATGAGATGATATTTGCGCTCAATATGTTTTCCTCGCTTATGGCTTCTTGGTTCTTTTGAATTTGCAACTGCTCCACTGTTATCACAATAAAGAGTGACGGGAAGATGCATATTTGGAACGACTTCCAAATCAGTTAAGAACTTCCTAAGCCATACAGATTCTTTCGCTGCTTCACAAGCAGCAACATACTCAGCCTCCATGGTGGAATCAGCAATGCAACCTTGCTTTATGCTTCTCCATATTACTGCTCCTCCGTTCAGAGTGAAGACAGATCCTGATGTCGATTTCCTTGAATCTACATCGGTCTGAAAATCTGAGTCAGTGTACCGTGTAAGGATCAGATCCTTAGCACCGTACATTAGCATATAGTCCCTCGTTCTCCTAAGATACTTGAGGATATTCTTAACGGCAGTCCAATGAGTACGTCCCGGATTGGACTGATATCTGCTGACAATTCCCACAGCATAGCATATGTCGGGTCGGGTACATAGCATAGCATACATCAGACTACCGACCGCTGATGCATAGGGAATGTGTTTCATATCCTCAACTTCTTGAGGTGTCTTAGGACTTTGTTCCTTCGACAAATGAACTCCATGCCTGAAAGGTAATAATCCTTTCTTGGAGTCCTGCATCTTATATCGAATCAACATTTTGTCGATGTACGATGCTTGAGACAAAGCTAGTGTTTTGTTCTTGCGATTTCGAACAATTTGGATTCCAAGAACAAACTGAGCCTCTCCCAAATCTTTCATTTGGAATTGTGTCGCCAGCCAATGCTTAATGTCAGTCAGAATTCCCACATCATTTCCAATTAGTAGGATATCGTCAACGTACAACACCAGGAAAGCTACTGTAGAGTTGACTATCCTTTTATAAACACAAGGTTCGTCAACATTCTGTTTAAAGCCATAAGATTTGATCGCAGTATCAAACTTTATGTTCCAAGATCGAGATGCTTGCTTCAACCCATAAATGGATCTTTTAAGCTTGCAAACCCTTTGCTCGTGATCCTGTTCAATGAACCCCTCTGGTTGAGCCATATAGATACTCTCTTCAAGATCGCCGTTTAGAAAAGCTGTCTTAACATCCATTTGCCAAATTTCATAATCATAAAATGTGGCAATAGACAAGAGTATTCTAATTGATTTAAGCATAGCAACAGGTGAGAAGGTTTCTTCATAGTCCACCCCCTCTCTTTGGGTATAACCCTTTGCTACTAGTCTTGATTTAAAGGTCTGTACCTTACCGGTTTTGTCTCGTTTTCTCTTATAGATCCATTTGCAACCAATAGGTTTTACCCCATCTGGTTGATCTACAAGTTCCCAGACTGAATTGAAGTACATTGACTCCATTTCAAGATTCATGGCTTTAATCCACTGATCTCTATCAACATCATTCATTGCCTGTTTATAGGACAATGGATCCTCAACGCCATCATCAGGTATGATGACTTGAGTTTCTATCAAACCCAAGTAACGATCGGGTTGAGTTATAAACCTCCCACTACGTCGAGGCATTCTCAACTTTTGAGAAGGATGTGATTGACCAGAAGTGTCAGCTCCATCAACAACTCTGGTTGAACGACCAGCTTGATCAACAACTCTTGTTGTTTTATCAGTAACTTCTTTAGAAATCTCACTTAATACTAGTTTGCTACGAGGTTGATGATTTCTTACGTGATCTTCCTCTAAGAATGTAGCGTTCGTTGATACAAACACTCTATTTTCTTGAGGATCATAAAACAAACCACCTTTCGTCTCTTTGGGGTATCCTACGAATAGACATAATTTTGAACGACGTTCTAATTTCTTGGGATTTTGCAACAACACATGTGCTGGACATCCCCAAATTCTGAAGTGACGTAAACTACCTTTACGCCCTTTCCATAACTCATAAGGTGTTTCTGAAACACTCTTAGTAGGAACCATGTTCAAAATGTATGTAGCAGTCTCCACTGCATATCCCCAAAACGGATCGGGTAATTGAGCGAAACTCATCATGGACCGAACCATGTCCAATAGAGTTCTATTTCTCCTTTCTGATACACCATTTTGTTGAGGCACACCAGGGGCTGAGAGTTGAGACCTTATTCCATGTTCTATCATATAGTCCTGAAATCTTAAATCCATGTACTCTCCTCCTCGATCTGATCGAAGTGTTTTAATAGTTTTACCTAATAGATTCTCAACCTCAGTCTTATACTCTCTGAATTTTTCAAGAGCTTCCGACTTGTGATGCATTAGGTAAAGATAGCCATACCTTGAATAATCATCAATAAAACTGATGAAATATTCATACCCTCCTCGTGCTTTGACATTCATTGGACCACAGAGATCTGTATGCACGAGTTCTAAGGTTTCTTTGGCTCTATAGCCTTTTTCGCAAAATGATCGTTTAGTCATTTTACCCTCAAGACAAGACTCACATGGAGGTAAAGAATTGTCTTCTAACTTATTTAGAAGTCCTCTTTTAACCAATCTCTCAATCCTATTGAGATTAATGTGGCCTAGTCTTAAGTGCCAAAGATAGGTATTAGGAGAAATCTTTTGTCGCTTATTTTGAGTTTCAGCTGTTTTAAACATCTCAATATTTAAAATAGCTTTTGTTTTGCTCGGTTTTAACATATATAAGTTGTTTTCTAGTTTTGCAGAACAAATATGAATACCTCTTTTGCAAATGAACACTTCATTGATTTCAAAAGATACTTTATACAACTGTTCTAATAAACAAGAGATGGATATTAGATTTCTTTTCATTCCAGGAACAAAAAGTACATTATCTAATATAATGAATCTATCTCCAAAAAACAACTTTAAATTTCCTACTGATCTTGCTGAGACAACCTCTCCTGTTCCAACCCTGAGTGTTATCTCGCCGTCCGCAAGCATTCTCCAGGAGCTAGTTTCCTGGTAAAAAGAACAAATATGATTAGTCGCCCCTGAATCTAGTATCCAAGTTGAGTTGTCATACTCTACTAAACACATTTCTACAACGAGTAAATCATATTTACCTTGTTGTATCTTTTCGGCTTTCTTCTCTGCAAGGTATTTTGGGCAGTTTCTCTTCCAGTGCCCGTTTTCGTTGCAATGGAAACATTTTCCTTTATCTACCTTTTGAACCTTGTTCTTGCGGTTAGTAGGAATCTTATTTTTCCCTTTTCCCTTCTTCTTCATCAAAACACTTTTAGAAGTTGAAGGTCCAGACTTATTTTTGGAGGACGATCCTCGTAGTAATTTCTTGGAGATGGCAACATTTGCTTCTCCTGTTTGTCCCTTGTTTGTTAAGAGGGATTGATAAGTCTGTAGCTCATTGAGAAGAGCAGTCAAGTTATATTCTATTTTGTTCATAACCACATTGGTGCGGAACTGGAAGAAGCTCTTCGGAAGAGACATCATGATAAAACTGACTTGACTCTTCTCATCAATGACAGCTTCATTTTCTTCTGCCACATTGAAATGGACCATCATGTCCAGGACATGTTCTCTAACTGAGGTCCCTTCTTTCATACGACAGTTGTAAATGTATTTTATGGCTTCATGTCTAAGGGAGAAGGACGGTTGTCCAAACATCCCTTTTAGAGATTCCATAATCTCTTTAGCAGTACCCATAACATCGTGTTTCTTAGCCAAAACATCAGATATGCTGGCTAGAATGTACACTCGGGCTTTGTCATTTGCCTTTATCCATCTGTCATATGCATCCCGAGCTGTTCGGTTTGCATTTGAGTTTGGGTTTGGAGGACACTCCTCAGTTAAAACAAACTTTAAATCATCAATGACCAGTATTGTGTTTAGGTTTGATTTCCAAGTTGTGTAGTTGTCGCCGTTTAATTTCTCAGAAGCGAGTAATTGTACTATTGAGTTTGTCATGCTGTGATATAAAGAAAATTCTATTAGTGATTTTGACTTAATCCTGTTTAATCCAATCAGTTTTAGCAAATGTAATAATGTACCCAAATCATTATTGATTTGCAACGATACTTTAGTGACTTAGAGCAACTGCTACCGAGGGGCAGTCAATCACTCATTCACTAAACCAAGACATTCTTGACTTAAACACTAATCCCAGAATAACTCTTGTTCCTATAGTGTTTTAGTTATCGCTATTTTGGTCAAGAATATACTAACTCTTAGTAATTCTTCGCAAGTGTGACCCACCAATTTCAGACCTCAGAAATCGGCCCCAACAACGCTATCGAATGAAAAGGCCAAAGTTGGGAATGGACCTAAGAAATCCTATCCATTTCTGGAGTTTGCGTTGTTCCGACTCCCATGTTACGACCCTCCGAATGGGTAGTTGCTCTAGGGCAACATGCAGGCGGAACATGGGAATCTCACGGTGCAACCTAGTGGTGGAGACCATAGGACGTGTTGACTTCCTTCTCCCACTTACTATAAATACTTTCTCAATTCCCCTTGTTATTGACTCATGCAAATACCTTCCGAATGGAGGACGCTCCCAGGGCGACACGAGGCCGAGCATGAATCTCACTGTGTGAATTTTACAGAGAGCGTGAAGAGAAAACGATGTATCTTATACACCATTTTCCTCCCACTAAGTATTTTATATGGTTGGGTATACTCATTACTTAAGTATATTCCGGCTAATTAAATGTAACTTAAGTCTAGGTGATTTTTCTAAATCTTAAATCACTTAAGCATGCTCATAAAACTCGGCTAACTAAGCTCAAGTACTGGTCCGATCTCCAGGTAGTAGGTGTTCCGTAAACCGTCAACTTAAGTACCTTCAGCCTTAGACAAGATCGTGCCAGGTGAGCTTTCTCGTAACCGCAATTTTATAAGACATCGACCCCTTTTAACTGTTAAAATTGATCGTGCTCGGTTCTTAACCCTTAGTGAGCATGCTGTTATCTTTATTATAGATTTTAACGTCTACCTCATTTTATGACGTTGAAAATAACCTATAACATGTTTTATATAACAATTTATATAATCATCCATTCCATGCAATAATATAACAATTTATATCTATCACTCATGGAACCCTAAGACATGCATACTATACATTATAACACTTATAACATACTTGGAATGCATGAAACATGCTTAGCCTATGGTGGGATTTTAAATCTATATGACATACTTTATGCATATACATTTACTATTTAATTAAAACATACATTCATAATGCATAATTAATTAAACACACTAAAGTGGGTTGGTTTTGGCATTTTAAAGCAAGCAATTAACTAAATTATTACATTAATAACTAAAAATAACTTGAGCCGCTCCCGACGATCACGAACTGGACCAACCAACCCTTAAAAACGTTCAATCGGTCCCCAACGACAGAAAAATCACCCGAACCGCCTCTTCCATCCTCTTCGGTTCAGCTTGCTTATCTCTTCCATTTTCGATCAATTACAACCTAAAGTGGACTCTAATGACTTTATAAAAATTACAGACCTTTCTTCATTTATTAAAGCCCATACACCTTAGGCTTATTACAATAATTGTATCAAATGGAAGCATAAAAAAAATGCCAAAACCAAAACCATCCACTTTAGCAACCACAAATTTCATGCATGAAATGGTACCCACCATGATCAAATTAATGTAAATAAAGTGCCTAAAACTTGCTCTGATACCAATTGATGGTGTTAATGTAACACATGCGGAAGCAATTTGGATCTTAGGCACTTTTAGAACATCAATTATTGTAAATGACTAGCATGTTCATAAGTATTAAAACTTAATGAGTTTAAATACTAACCTTTTGTAGTTCAAACTCCTTTTGCCTCACTAACCGATTTCGAACCACCACTAGTGTCTTCTCCACTATTCTCCGGCCTTAGAACGGGATTGTGGAATCCGGTGAGTGACTAAACTTGGGAGGGATTTTGTATACGTGAAAGAGAGTGCTTGTGAGAGGTTTTTCATCAAGATGAAGAATCCCTTCCAAGTATCATGATCACTCTATTTAAAGAGTCAAGTTTGCATGTTCATGCAAACTTGAGATCACCAAATCTTGACACTTAAAATTCCACTCAAATGTTTGAGATTATGTGGCAAGCATGCATGTTTGAGTTAACCAAATTTTGACACTCAAAATTCCACTCAAACTTGTGGGGTTTATTTGGCAAACATGCAAGTTTGGTTAAACCAAATTTTGACACCTCAAAATTCCACTAACATGATTTTTCCATTAGATGAAAGTCAACATTTTGACTTTCTTCATTTTAATTAGATGAAAGTCAACATTTTGACTTTCTTCATTTTAATTCAACAATTAATTTGAATAATGAATTTCAAATTAAAGTAACATTAAATAATTAATTAAACTATTTAATTAATATTTAATATTAATTCAAATGCCAATCCCAGTCAATTCCGACACATAATTGATTAAGATATTTAAATCTTATTTAAATATCTCAGATTCTCTCTTTTCGCTTATTTCGTAAATAAAATAAAATTGCGGTTAAATATATCGTATATATGTAACGCATATTCCCTAATTTGAATTCGAACACTTCGAACTCACTTGTCACACTGTTCTATGGTTTAGTCCGATATGAGCTAGCAGAGGGACCTAATGGACCTATAGATCATGGGCTCCAACGATTCAAGATTAACCGATTAAACTCATTAACCTGGTTAACCAACATTCGTTAACTACTAGGACACTCCACTATAGCCTAGTAGTTGCACTCCCCTCACTATAGATATATTTCTGTCCATCTGATATAACCATGATTAGTAAGTCGATCCTTCACAGGTTGTTCGTAACTAGAGCTGGGTCAATTTACCGTTTTACCCCTGAAGTTACTTCTTGTTCCTTATGTCTCACTGATCCTCTAATAAACAATTGGTTTGTGGTCCAACCAGTAAACCGAATCCCTCTCAGGCCAATGAGAGGGTGGGGCCCCTTGTTCAAGACCTGGAGTCAGTGCTTAAGGGAACTACCTTTCTTCTATCCCTAAAAGTGGGTAGGAGTGAATTCCGTCTTGCACCCCACGTCCCCAGCCATTCACCCAGTCTTACCCCTGAAATGGGAGGCCTGTTGAGTCGGCGAACTAGAGCCACTCTCACCCATGCAAATCTAAGGATAATTCCGAATAAACAGGAGTTCATGGTTAGCTCAGGATTAAAACCGGGTTACCTAGGTTATCGAATGAAAAGAAAATCAGTCTCAACAGTAAACGACTTTATAAAGTGAGAGTGGTTTTCTTCATGGTCCGATCTTATGCAATACTCATTGCATAGGACGCCCCCACTCACATGTCTCCACATGCACAATTTAGTGATCGCATTGTTTATATCATATACAAAAGTGGGCCGCATCCATAGTGTCCCCAGAATAAGGTACTCAGCCTTATCCTTATACTATAGATCATTTTGACTATATACTTGAACTTGATCCACTCTTATGTCTCTACATATAGTTCAAGTAGTCATACTATAGCCAGAGTGTTCTTAGTTTATTGAATTTAGATTAATGATCGTAAAGTTCACTTTATTCAATAACAATTTTTTCTGAATAAACAACAATAATAACTTTATTGAAAATAGAATATATCTTTGTTTACAAACTATGAGTTTTAGGACATAAAACCCAACACTGGGGTGGAGGTTCTACTTGTTGTGGAGGCTCTACTGGTGGTGGAGGCTCAGCTTGCATTGGAGCTAGAGGAAGTAGCTCAACTGGTGGTAAGACTGGGGCGGTGTAACTGTTACTGACCCAGTCTCTGATCTTTCTTGAGGTGGGCCCTCTACTGCCACACCTCGTCCTACTTCTCTTCGACGGGGTCACCCCCATCCTCGTCTTCCTCTTCCTCTTCCCCTTTCTCTTCCTCGTCCTCGTCCTCTAGGCATGGTTCTATAAACCAATATAAGGTTGCTTAAGTCTAAGGCCTTAATACTATGCATATACATAAATAACAATACACACACTATACAATACATCGTAACGCCAAAGAAGTAAACATTCATCATGCTAAACATCATATCATACCACCAACAAAATTACTCAGCATGCAACATATGACATCATACTCTTAAACAATAAATACGTGAAATATCACAACCATTTCAGTAATGTCCACATAAAAAAATGCATGCGAGTTTTAAAACGTTTCTCTTTTCTTATCTTATGCAAGGCGTACCTGACGGTGTCGGGGCATCGACGTTGGGACCGTGGATGTGCCAAGCCTACATCGTAGGCTAGTCTATAGAATCTAAAACCTAGAGCTCTGATACCAACTGTAACGACCTTAAATTTCCACATATCTAGAGTTGCCACTAACGAATCATGCTCATCTCTAATGAAGAATAAAAATCTAAGAATGCTAATCTTTATTAGCGGAAAAATTTAAAACTTCAAAACATTGGAAAACATTGCCGGACTTACGTGTTTCAAACATCATGCTGGAGTTCAAAAAGATAAAAAAAAAACGATTACAAATTAAATAATATAAATGAATGAAATGCAAACGCCCTATCCTAACCAAGACTAGGAATTTTAAATATGCAACTATCCTATGCACGCGCCACAGTCTCTGATCACGACGCCACCGTTAACCATACATGGGAGTCTTGCCTTTACCTGAAAAACAATATGGCACACGGCCTGAGTATTTCGAAGAAATATTCAGTAAGTGACCCCACTATAGGGGTCATGCTATTGCAAACACATGCAATCATGAATTAGGGACCTATCTCTAATCATCTTAGGGGTGGCCTCCAGTCTCAGACAAATTGGATTTGTAGTACTTCCCTACACACGACTCACACATACGAGTGTGAATCCCCAGGGTGCTCGCACACCCCCTGGACCCTCTGGTCCAGCTAATATATAGCGACGTTCGGAGGTCAGCGGAACCCCATAGTGTCATGCGCCTCATGAACACCCTCATCCGTGCGCATTCGCACCTATGCGCATTCGCGCTCATCATATGGTGCGCGTCCGCACTCATCATCTCTAGGGGAAGTAGCCCTATGCTTATGAACATCATCATATTAAGGTAAACATCATGCAATCATCATACTCATCATATTGCCACAAAGTGCGTCAAACATATCAAGTACATCATTCATCAAAATATGTATATACTGCACATATCATCAAGCATCGTAATCCACACATCATCATAACTCATACAATTTTTTAGCCTATCCTATAGTAAGGCCACTTACTTGGTTGGCCTTGGCCGAAGTACTCCCTAAATAGATAAACGTAAGCTCCCATTCCGTAAGAGCTGCTTCCTACGTCACCGGGGTTTGTTTTCTATCACACCGTTCACCACTTTAGTATTTCACAATTAATTTCCCTATAATTCAATAAATGTGAAATACGGCTCTAAAACAGCCTCGGATACCTTAATCGGGGCCGAAAACAGATCTGGGAGGGTCGAAACAGTGGAAATCGGGCTGAAAAAAGATGAGCAGAGCCGAACAGCCGCTAGAGCGTCGCTGGAGGGAGCCTGAGCTGTTTAGGCCCACCGAGCCGAGCCGAGGGACTGCTAGCGCCACTATGTGACACGTGGCAGCAGTAGAGCGAGCCACGTCGTGTGGTAGCGTCTGGTCAAAGCGCGGGTCGCAGTCTGGTTTAGGTCGTGGTCTGGGTCGCGGGCTGCGGAGGCTACTAGGCCAAGACTATCGTTGGGCCTCGGCTTATTGGGCTGGGCCAAAAGTTTTTTTTTGGGTTGCAGGCCGGCTCGATTGGACCGATGGTCTGGTCTCAGGTTAGTTCAACTAAATCGTAGCTTCTGGGCTGATTTGAGGTTTGGGCCGCTGTAGTTGGGCTTGGCCGAAGGCAGAGGCCAAGGGAAAGAATGGGCTGACTCTCTCGGGTTTTTGGTTCTGGTTGACCCGAATCCGTGGATTGATGGTGTTAATATAACACATGCGAAAGCAATTTGGATCTTAGGCACTTTTAGAACATCAATTATAGTAAATAACTAGCATGTTCATAAGTATTAAAACTTAATGAGTTTAGATACTAACCTTTTGTAGTTCAAACTCCTTTTTCCTCACGAACCGGTTTCGAACCACCACTAGTGTCTTCTCCACTATTCTCCGGCCTTAGAACGGGATTGTGGAATCCGGTGAGTGACTAAACTTGGGAGGGATTTTGTATATGTGAAGAAAGTGTTTTTGAGAGATTTTTTCTCAAGGTTTTTCACCAAGAAGAAGAACACCTTCCATGTACCATGATCACTCTATTTAAGGAGTAATGTTTGAGATTATGTGGCAAGCATGCATGTTTGAGTTAACCAAATTTTGACACTCAAAATTCAACTCAAACTTGTGGGGTTTATTTGGCAAGCATGCAAGTTTGGTTAAACCAATTTTTGACACCTCAAAATTCCACTACCATGGATTTTTCCATTAAATGAAGTCAACATTTTGACTTTCTTCCTTTTAATTCAACAATTTATTTGAATAATGAATTTCAAATTAGAGTAACATTAAATGATTAATTAAACTATTTAATTAATTCAAATGTCAATCCCAATCAATTCCGACACATAATTGATTAAGATTTTTAAATCTTATTTAAATATCTCAGATCCTCTCTTTTTGTTTAATGCGGTTAAATATATCGTATATATGTAGTGCATATTCCCTAATTTGAATTCGAACACTTCAAACTCACTCGTCACATTGTTCTATGGTTTAGTTCGATATGAGCTAGCAGAGGGACCTAATGGACCTATAGATCATGGGCTCCAACCATCCAAGATTAATCAGTTAAACTCATTAACCTTGTTAACCAACATTCGTTAACTACTAGGACACTCCACTATAGCCTAGTAGTTGCACTCCCCTCACTATAGATATATTTTTGTCCATTTGATATAACCATGATTAATAAGTCGATCCTTCACAGGTTGTTCGTAACTAGAGCTGGGTCAATTTACCGTTTTACCCCTAAAGTTACTTCTTGTTCCTTATGTCTCACTGATCCTCTAATGAATAATTGATGTGTGGTCCAACAAGTAAACCGAATCCCTCTCAGGCTAATGAGAGGGTGGGGCCCCTTGTTCAAGACCTGAAGTCAGTGTTTAAGGGAACTACCTCTCTTCTATCCTTAAAAGTGGGTAGGAGTGAATTCCATCTTGCACCCCACGTCCCCAGCCATTCACCCAGTCTTACCCCTGAAATGGGAGGCCTATTGAGTCGGCGAACTAGAGCCACTCTCACCCATGAAAATCTAAGGATAATTCCGAACAAACAGGAGTTCATGGTTAGCTTAGGATTAAAACCGAGTTACCTAGGTTATCGAATGAAAAGAAAAATCAGTCTCAATAGTAAACGACATTATAAAGTGAGAGTGGTTTTCTTCATGGTCCGATCTTATGCAATACTCATTGCATAGGACGCCCCCACTCACATGTCTCCACATGTACAATTTAGTGATCTCATTGTTTATATCATATACAAAAGTGGGCCGCATCCATAGTGTCCCCAGAATAAGGTACTCAGCTTTATCCTTATACTATAGATCATTTTGACTATATATACTTGAACTTGATTCACTCTTATGTCTCTACAGATAGTTCAAGTAATCATACTATAGCCAGAGTGTTCTTAGTTTATTGGATTTAGATTAATGATCGTAAAGTTCACTTTATTCAATAACAATCTTTACTGAATAAACAACTATAATAACTTTATTGAAAATAGAATATGTTTTTGTTTACAAACTATGAGTTTTAGGACATAAAACCCAACAAATTCCTACTTGGACTAAAACTCTAGTGGGGTTTTATAACGTTGAGTAGAGAGAAATACAATAAACTAGGGCATCATACTCATGCCTTTTCTCTCACTGGCGCTAGATTACATAACTCGTAGTCCTAGACTCACTAGGTGCCCTTCAAACACTTTAGCCGTGAGGGGCTTTGTAAATGGATCAGCAATGTTGTGCTCTGAAGCTATCTGTGTGACGATCACATCTTCTCGTTGCACAATCTCCCTTATGAGATGATATTTGCGCTCAATATGTTTTCCTCGCTTATGGCTTCTTGGTTCTTTTGAATTTGCAACTGCTCCACTGTTATCACAATAAAGAGTGACAGGAAGATGCATATTTGGAACGACTTCCAAATCAGTTAAAAACTTCCTAAGCCATACAGATTCTTTCGCTGCTTCACAAGCAGCAACATACTCAGCCTCCATGGTGGAATCAGCAATGCAACCTTGCTTTATGCTTCTCCATATTATTGCTCCTCCGTTCAGAGTGAAGACAGATCCTGATGTCGATTTCCTCGAATCTACATCGGTCTTAAAATCTGAGTCAGTGTACCCTGTAAGGATCATATCCTTAGCACCGTACATTAGCATATAGTCCCTCGTTCTCCTAAGATACTTGAGAATATTCTTAACGGCAGTCCAATGAACATGTCCCGGATTGGACTGATATCTGCTGACAATTCCCACAGCATAGCATATGTCGGGTCGGGTACATAGCATGGCATACATCAGACTACCGACCGCTGATGCATAGGGAATGTGTCTCATATCCTCAACTTCTTGAGGTGTCTTAGGACTTTGTTCCTTCGACAAATAAGCTCCATGCCTGAAAGGTAATAATTCTTTCTTGGAGTTCTGCATCTTATATCAAATCAACATTTTGTCGATGTACGATGCATGAGACAATGCTAGTGTTTTGTTCTTGCGATTCTGAACAATTTGGATTCCAAGAACAAACTGAGCCTCTCCCAAATCTTTCATTTGGAATTGTGTCGCTAGCCAATGCTTAATGTCAGTCAGAAATCCCACATCATTTTCAATGAGTAGGATATCGTCAACGTACAACACCAGGAAAGCTACTGTAGAGTTGACACTTCTTTTATAAACACAAGGTTCGACAATATTCTGTTTAACCAGCTTGATCAACAACTCTTGTTGTTTTTTCAGTAGCTTCTTTTGAAATCTCACTTAATACTAGTTTGTTACGAGGTTGATGATTTCTTACGTGGTCTTCCTCTAAGAATGTAGCGTTTGTTGATACAAACACTCTATTTTCTTGAGGGTCATAAAACAAACCACCTTTCGTCTCTTTGGGGTATCCTACGAATAGACATAATTTTGAACGACGTTCTAATTTCTTGGAGTTTTGCAACAACACATGTGCTGGACATCCCCAAATTCTGAAGTGACGTAAACTACCTTTACGCCCTTTCCATAACTCATAAGGTGTTTCTGAAACACTCTTAGTAGGAACCATGTTCAAAATGTATGTAGCAGTCTCCACTGCATATCCCCAAAACGAATCGGGTAATTGAGCGAAACTCATCATAGACCGAACCATGTCTAATAGAGTTCTATTTCTCCTTTCTGATACACCATTTTGTTGAGGCATACCAGGGGCTGAGAGTTGAGACCTTATTTCATGTTCTATCATATAGTTCTGAAATCTTAAGTCCATGTACTCTCCTCCTCGATCTGATCGAAGTGTTTTAATAGTTTTACCTAATAGATTCTCAACCTCAGTCTTATACTCTCTGAATTTTTCAAGAGCTTCGAACTTGTGACGCATTAGGTAAAGATAGCCATACCTTGAATAATCATCAATAAAACTGATGAAATATTCATACCCTCCTCGTGCTTTGACATTCATTGGACCACAGAGATCTATGTGCACGAGTTCTAAGGTTTCTTTGGCTCTATAACATTTTTTTGAAAATGATCGTTTAGTCATTTTACCCTCAAGACAAGACTCACATGTAGGTAAAGAGTCCAAAAAACAACTTTAAATTTCCTACTGATCTTGCTGAGACAACCTCTCCTGTTCCAACCCTGAGTGTTATTTCGCTGTCCGCAAGCATTCTCCAGGAACTAGTTTCCTGGTAAAAAGAACAAATATGATTAGTCGCCCTGAATCTAGTATCCAAGTTGAGTTGTCATACTCTACTAAACATATTTCTACAACGAGTAAATCATATTTACCTTGTTGTGTCTTTTCGGCTTTCTTCTGTGCAAGGTATTTTGGGCAGTTTCTCTTCCAGTGCCCGTTTTCATTGCAATGGAAACATTTTTCTTTATCTGCTTTTTGAACCTTGTGTTTGCGGTTAGTAGGAATCTTATTTTTCCCTTTACCCTTCTTCTTCATCAAAACACTTTTAGAAGTTGAAGGTCCATACTTATTTTTTGGAGGACGATCCTCGTTTTAATTTCTTTGAGATAGCAACATTTGCTTCTCCTGTTTGTCCCTTGTTC
This sequence comes from Cucurbita pepo subsp. pepo, assembly GCF_057944985.1. Taxonomy (NCBI): domain Eukaryota; kingdom Viridiplantae; phylum Streptophyta; class Magnoliopsida; order Cucurbitales; family Cucurbitaceae; genus Cucurbita; species Cucurbita pepo. The sequence continues at coordinate 8,446,698 of NC_141808.1, forward strand.
GTTAAGAGGGAATGATAAGTCTATAGCTCATTGAGAAGAGCAGTCAAGTTATATTCTATTTTGTTCATTACCACATTGGTGCGGAATTGGAAGAAGCTCTTCGGAAGAGACATCATGATAAAACTGACTTGACTCTTCTCATCTATGACAGCTTCATTTTCTTCTGCCACATTGAAATGGACCATCATGTCTAGGACATGTTCTCTAACTGAGGTCCCTTCTTTCATACGGCAGTTGTAAATGTATTTTATGGCTTCATGTCCAAGGGAGAAGGACGGTTGTCCAAACATCCCTTTTAGAGATTTCATAATCTCTTTTGCAGTACCCATAACATCATGTTTCTTAGCCAAAACATCAGATATGCTGGCTAGAATGTACACTCGGGCTTTGTCATTTGCTTTTATCCATCTGTCATACGCATCCCGAACTGTTTGGTTTGCATTTGAGCTGGGGTTTGGAGGACACTCCTCAGTTAAAACAAACTTTAAATCATCAATGACCAGTATTATGTTTAGGTTTGATTTCCAAGTTGTGTAGTTGTCGCCGTTTAATTTCTCAGAAGCGAGTAATTGTACTATTGAGTTTGTCATGCTGTTATATAAAGAAAATTCTATTAGTGATTTGACTTAATCCTGTTTAATCCAATCAGTTTTAGCAAATGTAATAATGTACCCAAATCATTATTAATTTGCAACGATACTTTAGTGAGTTAGAGCAACTGCTACCGAGGGGCAGTCAATCACTCATTCACTAAACCAAGACATCTTGACTTAAACACTAATTCCAGAATAACTCTTGTTTCTATAGTGTTTTAGTTATCGTTATTTTGGTCAAGAATATACTAACTCTTAGTAATTCTTCGCAAGTGTGACCCACCAATTTCAGACCTCAGAGATCGGTCCCAACAACGCTATCGAATGAAAAATCCAAAGTTGGGAATGGACCTAAGAAATCCTATCCATTTTTGGAGTTTGAGTTGTTTCGACTCCCATGTTACGACCCTCCGAATGGGTAGTTGCTCTAGGGCAACATGCAGGTGGAACATGTGAATCCCACGGTGCAACCTAGTGGTGGAGACCATAGGACGTGTTGACTTCCTTCTCCCACTTACTATAAATACTTTCTCTATTCATCTTGTTATTAACTCATGCAAATACCTTCCGAATGGAGGACGCTCCCAGGGCGACACGAGGCCGAGCATGAATCTCACGGTGTGAATTTTTCAGAGAGCGTGAAAAGGAAAATAATGTATTTCATATACCTTTTTCCTCCCACTAAGTATTTTACACGGTTGGGTATACTCATTACTTAGGTATATTCTGGCTAATTAAATATAACCTAAGTCTAGGTGATTTTTCCAAAACATACATCACTCAAGCATGCTCATAAAACTGGGCTAACTAAGCTCAAGTACTGGTCCGATCTCCAGGTAGTAGGTGTTCCGTAAACCGTCAACTTAAGTACCTCCAGCCTTAGACAAGATCGTGCCAGGTGAGCTTTCTTGTGAGCACAATTTTACAAGACATCGACCTATTTTAACTATTAAAATTGATCGTGCTCGGTTCTTAACCCTAAGTGAGCATGCACTTATCTTTATTATAGATTTTAACGTCTATCTCGTTTTATGACGTTGAAAATAACATGTAACATGCATCTAACATGCTTTATATAACAATTATATAATCATCCATTCCATGTAATAATATAACAATTTATATCTATCACTCATGGAACCCTAAACATGCATACTATACATTGTAACACTTATAACATACTTGGAATGCATGAAACATGCTTAGCCTATGGTGGGATTTTAAATCTATATGACATACTTTATGCATATACATGTTCTATTTAATTAAAACATACATTCATAATGCATAATTAATTAAACACACTAAAGTGGGTTGGTTTTGGCATTTTAAAGCAAGCAATTAACTAAATTATTACATTAATAATTAAAAATAACTTGAGCCGCTCTCGAGGACCACGAACTGGGCGAACCAACCCTTAAAAATGTTGAATCGGACCCCAACGGCAGAAAAAACACCCGAACCGCCTCTTCTATCTTCTTTGGTTCTATTTGTTATCTCTTCCATTTTCGATCAATGACAACCTAAAATGGACTCTAATGACTCCATAATTATTACAGACCTTTTTTCATTCATTAAAGCTCATACACATTAGGCTTATTACAATAATTGTATCAAATGAAAGCATAAAAGAAAATGCCAAAACCAAAACCATCCACTTTAGCAACCACAAATTTCATTCATGAAATGGTACCCACCATGATCAAATTAATGTAAATAAAGTGCCTAAAACTTGCTCTGATACCAATTGATGGTGTTAATATAACACATGCGGAAGCAATTTGAAGCTTAGGCACTTTTAGAACATCAATTATAGTAAATAACTAGCATGTTCATAAGTATTAAAACTTAATGAGTTTAGATACTAACCTTTTGTAGTTCAAACTTCTTTTTCCTCACGAACCGGTTTCGAACCACCACTAGTATCTTCTCCACTATTCTTCGGCCTTAAAACGGGATTGTGGAATCCGGTGAGTGACTAAACTTGGGAGGGATTTTGTATATGTGAAGAGAGTGTTTGTAAGAGGTTTTTTCTCAAGGTTTTTCACCAAGAAGAAGAACACCTTCCATGTACCATGATCATTCTATTTAAAGAGTCATGTTTGCATGTTCATGCAAATTTGAGATCACCAAATTTTGACACTTAAAATTCCACTCAAATGTTTGGGATTATGTGGCAAGCATGCATGTTTGAGTTAACCAAATTTTGACACTCAAAATTCAACTCAAACTTGTGGGGTTTATTTGTCAAGCATGCAAGTTTGGTTAAACCAAATTTTGACACCTCAAAATTCCACTAACCTTGATTTTTCCATTAAATGAAGTCAACATTTTGACTTTCTTCATTTTAATTCAACAATTAATTTGAATAATGAATTTCAAATTAAAGTAACATTAAATGATTAATTAAACTATTTAATTAATTCAAATGCCAATCCCAATCAATTCCGACACATAATTGATTAAGATATTTAAATCTTATTTAAATATCTCAGATCCTCTCTTTTTGTTTAATGCGGTTAAATATATCGTATATATGTAGTGCATATTCCCTAATTTGAATTCGAACACTTCGAACTCACTCGTCACACTGTTCTATGGTTTATTCCGATATGAGCTAGCAGAGGGACCTAATGGACCTATAGATCATGGGCTCCAACCATCCAAGATTAACCGGTTAAACTAATTAACCTTGTTAACCAACATTCGTTAACTACTAGGACACTCCACTATAGCCTAGTAGTTGCACGCCCCTCACTATAGATATATTTCTGTCCATTTGATATAACCATGATTAGTAAGTCGATCCTTCACAGGTTGTTCGTAACTAAAGTTGGGTCAATTTACCGTTTTACCCCTAAAGTTACTTCTTGTTCCTTATGTCTCACCGATCCTCTAATGAACAATTGGTTTGTGATCCAACCTGTAAACCGAATCCCTCTCAAGCTAATGAGAGGGTGGGGCCCCTTGTTCAAGACTTGGAGTCAGTGTTTAAGGGAACTACCTCTCTTCTATCCTTAAAAGTGGGTAGGCGTGAATTCCATCTTGCACCCCACGTCCCCAGCCATTCACCCAGTCTTACCACTGAAATGGGAGGCCTATTGAGTCGGCGAACTAGAGCCACTCTCACCCATGCAAATCTATGGATATTTCCGAACAAATAGGAGTTCATGGTTAGCTCAAGATTAAAACCGAGTTACCTAGGTTATCGAATGAAAAGAAAATCAGTCTCAACAATAAACGACATTATAAAGTGAGAGTGGTTTTCTTCATGGTCCGATCTTATGCAATACTCATTGCATAGGACGCCCCCACTCACATGTCTCCACATGTACAATTTAGTGATCACATTGTTTATATCATATACAAAAGTGGGCCGCATCCATAGTGTCCCCAGAATAAGGTACTCAGCCTTATCCTTATACTATATATCATTTTGACTATATATACTTGAACTTGATCCACTCTTATGTCTCTACATATAGTTCAAGTAATCATACTATAGCTAGAGTGTTCTTAGTTTATTGGATTTAGATTAATGATCGTAAAGTTCACTTTATTCAATAACAATCTTTACTGAATAAACAACAATAATAACTTTATTGAAAATAGAATATGTTTTTGTTTACAAACTATGAATTTTAGGACATAAAACCCAACATGGACCTTGTCTTCCTTACCCGACTGCGGTCGATTTTCCGGCGAGTTTTCTCTCTCCTTCCCGCGACGTTTTCGTGGCCGATTTCGGTCCTCTTTCTTCCTCTTCCTCTTTATTTGTCGTCCTTCTTTCTTTTCTTGGAGTTTTTCGGCGACTAAGTTTTTTTTTTGTTTTCTCGTTTTCTCATTTTTTTTTCTTTCTTTCCCGGGTCGTTACACTTGAGGCGAATGCAACTAAATGAATTGGAAGAATTCAGGTACCTAGCCTATGAAAATGCTAAGATGTACAAAGAAAAAACAAAAATGTGGCATGACAACAAAATTAGGCCCAAAGAATTCTACAAAGGACAAAGAGTGTTGCTATTAAACTCAAGGCTGAAGTTATTCCCTGGAAAATTAAAATCAAGATGGTCTGGTCCATTTATAGTTGAAGAAGTCACTCCCTATGGGGCAATAATGATAAAACATGGAGACGAAAGGAGATCTTTCACAGTGAATGGACAGAGACTGAAGCCATATTTGGTGGAGAAGTAAAAAGAGGCATTGCCTCTTTAAGCTTAAAAAGCTGAAAAATAAAACATTTTGGAGCAAACGGGAGCTGACAAGAAACGGTAACAGGTGACAAATCCCGGGAAGCCAAGTTAGTTTTTCTTCTCCTTTTATTTATGCACTTTTAATTGTTTTGAAATAGTTATCTTCACTTATCGTAGAATGATCTTAGAATGATAGTTTTTTTTAGATGTTATTTTACATTTTTATCATGAATGACTCGCATGCCCCAAGAAAGTAGCTAATTTTTTTTTTTTTGTAGATGAATTAGGTGGATTCTGATGTGGTTAACCAGGCTAATTTCAAAGTAGTAAGGAGGTTAATTACATTTTGTACATACTAAGTTGTGATTAGTGTCAAAGTTATTCTTTTTCGGTGTATGTTGCCATGAAGTACCGCGTTCTTCCTCATTTGCATGAATTTGATCTAATTTGTGTGCGCTTTCTCACGAAACCTCAAGTCAAAACACCAACACAAAAAGATGACATCAATTGATATCAAACAAGAAAAAGGAAAACTTTGAAAAAAAAAATTTATAGCAATCTGCTGCATTAAAAAAAAAATTTGGCAGCAGTCTGCTGTATTCAGACTGCTATGTTATATATAATAAAAATAAATAAATAAATAAACTACTGTCCTACCCAAAGTACAGCAGCCTGCTGTAAATGACAGCAGACTACTTTTAGAAAACAAAAAAAAATACAAACTGCTATCTGTTCTTGACAGCAGACTACTGTAGCTGCATACAGTAGCCTATTTTCCTTTGTGTAAAAAAAATAAATAAAAAATAAATTACTTCCCCAAGAAGTCATCCTTTGTGTTATATACAAACTACTTCCACAAGAGATAACAATTCACTTTCAAACTTACAAGCAACAAGGATAAAAAAAAAATAGCTTGCAACCGACAATCATGGCACCGAGAAAAAGAGGGAACAAAATGGTGCGAGGAAAGGAAGAAGTGCAGCAAGATGAAGTGCAAGAAATAAATCAAGATCTCTTTCTAACGGGCACCGGTTCAAAATGAAAAGAAAAGGACAAGAACAAAATGGAGAACCTCCCAACACAAAAAGGAATATTCGCAAACGAGGAGGCGTACAACAGATATGAACTCTTCAAGTCAAGAGTAGTGTTGGTGGAAAGAAGGTTCCCAGCATTTTACCTTACATTCCTGGAGTTCTTTCTTAATGCCATCAACGATCTAGGGTGGGAGATGTTCTGTCACAAAAGGGAACAAGCTATAGTGCCGATAGTGAAGGAGTTTTACGCACATATTGATCAAGTGGAAGGGTACACTACATTAGTAAGAGGAAAAATAGTTGATTGGAGCTCTAAATCCATCAACCAACTGTTTCACCTACAATCTTTTGAGTATGCCACCTTCAACGAAATGATGCTAGCTCCATTGGGTGATCAACTTGAGATGGCCTTGAAGATGGTAACCATAGAAGGAACACGGTGGCAACTCTCGAGAGGAGGAGCAAGACGATAATAGCAGCAGACCTCAACCCCGAAGTGAAAGTTTGGGCTGCCTTCGTAAAAACCAACTTACTACCCACTACACATGATACTACATTGTTAGTTGACAGAGTTTTACTTGTGTATGCAATCATAATGAATTTGAGCATCGATGTGGGCAAGATTGTAGCGGATGAGATTGTCAAATGTGCAAGTAAGAAAATGGGGAGGCTGTTTTTTCCACAGCTGATAACCATGCTGTGCCTGGAGGCTACAGTCCCTTCTGATGAGGAAGAAGAAAGACTTGAGGCAAGGAATTTGATGGACTACATAGAAACCCATAGGGATGGCGCCAGCAGTGGCAAAAGGAGGGACAGTAGAGTAACAGACGATATGGATCAACTGCTAAAACAACAAGAGGCTTTACATAGTTGGTGTGAAAATAGTGAAGGGAGTTGTAAGGCGTATTGGTCTTATGTCAAAAAGAGGGATGAGGAAATACATAAAGCCTTAAGAACCAAGTCCAAAAATTTAGCATTCCCAAGTTTTCCCGACGAAATTTTTAAAGAGTGGAGCCGCAAAGAATCATCGCATGCGGTAGAGGAGGAAGAGAACACTTCCTCTAATGATGCCTAAAATCAAGGGAATTCTCTTACCACACCTTTTATAACCTTGCTGTCTGATTTACCTTGCTGCCTCATTTAGAAGCATGCATCCTTATGTTGTGTTTGTTTTGTTGTATTGACTGCATATAATTTTGAATCATGCTCATGCATGCAACCTAGAAGCATGAAGTTCTAGAAAGGGTAATAGATCATGCATATTTTGTTTCATATGTAGTCATGATGTCTTGTGCAAGAACTAGGGATATATTGTCAAATGCTTTATGGATAAATAAAACAGTAAAGGTGAGCGGTGTGTTTTTGAAAAAAAAAAAAAAAAAGTTATCCTTATTGTTTAGGTGAGTTGCATCACAAATGTGACCACACTGAAAACTACAGGATGCTAGCAAAAGAGTCGAGCTAAGGGAGAATGAGTGTTAGCCTATATAGTCATCCCTTGAAGACTTACGTGATTTGCACCACAAGTGGAGGCACCCAGAGAATAGGGGGATGACTTGAAGAATTCTTGGGAGAAAAAAAAAATGTAGAAAGTTAATCAAATAAATTATGAAGCCAAGTCACAAAAGCAAAGGTAAAGGCATAGTAATCATTTTAGAAGTGTTTTGGGGAATACGGTGGAAGTTATGAATGTGTTATTTTTTTTCTTGTACGATTTGGTGACAAGTGTAGGGTGAAATGTGGGGAAAAAACTAATCTGAGGAAGGAATATAAAGAATGTGATCTAAGAATTGTATTTTGAATATGTAAATTAAGCTAGGATGACAGAGCTCAGTATTGTTTAACTCATTCATGCTACTCTCTCATGGAGTTTCCTTAAGACCCCTAACGAGTTTCAAATGTATATTTTTCAATTAAAAAACCCGTTATCAAAAATGGTTCTATTTTTAATGTAAACAATGAAGGAGAACTCGTTACCAAACATGTCCATAATTGCCTTCATTCACAACAAGAATATAAAATATTGAAATGTCATCCTTGTTCATCAACTTTAAATTTAAAGGACCATTGCATTACACTTTAGAACCGGTGTTACTGCTAACAACAGATGGTTAACAATAGCTCCCATGGGTTGTTTTGAAAATAACTAAAATATTACTAATAATAAATAAAAAAATATACAAGCTTAACATGGTGGTGGTTACCTATTCCAATATAACAATAATATGTTTCTTTAGTTTTAGTGGGGATAATTCACAATGGAACCTAATTTTACTCATATAAAAGTGGAACAAATCCAGTACAAATATTCTCATATTTACAAAATGAATTCATTTTCAACACTTTTAGGGTCTCTCCTATTGTCATTGTTCTTTGCTACCCTATTTACTAACATCGATGGAAAAATCTTCCGAAACCCACCGATTACAGTAAACATAACAAATGTTCTAAGAAGTCATGATCAGCTCACTATTCACTGCAAATCTGGTGATGATGACTTGGGAGTCCATCATCTCCCACCTTTGAGCGGTTACGCTTTTAGTTTTCGACCAAACTTTTGGGGCTCAACACAGTTTTACTGCACCTTCCAGTGGTCTGGCTGGTCGCATTACTTTGATATATACAAGGATGATAGAGATAGAACCAAATGCAACGATACTCTATGTTTGTGGTTAGTGTGGTTGAACATGGTATTTGTATGTTCAACTATAAAACCAAATTGTATGATATTTGCTACACCTGGCCGGCTAAATGAATATAATAAATCGATATAAATTTGATACGGTGTATTAGTTTTAATGAATTATATTATTAAGATTTGTTAAGGTATTTCAATGCATAAAATACTTATTTATTAATTTCTTCCCGATAGGAATTATTTGCCCTCATTTATCGAAATCTCCCATCATTTTTTCGAACATAAATCAAACTCAAATATGACAAGAATACAAAACCAAATTAACTTTCTTTCTTTTTTTATTGGTTATAAAATTTAAACATCTCATTAGCTTTTAATGTTACGTTACTTGTCTATATTATTTCGATGATAATGGGTCCGATTTCAATGTGGGCGAAGTCTCGAAGAATATCATTATTTTTATTTGCTAATCTATTTACTATGGAATTATCAATTAAATTTATAGCAACCCAATCAAAACAATTCATTTTATAAGTTTGTTCAAATTGACATGATTAGTGTCACGGTCTTACATCAATGGCATAATGGAATTTGTTTATTACGACTCTCAAGTGGTCCGATGGGCGACACTCGCATAATAAACTCAGTTTTGTTTGACCCGCAAATGCTTCGACTAATGAGAAACTGTCGTATTATAGTAGTTTGACCCATACATTTTGACCGTTTGCAAATAAGGTATGAACTACCCTAAGCATAATTTAGTAGATACGGTATGAACTAAGATCACAAAGTTCCGTAGTTCAATTTCTTACTCCTAAAATGTTGAACTTACAAAAATGAAAATTTAGAGACCTATTGGACATAGTCTTAGGTTTACGGACCAAATAGATATAAAGTTGAAAGTTTGTCGTGGACTAAACGTACAATATAGATAATTTTGAATGTCCAATACACTTTTAGTCTTACCTGATTTTAAAACTTCATCATAAAGTATGTATTCCATCTTATTGGAGGTCCTAATGATGATGAAAGAGATGTCATTCTACAAATGGGTCAAACCCTTACCTTGTTTAAGATATTTGAAGGTGGAGAATATAGGGCTTGGATTCTTTTCTCCGACTAGTCTATGAATCCACAAGTAATGAGAGTCGAGATGGTCACTGTTGAGAGTCGAGATTGGATATGGGTCAAACCCCTTACCTTGTTTAAGATCTTTGCTCCAATAGGCTGAGAATCGAGATTCGATGGATTTTGTGCAAATGGTCACGGTTGATCATCTGATTCTTGTCATAATGGAAGTTTCGTAATTATCCATATCTTCAGGGGTCACTAGGTAGTTTGTCACGTTCAGAATATATTATTACTATTTTTCTAAAAAAAAAAAATCCATAATTTTCCTAACAATTCTTCATCCCTTCTTGGTCATTATTAAGACGGTTGTCCTTGATCAATCCTCTTGATTTCTTTTCTTGCATTCATTGGGTCTTACATGGATGGATTTTCTTCACTTTTGGGGTGTTACATTGGATAAGGAAGGATAAGTAAGTAATCAAAGAAATGGTGCAAAACTATATTACCCCTATATTACCCCTAAAGATATCTAATTATGGTTCATGACCTAAAAGACCTTCAAATGCTATTATCTTATGTGGTAGACCTTATTATGTGATGTCTGAAGATGTGATGATGTTTGAAAGTTGTTGGAAGACTTTAATTAGCCAAACCAAGAATTAAAGATAAAATGACCAAAATGCCCCTAGGACTAGTTATTTAAATTCAAGGTCTATATGTGCTCCAAATGACTTGCTACTTCTTTTGAGACCTATTCGTAAGGACAAGGAGTTATGTTCAATGGTTCAAGTTGATTAGAGAAAGCTTGGAACCTAAAGCAAGTTAGGAGCAAAGAAACACCTAAAGGAAACACCTCAAGACACAAAAGTCAAGACCCTTCTAGAATCCTCTAAGGAATTCATTATGAATGTATGACATTCTAAAACAACTCATGTTTGTTATTACGATGTATTCATATGGTTACGAACGCATGTTATAACTTATGCCTCAAGGAATTATGAACCTTAGAAACTTACAAGATTGAGAATAAAGAACAAAATAGCTCCTTTCAAAAACTATACAGAGAATACTTTATTGAATCCTAGAACAAATGCAAAATCTAAGCAATAGTTGGGTAACATAACCATTACCTCATATATTACAAACTCTGAAAATACTTTACAGGTTCTTTCTTATTAACGATGTTAGTCCCTTCCCTGTTTGATGTTAACTTTTTGACAGTAATGGCCTGTCCAGAATGCATCACTGCCTTGTATATAGTCCCGCCATAAGCACACATCTCGTGAAAAGTAATAGTGACCTCAATTAGATCTTGGGAAGAAAGTTTTTTCCTTAGGTGGGAAATAGACATCCGAATCCATAGATTTTCTTTCCTTGTTTTGCTACATTTCGAATGGATGTCTCATGCAATATAAGATGATCATAATTAGAACCCTAATGGGCATGTTCAATGAATCTACTAATGGGCATGTTCTGAAAAAAAGTTTTTGAAGGGATCGGATGTTTCACGTTATGCTATATTACTATGCCGTAGCAAAATTAGTAGATTTGTACTCAAAATAGAATGATTGTTCAACTAGGTATACTTTTGTTAGGACTAAAACTTCTATTTCACATTTGTTAAATTTTATTTTTCTCTTTCCAACGTTCCTTACATATTAACTAACATTTTGTTTGTCAAGAAAAACATATTAGTTTGATGAAAAAAAAGAAAAAAAGCTCAGACAAAAAATCAATTGAGTAACTACTAAATTTATGTAATATATATAATATTACAATTATTAGAACAAAAATATATTTATCCATATAATAATTAAAAAAGATGTTAAAGTAATATTCGGGTCAATTTATCTCAAATTCCGTTTTATTTTACTTTTTTTTTTTTCTTTTTAACTTTGAATTTATTAAATTTGGTTGAAAAAGTAATGTATAAAAAAACAATACTATGTGAATAAGTGTGACTTCTGAGTAAATTATGGGTACATGAATCACCTAAGATCACATCCTTATAAGAGCGACCGTGAGGATAAGATGACTAAGAAATGTTTAAAAGATTTGAAAGTCACTACCTATACAACCAAGGAGCACCTTCCTTTATGGTAGCTCAATCATAGGACCACATGGTTAAGCATGCTTTACTCGGAGCAATTATATGTTGGGAGACCTTTTAGAAATTTTCCTAGGATGCTTTACTCGGAGCAATTATAATTGTATTCTTTTGAAGGCTATGAATTAGTGAAATAAATAACCTTCAAAAGAATACAATTATTCAATCAATAAATGTATTAAATTATAAAGAAAAACAAATTTATTTGTTAAGAAGAAATTTCATTCAAAAGAATAGAAGAACCGATTCAAAGTAAGACCGTCCAGTCTAAAATCAAAACTTTACAAACTCAAATAGAAAGGGAGATTTGTTCAACTATCCCTAATGCCTTTTAGGGAGATTTGTTCAACTATCCCTAGTGCCTTTTAGAATAGGGAGCAACACATAGTTAATCTTCCTTATGTCAAAAACTTTGAGGAGAAAAATATTCCTACGAAGGCCCAACCTATTCAAATGAATAAGGAATTACTAACATTCTGCCGAGCAGAAACCAATGATCTTTTGTAGAAGGGTCTTATTAGGCCGTCAAAGAGCCCCTGGTCATGTGCGGCTTTTTACGTCAACAACCAGGCAGAGAAGGAACGTGGAGTCTCACAACTGGTAATATACTACAAACCCTTAAATAAGGTTTTGGAATGGATTAGATATCCAATAACAAATAAATCAGATTTAATGCAAAGAGTTTCAAATGCAAAAGTATTTTCAAAATTCGATATGAAATCTGAATTTTGGCAAATCAAGATTTCAGAAAAGACAAGTACAAAACGGCTTTCAATGTCCCTTTCGGACAATACGAATGGAACGTTATGCCATTTGGGCTAACAAACGCTCCATCCAAATTTCAAAAGATTATGAATGATATTTTCAATCCTTTTCAATTGTTTATGTTGACGATTTTCTTATTTTTTCTCAAAACATCGATCAACATTTCAAGCATCTTCGAACATTTTTTACGACAGTCAAGAGAAGCGGTTTAGTTGTGTCTAAACCAAAAATTAAACTTTTTCAAACAAAGATCCGTTTTCTTGGATTTGAAATTCATTTGGGTCTCATTAAACCCATTCAAAGATCCATTGAGTTTGCCACTAACTTTTCGGACCAAATTACGGATAAAACCCAACTACAAAGATTTTTGGGATGTCTCAATTATGTCTGATTTGGTTCAAAATATCAGACCCATTTACAAGCCACTTTTTGAAAGGCTAAAAAAGAATCCAAAGCCCTGGATTGAAGAACACACCAAAACAGTCGAAAAAATCAAATCCCTTGTCAAGTCAATTCCGTGTTTATCGCTGATAAACCTAAGGACTAGTTTAATAGTGGAGACCGACGTATCCGCTATTGGATATGGAGGAATCCTGAAACAGTCTCTTGACAAGAAAGAATCCATTGTCCGTTTCCATTCGGGAATATGGAATTTTACTAAAAAAAAATTACTCAACAGTGAAGAAAGAAATACTTTCAATAGTACTTTGTGTACAAAAATTTCAAAGCAATTTAATTAACAAAAGCTTTGTTATCAATACAAAATCAAGGGCATCTAAATTTGTTTTAGAAAAAGATGTCAAGAATCTTGTGTCTAAATAAAGTTTTGCTAGATGGCAAGCCATTTAATCTTGCTTCGACTTCCAAATTTTGCCTATAAAAGGGGTCGAAAACCCCTTGGCAGATTATCTCAAGAGAGTTCTTACTCTGGAAGAAAAACTCTCCCTAGCCAACCTCATTCTCTAGTGATGACCGGTAAGAAAGCAACAGAAAAAGGGAAGAAGCCCATTGCTTCTTCAAATACACCTACTCCAATGACGTCTGATAGCTACACAATGGATGTTGGTTTCACATTGGTGACCAGGTCTAAAGCAAAGCTTTCTTAAAAACAAGCGGAGGTTATCACTCCGACGAGGCCTTCTGCCTCTTCAACACGGCCATCTGCCGCTACTTCATCGAGACCTACTGTCTCTTCCACTTCAAAGCGACCTTCTGTCCCCTCAACCTACTCGGACGCGGTTGTAACCATTCGATTTTCTCTAGTTCCTGAAATCAGGACCTATTTTTAAAAATCTGTGTCTATACCAGAAGCCCTGGTAGAACCAGAATACGACGACCCAAAAATCAGCGAGGTCATCGAGAAAGCCTATCCATCGGGATTCTTCTATATCCCGGAAGATCTTCATAAGACAAGACGGTTTTATGAATTCATTTTAGTCGACACAAATTCCGTCGAAATTACTCATATTCCGAGTCGCGATGATCCTTCAAAAATCGCGTACTCAAAGTTAAAAATTTTCAAAGTCATGAATCCGACGTACTCGAAACAAGATCCGTACATGGAAAAGTCTTTTTCAAAATCGTTTGTTCCTCACTCCTACTCATACTGAGACTATCAGATGACATGGTTCAATGTCATTTGGTATCAAAATTATGAGCACTCATGGTTTATCCAATTTTGCCAGAATGCTCATAAAATTCATTATCCATTTTGGTTCATCGAATGGTGGAAAATCTTTGAATAAGCCAAAGATATATTCCCCGTTCCAATACAGGAATCCTTCCACTACTTTATTTAAAATATATTCAAAACCCCATTTCCATTAACCATGCGGTTTTGCGTATACTTTCAAATTCCTTGGATTTTAACTTAGAATTTTTAAATAAAATAAGTGAAAGACCAAATAAAACATGTCTTCGAAACTATTAAAATCAAATGGTGGGATAAATATACTTATACCTACGCAGATATCAAAGCGGTAAAGGTCTGGTTATCAGAGAATGGCCACCTTTAGGATTTATCCAAGAAGAGGACCTTCAAATTCCTTAATTCAAAGTCGAAGCTACCTGCTGCATTAGCCCAGACAACTTCGAAATCTGATTTTCAAAAGCTTCTTCAATAGGCCGCATCAGTCGGTTCGACATCTTCTCCTTCTATTGTAGAAGAAGAAGAGTAAGACACGATTTATGATCTCAATGATCCATTCTTGGATTCTCAACCACCTCTGTAAATATCATCATCAATGACTGAATAGTCGTTAAACTATTTATAAAAAATAAATAAATAAATCGTAGGTGAAATATGTCAGGATGAAACATATTTCCTCACATATCTCATCATGTTTGTTTGTCTTCTATGTTTTGTTTTATTATTTTCACTTTTCCCACTTTTATTATTTTCACTTTTTCCATTTTCATCACATTATTGATGAATATGGATTTCCACTTTCATCTAATTATTTGTATGCACATTAAGAATTTTATTTTGAATATGTAAATTGAACTAGGATGACAAAGCTCATGTAAATTGTAAGGGCTTAAGTCACTAAACCCTCAACTCCAACTTGCTTCACCACTAGTTCCTAAGCAAGTGTCTCAGAAGTTTCTTGAGTATCCGCCACAACATCAATAATGTGAATCTTTCAGCAACTCAACCTCAACTCCCACTGGCTTCGTTGTCCCGGTACTTTTCTTCAATTCTCTAGCAGTCTTTGTGAAGCTAACTCGTTTCTGTTTCCTCATAATGTAGTTCTCACAAGGACTCATATGAACAGATTTCAGACCTTCCAAAAACTCCTTCCGACATCTTCATTCCTTTAACGCTCATATGTCCAAGTCTATTGTGCCATATACTTCAATTTGAAACATTTCAGCAACAGCAGCTCTGTTCACATACCCTGCAATGGTGTATAAAGTTCTAGATTTTGTGCCACGTGCTACCACCATAGCACCCTTCACAATCTTCCACGAACTCTTACCAAACTTTGTTGCATAACCTGTGCTATCCAACTGACCAAAAGAGATCAGGTTCCTCCTGAGACTAGGAATATATCTAACATCCTTTAATGTCCATTAATTTCCTGCCAGAGTTTTTATGCAGACATCCCCTTTTACTTCGATCTTCAAATCTTTGTTGTTGGCAAGATACACATCTCGAAACTTCCAGACTTGAAATTTCAAAACAACTCTTTATTTTGAGACGAATGAAAAGACGCACCTAAATCCAAAATCAAAGATTCAATTGGACTATCCACGCTGAGGATTAGAGCATCCCCAATGTCTTCTGCTAAATGAATCGAATCATCGTCATTCTCTGCTTAAAGTTCAAATCTTAATAAGAATGGCACGGTGAAAAAAACTAAATTGGGGTTAATATTTTTTGACATTATTGTGATGAGTGTAACTCTCATAGTATGATATCGTAATTGCACACTATGGAGTGTTCATTGGTTGCATTAGGTTTTGTTGAGACATTTTTATAAGTTTGTTCAAATTGACATGATTAGTGTCACGGTCTTACATCGATCGTATAATGAAATTTGTTTATTACGACTCTCAAGTGGTTCGATGGGCGACACTCGCATAATAAACTCAGTTTAGTTTGACCCACAAATGCTTCCACTAATGAGAAACTGTCGTATTATAGTAGTTTGACCCATACATTTTGATCGTTTGCAAATAAGGTATGAACTACCCTAAACATAATTTAGTAGATACTGTATGAATTAAGATCACAAAGTTCGGTAGTTCAATTTCTTACTCCTAAAATGTTGAACTTAAAAAAATGAAAATTTAGAGACCTGTTGGACATATTCTTAGGTTTACGGACCAAATAGATATAAAGTTGAAAGTTTGTCATGGACTAAATGTACAATATAGATAATTTTGAATGTCCAATACACTTTTAGTCTTACCTGATTTTAAAACTTCATCATAAAGTATGTATTCCATCTTATTGGAGGTCCTAATGATGATGAAAGAGATGTCATTCTACAAATGGGTCAAACCCTTACCTTGTTTAAGATATTTGAAGGTGGAGAATATAGGGCTTAGATTCTTTGCTCCGACTAGTCTATGAATCCAAAAGTAATGAGAGTCGAGATGGTCACTGTTCAGAGTCAAGATTCGATATGGGTCAAACCCCTTACCTTGTTTAAGATCTTTGCTCCAATAGGCTGAGAGTCGAGATTCGATGGATTTTGTGCAGATAGTCACGGTTGATCATCTGATTCTTGTCATAATAGCAGTTTCGTAACTATCCATATCTTCAGGGGTCATTAAGTAGTTTGTCACGTTCAGAATATATTATTACTATTTTTCTAAAAAAAAGAAATCCATAATTTTCCTAACAATTCTTCATCCCTTCTTGGTCATTATTAAGACTGTTGTCCTTGATCAATCCTCTTGATTTCTTTTCTTGCATTCATTGGGTCTTACATGTATGGCTTTTCTTCATTTTTTGGGGTGTTACATTGGATAAGGAAGGAGAAGTAGGTAAACAAAGAAAATGGTGCAAAACTATATTACCCCTAAGGATATCTAACTATGGTTCATGACCTAAAAGACCTTCAAATGCTATTAAATTAAGTGGTAGACCTTATTATGTGATGTCAAAAGATGTGATGATGTTTGAAAGTTGTTGGAACACTTTAATTAATCAAACCAAGAATTAAAGATAAAATGACCAAAATTCCCCTAAGACAAGTTATTTAAATTCAAGGTCTATATGTGCTCCAAATGACTTGCTACTTAAGGCCTATTCGTAAGGACAAGGAGTTATATTCAACGGTTCAAGTTGATTAGAGCAAGCTTGGAACCCAAGTTAGGACCAAAGAAACACGTAAAGGAAACACCTCAAGATACAAAAGTCAAGACCCTTCTAGAATCCTCTAAGGAATTCATTATGAATGTATGACCTTCTAGAACAACCCATGTTTGTTATTACAATGTATTCATATGTTTACGAATGCATGTTATAACTTATGCCTCAAGAAATTATGAACCTTAGAAACTTACAAGAATGAGAATCAAGAACAATATAGCTCCTTTCAAAAATTATACAGAGAATACTTTATTGAATCCTACAACAAATGTAAAATCTAAGCAAATAGTTGGGTAACATAACCATTACCTCATATACTACAAGCTCTGAAAATACTTTACAGGTTCTTTCCTATTATCGATATTACTCCCTTCCCTGTTTGAGTTAACTTCTTGATAGTAATGGCCTGCCTAGAATGCATCACTTCCTTGTATACAGTCCCGCCATAAGCACATATCTCGCGAAAAGTAATAGTGGCCTCAATTAGATCTTGGGAAGAAATTCTTTCCTTAGGTGGGAAATAGACATGTGAATCCATAGATTTTCTTTCCTTGTTTTGCTCCATTTCGAATGGATGTCACATGCAATATAAGATGACCATAATTAGAATGATAGTAACTCCACCTACCTTAAAAGATGGAGACGATGAATCTCCATTGCAGTTGTCAAGAGGTCCACCACAGAGCCCCTCTTTGTCAATGAATCTACTAGTGGGCATGGTAGAACAAAAAAGTTTATGAAGGGATCGGATGTCTCACGTTATGCTATATTGCTATGCCGTAGCAAAATTAGTAGATCTTGTACTCAAAATATAATGATTGTTCTTCAACTAGGTATACTTTTATTTCACATTTGTTAAATTTTACATTTGTTAAATTTTATTTTTCTCTTTCGGACGTTCCTTTACATATTAACTAACATTTTGTTTGTCAAGAAAAACATATTAGTTTGATTAAAATAATAATAAAAAAAAAACTCATACAAAAAATCAATTGAGTAACTACTAAATTTATTTAATATATATAATATTACAATTATTAGAACAAAAATATATTTATCCATATAATAATTAAAAAAGAGGTTAAAGTAATATTCTTGTCAATTTATCTCAAATTCCATTTTATTTTACTTTTTTTTTTTTTTTACTTTGAATTTATTAAATTTGGTTGAAAAAGTAATTTATGAAAAAACAATACTATGTGAATAATTGTGACTTCTGAGTAAATTATGGGTACATGAATCAACTAAGATCACACCCTTATAAGAGCGACGGTGAGGATAAGATGATTAAGAAATGTTTAAAAGACTTGAAAGTCACTACCTATACAACCAAGGAGCACCTTCCTTTATGGTAGCTCAATCAAAGGACCACATGGTTAAGCATGCTTTACTCGGAGCAATTATATGTTGGGAGACCTTTTAGAAACTTTCCTAGGATGCATGTGAATGAGGACAAAACATGTTGGAAAGACTACATTGGTCTATCGAGATAGTTTTCATGCCTAGAATCGAGTATCCACTACAACATTAAAAAAAAAAAAAAAATAATAATAATAATAATAATAATAATAAAAAAAAAGATAATTCGTAGGTGAAATATGTCAGGATGAAACTTATTTCCTCACATATCTGATCATGTTTGTTTGTCTTCTATCTTTTAGGAAAGCAGATCTTGCAGGGGTCCTATCCTGTTAGATTTGATCTTTATCTCTTAGTTGGTGTTTTTCAAATTCACGTTCAAATCCGAAGTCTATAAAACGACTTCATCAATGTAAGGAGAGCATCAATCGGCCCATAGCTCTCTCTTGAATATCAATTGAAGAATTGAGAGAAAAATTAATCTACTCTATCTCTTATCTTATCTATCTTCTTATGAACAAATTTCTGAGAAAGCTCAGAAAATCAAACCATTTCAAATGTTCTGCCAAGAAAGAAAAGTTCAAATGAACATAGAAGGGGAGAAAATCTCACAATCTCAAATATTGTCAAGAATATCAGATTGCCAGGATCCAAGATCAACTCCAAAATTGGATTATTCCAAAGGTAGATCCTAACACTATATACCAAATCTCAACCTTCAATTTTATTCAAAGATTTCTCAAATTCTTTATTGGGAATGATTCAATCCAATCTAGAGAATGAACCAGTCTATTTCAATTGTTATCCAAATTTTACTTTGTCGCTCCACGACCCGCACATATTATCAACCCTCATGCTAGACTTACAATAAAAAAAATTTAACATCAAGGCTGAAACTCATTCTTCAGTCGTCATATTCAGGGTTTATTACAAACTCGTGAATACAAATATTTCTCCAAGAGCATTAAGATCCTCGCCAAAAGGATCAACCATGCTCATAGAGGCAAATATTGGAAAGTCCCCAGTGACTGTAACAAAAACTCTTTGTTGGGATCAAATAACAAGAAATACTCTCTAGAAAATAGAAGATGCAAATCTTCCGAGGAAAAAGAAATCTCAAAACCCATTACAAATCATCGAACATGACGATGGAAGCGTTGAAATAAAATTCAGCGAAGAACCCTCGTCAGAATCAAAAGTAAAAGAATTCTTGGGTTCTAGACCAAGTACGTCGGGAGTTTCAAGATCAATGTATGACCCCTTAAAGGTAAAAGATGTCAGTTATGATCAAAAAAGGGCATCAATCCACTATGAATATGGCTCAAGATCTCCAAACCATATGGATATGGATACTCAATCCGTCTACGAAAGTCAACTAAATGTCATTACGGCTGATTTTCAGATAGGCAAAGAATTATTGAAGGCAGATTTTATGTCAGCTGCCAACTCTTCAAAGAGAAGAGCTTTCTTCCAAACCTACAAAGAAGCTGAGCGAAGTGAATTAAGAGCTCAATGGTATTCTCATACCATCACATCAGAGGGTTAACGTCACAACCAGCGTAAGGAGTCAGGGTGGAGCTTATTATCTGTCTAAACGTCATACCTCCGTATCTCTACCCCGCGCTGCATGAGGATAGGCAAAATGCAGTAACCGAAGGAAATGCCACTACGCCTTTGGCTTTTGCGCACAGTGGAGGGTGCCTCACCGTAAAAGGAGGGTTCGGTCTACGATGCAACTGTTAAACTACGTAGCCGGAAGGTGTAAGGAGTATGGGATACATTGGTGTGAGTTAGAAGTTATTGAGAGTGATAATTGTGTGATATCTTTGGTGTGTAACGTTTTAGAACAGCATTCTGGGTATTGTTTTATGTATTTTGGCTCAAAGAGGAGAAATCGCATTATCCGATATGTGAGTGTTGTTTGAGTGGTTCAGTGTTTTGAAGGGAGTTTATGGAGTTTGTGTAAGTGTGTCAGTAGTATGATATGGCTAGTGGTATTTTTCATGTTTGTTGTTGGTTGAAAATGTCTATGTTTTTGTAAAGTATAGTGTTTGTGTTTTTATGTGTAATGAATGTTCTGAAGAGTGACGTGTACTCTATAGGGTACGTTTTTTAGGAGAGTACTTTTTTTTTTTTTGTTACCGCGAGATATATTGGCAGCTGCAGATCATTTGATTGGACTGAAATTTGGAATGGGTACACTTGACGATATGAATCATTTGAAAAATAAACGGATTCGTTCTGTCGCCGATCTCTTACAAGATCAATTCGGATTGGCTCTAGTTCGTTTAGAAAATATGGTTAGAGGAACTATATGTGGAGCAATTAAACATAAATTGATACCGACTCCTCAGAATTTGGTAACTTCAACTCCATTAACAACCACGTTTGAATCTTTTTTCGGATTACACCCATTATCTCAAGTTTTAGATCGAACTAATCCATTGACACAAATAGTTCATGTGAGAAAATTGAGTTATTTGGGCCCAGGAGGATTGACAGGGCGAACTGCTAGTTTTCGGATACGAGATATCCATCCTAGTCATTATGGACGCATTTGCCCAATTGACACGTCTGAAGGAATTAATGTTGGACTTATTGGATCATTAGCAATTCATGCAAGGATTGGTCATTGGGGATCTCTAGAAACTCCATTTTATGAAATTTCTGAGAGATCAAAAAAAGTGCGGATGCTTTATTTATCACCAAGTCGAGATGAATACTATATGGTAGCGACAGGAAATTCTTTGGCACTGAATCCAGGTATTCAGGAAGAACAGATTGTTCCAGCTCGATACCGTCAAGAATTCTTGACTATTGAATGGGAACAAGTTCATCTTCGAAGTATTTTTCCCTTCCAATATTTTTCTATTGGAGCTTCCCACATTCCTTTTATCGAACATAATGATGCGAATCGTGCTTTAATGAGTTCTAATATGCAACGTCAAGCAGTCCCGCTTTCTCGGTCCGAAAAGTGCATTGTTGGAACTGGGTTGGAACGCCACGTGGCTCGAGATTCAGGGGTTGTCGCTATAGCCGAACACGGGGGAAAGATCATTTATACCGATACTGACAAGATCATTTTTTCGGGCAATGGGTATACTCGAAGAATTCCATTAGTTTTGTATCAACGTTCTAACAAAAATACTTGTATGCAGCAAAAATCCCAAGTTCACCACGGTAAATGCATTAAAAAAGGGCAAATTTTAGCGGACGGTGCTGCTACAGTTAGTGGCGAACTTGCGTTGGGAAAAAACGTATTAGTAGCTTATATGCCATGGGAAGGTTACAATTCTGAAGATGCAGTACTAATTAGCGAGCGTCTGGTATATGAAGATATTTATACTTCTTTCCACATACGGAAATATGAAATTCAAACTCATGTGACAAGCCACGGACCTGAAAGAATCACTAACGAAATCCCACATCTAGAAGCCCGCTTACTCCGAAATTTAGACAAAAATGGAATTGTGATGCTGGGATCGTGGGTGGAGACAGGCGATATTTTAGTAGGTAAATTAACGCCTCAGATGGCGAAAGAATCATCGTATGCCCCCGAAGATAGATTATTACGAGCCATACTTGGCATTCAGGTATCTTTTGGAATAACTGCTGCTATTACTATCCCTAACTAAAAAAGTGTCATCAGATACGAAATTCCGAATGCCGACTAAATCATCAACAGTACTGTAACTAGAATTGTCACTATGACTAGGAATGTTTTTATTCATATTATTGATAATTGATCCTTCACTTTCAATAGGACCAAGACTATTGATTGATTTACTTAGCCTAGACCTGTATTCTAACTCCCCGTTAGACAACCTCGAATTTAACCATCTTTTTTCCATAGAGCTTTCTTGCCCCTATTTCCATCATAATACAATAGATGAATAGTCATTCGATAAAAAATAAATCATTTGAATATCTCATTTCCTACCTGGAATAGGATCTAAATCCAATCACTCGGATTATTAACTACTAACGAGTGGGTCTTAAAAAAAAAAGGGTTCCGTTATATATAATATAGTGAAGTTATACTTAGGGTTCTCGCAAAAGAGAATTTTTTTTCAATTAAATCAATTAAATTATTAATTTAATTGATTTAATTGAAAAATAGCGGTTTCTCACCTGTTATATCAAATTCACATAAAAAAAATCGTTGTTCTCCCTATGAATATGAAGAACTTTTTTCGTAAAATCTCGTTTACTAAAAAATTTGTATTCCGAAAAAGAACGAACAGTCCCGTGGTGGTACGTAAGGCACGGACTCCGCGAACGTCCCGCGCCCCCTTTACTAATAAAGGAAAGAATGCCTCAACCAGAACCACATTCCTTTTGCGTGCAGATGTAGCTAAGTGTCTGACTATATTGGTCATAGTTCCCTGCTGTTGCGGCCGATGCTCGTTTGTGCGTGAACCAACCCAACAAAGAAGGAAAGGATGCCTCTCTCTCATCGGGGCATCTGAGAATGATTCGAGCTGTATGAAGGGAAACTCTCACGTACAGTTTCTTGTTTTTTTTTGGGGGGGGGGGGGGGAAGGAGCCCGACAGGGTCCCCCCACTGACTTTTTACGGGCCTAAGTGAAAGTGAAGTGGTGGGCCTACCCATCCCAACCAGGGGTATGCTGGGATTTGCGAAGAGCAGCACCTTACGATGTTCATGACCAATTGAATCCTGACGTACCCATAGGTACCAGAGGAGATTGCTATGATCGTTACTGTATCCGTATCGAAGAGATGCAACAAAGTGTTCGTATCATTGTGCAATGTCCTAATCAAATGCCTAGTGGCATGATCAAAGCCGATGATCGTAAGCTATGTCCTCCATCACGATCTCGAATGAAACTATCCATAGAATCGTGTGCCGTGTGAAACGTAGATCATCGCCGTTCTTAACCGAGACTCAGGTTAAGCTCCGTCTCGGAACCTTGTGGGGTTAGGAGTAAAGCATCCCGAGGTTGACGCATCTCGTTGGGCGTGGAGAAACATTGGGAACCAAAATAGCTTTCTTCGGAGCCGTTTCTTGTCCCGTCCCCCCGCCTCGGCATAGCGCTTCTCTTTTGGGGATTCAGAAGAATACACACACTTCTCCCTTCTTCATTGATCTGGGGGAAAAGGAACCGTCTACCTGTTAGGAAGCTAGACATTAAGTGGCTTGATGAGGATAACAAAGCTGACACGTCGGAGTTGGCTGCTGGCACAACTGGGTGGTGCCTTACCGCACCGAAGGTGAACCCGCGGTAGCTTTCGTGGTGGTGCTTCAGGATTCCAATGTACTGCATCCAAGATCAGAATGAGCTTGCCGGTGGACCATTGTCGTCCCATTCTTCAGTGAGCTGGAGCGCAGCCATCTTAGCCACTGAACTAGCTAGAAGCTATTGCTTCGGGTCGAAGCACTAAAAGAAAAGGACCAGGAAACACGGCGGTATAGGAACCACGGGACCCCACCACTAGTCTAGTAAAGGGAAAACAGAAGTGCGCTCCTGCACACCAGCTGAAAAAGCCCTTTACCCTTTGAATGAATAATAAGGTCAGCTTCATAGTTCCAACCGTCATAAGGTTTTTTGATGCCCTTTTTTTAGGTTGGGTTGCTGGATACGGGATCCTCGTAGTAGGCTGGAACAACATCCAGCCGAGAGAGGGCAGCCTTTAGAAGCAAGAGGTTGGGAAACCAAGAGAACGCTTCGCCTTTTCTTAGTCTTTTTACCGCTGACGGAGTAGGAGTAGCACAAAAAGAGGGATTTTGCTTATTGACCCAATGAGAAACCACTAACATCTTCTTCGTTGGGGCTTCGCGCACTGGGAAAAGGCTATAACGCCACAGGAAATCGACCACTAGTAACAAAGCTCACATAATAAGGTATCGAGAGGGCTATCACAGTTAGGTGCGAATCAATTACCCCCTATTTGTAAAGTACCCCTCTCCCAACCGGTCGAGCTATTTCACCCCTCTCCCTTTGGTCTCGCTGTTTCACCCCTCTTCCTATATGACGGGGGTTGAGGCGAGAAATGGCTTGATGAACCGTTCGCCATGCACCGCCCCCATTCACTTGCTTATCGTAGAAGCTATCAGTATACAGTGCCCCACAACTATTTATTCAGAGTATAGTGGGGTTGAAACATGAGAGTGCCCGCCCTTTCTTTCACGCTGGCCTAAGTCAGTCTTTTAGTAAGCGTAACCGTGTATATATATCTTCAATGCTCTCATTTCGAAATGTCCGCTTCAACTACCAAAAAGCTAAGTTGGCTTGACGAGCCCAGTGAGGAAGTAGGAGCAATAAAACAACAAATCTCTCGCTTAAGGCTTTCATCGTAAGGGGCAAAGAGAAGAGCTTTTGCTACTGAGAAAGCGAATGGTCAGCGCGAAGGTTCAAGACTTAGCCGAGCGTTAGCGAAGCGCTGTAGTAGCGCTGAAGCCCTATGTGCTATAATGCTGAGCCAAGGACGCTCCGCCTTATCTATAGAAGCAGTTAACTGAGTTCTGAACGAATTAGCTCCTTGGTAATGCCTCAATCTATAGATAGAAAGCCCTATGATGGGAAACTACAGGATCATCATCGGTCTACTCTACCTCAATTCACCATTTCGAACTTTATACAGAAGGTTTTTTCGTACCAGCTTCTTCTACCTATACCGCAGTGGAAGCACCTAAAGGGGAATTTGGTGTCTTTCTGGTCAGTAATGGAAGCAATCGTCCCTACCGTCGTAAAATAAGAGCACCTGGCTCTGCCCATTCACAAGGACTCGATTCTATGGCCAAACATCACATGCCAGCAGATGTAGTCACCATCATTGGTACTCAAGATATTGTGTCTGGAGAGGTAGATAGATAGGACTACTAGTTGCTCGATCAGGGCCCTAGCTTTATTGCGAGCCAAAAACCTCAGCGGATCCCCTATAAAGAAAGAAAGAAAGAGAAAGCCTCTCGGAGAAAGTTATTGTCACTAAAGTCGAGAGAGAAGTCTCGTCAGCCGCTATGGTCTGGGCTCTCACTCACGTCGTCCGTCCACTCTATTATGTTGCTCGCCCTATTAGCTAGCCGACGCCAACCAACCAGGGTAATTCATTAGTTTCAGCCTGTCTCGGGTTCTATATTGTACGGCGAAACTCGCTCATAATATATATCCGTTTTCTCAGGAACCAGACCTAGATGCACGAAGAATAATAGATATCTCTGGGGTCATATTCTTGTGTAACTTCTCTCGTCCCGTTCATTGTGGTTACTCGACCCTGCTAGCCATTTGCTTGCTCGAACTGTACACATTCAAAGAGGGGACAAGCTAAACAAGCAAGCCATACAAGTTTATAGAGTCGGAAGTTCGAAAGCACTTTGAGGTTTCCCTGTGACTAACTTAGCACACTTCGGGTGGTAGCCATTGGGCTAAGTCTCCAAAAAGAGCCACTCACACACATATATAGGCATTACAGAGGAGCTTCGCTTTCTGCTTCAGGCGTTGCAGTAATTCATAAAAAAGAATGAGATTAGTTCTGTCTTCAGTCTTTGGGTGAATGAATTTGGGTATCGAAGTTTGAGTTATTGCCATCCCTTGTGGTGAGCTTGGTAGTAGCATAGGTCGATCCTCGGGCAGTTTTTTCAAGGCTGGAGCTTGATTCCCACTCCCAGTAGTCTTTCTTCAGTTATTAGCTTGGAAAGTAGTCTTTCGTAAGCAGGAGCGTAGCGCTTCGCAAGTGAAGGTGAAGGATGTGCTTCTTCCCCTTAAAGCTCTGTCATTTTCACATAAATGTTGGAGTTGTAATAAATCCTATCTCTACTTCTGATAACGAACACTAGAATTGGGATATCTCCAAAGAGGGTAGACCGACCAGGTGGAGGGTTCAACAAAGAAAAAGAAAACTGAAGCCAAGCCCTTGTTTGGATAGGCTGGGCTTACGGTTTTCAACTGCTTCGTACGGTAGGGTTCCTTACCTCCTTTAGATATCTCGAGCCCCCGTGCTCCTAATGTCGAGCTAGAACGAGAGCTACCGTGGAATCTGCCGATCACACATGAGTACATCGCCTTCCAAAAGAAGCGGCTGCTAATTGGCATGCTAATGGGGACCATCGATCAAGAAGGACTTCGGAGACAGCAATCGAATTTCGCAAAAAAGAGAAAGAAAGAAATATAGGGCCAACTCGGAGAATTGAATTGCACCTCTAACCTGACTACGCTACCCAACCTGCTGATAAAAGGTCGAATTCCGCAGGGCGCACGAAATGCCGATCAAATACCTTAAAGTTCACCTAAGAAAAGTCAACAATCAGATCTATCTGACTGAGTTGATGATGGACCGGATCTCGAAAGGCGAGGCGAGAGGCTTGAATAAAGAAGACGTATGAGAAAGGGAAGGTCGAGAGAGGCTTATTGCACGATCCACCCAACTCAGCTAAGCTAATAAATGCTACAGTTAAGAGAGTGGGAGGCCGGCCCCTGCCCATCTGGAGGTGCACCCCAATTTAGAAGGATATCAAACAAAAGGGGTAAAGAGAAAAGAAGCGTTGAGATAATATACTTGCATCTGTCTTTCATCTACTGAAAAAGGGGGCCTGCTTGAAGAAATTTAGCCGCTTGGCCCTCTTGTGATGCGAACAGGCGTTTACGGGTTCAAGATTTGTAACATAGGAAGGAGGTACATAGCATCTCTTGTACAGGGAAGAAGCTTAGATCCAATCGAACTCCTGGTAGGAATTCCTCAGGGCGTATTACGGGGTTTCCGAAGGAAGGTACTAGCAACTTGCTGTGTCATGTCCGTTTTAGTTCTTTATTCTCAATTCTTCTTCTTTTGAGTTGAGTCAGGATGAATTCAATCCTTCACCTTATTTCACAGGGTAAACTGGACAATTGATTCTTCTTGAACGAGGTAAAGCTGCTTGGCTCCTGAACCGGAACCAGAACCTTTACAGAATGAAAGAAGGGAGAGGAAAGACGAAACGAAAGAGGAAGACGACTGAACTACAGAACCAGATGGAACTCCTACACCTCGTCTTCTTGATCTGATCTTTCTCCTCGAGTAGCGACTTACTCATGAACCTCTACAACTCTTATGATCTTACCTCTGGAACCTATTTCTTCTTGAACTGTAAACAAAGACGAAAGATTAATGCAAGATGAATGAGAGTTTACAGTGAGGGGAGACGAAACAAAGACAAAGACTCCTACTTCTGGAACTCTGACGGACCATTAATTAATTTATTCTATCCAACATAGGGGTAAAACATTAAAAGAGCTTTTTCCGCTGAAGCTTCAGGAAAAGAAATTCTATCCAGCATAGGGGTAAAACATTAAAAGACCTTTTTCCCTAATAGCTGGAGCTTCAAGAAAATAAATTCTATCCTCCCACTATTTTTAGGGATAAAAGAGTCCATTTTCCCTGATTTCCCTCTGAAACTCGACTGTAAACACTCAAAAAACAAGAATGATCCTATCTCCCCCTTATTTTTTTTTATTAAAAAGTCTATCTTTACCCTATTTTTTGTGATAAAAGAGAGTCAAGGTAATTCATTCATTATTAAGGAAAGACGAAACGAAAGAAGAATTGAAGACGACTTGACAGTGAAAGAAAGAAGGGAAAGAGAAGGGAGACGAAACGAAAGATAAATGAGAGTGAACTGTCAGAATAGGGGTTTGTTCAGTAGTCCTGTCTCATTCTGGAAACCATAGAAGAAAACATATCATTCTTCGAATGGTTTGAAGAAAATATTTTTAAAATATGCACTTCGACTCAAAGAAGCTGGAAGACTACCAGAAGAGGCGAAGTATATTCAAAACATCCTACGTTGGAAGAAGTCGAATTTGACAATTATTACGGAGAAAACGTCAAAGCTAGTCCTTTCAAAACTATCCCAGGAGGACTAGAAAAGGGTAATCCGACCCTAAAGAATATCAAGAATATCTAGCATCAAAATAATTATTCAAACAAGATTTTATCCACGATCTCCACCCAGCTTGAGAGTATCGAGGGAAAAATCTCAAAAAATTCTGGTACTCTGCAAGAACAAGTTGGCAGCTTTGTACCAAAAGTCGATGTGTCAATCCCAATACTCAGACCGGCAAACCTCGACGTATTTACAAAGAGGATTTCAAAAGAAGAGGCCGCGATGGCCAAAATAGAAGAAAAGTTGGATAGAATCCTAAATCCTGGGATAACACATCAGGATTCATCTGTTAATGTCGTTAACAATGACGACGAAATTAAAGAATTCGAAGACGTGATTTTAGATGAGGTAGAAGAGCCTCTCTACAATTGAATTGAAAGAATCTCCAGGAGAAGTCAAAATAATACCAGTAATCAGAAAAACTGGTATCCTCAATCGTCTTTTCCAAATATTCAATTCGAAGAAAAGACTCTACAAACTCAAGCTCATTACGATGGTCTACCAATATATGAATGGAATATCGATTGATTATCCGACTATCAAATAATCAATGTTGTCAATGAAATGATGATGGCCGCAGGCGCGTATAAATTACAGGGCCATAAATCCAACCATCAAATAGCTTAAGTTTTAGTGAACGGATTTACCGGGCAACTCAAGGACTGGTGGGACAAATAGCTTGATGAAGCAACTCGCCAACAGATATTAAGCCACCATGTCATTAGGCCAACTACTCAAATCATCAAAGAGGAAGGTCCATCAACTAGGACCGAAGTACAACATGAAAGGGTAGAGGATGCTGTCAACACCCTTATTTATACCCTTATAGAATTCTTCGTTGGCGACCCCTTGAAATACCAGGAAAGATCCGTCGAAATACTCATGAACCTGAAGTGCCCCACCTTAGGAGATTTCAGGTGGTACAAAGACATGTATTTGAGCAAAGTTCTTATTAGAACAGACAGTTCGTTGGAATTATGGAAAGAGAATTTTGTCAATGGACAACCAAAACACTTCTCATGAAGGATCAAAGACGGTCTTAAGACAAAGTATAATGGAACAATTCCATGGCAGACTTTGTCATAAAGGTCAATAGAATCCTTCATCATAGAAGAAGAACTCAGACTTTTCAATGAGTCAAAGATTCAAAACAAGCTCAATTCTTCGATATCAAATAGAAAAGAGCTTGGAAGATTTTGCGATCAATATGGATGCAAGGGGATAGAGGCCCCCTCAACCTCCAGAAGGAAGAAGGTTAAGATGCATCCAAAGCCTTATAATTCATACAGGCCCAGAGAAAAGTATCGAAAAAAACTAGTACATCTCAAAAGCCAACATATTCAAGAAGAAAGTATACTCCTACAAAAATCCATAGAGGAAAGAAAAAGAAAACTTGCTTCAAATGTCGAGAAGGACACTATGCTAACAAGTGTTCGATAAGAGGAAAGATCAATGAGTTGGATATAGATCAAGAGCTAAAAAATCAGCTACTACGACTGGCTCTAACCGACTCAGAACAATCAAGCGAGGGAGAAATCCTAGAACTCCAAGAAGAATCCGATTCATATTCTAGCACAGAATATGAATCAAGACAGGAAGGAAAGAGGACGTGCGAAGGATGCATAAATGTCCTTACAAAGGATCAAGAAATTCTACTCGAAGTAGTAGAAAAAGTTCAAGATGCAGAAATTCAACAGAAAATCGCTCAACGACTCAGAGATGCCATGACAATCTCTAAGCCACCTGAAAGGGAAGAAAGAAATCCCTACAGACTTCAATCAGTTCTCCAAAGGTTTGAAAAACCGAGAGAACTCACTACTCAAGACCTACAAAGAGAGATTAATAATCTCAAACAAGAAGTACAGGCATTAAGATCTGGAACCATGTCAGAATCCTATATGCTTCGCCAAGAAGTTCAATCTTCAGGAACGGCTGCCCGAACGAAAGGAAACGGTGCAACCAAACCTGGACGAGGATGACTTTCAAAGTTCCTTCATTGGAGCCATCACCACTCCTCAATACCAATAATTGTACGCTCTCGTTACCTTAAAAATTTATGATTTCAAAATCACACTAAAGGCTCTCATAGATACTGGAGCCGATCAAAATTGCATTCAAGAAGGCCTAATACCTACCAAGTATTTTGAAAAAACTACTGAGGGCCATAGAGGTGCAAATAACAATAGACTAAAAAATAATTACAAATTATCTAAAGTCCATGTTTATAATGACGGAATTTGCTTCGTAAATTCCTTTCTTTTAGTAAAGGACTTAGGACAAGAACTAATCCTAGGTACTCCTTTCATTACTCAATCATACCCTTCTAAAATAACTGTAAAGGGGTTAGAGTCAAAATCCCTAGAAAAGAAGATAAAATTTAATTTCCTTCCTCTCATAAAGATTATGAAATAAATAACCTTGAGAAGAACAATAAATGTATTAAATTAAAGAGAAAAAAAAATTTCTTTTTTGAAGGAAGAAATTTCATTCAACAGAAAAGAAGAATAGATTCAAAGTAAGACCCTTAAATAAGGTTTTGGAATGGATTAGATATCCAATTCCAAATAAATCAGATTTAATGCAAACAATTTCAAATGCAAAAGTATTTTCAAAATTTGATATGAAATCAGGATTTTGGCAAATCTAGATTTCAGAAAAAGACAAGTACAAAATGGCTTTCAATGTCCCTTTCGAACAACACGAATGGAACGTTATGCCATTTGGGCTAAAAAAAGCTCCATCCGAATTTCAAAAGATTATGAATGATATTTTCAATCCTTTTCAATTTTTTATGTTGACGATGTTCTGATTTTTTCTCAAAACATCAATCAACACTTTAAGCATCTTCTAACATTTTTTACGACAGTCAATAGAAGCGGTTTAGTTGTGTCTAAACCAAAAATTAAACTTTTTCAAACAAAGATCCGTTTTCTTGGATTTGAAATTAATTTGGGATTAATTAAACTCATTCAAAGATCCATTGAGTTTGCCTCAAACTTTTTGGACCAAATTACAGATAAAACCCAACTACAACGATTTTTGGGATGTCTTAATTATGTGTCTGATTTCCTTCAAAATATTAGACCCATTTCCAAGCCACTTTTGAAAGGCTCGAAAAGAATCCAAAGCCCTGGACTAAAGAACACACTAAAACAGTCCAAATAATCAAATCTCTTGTCAAGTCAATTCCGTGTTTATAGCTGATAAACCTAAGGACTAGTTTAATAATGGAGACCAACGCATCCGATATTGGATATGGAGGAATCCTGAAACAGTCTCTTGACAAGAAAGAATCCATTGTCGGTTTCCATTCAGAAATATGGAATTCTACTCAAAAAAATTACTCATCAGTGAAGAAAGAAATACTTTCAATAGTACTTTGTACAAAAATTTCAAAGCGATTTAATTAACAAAAACTTTGTTATCAAAACAGATTCAATGGCATCTAAATTTGTTTTAGAAAAAGATGTCAAGAATCTTGTGTCTAAACAAATTTTTGCTAGATGGCAAGCCATTTTATCTTGCTTCAACTTCCAAATTTTGCCTATAAAAGGGGTCGAAAACCCCTAGGCAGATTACCTCTCAAGAGAGTTCTTACTCTCGAAGAAAAACTCTCCCTAGCCAACCTCCTTCTCCCAGTGTTAACCGGTGAGAAAGCAACAGAAAAAGGGAAGAAGCCCATTTCTTCTTCAAACACACCTACTCCAATGACATCCGATAGCTACGCAATGGATGCTGGTTTCACATTGGTGACCAAGTCTAGAGCAAAGCTTTCTAAAAAACAAGCGGAGGTTATTACTCCGAGGAGGCCTTCTGCCTCTTCAACACGGCCATCTGCCAATACTCCATCGAGACCTACTTTTTCTTCCACTTCAAAGTGACCTTCTGTCCCCTCAACCTACTTGGACGCGGTTGTCCTCATTTTCAAAAATCAGGACCTATTTTAAAAAATCTGTGTCTATACCAGAAGCCCGGGTAAAACAAGAATACGACAACCCAAAAATCAGCGAGATCGTCAAGAAAGCCTATCCATCGGGATTCTTCTATATCCCAAAATATATTCATAAGACCAGACGGTTTTATGAATTCATTTTAGTCGACACAAAATCCGTCGAAATTACTCATATTCCGAGCCGCGATGATCCTTCAAAAATTGCGTACTCAAACTTAAAAAATTTCAAAGTCATAAATCCGACGTACTGGAATCAAGAACCGTACACGGAAAAGACTTTTTCAAAACCGTTTGTTCTTTACTCCTACTCATATAGAGACTAACAGATGGCATGGTTCAATGTCATTTGGTATCAAAATTATGAGCACTCATGGTTTATCCAATTTTGCCAGAATGCTCATAAAATTCATTATCCATTTTGGTTCATCAAATGGTGGAAAATCTTTGGATCAGCCAAAGATATATTCCCCGTTCCAATACAGGAATCCTTTCACTACTTTATTCAAAATATATTCAAAACCCCATTTCCATTAACCATGCGCTTTTGCGTATACTTTCAAATTTCTTGTATTTTAACTTGGATTTTTCAAATAAAAGAAATAGAAGACCAAATAAAACAGGTCTTCAAAACTATTAAAATCAAATGGTGGGATAAATATACTTGTACCCACGCATATATCAAAGCGGTAAAGGTCTGGCTATCAGAGAATTGCCACCTTCAGGATTTATCCAAGAAGAGGACCTCCAAATTTCTTAATTCAAAGTCGAAGCTACTCGCTGCATTAGCCTAGACAACTTGAAGCTAATTTTCAAAAGCATCTTCAAGAGGCCGCATCAGTTGGTTCGACATCTTCTCCTTCTATTGTAGAAGAAGAAGAGGAAGACACGATTTATGATCTCAATTATCCATTCTTGGATTCTCAACCACCTCTGTAAATATCATCATCAATGACTGAATAGTCGTTAAACTATTTATAAAAAATAAATAAATAAATCGTAGGTGAAATATGTCAGGATGAAACATATTTCCTCACATATCATGTTTGTTTGTCTTTTATCTTTTGTTTTATTATTTTCACTTTTTCCACTTTTATTATTTTCACTTTTTCCATTTTCATCACATTATTGATGAATATGAATTTCCACTTACATCTAATTATTTGGATGTACATTAAGAATTGTATTTTGAATATGTAAATTAAGCTAGGATGACAGAGCTCATGTAAATTGTAAGGGCTCAAGTCACTAAACCCTCAACTCCAACTTGCTTCACCACTGGTTTCTAAGCAAGTGTCTCAAAAGTTTCTTGAGTATCCGCTACAACATCACTATGTGAATCTTTCAGTAACTCAACCTCAACTCCCACTTGCTTCACCTCTAGTTTCCAGCAACGGTCTTAGGAGTTTCTCGAGTATCTGCTACAACATCACTTTGTGAATTGTTCTGCAACTCAACCTCAACTCCCATTGGCTTCGTTGTCCCGGTACTTTTCTTCAATTCTTTGGTAGTATTTGTGAAGCTAACTCGTTTCTGTTTGCTCATAACGCAGTTCTCACTAGGACTCATATCAACAGATTTCAGACCTTCCAAAAATTTCTTCCAGCATTTTCATTCCTTTAACACTCATATGTCAAAGTCTATTGTGCCATATACTTCAATTGGAAACACTTCAGCAATAGCAGCTCTGTTCATACATCCTACAGTGGTGTATGAAGTTCCAAATTTTGTGCCACGTGCTTCCATCATAGCACCCTTCAGAATCTTCCACGAACTCTTACCAAACTTTGTTGCATAATCTGTGCTATCTAACTGACCAATAGAGATCATGTAAGGATTCAGATTTTTGTTTTATTTATTTTAGATTTTATGCTAAGATTTTATTTTTGCTGCCAAAACGAAAAGATATTATGCTACATTTATTGTCGCTGGAGGTATGATTTCTAGCAAGGAAATTACTGCCTTAATGTAAAAGTCATAAAGACCTTTTATATTCCCATATACAACTCTCCTCATTCGTTGGAAACAACTTTTTCTCTCCAAACGTTTAGGGTTTTCGAGGGTGTCTGAGAGTACGGAAAAATCGAGAGGGTTAGCCAGGAAAAACGTGTGAGGTGGTTCGCTGGATTTTCTTCGGTGAGTGGCCAGAGGGAGAAGCGACCGAGGCTATCGGTGTTGAATATCGTTGCGCGTTGGTCGGAATAGGCGAGGGGTGTCGTCACGTCGTCGGAATCGGGGTTGTGACGTCGTCGTTGGCGGCGCAGCGACGATTAGAGTTTTTGGGAGATTTCGGGTAAGGAAGACGAAGGAAAACGGGTTGGGTTCACGTTTGGCCTCTGGACCAGCCCACGAAACGAACGCGGGCCCTGTGCGTTTCGGCCCAACGTGGACGCGTGCTGCAGCCTTGGTCTCGGCTCGGCTTGACGTGTACGGCAGCTCGGCTCCGTCAAAACCCGCGGCTCGGCTCCATCAAATCCCGCAGCTCAGCTCGGCGGCTTAATTGGTCGGCTCGGCAGCTCAGCTTGGTGAATCGGTATCACTATAATATATCGATTCCAAGGTTTTTGGCCCTTCCAAAGCCGTTTCTGCCCTTAGTTTTACCATCCAAGGTCAGTATGGCTCCTAAACGTTAAAGACAGATTAGGTCGAAGGTTTATAAATAGCATGAGGTTTAGCTAGGGTACCTTATGAAAGGTTCTAAATTTTTATGTGGCTATCATAGGACATATTTAACCGCTGGGATTAGCTCGTTGTGAGTGACTTCAACCAAGACCATCGAGGTAAGTGACCTTACTGTTGGAGTTAGCTTTCTACGTGTTGGTGTGTGCCCTGTGGCCCCTGCATGCACCATATTTTATGTGATATGATTATGTGATGTATAGATTGTGTTGACCGTAGATTGTGTATGTTATGTGACGTATGAACTTGTGTTGACTGTTGACTGTTTATGTTATGTCATGAATGAGATGTTAGTATTGTATGCCATGAATATGTTGATTGATGCCATAGATACACGTAGAATTATCGAGTCATGTCATGAGATGTTTATGCAACTGGAATGTTTATGTAATATGCCATGTAATGTAAGTCATGTGAGGTGCCATGTGATGTATGAAACGTAAATGCAATGTTAGCACTGCTTATGTAATGCCATGTTAAATATGTTAAGGGACCTCATGCATATATGTATGTCACGTGCATCGGGATTCTTCCCCTTTATGATACGAAAGAATGAAATACGATATTTATGTTCGCCATGATATCATGCGGGCCCTTTTCTGTTCTGTGGTGTCCGGCTACGTGTAACACGTTTTGCCCGACCAAGTCAGGCCCAGGGGGTATGTTTAAGAGCCCGCCTGGTGGGTTCATGTATACGTACATGGGCCATGTGTGAAAGAGTACCACACATCCAACCCTACCCGGAATAGAAAAGCGCCCAAGGCTATGAAAAGTTTATGAAAAGTTAGGTCCCGCCCATATGTTGCATGTGTTTGCATTCCTAACCCCAACAGTGGGGTGACTTACTGAGTATTTCATAAAATACTCAAGCCACGTGCTACCTACATTTTTCAGGTAAAGGCAAGGCGCCAATGTACGGTTGACGGCGGAGCTGAGGCCACCATGGAAGTTGGAGACGGGATATTTTTAGGAGTTTACTTTTATTAGACTATTTTAAGTTATAGGATTGACTACCGTTTTATTTGGATTTATTTTGGATTCAGTATTGAAGGTTTATTTTCGGAGTTTAGGTAATGTTTTGGATTCATGAATTTTTATGAAAGACTATTTCAAGGTTATTTATGATGAGCTTCCGCTTAATGAGATAAGTATGCATGGGTGACGTCACTAATTAGGTTAAAGAAAATTAGGGGCGTTACAGATCAGGTTCTTCTTGAGACTAGGAATATATCTAACATCCTTTAATGTCCACTAATTTCCTATCGGAGTTTTTATGCAGACATCCCCTTTTACTTCGATCTTCAAATCTTTGTTGTTGGCAAGATACACATCTCAAAACTTCCAGACTTGAAATTTCGAAACAACTATTTATTTTGAGACGAATGAAAAGACGCACCTGAATCCAAAATCAGAGATTCAATCGGACTATCCACGCTGAGGATTAGAGCATCCCCAATGTCTTCTGCTAATTGTATCGAATCATCGTCATTCTCTGCTTAAAGTTGAAATCTTAATAAGAACCACACGGTGAAAATAACTAATTCGGGATTAATATTTTTTGACATTATTGTGATGAGTGTAACTCTCATAGTATGATATCGTAATTGCACACTATGGAGTGTTCATGGGTTGCATTAGGTTTTGTTGAGACATTTTTTAGATCTAGTTCCATTATTTGACTGTAAATTTTTTAACCTAAGCAACCCTTATTAAATAATGGAATCAACCCACACCAATTAATATTTGTGTGAGGTTGGGTAAGGCACAGTCATTTGTTTAAATTTTATTTTCAATAAAAATAAAATGTTAATATATTAAAAAATCTATTTATTTATTTTAAAACATTGAATTACATTTTTTTTAATTCAAACTCAATATATGTTTTGAAAAATCACCCTCTAAATACTTCAAAAAATTATTTTAAGAGATTATAGAATAATTAATAAAAAAATTAATTGAGTTTTTCAAAAACACCCATGAATTGATTACTTACTCACTATTGTTTAACTCATTCATGCTACTCTCCGGCGGAGTTTCCATAAGACCCCTAACGAGTTTCAAATGTATATTTTTCAATTAAAAAATCCGTTACCAAACATGGTTCTATTTTTATTGTGAACAATGAAGGAGAACTCGTTACCAAACATGTCCATAATTGCCCTCATTGACAACAAGAATATAAAATATTGAAACGTCATCCTTGTTCATCAACTTTAAATTTAAAGGACCATTGCATTACAATTTAGAACGGGTGTTACTGCTAACAACATATGGTTAACAATAGCTCCCATGGGTGGTTTTGAAAATAACTAAAATATTACTAATAATAAATAAAAGAAAAATATACAAGCTTAACATGGTGGTGGTTACCCATTCCAATATAACGATAATATGTTTCTTTAGTTTTAGTGGGGGTAATTGACAATGGAACCCAATTTTACTCATATAAAAGTGGAACAAATACAACAAAAATATTCTCATATTTACAAAATGAATTCATTTTCAACACTTTCACGGTCTCTCCTATTGTCATTGTTCTTTGCTACCTTATTTACTAACATCGATGGAAAAATCTTCCGAAACCCACCGATTACAGTAAACATAACAAATGTTCTAAGAAGTCATGATCAGCTCACTATTCACTGCAAATCTGGTGATGATGACTTGGGAGTCCATCATCTCCCACCTTTGAGCGTTTACGCTTTTAGTTTTCGACCAAACTTTTGGGGCTCAACACAGTTTTACTGCACCTTCCAGTGGTCTGGCTGGTCGCATTACTTTGATATATACAAGGATGATAGAGATAGAACCAAATGCAACGATACTCTATGTTTGTGGTTAGTGGTTGAACATGGTATTTGTATGTTCAACTATAAAACCAAATTGTATGATATTTGCTACACATGGCCGGCAAAATGAATATAAAAAATCGATATATCCATGAATTGGAGGGTTTTGATTATGATATTATAATAAATCGATATAAATTTGATACGGTGTATTAGTTTTAATGAATTATATTATTAAGATTTGTTAAGGTATTTCAATGCATAAAATACTTATTTATTAATTTCTTCCACTTGGATCGGAATTATTTGCCCTCATTTATCGAAATCTCCCATCATTTTTTCGAACATAAATCATACTCAAATATGACAAGAATACAAAACCAAATTAACTTTCGTTCTTTTTTTATTAGTTATAAAATTTAAACATCTCATTAGCTTTTAATGTTACGTTACTTGTCTATATTATTTCGATGAAAATGGGTCGGATTACAATGTGGGCGCAGTCTCGAAGAATATCATTATTTTTATTTGCTAATATATTTACTATGGAATTATCAATTGAATTTATAGCCACCAAATAAAAATAATTCATTTTATAAGCTTGTTCAAATTGACATGATTAGTGTCACGGTCTTACATCAATCGCATAATGGAATTTGTTTATTACGACTCTCAAGTGGTCCGATGGGCGACACTCGCATAATAAACTCAGTTTTGTTTGACCCGCAAATGCTTCCACTAATGAGATACTATCGTATTATAGTAGTTTGACCCATACATTTTGACCGTTTGCAAATAAGGTATGAACTACCCTAAGCATAATTTAGTAGATACGGTATGAATTAAGATCACAAAGTTCGGTAGTTCAATTTCTTACTCCTAAAATGTTGAATGAAAATTTAGAGACCTATTGGACATAGTCTTAGGTTTACGGACCAAATAGATATAAAGTTGAAAGTTTGTCGTGGACTAAACGTACAATATAGATAATTTTGAATGTCCAATACACTTTTAGTCTTACCTGATTTTAAAACTTCATCATAAAGTATGTATTCCATCTTATTGGAGGTCCTAATGATGATGAAAGAGATGTCATTCTACAAGTGGGTCAAACCCTTACCTTGTTTAAGATATTTGAAGGTGGAGAATATAGGGCTTGGATTCTTTTCTTCGACTAGTCTACGAGTCCACAAGTAATGAGAGTCGAGATGGTCACTGTTGAGAGTCGAGATTCGATATGGGTCAAATCCCTTACCTTGTTTAAGATCTTTGCTCCAATAGGCTGAGAGTCGAGATTCGATGGATTTTGTGCAAATGGTCACGGTTGATCATCTGATTCTTGTCATTATGGCAGTTTCGTAATTATCCATATCTTCAGGGGTCACTAGGTAGTTTGTCACGTTCAGAATATATTATTACTATTTTTCTATAAAAAAATCCATAATTTTCGTAACAATTCTTCATCCCTTCTTGGTCATTATTAAGACCGTTGTCCTTGATCAATCCTCTTGATTTCTTTTCTTGCATTCATTGGGTCTTACATGGATGGGTTTTCTTCATTTTTGGGGTGTTACATTGGATAAGGAAGGATAAGTAGGTAAACAAAGAAATGGTGCAAAACTATATTACCCTAAGGATATCTAATTATGGTTCATGACCTAAAAGACCTCCAAATGCTATTAACTTATGTGGTAGACCTTATTATGTGATGTCTGAAGATATGATGATGTTTGAAAGTTATTGGAACATGTTGATTAGCAAAACAAAAAATTAGAGATAAAATGAACAAAATGCCCCTAGGACTACTTATTTAAATTCAAGGTCTATATGTGCTCCAAATGACTTGCTACTTCTTTAGAGGCCTATTTGTAAGGACAAGGAGTTATGTTCAATGGTTCAATTTGATTAGAGCAAGCTTGGAACCTAAAGCAAGTTAGGACCAAAGAAACACCTAAAGGAAACACCTCAAGACATAAAAGTCAAGACCCTTCTAGAATCCTCTAAGGAATTCATTATGAATGTATGACCTTCTAGAACAACTCATGTTTGTTATTAATATGTATTCATATGTTTACGAACGCATGTTATAACTTATGTCTCAAGGAATTATGAACCTTAGAAACTTACAAGATTGAGAATCAAGAACAAAATAGCTCCTTTCAAAAACTATACAGAGAATACTTTATTGAATCCTAGAACAAATGCAAAATCTAAGCAATAGTTGGGTAATATAACCATTACCTCATATACTACAAACTCTTAAAATACTTTACAGGTTCTTTCCTATTATCGATGTTACTCCCTTCCCTGTTTGATGTTAACTTCTTGACAGTAATGACCTATCCAGAATGCATCACTGCCTTGTATACAGTCCCGCCATAAGCACACATCTCGTGAAAAGTAATAGTGACCTCAATTAGATCTTGGGAAGAAAGTTTTTTCCTTAGGTGGGAAATAGAAATCCGAATTCGTAGATTTTCTTTCCTTGTTTTGCTCCATTTGGAATGGATGTCTCATGCAATATAAGATGATCATAATTAGAATGATAGAAACTCCACCTACCTTAAAAGATGGAGACGATGAATCTCCATTGCAGTTGTCAAGAGGTCCACCACAGAGCCCCTCTTTGTCAATGAATCTACTAGTGGGCATGTTCTGAAAAAAAGTTTTTGAAGGGATGGAATGTCTCACATTATGCTATATTACTATGTCGTAGCAAAATTAGTAAATTTGTACTCAAAATAGAATGATTGTTCTTCAACTAGGTATACTTTTTTTAGGACTAAAACTTCTATTTCACATTTGTTAAATTTTATTTTTCTCTTTCCAACGTTCCTTACATATTAACTAACATTTTGTTTGTCAAGCAAAATATATTAGTTTGATTAAAAAAAAAAAAAGCTCACATAAAAAATCAATTGAGTAACTACTAAATTTATGTAATATATATAATATTACAATTACTAGAACAAAAATATATTTATCCATATAATAATTAAAAAAAGATGTTAAAGTAATATTCTTGTCAATTTATCTCAAATTCCATTTTATTTTACTTTTTTTTCTTTTTTACTTTGAATTTATTAAATTTGGTTGAAAAAGTAATTTATGAAAAAAAATACTATGTGAATAAGTGTGACTTCTGAGTAAATTATGGGTACAAGAATCACCTAAGATCACATCCTTATAAGAGCGACCGTGAGAATAAGATGACTAAGAAATGTTTAAAAGACTTTGAAAGTCACTACCTATACAACCAAGGAGCACCTTCCTATATGGTATCTCAATCATAGGACCACATGGTTAAGCATGCTTTACTCGGAGCAATTATATGTTGGGAGACCTTTTAGAAATTTTCCTAGGATGCATGTGAACGAGGACAAAGCATGTTGGAAAGACTACATTGGTCTATCGAGATAATTTTCATGCCTAGAATCGAGTATCCGCTACAACATTAAAAAAATAAAAAAAATTGTAGGTCAAATATGTCAAGATGAAACATATTTCCTCACATATCTCATCATGGTTGTTTTTCTTCTATCTTTTGCTTCATCATTTTCACTTTTCCCACTTTTATTATTTTCACCTTTTCCATTTTGATCACATTATTCATGAATATGGATTTCCACTTTCATCTAATTATTTGTATATACATTAAGAATTGTATTTTGAATATGTAAATTAAGCTAGGATGACAGAGCTCATGTAAATTGTTAGGGCTTAAGTCATTAAGCGTAGGAATGGTATCCGAGCCAGCCTCTCAATTTTTGTGAGGAAAGAGGAGTTACTCGATCTTTAAGAACGACAGTGTAAACCAGGAGGATGATAAGAGAGATTCAGAAGAATTTGGAGTATGTGATAGCTGAGCGAATAGCCCTTGTGTTCCAGGTGGTAAGACGCGGGAAACACAGTAAGTCCGTTGGCAAGCTTGGGTCCTTAGTCATATGAAAAATTCTGAAGAAAATCTTATCTACAACCTGACACCTTTATTAGAGACAAAACAAAGATTGACAACTTGTCAGCCACACAGTGAAGGCTCACATGTGAATTATCAGTGTTTGTAAATTATTAGTCTTTTAAATTATTAGTTTGCTTTGTCTTTTCATACTTCTAGGAAAGTAGATCTTGTAGGGGTCCTGTCCTGTTAGATTTGATCTTATATCTTAGTTGGTGTTTTTCAAATTTACGTTCAAATCCGAAGTCTATAAAATGACTTCACCAATGTAAGGAGAGCATCGATCGGCCGATAGCTCTCTCTTGAATATCAATTGAAGAATTCAGATAAAAATTATTCTACTCTATCTCTTATCTTATCTATCTTCTTATGAATTTCTGAAAAAGCTCCGAAAATTAAACCATTTCAAATTTTCTACCAATGAAGGAGAAAGTTCAAATGAACATAGAAGGGGAGAAAATCTCACAATCTCACATACTGTCAATCAAGAATATCAAATTGCCAGGATCGAAGATCAACTCCAAAATTGGACTATTCCAAAGGTAGATCCTAAAACTATCTACCAAATCTCAACCTTCAATTTTACTCAAAGATCATGCATCAAATTCTCAGAGAAAAACAACCCAATTCATAGCAATAGGGAATCTCTGAATCTTTTTTCAAAATCTCTTATACTCCAACATCGTGAAGATTTAACTATCTTCACGTCGGTCTTGTCCAAGTCGCTGTAAAACCATTGTTCAGACTTGGGTTAGATATCACAGTCCCTATCTCCTTACGAGATAAGAGACATGAAGATTTCTCAAATTCTTTATTGGGAATGGTTCAATCCAATCTAGAGAATGGACCAGTCTATTTCAATTGTTATCCAAATTTTACTTTGTCGCTCCACGACCCGCACATATTATCAACCCTCATGCTGGACTTACAATAAAAAAAATTTAACATCAAGGCTGAAACTCATTCTTCAGTCGTCATATTCAGGGTTTATTACAAACTCGTGAATACAAATATTTCTCCAAGAGCATTAAGATCCTCGCCAAAAGGATCAACCATGCTCATAGAGGCAAATATTGGAAAGTCCCCAGTGACTGTAACAAAAACTCTTTGTTGGGATCAAATAACAATAAATACTCTCTAGAAAAAAGAAGATGCTAATCTTCCGAGGAAAAAGAAATCTCAAAACCCATTACAAATCATTGAACATGACGATGGAAGCGTTGAAATAAAATTCAGCGAAGAACCCTCGTCAGAATCAAAAGTAAAAGAATTCTTGAGTTCTAGACCAAGTACGTCGGGAGTTTCAAGATCAATGTATGACCCCTTAAAGGTCAAAGATGTCAGTTATGATCAAAAAAGGGCATCAATCCACTATGAATATGGCTCAAGATCTCCAACCCATACGGATATGGATACTCAATCTGTCTACGAAAGTCAGCTAAATGTCATTACGACTGATTTTCAGATAGACAAAGAATTATTGAAGGCTGATTTTATGTCAGCTGCCAACTCTTCAAAGAGAAAAGCTTTCTTCCAAACCTACAAAGAAGCTGAGCGAATTGAATTAAGAGCTCAATGATATTCTCATATGGAAACCATAGAAGAAAACATATCATTCTTCGAATGGTTTGAAGAAAATATGTTGCAAATATGCACTTCGACTCAAAGAAGCTGGAAGACTACCAGAAGAGGCGAAGTATATTCAAAACATCCTCCGTTGGAAGAAGTCGAATTTGACAATTATTACGGA
Organism: Cucurbita pepo subsp. pepo; assembly: GCF_057944985.1. Lineage (NCBI taxonomy): Eukaryota > Viridiplantae > Streptophyta > Magnoliopsida > Cucurbitales > Cucurbitaceae > Cucurbita > Cucurbita pepo. The sequence continues at coordinate 8,490,276 of NC_141808.1, forward strand.
GAAAAGGTCAAAGCTAGTCCTTTCAAAACTATCCCACGAGGACTAGAAAAGGGTAATCCGACCCTAAAGGATATCAAGAATATCCAGCATCAAAATAATTATTCAAACAAGATTTTATCCACGATCTCCACCCAACTTGAGAGTATCGAGGGAAAAATCTAAAAAAATTCTGGTACTCTGCAAGAACAAGCAGGCAACTCTGTATCGAAAGTCGATGAGTCAATCCCAATACTCAGACCGACAAAACTCGACGTATTTACAAAGAGGATTTCAAAAGAAGAGGCGACGATGGCCAAAATAGAAGAAAATTTGGATAGAATCCTAAATCCTGGGATAACACATCAGGATTCATCTATCAATGTCGTTAACAATGACGACGAAATTCAAGAATTCGAAGACGAGATTTTAGATGAGGTAGAAGAGCCTCTCGACAATCGAATTGAAAAAATCTCTAGGAGAAGTCAAAATAATACCAGTAATAAGAAAAACTGGTATCCTCAACCGTCTTTTCCGGATATTCAATTGGAAGAAAAGACTCTACAAACTCAAACTCATTACGATGGTCTAGCAATCTATGAATGGAATATCGATGGATTGTCCGACTATCTGATAATGAATGTTGTCAATGAAATGATGATGGCCGCAGGCGTGTATAAATTACAGGGCCAAAAATCCAACCATCAAATAGCTCAAGTTTTAGTGACTGAATTTACCAGGCAACTCAAGGACTGGTGGGACAAATATCTCGATGAAGCAACTCGCCAACAGATATTAAGCCGCTATGTCATTAGGCCAACTACTCAAATCATCAAAGAGTAAGGTCCATCAACTAGGACCGAAGTACAACATGAAAGGGTAGAGGATGCTGTCAACACCCTCATTTATACCCTTATAGAAGTCTTCTTTGGAGACCCCTTGAAATAGCAGGAGAGATCCGCCGAAATACTCATGAACCTGAAGTGCCTCAACTTAGGAGATTTGAGGTGGCACAAACACATGTATTTGAGCAAAGTTCTTATTAGAACAGACAGTTCGTTGGAATTCTAGAAAGAGAATTTTGTCAATGGACTACCAAAACACTTCTCAAGAAGGATCAAAGACGGTCTTAAGACAAAGTATAATGGAACAATTCCATGGCAGACTTTGTCATACTGGTCAATAGCATCCTTCATCATAGAAGAAGGACTCAGACTTTGCAATGAGTCAAAGATTCAAAACAAGCTCCATTCTTCGATATCAAATAGAAAAGAGCTTGGAACATTTTGCGATCAATATGGATGCAAGGGGATAGAGGCCCCCTCAACCTCCAGAAGGAAGAAGGTTAAGACGCATCCAAAGCCTTATAATTCGTACAGGCTCAGAGAAAAGTATCGAAACAAACCAGTACATCTCAAAAGCCAACATATTCAAGAAGAAAGTATACTCCTACCAAAACCCATAGAGGAAAGAAAAAGCAAACTTGCTTCAAATGTCGAGAAGAAGGACACTATGCTAACAAGTGTCTGATAAGAGGAAAGATCAATGAGTTGGATATAGATCAAGAGCTGAAAAATCAGCTACTACGACTGGCTCTAACCAACTCAGAACAATCAAGCGAGGGAGAAAGCCTCGAACTCCAAGAAGAATCCGATTCATATTCTAGCACAGAATATGAATCAGGACAAGAAGGAAAGAGGACATGCGAAGGATGCATAAATGTCCTTACAAAGGATCAAGAAATTCTACTCGAAGTAGTAGAAAAGTTCAAGATCCAGAAATTCAACAGAAAATCGCTTAACGACTCAGAGATGCCATGACAATCTCTAGGCCACCTGAAAGGGAAGAAAGAAATCCCTACAAACTTCAATCAGTTCTCCAAAGGTTTGAAAAATCGAGAGAACTCACTACTCAAGACCTACAAAGAGAGATTAATAATCTCAAACAAGAAGTACAAGCATTAAGATCTGAAACCAGGTCAGAATCCTATATGCTTCGCCAAGAAGTTCTCAATCTTCAGGAACGGCTGCCCGAATGAAAGGAAACGGCGCAACCAAACCTGGACGAGGATGACTTTCAAAGTTCCTTCGTTGTCGCCATCACCACTTCTCAATATCAAAAATGGTACGCTCTCGTTACCTTAAAAATTTATGATTTCAAAATCACACTAAAGGCTTTCATAGATATTTGAGCCGATCAAAATTATATTCAAGAAGGCCTAATACCTACAAAGTATTTTAAAATAACTATTGAGGGCCTTAGAGGCGCAAATAACAATAGACTAAAAAATAATTACAAATTATCTAAAGTCCATGTTCGTAATCACGGAATTTTCTTCGTAAATTCCTTCCTTTTAGTAAAGGACTTAGGACAAGAACTAATCCTAGGTACTTTTTTCATTACTCAATTATACAATTCTAAAATAACTCGATTAGAGTCAAAAGCCCTAGTAAAGAAGATAAAATTTAATTTCCTTCCTCCTATAAGGATTAGTGAAATAAATTACCTTCAAAAGAATACAATTATTCGATCAATAAATGTATTAAATTATAAAGAAAAACAAATTTCTTTTTTGAAGGAAGAAATTTCATTCAAAAGAATAGAAGAACAGATTCAAAGTAAGACCGTCCAGTCTAAAATCAAAACTTTACAAACTCAAATAGAAAGGGAGATTTGTTCAACTATCCCTAATGCCTTTTGGAATAGGAAGCAATACATAGTTAATCTTCCTTATGTCAAAAACTTCGAGGAGAAAAATATTCCTACGAAGGCCCGACCTATTCAAATGAATAAGAAATTACTAACATTCTGCAGAGCAAAAATCAATGATCTTTTGCAGAAGGGTCTTATTAGGCCGTCAAAGAGCCCCTAGTCATGTGCGGCTTTTTATGTCAACAACCAGGCAGAGAAGGAACGTGGAGTCCCACAACTGGTAATAAACTACAAACCCTTAAATAAGGTTTTAGAATGGATTAGATATCCAATTCCAAATAAATCAGATTTAATGCAAAGAATTTCCAATGCTATTTTCAAAATTTGATATGAAATCAGGTGGGTTATCCTTATTGTTCAGGTGGGTTGCATCACAAATGTGGCCACACTTAAAACTAGAGGATGCTAGCAAAAGAGTCGAGCTAAGGGAGAATGAGTGTTAGCCTATATAGTCATCCCTTGAAGACTTAGGTGATTTGCACCATAAGTGGAGGCACCCACAGAATAGGGGGATGACTTGAAGGATTCTTGGGAGATAAAAAATGTAGAAAGTTAATCAAATAAATTATGAAGCCAAGTCACAAAAGCAAAGGTAAAGGCATACTAATCAATTTAGAAGTGTTTTGGGGAATACGGTAGTAGTGAGGAATATGTTATTTTTTTCTTGTAAGATTTGGTGATAAGTGTAGGGTGAAATGTGGGGAAAAAACTAATTTGAGGAAGGAATATAAAGAATGTGATCTAAATCATGCCTTTGATGAATACTCTACAAACATTTTGTTAATGAGAAAAAAAGGGGAGAGTGAAGAGAATGATTGCTCAAGGATGAGCAATCTTTTAAGTTTGGGGGTGTGATAACTATCTAAAAGTAGAGTCATATCAAGTCTTTTTGGGGTTAATATTGCACCCTTATTCACCATTTTCTCATTTATAACCCCATTTATTCTACTTAGTGAGCATGAAATCGTTTATTGCGGTCCAACGTGAAAAAGAATATGTTTTGGCATAAATCGATCTTAATTGTATATTTAATTGAGTTATGTGGTAAAATATCAGACATTTACGCTAAACCATGCGGGAGTAGCGAATTTGGAAACAAATGGGGGATGACATAGAAATGATAAATCCACGTCAGCAGTCCAAGTGAGTCATTGACTAGCCAATGAGGAACATCCTATGCGTACTACTTATTTCTTTTCAGCCCTAAAGAGGAACCCATGCTCAATATAAAAGGAAAAGAAAGACCAAGAGGAGAAGAGCCACAATTTGGGGAGAAAATCAAATTGTAAGGGCTCAAGTCATTAAGCGTAGGAATGGTATCAGAGCCAGCATCTCAATTTTTGTGAGGGAAGAGAAGTTACTCGATCTTTAAGAACGACAGTGTAAACCAGAAGCATGATAAGAGAGATTCAGAAGAATTTGGAGTATGTGATAGCCGAGCGAATAGCCCTTGTGTTCCAGGTGGAAAGACGTAGGAAGCGTAGTTATGATAAAAAAAAAAGGGCATCAATCCACTATGAAGATGGCTCAAGATCTCCAACCCATACGGATATGGATACTCAATCCGTCTACGAAAGTCAGCTAAATGTCATTACGGCTGATTTCCAGATAGACAAAGAATTATTGAAGGCCGATTTTATGTCAGCTTCAAACTCTTCAAAGAGAAAAGCTTTCTTCCAAACCTACAAAGAAGCTGAGCGAAGTGAATTAAGAGCTCAATGGTATTCTCATATGGAAACCATAGAATAAAACATATCATTCTTCGAATGGTTTGAATAAAATATTTTGCAAATATGCACTTCGACTCAAAGAAGCTGGAAGACTACCAGAAGAGGCGAAGTATATTCAAAACATCCTCCGTTGGAAGAAGTCGAATTTGACAATTATTACGGAGAAAAGGTCAAAGCTAGTCCTTTCAAAACTATCCCAGAGGATTAGAAAAGGGTAATCCGACCCTAAAGGACATCAAGAATATCCAGCATCAAAATAATTATACAAACAAGATTTTATCCACGATCTCCACCCAGTTTGAGAGTATCGAGGGAAAAATCTCAAAAAATTATGGTACTCTGCAAGAAAAAGCAGGCAGCTCTGTAACGAAAGTCGATGAGTCAATCCCAATACTCAGACCGGCAAACCTCAACGTATTTACAAAGAAGATTTCAAAAGAAGAGGCCACGATGGCCAAAATAGAAGAAAAGTTGGATAGAATCCTAAATCCTGGGATAACACATCAGGATTCATCTGTAAATGTCGTTAACAATGACGACGAAATTCAAGAATTCGAAGACGAGATTTTAGATGAGGTAGAATAGCCTCTCTGCAATCGAATTGAAAGAATCTCCAGAAGAAGTCAAAATAATACCAGTAATCAGAAAAACTTGTATCCTCAACCGTCTTTTCCGGATATTCAATTCGAAGAAAAGACTCTACAAACTCAAGCTCATTACGATGGTCTAGCAATCTATGAATAGAATATCGATGGATTGTCCAACTATCTGATAATGAATATTATCAATGAAATGATGATGGCCGCAGGCGCGTATAAATTACAGGGCCATAAATCCGACCATCAAATAGCTCAAGTTTTAGTGACCGGATTTACCAGGCAACTCAAGGACTAGTGGGACAAATATCTCGATGAAGCAACTCGCCAACAGATATTAAGCCACTATATCATTAGGCCAACTACTCAAATCATCAAAGAGGAAGGTCCATCAACAAGGACCAAAGTACAACATGAAAGGGTAGAGGATGTTGTCAACACCCTCATTTATACCCATATAGAATTCTTCATTGGCAACCCCTTGAAATACCAGGAAAGATCCGCCGAAATACTCATGAACCTGAAGTGCCCCACCTTAGGAGATTTCAGGTGGTAAAAAGTCATGTATTTCAGCAAAGTTCTTATTAGAACAGACAGTTCGTTGGAATTATGGAAAGAGAATTTTGTCAATGGACTACCAAAACACTTCTAAAAAAGGATCAAAGACGGTCTTAAGACAAAGTATAATGGAAAAATTCCGTGGCAAACATTGTCATACGGGTCAATAGCATCCTTCATCATAGAAGAAGGACTCAAACTTTGCAATGAGTCAAAGATTCAAAACAAGCTTTCTTCGATATCAAATAGAAAAGAGCTTGGAAGATTTTGCGATCAATATGGATGCAAGGGGATAGAGGCCCCCTCAACCTCCAGAAAGAAGAAGGTTATGACGCATCCAAAGCCTTATAATTCGTACCGGCCCAGAGAAAAGTATCGAAACAAACCAGTACAATCTCAAAAGCCAACATATTCAAGAAGAAAGTATACTCCTACAAAAACCCATAGAGGAAAGGAAAAGCAAACTTGCTTCAAATGTCGAGAAGGACACTATGCTAACGAGTCTCCGATAAGAGGAAAGATCAATGAGTAGGATATAGATTAAGAGCTGAAAAATTAGCTACTACGACTGGCTCTAACCGACTCAGAACAATCAAGCGAGGGAGAAATCCTCGAACTCCAAGAAGAATCCGATTCATATTCTAGCACAGAATATGAATCAGGAAAAGAAGGAAAGAGGACGTGCGAAAGATGCATAAATGTCCTTACAAAGGATCAAGAAATTCTACTCGAAGTAGTAAAAAAGGGAAGAAAGAAATCCCTACAGACTTTAATCAGTTCTCCAAAGGTTTGAAAAACCGAGAGAACTCACTACTCAAGACCTACAAAGAGAGATTAATAATCTCAAATAAGAAGTACAGGCATTAGGATCTGAAACCAGGTCAGAATCCTATATGCTTCGCCAAGAAGTTCTCAATCTTCAGGAATGGCTGCCCGAACGAAAGGAAACGGCGCAACCAAACCTGGACGAGGATGACTTTCAAAGTTTCTTCATTGGAGCCATCACCACTTCTCAATATCAAAAATGGTACGCTCTCGTTACCTTAAAAATTTATGATTTCAAAATCACACTAAAGGTTCTCATAGATACTAGAGCCGATCAAAATTGCATTCAAGAAGGCCTAATACCTACAAAGTATTTTGAAAAAACTACTGAAGGCCTTAGAGGTGCAAATAACAATAGACTCAAAATTAATTACAAATTATCTAAAGTCCATGTTTATAATCACCGAATTTGCTCCGTAAATTCCTTCCATTTAGTAAAGGACTAGGACAAGAACTAATCCTAGGTACTCCTTTAATTACTCAATTATACCCTCTTAAAATAACTAAGAAGTGGTTAGAGTCAAAAGCCCTAGGAAAGAAGATGAACTTTAATTTCCTTTCAACTATAAGGATTAGTGAAATAAATAATCTTCAAAAACAATACAATTATTCAATCAATAAATGTATTAAAGTATAAATAAATAAAAAATTCTATTTTGAAAGAAGAAATTTCATTCAAAAGAATAGAAGAACAAATTCAAAGTAAGACCGTCTAGTCTAAAATCAAAACTTTACAAACTCAAATAGAAAAGGAGATTTGTTCAATTATCTGTAATGCCTTTTGGAATAGGAAGCAACATATACTTAATCTTCCTTATGTCAAAAACTTCGAGGAGAAAAATATTCCTACGAAGGCCCGACCTGTTCAAATGAATAATGAATTACTAACATTCTGCAGAGTAGAAATCAATGATCTTTTGCAGAAGAGTCTTATTTGGCCGTCAAAGAGCGCCTGGTCATGTGCGGCTTTTTACGTCAACAACCAGGCTGAGAAGGAACGTGGAGTCCCACGACTGGTAATAAACTACAAACCCTTAAATAAGGTTTTGGAATGGATTAGATATCCAATTCCAAATAAATCAGATTTAATGCAAAGAATTTCAAATGCAAAAGTATTTTCAAAATTTGATATGAAATCAGGATTTTGGCAAATCCAGATTTCAGAAAAAGACAAGTACAAAACGGCTTTCAATGTCCCTTTCGGACAATACGAATGGAACGTGATGCCATTTGGGCTAAAAAATGCTCCATCCGAATTTCAAAAGATTATGAATGATATTTTCAATCCTTTTCAATTGTTTATGTTGACGATGTTTTGATTTTTTCTCAAAACATCGATCAACACTTCAAGCATCTTCAAACATTTTTTTCGACAGTCAAAAGAAGCGGTTTAGTTGTGTCTAAACCAAAAATTAAACTTTTTCAAACAAAGATCCGTTTTCTTGGATTTGAAATTCATTTGGGTCTCACTAAACCCATTCAAAGATCCATTGAGTTTGCCTCAAACTTTTTGAACCAAATTACGGATAAAACCCAACTACAAAGATTTTTGGGATGTCTCAATTATGTGTCTTTATTCGTTCAAAATATCAGACCCATTTGCAAGCCACTTTTTGAAAAGCTCAAAAAGAATCCAAAGCCCTGGACTGAAGAACACACACAAACAGTCCAAAAAATAAAATCCCTTGTCAAGTCAATTCCGAGTTTATTGCTGATAAACCTAAGGGCTAGTTTAATAGTGGAGACCGACGCATCCGATATTGGATATGGAGGAATCCTGAAACACTCTCTTGACAAGAAAGAATCCATTGTCCATTTCCATTCGGGAATATGAAATTCTACTCAAAAAAATTACTCATTAGTGAAGAAAGAAATACTTTCAATAGTACTTTGTGTACAAAAATTTCGAAGCGATTTAATTAACAAAAGCTTTGTTATCAAAACAGATTCAAGGGCATCGAAATTTGTTTTAGAAAAAGATGTCAAGAATCTTGTGTCTAAACAAAATTTTGCTAGATGGCAAGCCATTTTATCTTGCTTCAACTTCCAAATTTTGCCTATAAAAGGGGTCGAAAACCCCTTGGCAGATTACCTCTCAAGAGAGTTCTTACTCTCGAAGAAAAACTCTCCGTAGCCAACCTCCTTCTCCCAGTGATGACCGGTAAGAAAGCAACAGAAAAAGGGAAGAAGCCCATTGCTTCTTCAAACACACCTACTCCAATGACGTCCGATAGCTACGCAATGGATGCTGGTTTCACATTAGTGACCAGGTCTAGAGCAAAGCTTTCTGAAAAACAAGCGGAGGTTATCACTCCGACGAGGCCTTCTGGCACTTCAATACGGCCATCTGCCGCTATTCCATCGAGACCTACTGTCTCTTCCACTTCAAAGGGACCTTCTGTCCCCTCAACCTACTCAGACGTGGTTGTTCCCGTTCGATTTTCTCCAGTTCTTAAAATCATGACCTATTTTCAAAAAACTGTGTCTATACTAGAAGCCCTGGTAGAACCAGAATACAACGACCCAAAAATCAGCGAGGTCGTCAAGAAAGCCTATCCATCGAGATTCTTCTATAGCCCGGAAGATCTTCATAAGACCAGATGGTTTTATGAATTCATTTTAGTCGACACAAAATCCATCGAAATTACTCATCTTCAGAGTCGCGATGATCCTTCAAAAATCGCGTACTCAAAGTTAAAAAATTTCAAAGTCATGAATCCGACGTACTGGAATCAAGATCCGTACATGGAAAAGACTTTTTCAAAACCGTTTGTTCCTTACTCCTACTCATACCGAGACTATCAGATGACATGTTTCAATGTCATTTGGTATCAAAATTATGAGCACTCATGGTTTATCCAATTTTGCCCGAATGCTCATAAAATTCATTATCCATTTTTGTTCATTAAAGGGTGGAAAATCTTTGGATTCCCCGTTCCAATACAGGAATCCTTCCACTACTTTATTCAAAATATATTCAAAACCTCATTTCCATTAACCATGCGCTTTTGCGTATACTTTCAAATTTCTTGGATTTTAACTTAGAATTTTCAAATAAAAGATGCGAACGACAAAATAAAACAGGTCTTCAAAACTATTAAAATCAAATGGTGGGATAAATATACTTATACCCACGCAGATATCAAAGCGGTAAAGGTCTGGCAATCATAGAATTGCCACCTTCAGGATTTATTCAAGAAGAGGACCTCCGAATTCCTTAATTCAAAGTCGAAGCTACTCGTTGCATTAGCCCAGACAACTTCGGAAGCTGATTTTCAAAAGTTTCTTCAAGAGGCCGCATCAGTCGGTTCGACATCTTCTCCTTCTATTGTATAAGAAGAAGAGGAAGACACGATTTATGATCTAAATGATCCATTCTTGGATTCTCAACCACCACCGCTCTCACTTTATAATGTCGTTTATTGTTGAGACTGATTTTCTTTTCATTCGATAACCTAGGTAACTCGATTTTAATCCTGAGCTAACCATGTACTCGTGTTTATTCGAAATTATCCTTAGATTTGCACGGGTGAGAGTGGCTCTAGTTCGCCGACTCAATAAGCCTCCCATTTCAGGGGTAAGATTGGGTGAATGGCTGGGGACGTGGAGTGCAAGATGGAATTCACTCCTACCCACTTTTAGGGATAGAAGAAAGGTAGTTCCCTTAAGCACTAACTCCAGGTCTTGAACAAGGGGCCCCACCCTCTCATTGGTCTGAGAGGGATTCGGTTTACTGGTTGGACCACAAACCAATTGTTCATTAGAGGATCAGTGAGACATAAGAAACAAGAAGTAACTTTAGGGGTAAAACGGTAAATTGACCCAGCTCTAGTTACGAACAACCTGTGAAGGATCGAATTACTAATCATGGTTATATCAAATTGACAGAAATATATCTAGAGTGAGGGGAGTGCAACTACTAGGCTATAGTGGAGTGTCCTAGTAGTTAACGAATGTTGGTTAACAAGGTTAATGAGTTTAGCCGGTTAATCTTGGATCGTTGGAGCCCATGATCTACAGGTCCATTAGGTCCCTCTTCTAGCTCATATCGGACTAAACCATAGAACAGTGTGACGAGTGAGTTCGAAGTGTTCGAATTCAAATTAGGGAATATGCGCTACATATATATGATATATTTAACCGCATTTTTGTTTTATTTACGAATTAAACAAAAGAAGAGAATCTGAGATATTTAAATAAGATTTAAATATATTTAATCAATTATGTGTCGGAATTGATTGGGATTGGCATTTGAATTAATATTAAATATTAATTAAATAGTTTAATTAATCATTTAATGTTACTTTAATTTGAAATTTTTTATTCAAATTAATTGTTGAATTTAAATGAAGAAAGTCAAAATGTTGACTTCATTTAATGGAAAAATCCATGTTAGTGGAATTTTGAGGTGTCAAAATTTTGGTTTAACCAAACTTGCATGCTTGCCAAATAAACCCCACAAGTTTGAGTGGAATTTTGAGTGTCAAAATTTGGTTAACTCAAACATGCATGCTTGCCACATAATCCCAAACATTTGAGTGGAATTTTAAGTGTCAAAATTTGGTGATCTCAAATTTGCATAAACATGCAAACATGACTCTTTAAATAGAGTGATCATGGTACATGGAAGGTCTTCTTCTTCTAGGTGAAAAACCTTGAGAAGAACCTCTCACAAACACTCTCTTCATATATACAAAATCCCTCCCAAGTTTAGTCACTCACCGGATTCCACAATCCCGTTCTAAGGCCGGAGGATAGTGTTGAAGACACTAGTGGTGGTTCGAAATCGGTTCGTGAGGAAAAAGAAGTTTGAACTACAAAAGGTTAGTATTCAAATTCATTAAGTTTTAATACTTATGAACATGCTAGTTATTTACTATAATTGATGTTCTAAAAGTGCCTAAGATCCAAATTGCTTCCGCATGTGTTAATATTAACACCATCAATTTCCTCACATATCTCATCATGTTTGTTTATCTTCTATCTTTTTTTTTTATTATTTTCATTTTTCCAACTTTTATTATTTTCAATTTTTCAATTTCCATCACATTATGGATGAATATGGATTTCCATTTTCATCTAATTATTTGTATGTACATTACGAATTGTATTTTGAATAATTTCACAATTGGTTCCTTAGAAGTTTCTTGAGTATCCGCTACAATATCACTATGTGAATCTTTCAGCAACTCAACCTCAACTCCCACTTGCTTCACCTCTAGTTTCTCAGCAACAGTCTTAGGAGTTTCTCGAGTATCTGCTACAACATCACTCTGTGAATTGTTCTGCAACTCAACCTCAACTCCCACTAGATTCATTGTCCCGGTGCTTTTCTTCAATTCTCTTGCAGTCTTTGTGAAGCTAACTCGTTTCTGTTTCCTCATAACGCAGTTCTCACAAGGTCTCATATCAACATATTTCAAACCTTCCAAAAACTCCTTCCGGCATCTTCATTCCTTTGACGCTCATATGTCCAAGTCTATTGTGCCATATACTTCAATTTGAAACACTTCAGCAACAGCAGCTTCGTTCATATACCCTGCAATGGTGTATAAAGTTCCAGATTTTGTGCCACGTGCTACCACCATAGCACCCTTCACAATCTTCCACGAACTCTTACAAAACTTTGTTGCATAACCTGTGCTATCCAACTGACCAATAGAGATCAGGTTCTTCTTGAGACTAGGAATATATCTAGCATCCTTTAATGTCCACTAATTTTCTGCCGGAGTTTTTATGCAGACATCCCCTTTTACTTCGATCTTCAAATCTTTGTTGTTGGCAAGATACACATCTCGAAACTTCCAGACTTGAAATTTCGAAACAACTCTTTATTTTGAGATGAATGAAAAGACGCACCTGAATCCAAAATTAGAGATTCAATCGGACTATCCACGCTGAGGATTAGAGCATCCCCAATGTCTTCTGCTAAATGTATCGAATCATCGTCATTCTCTGCTTAAAGTTGAAATCTTAATAAGAACAACACAGTGAAAAACACTTAATCGAGGTTAATATTTTTTGACATTATTGTGATGAGTGTAACTCTCATAGTATGATATCGTAATTGCACACTATGGAGTGTTCATGGGTTGCATTAGGTTTTGTTGAGACATTTTTTAGATCCAGTTCCATTATTTGATTGTAAATTTTCTAAGCTAAGCAACCCTTGTTAAATAATGGAATCAACCCACACCAATGAATATTTGTGTTAGGTTGGGTATGGCCGGGTCATTTGTTTAAATTTTATTTTCAATAGAAATAAAATGTTAATTTATTAAAAAAATCTATCTATTTATTTTAAAACATTGAATTACATTTTTTTATTTCAATCTAAATATATATTTTGAAAAATCACCCTCTAAATACTTCAAAAAATTATTTTAAGAGATTATAGCTTCTCATCCCGCACATGTAAGTAAAAGAGTGAAATCAGTCAAAGGTTCATGAGTTCAATTAGGTTCAGGTTCAGTAGTTCTTCGTTTACTGTCTTTTCAGGGAAAGAAAGGATCAGATCCAGAATAGTTCCAACCGAGCCGAGTTCAGTTCAATCAGTCAAAGAAAGGGTGACGGTTTCTTCTTCTTCTCATACAGCCTATAAGGTGAAAGAGTTCTTCAATCATTTCTTTTCATTTATTTACTTAACTGTCAGTAAAAGTCATTGAGTATAAGGTTACAGAGCAAGGATAATAAATTAATTGAGTTTTTTAAACACCCATGAATTGATTACTTACTTTGGTTGAGTTTCCATAAGACCCTTAACGAGTTTCAAATGTAAATTTTTCAATTAAAAAACCCGTTATCAAACATGGTTCTATTTTTATTGTAAACAATGAAGGAGAACTCGTTACCAAACATGTCCATAATTGCCTTCATTCACAACAAGAATATAAAATATTGAAACGTCATCCTTGTTCATCAACTTTAAATTTAAAGGACCATTGCATTACACTTTAGAACTGGTGTTACTACTAACAACAGATGGTTAACAATAGCTCCCATTGGTGGTTTTCTAAAATATTACTAATAATAAATAATAAAATATACAAGCTTAACATGGTGGTGGTTACCCATTCAAATATAACAATAATATGTTTCTTTAGTTTTAGTGAGTGTAATTGACAATGGAACCTAATTTTACTCATATAAAAGTGGAACAAATCCAGCACAAATATTCTCATATTTACAAAATGTTCTTTGCTACCCTATTTACTAACATCGATGGAAAAATCTTTCGAAACCCACCGATTACAGTAAACATAACAAATGTTCTAAGAAGTCATGATCAGCTCACTATTCACTGCAAATCTGGTGATGATGACTTGGGAGTCCATCATCTCCCACCTTTGAGCAGTTACACTTTTAGTTTTCGACCAAACTTTTGGGGCTCAACACAGTTTCATTGCACCTTCCAGTGGTCTGGCTGGTCGCATTACTTTGATATATACAAGGATGATAGAGATAGAACCAAATGCAACGATACTCTATGTTTGTGGTTAGTGGTTGAACATGGTATTTGTATGTTCAACTATAAAACCAAATTGTATGATATTTGCTACACATGGCCGGCTAAATGAATATAAAAAATCGATATATCCATGAATTGGAGGGTTTTGATTATGATATTATAATAAATCGATATAAATTTGATACGGTGTATAAGTTTTAATGAATTATATTATTAAGATTTGTTAAGGTATTTCAATGCATAAAATACTTATTTATTAATCTCTTCCACTTTGATCGGAATTATTTGGCCTCATTTATCGAAATCTCCCATCATTTTTTCGAACATAAATCAAACTTAAATATGACAAGAATACAAAACCAAATTAACTTTCTTTCTTTTTTTATTAGTTATAAAATTTAAACATCTCATTAGCTTTTAATGTTACGTTACTTGTCTATATTATTTCGATGAAAATGGGTCCGATTTCAATGTTGGCACAGTCTCGATGAATATCATTATTTTTATTTGCTAATCTATTTACTATGGATTTGTCAATTGAATTTATAGCCACCCAATCAAAATAATTCATTTTATAAGCTTGTTCAAATTGACATGATTAGTGTCACGGTCTTACATCAATCGCATAATGGAATTTGTTTATTACGACTCTCAAGTGGTCCGATGGGCGACACTCGCATAATAAACTCAGTTTAGTTTAACCCGCAAATGCTTCCACTAATGAGAAACTGTCGTATTATTACCCCTAAGGATAAGGAAGGATAAGTAGGTAAACAAAGAAATGGTGCAAAACTATATTACCCCTAAGGATATCTAACTATGGTTCATGACCTAAAAGACCTCCAAATGCTATTAAATTATGTGGTAGACCTTATTGTGTGATGTCTGAAGATGTGATGATGTTTGAAAGTTATTGGAACACGTTGATTAGCAAAACCAAGAATTAGAGATAAAATGACCAAAATTCCCCTAGGACTACTTATTTAAATTCAAGGTCTATATGTGCTCCAAATGACTTGCTACTTCTTTTAAGGCCTATTGGTAAGAACAAGGAGTTATGTTCAATGGTTCAAGTTGATTAGAGCAAGCTTGGAACCTAAAGCAAGTTAGGATCAAAGAAACACCTAAAGAATGTTAGGTTATGGAGCCTGCTCCTTATTTATAGCTTGGTCAACGGTTATATCCGGTAAATCTATATTTGGTAAAACTATATATGGTAAAGTTATATCCGGTAAAGCTATATATGGTAAATAGCTATATATAGTAGATGGCTAAATCTGGTAAAGCTATATATAGTAAACTAAACCATAGCTATATTTGAAGATGTACTCTATATTCTCTGTACTCTCTCTTGTTGTACATACCTGAAGTCATCAATAAAAAAAAATCCTTTTAGCCAGAGTTCTCCTTGCACAATTCTCTATCCCATTCTTTGTGTTCATCTAAATCGAGCGTGTGCGTTGTTGTGCGATCCTAACAACTGGTATCAGAGCTAACAACTGGTATTGATCCCAACAAAGGAAACACCTCAAGACACAAAAGTCAAGACCCTTCTAGAATTCTCTAAGGAATTCATTATGAATGTATGACCTTCTAGAACAACCCATGTTTGTTACTACGATGTATTCATATGTTTACGAATGCATGTTATAACTTATGCCTCAAGAAATTATGAACCTTAGAAACTTACAAGAATGAGAATCAAGAACAATATAGCTCCTTTCAAAAACTATAGAGAGAATACTTTATTGAATCCTAGAACAAATGCAAAATCTAAGCAATAGTTGGGTAACATAACCATTACCTCATATACTACAAACTCTGAAAATACTTTACAGGTTCTTTCCTATTATCGATGTTACTCCCTTCCCTGTTTGATGTTAACTTCTTGACAGTAATGGCCTGTTCAGAATGCATCACTGCCTTGTATACAGTCCCGCCATAAGCACATATCTCGTGAAAAGTAATAGTGGCCTCAATTAGATCTTGGGAAGAAATTCTTTCCTTAGGTGGGAAATAGACATCCAAATCCATAGATTTTCTTTCCTTATTTTGCTCCATTTCGAATGGATGTCTCATGCAATATAAGATGATCATAATTAGAACGATAGAAACTCCACCTACCTTAAAAGATGTAGACGATGAATCTCCATTGCAGTTGTCAAGAGGTCCACCACAGAGCCCCTCTTTGTCAATGAATCTACTAGTGGGCATGTTCTGAAAAAAAGTTTTTGAGGGGATCGGATGTCTCACGTTATGCTATATTGCTATGCCATAGCAAAATTAGTAGATTTGTACTCAAAATAGAATGATTGTTCTTCAACTAGGTATACTTTTTACGACTAAAACTTCTATTTCACATTTGTTAAATTTTATTATTCTCTTTCCAACGTTCCTTACATATTAACTAACATTTTGCTGGTCAAGAAAAACACATTAGTTTGATTAAAAAAAAAAAAAAAAAAAAAAAAAAAAAAAAACTCAACAAAAGATCAATTGAGTAACTACTAAATTTATGTAATATATATTATTACAATTAGTAGAACAAAAATATATTTATCCATATAATAATTAAAAAAGATTTTAAAGTAATATTCTTGTCAATTTATCTCAAATTTTATATTATTTTACTTTTTTTATTCTTTTTTACTTTGAATTTATTAAATTTTGTTGAAAAAGTAATTTATGAAAAAACAATACTATGTGAATAAGTGTGACTTCTGAGTAAATTATGGGTACATGAATCACCTAAGATCACATCCTTATAAGAGCGACCGTGAGGATAAGATGACTAAGATATGTTTAAAAGACTTGAAAGTCACTACCTTTACAACCAAGGAGCAGCTTTCTTTATGGTAGCTCAATCATAGGACCACATGGTTAAGCATGCTTTACTTGGAGCAATTATATGTTGGGAGACCTTTTAGAAATTTTCCTAGGATGCATGTGAATGAGGACAAAGTGATAACTATCTAAAAGTAGAGTCATATCAAGTCTTTTTGGAGTTAATATTGCACTCTTATTCACCATTTTCTCATTTATAACCACATTTATTCTACTTTGTGAGCATGAAATCGTTTATTGCGGTCCAACGTGAAAAAAATATGATTTGGCATAAATCGATCTTAATTGTATATTTAATTGAGTTATGTGGTAAAATTTCAGACATTTATGCTAAACCATGTGGGAGTAGCGAATTTGGAAACAAATGGGGGATGACATGGAAATGCTAAATTCACGTTAGCAGTCCAAGTGGGTCATTGACTACCCAATGAGGAACATCCTATGTGTACTACTTATTTCTTTTCAACCCTAAAGGGGAACCCATGCTCAATATAAGAGGAAAAAGAAGACCAAGAGAAAAAGAGCCACATTTTGGGGAGAAAATCGAATTACACAGCAGCAGCTTGTGCTGCAGTGAACTTCTGTGAAACCAGAGAAGAAGAAGAAAACCCTAATCCAGCAGCTGTTGACAGCAGAAGGAAAAGGAGACCAACAAGGATTGATTAGGGCAAAGAGGTGGACGTGAGAGCTCAAGAGAAGGGAACTTTCATTGACGAACGACAACAAACCGGGATAACTCTCTATTTCCTTATTATCTTTCCTTATTCCATCAATTTTACATGATGATGATGCGGATTTCTTCGTTTAATTCAGTTTGTATGGAAAGCTAAACTTAATAGGGGAGGCAAGAGAGTTTTATATAGTTTAACTATGTTGACGATATGATTTTAGTTTATTAAAGAGTTGTTGTTAAAGATTTACATGTATGTTTAATTAGCTACTTTACATACATAGTTGTTCTCTTATTCGGGAGAAGAGAGGGAGCAATGAAATCCTCTTTAATACTCTAGTTCCGTAGCAAGGAGACTTGAAGGGTAATAGAAGGGTTAGGAATAATTCTTCTCCTAGAGCCTTGTTAATAGAAATTACAACGATTATGGAAATAATCACCATTCATGACCCTCGGAAGTGGGCTTGAGAATCTATTAAAAGGAACTAAAATCTACCACAAAACTCAACAACTTATCTATTTAATCTCTCTTAGCCGAACCTTCCTCATTATAGTTGATTTTCTCATCATTTTCTGTTTTTCGACAGCAGCGACACTTTGTTTTAGTTTTGTTTAAATAGTTAAAATCTCCAACACCCATTTGAATGTTACCCAAAAACTCACTTAGTTTCCAGCGATAAAATTAACCAAAAAGATAGGTTCCCTGTGGAATCGATAATTTACTTATTACTTGCTACTTGTGATAGTGTATACTTGCACTTATTCTTGTGAATTTTACATCATTTTATTATATACATCCACAAGCAATCAAGTTTTTGGCGCCGTTGCCGGAGAACCTAATTTGGTTATTTTACTTGTTGTAGATTTTTGTGAGCGGGAGCCAACAAGAAGTCATAGTAAGCTGAGTGTTCCTACTGCTGTATTTACTGCTGAAGAATTGAGTTTACTGCTGCAAAATTCTGTGTATGAACCCACCTACAGGTTTGGAATTTATTTTGGATCCTGAAATAGAGAGAATATTTAGACGAAGGTTGAGGGAGAAAAAGGAAATGACAAAACAGAATATACAGCAAATGGCCCAACTAAATCGGGAGTTTGAAAATCCAGTGATGATGGCTAATCAAGAGAGAATTACTGCCAATGCCATTCATTTAGCAGATGACAGAGAAAGAGCGATCCTAGCATATGCACACCCAGCTTTGGAAGAGCTAAATCTGTGCATCATTATACCCGAAATACAAGCAACCACGTTTGAGCTAAAACCTGTGATGTTTCAAATGCTGCAAACCATTGGGCAATTTCATGGACTACCGTGAAGATCCTCACCTACACCTAAAGTCATTTTTGGTAGTTAGTGACTCATTTCGATTTCAAGGAGTGGATAAAGATGTGATTAGACTGAGCTTATTCCCATATTAATTGAGGGATGGTGCTAAATCATGGTTGAATACCTTAGCACCGGGAACAATTGATTCGTGGAATAGTCTAGAAGAGAAATTTTTTATCAAGTATTTCCCACCCACGAGAAATGCACGGTTCAGAAATGAGATTGTTGCTTTTCAATAGTTTGAAGATGAGACACTAAGTGAAGCTTAGGAGAGATTTAAGGAGATGCTTAGAAAGTGTCCTCACCATGGACTACCTCATTGTATACAAATGGAGACTTTCTACAATGGATTAAATATTGCTACTAAACAAGTAGTTGATGCTTCCGCCAATGGAGCTATTTTGTCAAAGACATACAATGAAGCATATGAGATTTTAGAGAGAATAGCATCCAACAATTGTCAATGGGCCGATGTGAGAAGCAACCCAGGAAGGAAGACTCAAGGAGTACTTGAAGTTGATGCTTTGTCCTCTATCAATGCTCAACTAGCTTCGGTGACTAATATTTTACAAAATCTAGCGTTGGGGCAAGACTCCATGATCAAAGCACCAGTCCATACAGCTGCTGTAATTAACCAGACAGCAGCCGAATCTTGTGTATGTTGTGGAGAGGAACACACCTTTGATCAATGTTCAAGCAATCTGACCTCAATTTTCTATGTCGGGAATCAAGTTAGTCAAGGCAACCCAAAAAATAACCCCTTCTCAAATACTTATAATCCGGGGTGGAGAAATCATCCAAATTTCTCATGGAAGGGACAAGGCTCGTACAACCAACAAATGCCCCTTAAAGCAAATTACCCTCCGGGTTTTGGATTACAAAATCAATTGACATATGGTTCTCAACAAGCCACCACCACCCAAGGGGAAGGAACTAGCCAAGCTCAACACATACTGGGAATATCGCTTTAGAGCCTAATAAAGGAATATATGGCTAAAAATGATGCTGCGATACAAAGTCAACAAGCATCATTGCGAAATTTGGAAGTTCAAGTTGGTCAATTAGCAAATGAGTTACGAAATAGACCTCTTAGTAAGCCTCTACTCCACCCGTTGTGAAGCCTCCTAAAACACAGACATCAGTCAGCAGTGGACAAGAAAGCAAAATATACACACCAACAACTCCTTTTCCACAAAGAATAAAAAAAAAGAAGGAAGAAGCCAACTTTGAGAAGTTCATGGACATATTTAAGGAAATTCACATAAATATACCATTAGTTGAAGCTTTGAAGCAAATGCCAAATTATGTGAAATTCTTGAAGGATGTGCTCACCAATAGAAGAAAGTTTGAAGAATTCAAGGTGGTACCATTGAATGAAGAGTGTAGTGCAATATTGAAAAACAAGATCCTGCTAAAGGAGAAAGACCCCGGTTCAATCACAATTCCAATATCAATAGGAGGGAAGAAGCTAGGTCGACCATTATGTGATTTGGTATCAAGCATTAATCTAATGCCGCTGTCTATTTACAAAAAGTTAAGTATTGGTGAAGCTAGACCAACTACAGTCA
This sequence comes from Cucurbita pepo subsp. pepo, assembly GCF_057944985.1. Lineage (NCBI taxonomy): Eukaryota > Viridiplantae > Streptophyta > Magnoliopsida > Cucurbitales > Cucurbitaceae > Cucurbita > Cucurbita pepo. The sequence continues at coordinate 8,510,550 of NC_141808.1, forward strand.
CTCTTCAACTAGCAGATCGATCTTTCACTTATCCCGAAGGAAAGATTGAGAACATCTTAATTCAAGTTGACAAATTCATATTTCCCGCAAATTTTATCATTTTAGATGATGAAGCCTATCATGATGTTCCAATTATTTTAGGGAGACCATTTTTAAAGACCGAAAGAACATTAGTCGATGTTTACAAAGGAACCATCACATTAAGAATGGGTGACCAAAAAGTTGAATTTAACATCAATGACAGCATGAAATATCCAGCAGTGACAGAAGAATGCTCAGCAGTGTATGAATTGACAGAACAACCAGCGACCGAGGAATGGGATGATGGGGAAAGCGGGTAGGAAGAAGACAGCAGCTGAAATTACAGAATAGAACCGTTACCAGATTTAGGTGAATTTAGCACAGCTTTTGAGTCACTAGAATGTGAGGGAAGAAAGAATTCACCGATGAGACCATCTATTGAGGAAGCGCCGCAGCTGGACTTGAAACCACTACCACCTAACCTTAAGTATGCTTATTTAGGTGACAAGAAGACACTACCCATCATCATCTCAGCGACACTATCCTCGACTCAAGAGGATATGCTCCTAGAAACATTGAAGAAGCACGAGGGGGCGATAGGTTGGACATTGGCGGATATAAAAGGAATTAGCCCTTCACTATGCATGCACAAAATACAATTGAAGGAAGAAAAAGTTAAGTCCATTGAGCAACAAAGACGATTAAATCCCATGATGAAGGAGGTTGTTAGAAAGGAGATTCTCAAATGGCTAGATGCTGGAATAATTTATCCAATTGCAAACAGCAGCTGAGTCAGTCCTATTCAATGTGTTCCGAAGAAAGGAGGGATAACAGTAATGGCAAATGAGAACAATGAGTTGATCTCCACTAGAATAGTGAATGGATGGAGAATTTGCATGGATTATAGAAGGCTAAACAAAGCGACACGTAAGGATCATTTTCCTTTACCATTCATTGATCAAATGCTTGATAGGCTTGCTGGAAAGTCACATTATTGCTTCTTGGATGGTTATTCGGGATACAATCAAATTACAATCAGTCCAGAAGATCAAGAGAAAACTACATTCACATGCCCATATAGAATTTTTGCCTTTAGACGAATGCCCTTTGGACTATGTAATGCTCCAGCGACATTTCAACGTTGCATGATGGCCATTTTTATAGATATGGTAGAAACATTTATGAGATATTCATGGATGATATTTCGGTTTATGGAGAATCTTTTGAGACTTGTTTGTGCAATTTAGGGAAGGTTCTACAAAGATGTGAAGAGAAGAATCTTGTACTGAATTGGGATAAATGTCATTTTATGGTCAATGAGGGAATAGTGTTAGGCCACAAGATCTCAAGAAGAGGAATAGAAGTTGATAGAGCCAAGATAGAAGCTATTGAAAGATTGAATCCACCTACGTCAGTTAAAGGTATAAGAAGCTTTTTGGGCCATGCAGGGTTTTATAGGAGGTTTATTAAAGATTTCTCCAAGATTGCAAAACCATTGTGTAGTTTGTTGGAGTCAAATAGAAAATTCGTTTTTGACAAACAATGCATGACTGCCTTCCAAGCATTAAAGACAGCGCTGACCACAACTCCTATAATGTCAACACCCGATTGGAATTCACCATTTGAGTTGATGTGTGATGCTAGTGGCCATGCTGTGGGGGCAATGTTAGGACAGAAAAAGGGGAAGGTACTTCATCCTATCTATTATGCCAGCAAAACGTTGAATGAGGCTCAAGTGAATTATACAACAACTGAAAAAGAATTGTTGGTCGTAGTATTCGCTGTTGAAAAGTTCAGAGCTTATTTATTTGGAGCGAAGGTGAAAGTGTACACTGACCACGCAGCAATCAAGCACCTAATGATGAACCGAATGCCAAGCCAAGATTAATTAGATGGATTCTACTGTTACAAGAGTTCGAGATAGAAATCGTGGACACGAAAGGAGCTAATAACCATGTAGCAGATCACTTATCTAGAATGGAGAACATGGAAGAAAAGGTCAATAGCAAAGAAATTGATGATGCATTTCCGGATGAACAGCTGCTTGGGATAAACAGCAGTAGCAGCAGCTACAGCAGTAGCAGAATGACAGCAACTCCATGGTATGCAGACATAGCAAAATTTTTTGCTTGTGCCATCATACCCGAAGAGAAAAATTATCAACAAAGGAAGAGGTTTTCCATGAATCCAAAAGTTACATTTGGGATGAACCAAGGTTTGAATTAGGGCTTGGATGGAGTCACACATTAACCTAGTATTAGCATCTACTCCACCCGCTGGGGGTGTAGCTTCAGGTGCGACTTGGAGTGGTAGGGTAGGCTGGGGTGGAGGTTCTACTTGTTGTGGAGGCTCTACTGGTGGTGGAGGCTCAGCTTGCAGTGGAGCTAGAGGAGGTAGCTCAACTGGTGGTAAGACTGGGGGCGGTGTAACTGTTACTGACCCAGTCTCTGATCTTTCTTGAGGTGGGCCCTCTACTGCCACACCTCGTCCTACTTCTCTTCGACGGGGTCGCCCCCATCCTCGTCTTCCTCTTCCTCTTCCCCTTTCTCTTCCTCGTCCTCGTCCTCTAGGCATGGTTCTATAAACCAATATAAGGTTGCTTAAGTCTAAGGCCTTAATACTATGCATATACATAAATAACAATACACACACTATACAATACATCGTAACGCCAAAGAAGTAAACATTCATCATGCTAAACATCATATCATACCACCAACAAAATTACTCAGCATGCAACATATGACATCATACTCTTAAATACTAAATACGTGAAATATCACAACCATTTCAGTAATGTCCACATAAAAAAATGCATGCGAGTTTTAAAACGTTTCTCTTTTCTTATCTTATGCAAGGCGTACTTGACGGTGTCGGGGCATCGACATTTGGACCGTGGAGTGTGCCAAGCCTACATCGTAGGCTAGTCTATAGAATCTAAAACCTAGAGCTCTGATACCAACTGTAACGACCTTAAATTTCCACATATCTAGAGTCGCCACTAACGAATCATGCAAATCTCTAATGAAGAATAAAAATCTAAGAATGCTAATCTTTATTAGCGGAAAAATTTAAAACTTCAAAACATTGGAAAACATTGCCGGACTTACGTGTTTCAAACATCATGCTGGAGTTCAAAAAGATAAAAAAAAAACGATTACAAATTAAATAATATAAATGAATGAAATGCAAATGCCCTATCCTAACCAAGACTAGGAATTTTAAATATGCAACTATCCTATGCACGCGCCACAGTCTCTGATCACGACGCCACCGTTAACCATACATGGGAGTCTTGCCTTTACCTGAAAAACAATATGGCACACGGCCTGAGTATTTCGAAGAAATATTCAGTAAGTGACCCCACTATAGGGGTCATGCTATTGCAAACACATGCAATCATGAATTAGGGACCTATCTCTAATCATCTTAGGGGTGGCCTCCAGTCTCAGACAAATTGGATTTGTAGTACTTCCCTACACTCGACTCACACATACGAGTGTGAATCCCCAGGGCGCTCGCACACCCCCTGGACCCTCTGGTCCAGTTAATATATAGCGACGTCCGGAGGTCAGCGGAACCCCATAGTGTCATGCGCCTCATGAACACCCTCATCCGTGCGCATTTGCACCTATGCGCATTCACGCTCATCATAAGGTGCACGTCCGCACTCATCATCTCTAGGGGAAGTAGCCCTATGCTTATGAACATACAATATGCATGAGGTTCCTCTAAATCCATCGTAATGTCTCTTCTGACACAACCCTCTAGTCTCATCTCTTTGTTACTCTAGGTAACACATGCTCGTGGGTATTTATATTAATATCATATTAAAGCTCTTAGGGTTGTGTCCTATGTCGATCTAACGACATGATGCAATATGGCACTCATCATCATCTAGCATGCTCAATATGGAAACCATCATCATATTAAGGTAAACATCATGCAATCATCATACTCATCATATTGCCACAAAGTGCGTCAAACATATCAAGTACATCATTCATCAAAATATGTATATACTACACATATCATCAAGCATCGTAATCCACACATCATCATAACTCATACAATTTTTTAGCCTATCCTATAGTAAGGCCACTTACTTGGTTGGCCTTGGCCGAAGTACTCCCTAAATAGATAAACGTAAGTTCCCATTCCGTAAGAGCTGCTTCCTACGTCACTGGGGTTTGTTTTCTATCACACCGTTCACCACTTTCTGATAGTATTTCACAATTAATTTCCCTATAATTCAATAAATGTGAAATACGGCTCTAAAACAGCCTCGGATACCTTAATCGGGACGGAAAACAGATCTGGGAGGGTCGAAACAGTGGAAACCGGGTTGAAAAAAGATGAGCCGAGCCGAACAGCCGCTGGAGCCGCTAGAGCGTCGCTGGAGGGAGCCTGAGCTATTTACGCCGCACCGAGCCGAGCCGAGGGACTGCTAGCGCTGCTATGTGACACGTGGCAGCAGTAGAGCGAGCCACGTCGTGTGGTAGCGTCCGGTCAAAGCGCGGGTCGCAGTCTGGTTTAGGTCGTGGTCTGGGTCGCGGGCTGCGGAGGCTACTAGGCCAAGACTATCGTTGGGCCTCGGCTTATTGGGCTGGGCCAAAAGTTTTTTTTTTTGGGTTACAGGCCGGCTTGATTGGACCGATGGTCTGGTCTCGGGTTAGTTCAACTAAATCGTAGCTTCTGGGCTGATTTGAGGTTTGGGCCGCTGTAGTTGGGCTTGGCCGAAGGCAGAGGCCAAGGGAAAGAATGGGCTGACTCTCTCAGGTTTTTGGTTCAAGTTGACCCGAATCCGTGGACTGATGGTTTTAATATAACACATGCGGAAGCAATTTGGATCTTAGGCACTTTTAGAACATCAATTATAGTAAATAACTAGCATCTTCATAAGTATTAAAACTTAATGAGTTTAGATACTAACCTTTTGTAGTTCAAACTTCTTTTTCCTCACGAACCAGTTTCGAACCATCACTAGTGTCTTCTCCACTATTCTCCAGCCTTAGAACGGGATTGTGGAATCCGGTGAGTGACTAAACTTGGGAGGGATTTTGTACATGTGAAGAAAGTGTTTGTGAGAGGTTTTTTCTCAAGGATTTTCACCAAGAAGAAGAACACCATCCATGTACCATGATCACTCTATTTAAAGAGTCATGTTTGAGATTATGTGGCAAGCATGCATGTTTGAGTTAACCAAATTTTGACACTCAAAATTCAACTCAAACTTGTGGGGTTTATTTGGCAAGCATGCAAGTTTGGTTAAACCAATTTTTGACACCTCAAAATTCCACTACCATGGATTTTCAATTAAATGAAGTCAACATTTTGACTTTCTTCCTTTTAATTCAACAATTTATTTGAATAATGAATTTCAAATTAAAGTAACATTAAATGATTAATTAAACTATTTAATTAATTCAAATGCCAATCCCAATCAATTCCGACACATAATTGATTAAGATATTTAAATCTTATTTAAATATCTCAGATCCTCTCTTTTTGTTTAATGCGGTTAAATATATCGTATATATGTAGTGCATATTCCCTAATTTGAATTCGAACTCACTCGTCACACTATTCTATGGTTTAGTTCGATATGAGCTAGTAGAGGGACCTAATGGACCTATAGATCATGGGCTTCAACCATCCAAGATTAACGGGTTAAACTCATTAACCTTGTAAACCAACATTCGTTAACTACTAGGACACTCCACTATAGCCTAGTAGTTGCACTCCCCTCACTATAGATATATTTTTGAACATTTGATATAACCATATTTAATAAGTCGATCCTTCACAGGTTGTTCGTAACTAGAGCTGGGTCAATTTACCGTTTTACCCCTAAAGTTACTTCTTGTTTCTTATGTCTCACTGATCCTCTAATGAATAATTGATTTATGGTCCAACCAGTAAACCGAATCCCTCTCAAGCTAATGAGAGGGTGGGGCCCCTTGTTCAAGACCTGAAGTCAGTGTTTAAGGGAACTACCTCTCTTCTATCCTTGAAAGTGGGTAGGAGTGAATTCCATCTTGCACCCCACGTCCCCAGCCATTCACCCAGTCTTACCCCTGAAATGGGAGGCCTATTGAGTCGGTGAACTAGAGCCACTCTCACCCATGCAAATCTAAGGATAATTCCGAACAAACAGGAGTTCATGGTTAGCTCAGGATTAAAACCGAGTTACCTAGGTTATCGAATGAAAAGAAAAATCAGTCTCAACAGTAAACGACATTATAAAGTGAGAGTGGTTTTCTTCATGGTCCGATCTTATGCAATACTCAATGCATAGGACGCCCCCACTCACATGTCTCCACATGTACAATTTTGTGATCTCATTGTTTATATCATATACAAAAGTGGGCCGCATCCATAGTGTCCCCAGAATAAGGTACTCAGCCTTATCCTTATACTATAGATCATTTTGACTATATATACTTGAATTTGATTCACTCTTATGTCTCTACATATAGTTCAAGTAATCATACTATAGCCAGAGTGTTGTTAGTTTATTGGATTTAGATTAATGATCGTAAAGTTCACTTTATTCAATAACAATCTTTACTGAATAAACAACAATAATAACTTTATTGAAAATAGAATATGTTTTTGTTTACAAACTATGAGTTTTAGGACATAAAACCCAACAAACTCCCACTTGGACTAAAACTCTAGTGGGGTTTTATAACGTTGAGTAGAGAGAAATACAATAAACTAGGGTATCACATACTCATGCATTTTCTCTCACTGGCGCTAGATTACATAACTCGTAGTCCTAGACTCACTAGGTGCCCTTCAAACACTTTAGCTGTGAGGGGCTTTGTAAATGGATCAGCAATGTTGTGCTCTGAAGCTATCTGTGTGACGATCACATCTTCTCGTTGCACAATCTCCCTTATGAGATGATATTTGCGCTCAATATGTTTTCCTCGCTTATGGCTTCTTGGTTCTTTTGAATTTGCAACTGCTCCACTGTTATCACAATAAAGAGTGACAGGAAGATGCATATTTGGAACGACTTCCAAATCAGTTAAAAACTTCCTAAGCCATACAGATTCTTTCGCTGCTTCACAAGCAGCAACATACTCAGCCTCCATGGTGGAATCAGCAATGCAACCTTGCTTTATGCTTCTCCATATTATTGCTCCTCCATTCAGAGTGAAGACAGATCCTGATGTCGATTTCCTCGAATCTACATCGGTCTTAAAATCTAAGTCAGTGTACCCTGTAAGGATCAGATCCTTAGCACCGTAAATTAGCATATAGTCCCTCATTCTCCTAAGATACTTGTGAATATTCTTAACGGCAGTCCAATGAACATGTCCTGGATTGGACTGATATCTGCTGACAATTCCCACAGCATAGCATATGTCGGGTCGGGTACATAGCATGGCATACATCAGACTACCGACCGCTGATGCATAGGGAATGTGTCTCATATCCTCAACTTCTTGAGGTGTCTTAGGACTTTGTTCCTTCGACAAATAAACTCCATGCCTGAAAGGTAATAATTCTTTCTTGGAGTCCTGCATCTTATATCAAATCAACATTTTGTCGATGTACGATGCATGAGACAATGCTAGTGTATTGTTCTTGCGATTCTGAACAATTTGGATTCCAAGAACAAACTGAGCCTCTCCCAAATATTTCATTTGGAATTGTGTCGCTAGCCAATGCTTAATGTCAGTAAGAAATCCCACATCATTTTCAATGAGTAGGATATCGTCAACGTACAACACCAGGAAAGCTACTGTAGAGTTGACACTCCTTTTATAAACACAAGGTTCGTCAACATTCTGTTTAACCAACTTGATTAACAACTCTTGTTGTTTTTTTAGTAGCTTCTTTTGAAATCTCACTTAATACTAGTTTGCTACGAGGTTGATGATTTCTTACGTGGTCTTCCTCTAAGAATGTAGCGTTTGTTGATACAAACACTCTATTTTCTTGAGGGTCATAAAACAAACCACCTTTCGTCTCTTTGGGGTATCCTACGAATAGACATAATTTTGAACGACGTTCTAATTTCTTGGAGTTTTGCAACAACACATGTGCTGGACATCCCCAAATTCTGAAGTGACGTAAACTACCTTTACGCCATTTCCATAACTCATAATGTGTTTCTGAAACACTCTTAGTAGGAACCATGTTCAAAATGTATGTAGCAGTCTCCACTGCATATCCCCAAAACGAATCGGGTAATTGAGCGAAACTCATCATAGACCAAACCATGTCTAATAGAGTTCTATTTCTCCTTTCTGATATACCATTTTGTTGAGGCATACCAGGGGCTGAGAGTTGAGACCTTATTCCATGTTCTATCATATAGTTCTGAAATCTTAAGTCCATGTGCTCTCCTCCTCGATCTGATCGAAGTGTTTTAATAGTTTTACCTAATAGATTCTCAACCTCAGTCTTATACTCTCTGAATTTTTCAAGAGCTTCGAACTTGTGACGCATTAGGTAAAGATAGCCATACCTTGAATAATCATCAATAAAACTGATGAAATATTCATACCCTCCTCGTGCTTTGACATTCATTGGACCACAAAGATCTATGTGCACGAGTTCTAAGGTTTCTTTGGCTTTATAACCTTTTTTGGAAAATGATCGTTTAGTCATTTTACCCTCAAGACAAGACTCACATGTAGGTAAAGAGTTGTCTTCTAACTTATTTAGAAGTTCTCTTTTAACCAATCTCTCAATCCTATTGAGATTAATGTGGCCTAGTCTTAAGTGCCAAAGATAGGTATTAGGAGAAATCTTTTGTCGTTTATTTTGAGTTTCGCTCGGTTTTAACATATATAAGTTGTTTTCTAGTTTTGTAGAACAAATATGAATACCACTTTTGCAAATGAACACTTCATTGATTTTAAAAGATACTTTATACAATTGTTCTAATAAACAAGAGATAGATATTAGATTTCTTTTCATTTCAGTAACAAAAAGTACATAATCTAATATAATGAATCTATCTCCAAAAAACAACTTTAAATTTTCTACTGATCTTGCTAAGACAACCTCTCCTGTTCCAACCCTGAGTGTTATCTCGCTGTCCGCAAGCATTCTCGAGGAGCTAGTTTCCTGGTAAAAAGAACAAATATGATTAGTCGCCCCTTAATCTAGTATCCAAGTTGAGTTGTCATACTCTACTAAACATATTTCTACAACGAGTAAATCATATTTACCTTGTTGTGTCTTTTCGGCTTTCTTCTGTGCAAGGTATTTTGGGCAGTTTCTCTTTTAGTGCCCGTTTTCATTGCAATGGAAACATTTTCCTTTATCTGCTTTTTGAACCTTGTGTTTGCGGTTAGTAGGAATCTTATTTTTCCCTTTACCCTTCTTCTTCATCAAAACACTTTTAGAAGTTGAAGGTCCAAACTTATTTTTTGGAGGATGATCCTCGTTTTAATTTCTTGGAGATAGCAACATTTGCTTCTCCTGTTTGTCCCTTGTTCGTTAAGAGGGAATGATAAGTCTGTAGCTCATTGAGAAGAGCAGTCAAGTTATATTCTATTTTGTTCATTACCACATTGGTGTGGAATTGGAAGAAGCTCTTCGGAAGAGACATCATGATAAAACTGACTTGACTCTTCTCATCTATGACAGCTTCATTTTCTTCTACCACATTGAAATGGACCATCATGTCAAGGACATGTTCTCTAACTGAGGTCTCTTCTTTCATACGGCAGTTGTAAATGTATTTTATGGCTTCATGTCTAAGGGAGAAGGACGGTTGTCCAAACATCCCTTTTAGAGATTCCATAATCTCTTTTGCAGTACCCATAACATCATGTTTCTTAGCCAAAACATCAGATATGCTGGCTAGAATGTACACTCGGGCTTTGTCATTTGCTTTTATCCATCTGTCATATGCATCCCGAACTGTTTGGTTTGCATTTGAGCTGGGGTTTGGAGGACACTCCTCAGTTAAAACAAACTTTAAATCATCAATGACCAGTATTATATTTAGGTTTGATTTCCAAGTTGTGTAGTTGTCGCCGTTTAATTTCTCAGAAGCGAGTAATTGTACTATTGAGTTTGTCATGCTGTTATATAAAGAAAATTCTATTAGTGATTTGACTTAATCCTGTTTAATCCAACCAGTTTTAGCAAATGTAATAATGTACCCAAATCATTATTAATTTGCAACGATACTTTAGTGAGTTAGAGAAATTGCTACCGAGGGGCAGTCAATCACTCATTCACTAAACCAAGACATCTTGACTTAAACACTAATTCCAGAATAACTCTTGTTTCTATAGTGTTTTAGTTATCGTTATTTTGGTCAAGAATATACTAACTCTTAGTAATTCTTCGCAAGTGTGACCAACCAATTTCAGACCTCAAAGATCGGTCCCAACAACGCTATCGAATGAAAAAGCCAAAGTTGGGAATGGACCTAAGAAATCCTATCCATTTCTGGAGTTTGCGTTGTTTCGACTCCCATGTTACGACCCTCCGAATGGGTAGTTGCTCTAGGGCAACATGCAGGCGGAACATGTGAATCCCACGGTGCAACCTAGTGGTGGAGACCATAGGACGTGTTGACTTCCTTCTCCCACTTACTATAAATACTTTCTCTATTCACCTTGTTATTAACTCATGCAAATACCTTCCGAATGGAGGACGCTCCCAGGGCGACACGAGGCCGAGCATGAATCTCACGGTGTGAATTTTTCAGAGAGCGTGAAAAGGAAAATGATGTATTTCATATACCTTTTTCCTCCCACTAAGTATTTTAGACGGTTGGGTATACTCATTACTTAGGTATATTCTTGCTAATTAAATATAACCTAAGTCTAGGTGATTTTTCCAAAACATACATCACTCAAGCATGCTCATAAAACTGGGCTAACTAAGCTCAAGTACTGGTCCGATCTCCAGGTAGTAGGTGTTCCGTAAACCATCAACTTAAGTACCTCTAGCCTTAGACAAGATCGTGCCAGGTGAGCTTTCTTGTGAGCACAATTTTACAAGACATCGACCTATTTTAACTATTAAAATTGATCGTGCTCGGTTCTTAACCCTAAGTGAGCATGCACTTATCTTTATTATAGATTTTAACGTCTATCTCGTTTTATGACGTTGAAAATAACCTGTAACATGCATCTAACATGCTTTATATAACAATTATATAATCATCCATTCCATGTAATAATATAACAATTTATATCTATCACTCATGGAACCCTAAACATGCATACTATACATTGTAACACTTATAACACACTTGGAATGCATGAAACATGCTTAGCCTATGGTGGGATTTTAAATCTATATGACATACTTTATGCATATACATGTTCTATTTAATTAAAACATACATTCATAATGCATAATTAATTAAACACACTAAAGTGGGTTGGTTTTGGCATTTTAAAGCAAGCAATTAACTAAATTATTACATTAATAATTAAAAATAACTTGAGCCGCTCTCGAGGACCACGAACTGGGCGAACCAACCCTTAAAAATGTTGAATCGGACCCCAACGGCAGAAAAAACACACGAACCACCTCTTCTATCTTCTTCGGTTCTATTTGTTATCTCTTCCATTTTCGATCAATGACAACCTAAAATGGACTCTAATGACTCCATAATTATTACAGATCTTTTTTCATTCATTAAAGCTCATACACATTAGGCTTATTACAATAATTGTATCAAATGAAAGCATAAAAGAAAATGCCAAAACCAAAACTATCCACTTTAGCAACCACAAATTTCATTCATGAAATTGTACCCACCATGATCAAATTAATGTAAATAAAGTGCCTAAAACTTGCTCTGATACCAATTGATGGTGTTAATATAACACATGCGGAAGCAATTTGAATCTTAGGCACTTTTAGAACATCAATTATAGTAAATAACTAGCATCTTCATAAGTATTAAAACTTAATGAGTTTAGATACTAACCTTTTGTAGTTCAAACTCCTTTTTCCTCACGAACCAGTTTCGAACCATCACTAGTGTCTTCTCCACTATTCTCCAGCCTTAGAACGGGATTGTGAAATCCGGTGAGTGACTAAACTTGGGAGGGATTTTGTATATGTGAAGAGAGTGTTTGTAAGAGGTTTTTTCTCAAGGTTTTTCACCAAGAAGAAGAACACCTTCCATGTACCATGATCACTCTATTTAAAGAGTCATGTTTGCATGTTCATGCAAATTTGAGATCACCAAATTTTGACACTTAAAATTCCACTCAAATGTTTGGGATTATGTTGCAAGCATGCATGTTTGAGTTAACCAAATTTTGACACTCAAAATTCAACTCAAACTTGTGGGGTTTATTTGGCAAGCATGCAAGTTTGGTTAAACCAAATTTTGACACCTCAAAATTCCACTAACCTGGATTTTTCCATTAAATGAAGTCAACATTTTGACTTCTTCATTTTAATTCAACAATTAATTTGAATAATGAATTTCAAATTAAAGTAACATTAAATGATTAATTAAACTATTTAATTAATTCAAATGCCAATCCCAATCAATTCCGACACATAATTGATTAAGATATTTAAATCTTATTTAAATATCTCAGATCCTCTCTTTTTGTTTAATGCGGTTAAATATATCGTATATATGTAGTGCATATTCCCTAATTTGAATTCGAACACTTCGAAATCACTCGTCACACTGTTCTATGGTTTAGTCCGATATGAGCTAGCAGAGGGACCTAATGGACCTATAGATCATGGGCTCCAACCATCCAAGATTAACCGGTTAAACTCATTAACCTTGTTAACCAACATTCGTTAACTACTAGGACACTCCACTATAGCCTAGTAGTTGCACGCCCCTCACTATAGATATATTTCTGTCCATTTGATATAACCATGATTAGTAAGTCGATCCTTCACAGGTTGTTCGTAACTAAAGTTGGGTCAATTTACCGTTTTACCCCTAAAGTTACTTCTTGTTCCTTATGTCTCACCGATCCTCTAATGAACAATTGGTTTGTGATCCAACCTGTAAACCGAATCCCTCTCAAGCTAATGAGAGGGTGGGGCCCCTTGTTCAAGACTTGGAGTCAGTGTTTAAGGGAACTACCTCTCTTCTATCCTTAAAAGTGGGTAGAAGTGAATTCCATCTTGCACCCCACGTCCCCAGCCATTCACCCAGTCTTACCCCTGAAATGGGAGGCCTATTGAGTCAGCGAACTAGAGCCACTCTCACCCATGCAAATCTTTGGATATTTCCGAACAAATAGGAGTTCATGGTTAGCTCAAGATTAAAACCGAGTTACCTAGGTTATCGAATGAAAAGAAAATCAGTCTCAACAGTAAACGACATTATAAAGTGAGAGTGGTTTTCTTCATGGTCCGATCTTATGCAATACTCATTGCATAGGACGCCCCCACTCACATGTCTCCACATGTACAATTTAGTGATCACATTGTTTATAACATATACAAAAGTGGGCCGCATCCATAGTGTCCCCAGAATAAGGTACTCAGCCTTATCCTTATACTATATATCATTTTGACTATATATACTTGAACTTGATCCACTCTTATGTCTCTACATATAGTTCAAGTAATCATACTATAGCTAGAGTGTTCTTAGTTTATTGGATTTAGATTAATGATCGTAAAGTTCGCTTTATTCAATAACAATCTTTACTGAATAAACAACAATAATAACTTTATTGAAAATAGAATATGTTTTTGTTTACAAACTATGAGTTTTAGGACATAAAACCCAACATGGACCTTGTCTTCCTTACCCGACTGCGGTCGATATTCCGGCGAGTTTTCTCTCTCCTTCCCGCGACGTTTCTGTTGCCGATTTCGGTCCTCATTCTTCCTCTTCCTCTTTATTTGTCGTCCTTCTTTCTTTTCTTGGAGTTTTGCGGCCTAAAGGTTCCTAAAACCACATATCCAAGAACGATTAGGAAATACCCAATTTTCCGACCTTAGTTACCGACGACGACGTTTAGGAAAAAGCACAAAACGCACCTTGAGTTATCGTGCTTTCGTTAGGGATCCTTCTCGTGGCGGTAACAGGTCGTTTGGTGTTGGTTTGAGGGTGGTTTGAGGGTTCGTCGGAGAAACTGGACACTCACCGACTTTTTTTTTCTTTTCCAAAATCTCTCTCTCTCTCGTAGTTTTCTGTCTTTTCTCCCTTTGTAGGTATCCTGATGGTGCTGGGAGTCGTGGGCTAAAGGATGGCCATGTTGTGGCCGTTGTTTCGCGTGGGTTCCGCGAAACTCGGCGGTCGCCGGAAAACTCGCGAGTTTTTCGGCGACTAAGTTTTTTTTTTTCGTTTTCTTGTTTTCTCATTTTTTTTTTCTTTCTTTCCCGGGTCGTTACACTTGAGGCGAATGCAACTAAATGAATTGGAAGAATTCAGGTACCTAGCCTATGAAAATGCTAAGATGTACAAAGAAAAAACAAAAATGTGGCATGACAACAAAATTAGGCCCAAAGAATTCTACAAAGGACAAAGAGTGTTGCTATTAAACTCAAGGCTGAAGTTATTCCCTTGTAAAATTAAAATCAAGATGGTCTGGTCCATTTATAGTTGAAGAAGTCACTCCCTACGGGGCAATAATGATAAAACATGGAGACGAAAGGAGATCTTTCACAGTGAATGGACAGAGACTGAAGCCATATTTGGTGGAGAAGTAAAAAGAGGCATTGCCTCTTTAAGCTTAAAAAGCTGAAAAATAAAACATTTTGGAGCAAACGGGAGCTGACAAGAAACGGTAACAGGTGACAAACTCCCGGGAAGCCAAGTTAGTTTTTCTTCTCCTTTTATTTATGCACTTTTAATTGTTTTGAAATAGTTATCTTCACTTATCTTAGAATGATAGTTTTTTTTAGATGTTATTTTACATTTTTATCATGAATGACTCGCATGCCCCAAGAAAGTAGCTAATTTTTTTTTTTTTTTTTTTTTTTGTAGATGAATTAGGTGGATTCTGATGTGGTTAACCAGGCTAATTTCAAAGTAGTAAGGAGGTTAATTACATTTTGTACATACTAAGTTGTGATTAGTGTCAAAGTTATTCTTTTTCGGTGTATGTTGCCATGAAGTACCGCGTTCTTCCTCATTTGCATGAATTTGATCTAATTTGTGTGCGCTTTCTCACGAAACCTCAAGTCAAAACACCAACACAAAAAGATGACATCAATTGATATTAAACAAGAAAAAGGAAAACTTTGAAAAAAAAAAAAATTATAGCAATCTGCTGCATTAAAAAAAAAAATTTGGCAGCAGTCTGCTGTATTCAGACTGCTATGTTATATATAATAAAAAATAAATAAACTACTGTCCTACCCAAAGTACAGCAGCCTGCTGTCGAAATGACAGCAGACTACTTTTAGAAAAAAAAAAAAAAAATACAAACTGTTATCTGTTCTTGACAGCAGACTACTGTAGTTGCATACAGTAGCCTATTTTCCTTTGTGTAAAAAAAAATAAATAAATAAAAAATAAATTACTTCCCCAAGAAGTCATCCTTTGTGTTATATACAAACTACTTCCACGAGAGATAACAATTCACTTTCAAACTTACAAGCAACAAGGATAAAAAAAAAAAAAAAAAAAAATAGCTTGCAACCGACAATCATGGCACCGAGAAAAAGAGGGAACAAAATGGTGCGAGGAAAGGAAGAAGTGCAGCAAGATGAAGTGCAAGAAATAAATCAAGATCTCTTTCTAACGGGCACCGGTTCGAAATGAAAAGAAAAGGACAAGAACAAAATGGAGAACCTCCCAACACAAAAAGGAATATTCGCAAACGAGGAGGCGTACAACAAATATGAACTCTTCAAGTCAAGAGTAGTGTTGGTGGAAAGAAGGTTCCCAACATTTTACCTTACATTCCCGAAGTCCTTTCTTAACGTCATCAACGATCTAGGGTGGGAGATGTTCTGTCACAAAAGGGAACAAGCTATAGTGCCGATAGTGAAGGAGTTTTACGCACATATTGATCAAGTGGAAGGGTACACAACATTAGTAAGAGGAAAAATAGTTGATTGGAGCCTTAAAGCCATCACCCAACTGTTTCACCTACAATCTTTTGAGTATGCCACCTTCAACGAAATGGTGCTAGCTCCGTCGGATGATCAACTTGAGATGGCCTTGAAGATGGTAGCCATAGAAGAAACACGGTGGCAACTCTCGAGAGGAGGAGCAAGGACGATAATAGCAGCAGACCTCAACCCCGAAGCGAAAGTTTGGGCTGCCTTCGTAAAAACCAACTTACTACCCACTACACATGATACTACATTGTTAGCTGACAGAGTTTTACTTTTGTATGCAATCATAATGAATTTGAGCATCGATGTGGGCAAGATTGTAGCGGATGAGATTGTCAAATGTGCAAGTAAGAAAATGGGGAGGCTGTTTTTTCCACAGCTGATAACCATGTTGTGCCTGGAGGCTGCAGTCCCTTCTGATGAGGAAGAAGAAAGACTTGAGGCAAGGAATTTGATGGACTACATAGAAACCCATAGGGATGGCGCCAGCAGTGGCAAAAGGAGGGACAGTAGAGTAACAGACGATATGGATCAACTGCTAAAACAACAAGAGGCTTTACATAGTTGGTGTGAAAACAGTGAAGGGAGTTGTAAGGCGTATTGGTCTTATGTCAAAAAGAGGGATGAGGAAATACATAAAGCCTTAAGAACCAAGTCCAAAAATTTAGCATTCCCAAGTTTTCCAGACGAAATTTTTAAAGAGTGGAGCCGCAAAGAATCATCGCATGTAGTAGAGGAGGAAGAGAACACTTCCTCTAATGATGCCTAAAATCAAGGAAATTCTCTTACCACACCTTTTATAACCTTGCTGTCTGATTTACGTTGCTACCTGATCTAGAAGCATGCATCCTTATGTTGTGTTTGTTTTGTTGTATTGACTGCATATAATTTTGAATCATGCTCATGCATGCAACCTAGAAGCATGAAGTTCTAGAAAGGGTAATAGATCATGCATATTTTGTTTCATATGTAGTCATGATGTCTTGTGCAAGAACTAGGGATGTATTGTCAAATGCTTTATGGATAAATAAAACAGTAAAGGTGAGCGGTGTGTTTTTGAAAAAAAAAAAAAAAGTTATCCTTATTGTTCAGGTGAGTTGCATCACAAATGTGGCCACACTGAAAACTACAGGATGCTAGCAAAAGAGTCGAGCTAAGGGAGAATGAGTGTTAGCCTATATAGTCATCCCTTGAAGACTTAGGTGATTTGCACCACAAGTGGAGGCACCCAGAGAATAGGGGGATGACTTGAAGGATTCTTGGGAGAAAAAAAAATGTAGAAAGTTAATCAAATAAATTATGAAGCCAAGTCACAAAAGCAAAGGTAAAGGCATAGTAATCATTTTAGAAGTGTTTTGGGGAATACGGTGGAAGTTATGAATGTGTTACTTTTTTTCTTGTAAGATTTGGTGACAAGTGTAGGGTGAAATGTGGGGAAAAAACTAATTTTAGGAAGGAATATAAAGAATGTGATCTAAATCATGTCTTTGATGAATACTCTACAAACATTTTGTTAATGAGAAAAAAAGGGGAGAGTGGAGAGAATGATTGCTCAAGGATGAGCAATATTTTAAGTTTGGGGGTGTGATAACTATCTAAAAGTAGAGTCATATCAAATCTTTTTGGAGTTAATATTGCACTCTTATTCACAATTTTCTCATTTATAACCCCATTTATTCTACTTAGTGAGCATGAAATCGTTTATTGCGGTCCAACGTGAAAAAAATATGATTTGGCATAAATCGATCTTAATTGTATATTTAATTGAGTTATGTGGTAAAATTTCAGACATTTATGCTAAACCGTGTGGGAGTAGCGAATTTGGAAACAAATGGGGGATGACATGGAAATGATAAATTCACGTCAGCAGTCCAAGTGGGTCATTGACTACCCAATGAGGAACATCCTTTGTGTACTACTTATTTTTTTTCAGCCCTAAAGGGGAACCCATGCTCAATATAAAAGGAAAAGAAGACCAAGAGGAGAAGAGCCACATTTTGGGGAGAAAATCGAATTACACAGCAGCAGCTTCTGCTGCAGTGAACTACTGTGAAACCAGAGACGAAGAAGAAAACCGTAATCCAGCAGCTATTGACAGCAGAAGGAAAATGAGACCAACAAGGATTGATTAGGGCAAAGAGGTGGACGTGAGAGCTCAAGAGAAGGGAACTTCCATTGACGAACGGCAACAAACCGGGATAACTCTCTATTTCCTTATTCCATCAATTTTACATGATGAAGATGCGGATTTCTTTGTTAATTCAGTTTGTATGGAAAGCTAAACTTAATAGAGGAGGCGATAGAGTTTTATATAGTTTAAGTATGTTGACGATATGATTTTAGTTTATTAAAGAGTTGTTGTTAAAGATTTACATGTATGTTTAATTAGCTACTTTACATACATAGTTGTTCTCTTATTCGGGAGAAGAGAGGGAGCAATGAAATCCTCTTTAATACTCTAGTTCCATAGCAAAGACACTTGAAGGGTAATAGAAGGATTAGGAATAATTCTTCTCCTAGAGCCTTGTTAATAGAAATTACAACGATTATGGAAATAATCACCATTCATGACCCTCGGAAGTGGGCTTGAGAATCTATTAAAAGGAACTAAAATCTACCACAAAGCTCAACAACTTATTTATTTAATCTCTCTTAGCCGAACCTTCCTCGTTATAGTTGATTTTCTCATCATTTTCTGTTTTTCGACAGCAGTAGCACTCTGTTTAGTTTTATTTAAATAGTTAAATCTCCAACACCCATTTGAATGTTACTAAAAAACTCACTTAATTTCCAGCGATAAAATTAACCAAAAAGATAGGTTCCCTGTGGAATCGATAATTTACTTATTACTTGCTACTTGTGATAGTGTATAATTGCACTAATTCTTGTGAATTTTACATCACAAAGCATGTTGGAAAGACTACATTGGTCTATCGAGATAGTTTTCATGCCTTGAATCGAGTATCCGCTACAACATTAAAAAAAAAAAAAAAATCGTAGATGAAATATGTCAGTTCCTCACATATCTCATCATGTTTGTTTGTCTTCTATCTTTTGCTTTATCATTTTCACTTTTCCCACCCATTTTCATCACATTATTGATGAATATGGATTTCCACTTTCATCTAATTATTTGTATGTACATTAAGAATTGTACTTTGAATATGTAAATTAAGCTAGGATGACAGAGCTCATGTAAATTGTAAGGACTAAAGTCATTAAGCATAGGAATGGTATCAGAGCTAGCCTCTCAATTTTTGTGAGGGAAGAGGAATTACTCGATCTTTAAGAACGACAGTGTAAACTAGGAGGATGATAAGAGAGATTCAGAAGAATTTGAGTATGTGATAGCTGAGCGAATAGCCCTTGTGTTCCAGGTGGTAAGACGCGGGAAGCGCAGTAAGTCCGTTGGCAAGCTTGGGTGCTTAGTCATATGAAAAATTCTGAAGAAAATATTATCTAACCTGACACCTTTATCAGAGACAAAAAAAGAAAAAAAGATTGACAACTTGTCACCCACACAGTGAAGGCTCACATGTGAATTATCAGTGTTTGTAAATTATTAGTCTTTTAAATTATTAGTTTGCTTTATGTCTTTTCTTACTTTTAGGAAAGCAGATCTTGCAGGGGTCCTGTCCTGTTAGATTTGATATTATCTCTTAGTTGGTGTTTTTCAAATTTACGTTCAAACCCGAAGTCTATAAAACGACTTCATCAATGTAAGTAGAGCATCGATCAGCCAATAGCTCTCTCTTGAATATCAATTGAAAAATTCACAGAAAAAATATTCTACTCTATCTCTTATCTTATCTATCTTCTTATGAATGAATTTCTGCGAAAGCTCAGAAAATCAAACCATTTCAAATGTTCTACCAATGAAGAAGAAAGTTCAAATGAACATAGAAGGGGAGAAAATCTCACAATCTCAAATACTGTCAATCAAGAATATAAGATTGCCAGGATCGAAGATCAATTCCAAAATTGGACTATTCCAAAGGTCGATCCTAAAACTATCTACCAAATCTCAACCTTCAATTTTACTCAAAGATCATGCATCAAATTCTCAGAGAAAAACATCCCAATTCATAGCAATCGGGAATCTCTGAATCTTTTTTCAAAATCTCTTATACTCCAACATCGTGAAGAGTTTAACTATCTTCACGTCGGTCTTGTCCAAATCGCTGTAAAACCATTGTTCAGACTTGGGTTAGATATCCCAGTCCTTATCTCCTTACGAGATAAGAGACATGAAGATTTCTCAAATTCTTTATTGGGAATGGTTTAATCCAATCTACTGAATGAACTAGTCTATTTCAATTGTTATCCAAATTTTACTTTGTCGCTCCACGACCCGCACATATTATCAGCCCTCATGCTGGACTTACAATAAAAAAATTTGAACATCACGGCTGAAACTCATTCTTCCGTCGTCATATTCAAGGTTTATTACAAACTCATGAATACAAATATTTCTCCAAGAGCATTAAGATCTCGCCAAAAGGATCAACCATGCTCATAGAGACAAATATTGGAAAGTCCTCAGTGACTGTTCCAAAAACTCTTTCTTGGGATCAAATAACTAGAAATACTCTCTGGAAAATAGAAGATGCTAATCTTCCTTGGAAAAAGGAATCTCAAAACCCATTACAAATCATCGAACATGACGATGGAAGCGTTGAAATAAAATTCAGCAAAGAACCCTCGGACGCGGTTGTTCCCGTTCGATTTTCTCCAGTTCCTGAAATCATGACCTATTTTCAAAGATCTGTGACTATACCAGAAGCCCTGGTAGAACAAGAATACGACGACCCAAAAATCAGAGAGGTCGTCAAGAAAGCCTATCCATCGGGATTCTTCTATATCCCGGAAGATCTTCATAAGACCAGACGGTTTTATGAATTCATTTTAGTCGACACAAAATTCGTCGAAATTACTCATATTCTGAGTCGCGATGATCCTTCAACCATGCGCTTTTGCGTATACTTTCAAATTCTTTTGATTTTAACTTGGAATTTTCAAATAAAAGAAACGGAAGACTAAATAAAACAGGTCTTCAAAACTATTAAAATCAAATGGTGGGATAAATATACTTATACCCACGCAGATATCAAAGCGGTAAAGGTCTGGCTATCATAGAATGGCCACCTTCAGGATTTATCTAAGAAGAGGACCTCCGAATTCCTTAATTCAAAGTTGAAGCTACTCGCTGCATTAGTTCAGACAACTTCGGAAGCTGATTTTCAAAAGCATCTTCAAGAGGCCGCATCAGTCGGTTCGACATCTTCTCCTTCTATTGTAGAAGAAGAAGAGGAAGACACGATTTATGATCTTAATGATCCATTCTTGGATTCTCAACCACCTCTGTAAATATCATCATCAATGACTGAATAGTCGTTAAACTATTTGTAAAAAATAAACAATAAATCGCAGGTGAAATATGTCAGGATGAAACATATTTCCTCACATATCTCATCATGTTTGTTTGTCTTCTATCTTTTGTTTTATTATTTTCACTTTTCCCACTTTTATTATTTTCACTTCTTCCATTTTCATCACATTATTGATAAATATGGATTTCCACTTTCATCTAATTATTTATATGTACATTAAGAGTTGTATTTTGAATATGTAAATTAAGCTAGGATGACAGAGCTCATGTAAATTGTAAGGGCTCAAGTCACTAAACCCTCAACTCCAACTTGCTTCACCACTGGTTCCTTAGCAAGAGTTTCAGAAGTTTCTTGAGTATCCGCTACAACATCACTATGTGAATCTTTCACCAACTCAACCTCAGTTGCCACTTGCTTCACCTCTAGTTTGCCAGCAACAGTCTCAGGAGTTTCTCGAGTATCTGCTACAACATCACTCTGTGAATTATTCTGCAACTCAACCTCAACTCTCACTGGCTTCGTTGTCCGGTTACTTTTCTTCAATTTTGTGGCAGACTTTGTGAAGCTAACTTGTTTATGTTTCCTCATAACGCAGTTCTCACAAGGACTCATATCAAAAGATTTCAGACCTTCCAAAAACTTCTTCTGGCTATGTTCAAGTCTATTGTGTCATATACTTCAATTTGAAACACTTCAGCAACAACAGCTTTGTTCATACACCCTACAGTGGTGTATAAAGTTCCAGATTTTGTGCCACGTGCTTCCATCATAGCACCCTTCATAATCTTCCACGAACACTTACCAAACTTTGTTGCATAACCTATGCTATCCAACCGACCAATAGAGATCAGGTTCTTCTTGAGACTAGGAATATATCTAACATCCTTTAATGTCCACTAATTTCCTGTCGGAGTTTTTATGCAGACATCCCCTTTTACTTCGATCTTCAAATCTTTGTTGTTGGCAAGATACACATCTCGAAACTTCCAGACTTGAAATTTCGAAACAACTCTTTATTTTTAGACGAATGAAAAGACGCACCTGAATCCAAAATCCAAGATTCAATCAGACTATCCACGCTGAGGATTAGAGCATCCCCAATGTCTTCTACTAATTGTATCGAATCATCGTCATTCTCTGCTTAAAGTTGAAATCTTAATAAGAACCACACGGTGAAAAAAACTAAATCGGGGTTAATATTTTTTGACATTATTGTGATGTCTGTAACTCTCATAGTATGATATCGTAATTGCACACTATAGAGTGTTCATGAGTTGCATTAGGTTTTGTTGAGACATTTTTTAGATCCAGTTCCATTATTTGACTGTAAATTTTTTAACCTAAGAAACCCTTATTAAATAATGGAATCAACCCACACCAATGAATATTTGTGTTAGGTGGGTAAGACCGGGTCATTTGTTTAAATTTTATTTTCAATAAAAATAAAATGTTAATTTATTAAAAAAAATCTATTTATTTATTATAAAACATTGAATTACATTTTTTTTAATTCAATCTCAATATATATTTTGAAAAATCACCCTCTAAATACTTCAAAAAATTATTTTAAGAGATTATAGAATAATTAATAAAAATATTAATTATTTTAAGAGGTTACAAAATAATTAATAAAAAAATTAATTGAGTTTTTTAAACACCCATGAATTGATTACTTACTCAGTATTGTTTAACTCATTCATGCTACTCTCTCATGAAGTTACCTTAAGACCCTTAACGAGTTTCAAATGTATATTTTTCAATTAAAAAACCCGTTATCAATCATGGTTCTATTTTTATAGTAAACAATGAAGGAGAACTCGTTACCAAACATGTCCATAATTGCCTTCATTCACAACAAGAAAATAAAATATTGAAACGTCATCCTTATTCATCAACTTTAAATTTAAAGGACCATTGCATTACACTTTAGAACTGGTGTTACTGCTAACAACAGATGGTTAACAATAGCTCCCATGGGTTGTGCTTACCTATTCCAATATAACAATAATATGTTTCTTTAGTTTTAGTGGGGGTAATTGACAATGGAACCTAATTTTACTCATATAAAAGTGGAACAAATCCAGCACAAATATTCTCATATTTACAAAATGAATTCATTTAAAACACTTTTAGGGTCTCTCCTATTGTCATTGTTCTTTGGTACCCTATTTACTAACATCGATGGAAAAAACTTCTGAAACCTACCGATTACAGTAAACATAACAAATGTTCTAAGAAGTCATGATCAACTCACTATTCACTGCAAATCTGGTGATGATTATTTGGGAGTCCATCATCTCCCACCTTTGAGCGGTTACGCTTTTAGTTTTCGACCAAACTTTTGGGGCTCAACACAGTTTTACTGCACCTTCCAGTGGTCTGGCTGGTTGCATTACTTTGATATATACAAGGATGATAGAGATAGAACCAAATGCAACGATACTCTATGTTTGTGGTTAGTGGTTGAACATGGTATTTGTATGTTCAACTATAAAACCAAATTGTATGATATTTGCTACACATGACAGGCTAAATGAATATAAAAAATCGATATATCCATGAATTGGAGGGTTTTGATTATGATATTATAATAACTCGATATAAATTTGATACGATGTATTAGTTTTAATGAATTATATTTTTAAGATTTGTTAAGGTATTTCAATGCATAAAATGCTTATTTATTAATTTCTTCCACATTGATCCGAATTATTTGCCCTCATTTATCCAAATCTCCCATCATTTTTTCGAACATAAATCAAACTCAAATATGACAAGAATACAAAACCAAATTAACTTTCTTTCTTTTTTTATTGGTTATAAAATTTAAACATCTCATTAGCTTTTAATGTTACGTTACTTGTCTATATTATTTCGATGAAAATTGGTCCGATTTCAATGTGGGCGCAGTCTCGAAGAATATCATTATTTTTAGTTTCTAATCTATTTACTATGGAATTATCAATTGAATTTATAGCCACCCAAACAAAATAATTCATTTTATAAGCTTGTTCAAATTGACATGATTAGTGTCACAGTCTTACATCAATCGCATAATGGAATTGTTTATTACGACTCTCAAGTGCTCCGATGGACGGCACTCGAATAATAAACTCAGTTTAGTTTGACCAGCAAATGCTTCCACTAATGAGAAACTGTCATATTATAGTAGTTTGACCCATACATTTTGACCGTTTACAAATAAGGTATGAACTACCCTAAGAATAATTTAGTAGATACGGTATGAATTAAGATCACAAAGTTCGGTAGTTCAATTTCTTACTCCTAAAATGTTGAACTTAAAAAAATAAAAATTTAGAGACCTATTTGACATAGTCTTAGGTTTACAGACCAAATATATATAAAGTTGAAAGTTTGTCGTGGACTAAACGTATAATATAGATAACTTTGAATGTCCAATACGCTTTTAATCTTACATGATTTTAAAACTTCATCATAAAGTATGTATTCCATCTTATTGGAGGTCCTCATGATGATGAAAGAGATGTCATTCGACAAATAGGTCAAACCCTTACCATGTTTAAGAAATTTGAAGGTGGAGAATATAGGGCTTTGATTCTTTGCTCCGACTAGTCTATGAATCCACAAGTAATAAGAGTCGAGATGGTCACTTTTGAGAGTCGAGATTCGATATGGGTCAAACCCCTTACCTTGTTTAAGATCTTTGCTCCAATAGGCTGAGAGTCGAGATTCGGTGGATTTTGTGCAGATGGTCACTGTTGATCATCTGATTCTTGTCATAATGGCAGTTTCGTAATTATCCATATCTTCAGGGGTCATTAGGTAGTTTGTCACGTTCATAATATATTATTACTATTTTTCTAAAAAAAAAGTCCATAATTTTCCTAACGATTCTTCATCCCTTGGTCATTATTAAGGATGATGTCCTTGATCAATCCTCTCAATTTCTATTCTTGCATTCATTGGGTCTTACATGGATGACTTTTCTTCATTTTTTGGTGTGTTACAAAAGAAATGGTGCAAAACTGTATTACCCCTAAGGATATCTAACTATGGTTCATGACCTAAAAGACCTCCAAATGCTTTTAAATTATGTGGTAGACCTTATTATGTGATGTCTGAAGATGTGAAGACGTTTGAAAGTTATTCGAACACGTTGATTACCAAAACCAAGAATTACAGATAGAATGACCAACATGCCCCTAGGACTACTTCTTTAAATTCAAGGTCTATATGTGCTCCAAATGACTTGCTACTTCTTTTAAGGCCTATTCATAAGGACAAGGAGTTATGTTCAATGGTTCAAGTTTATTAGAGCAAGCTTGGAACCTAAAGCAAGTTAGGACCAAGGAAACACCTAAAGGAAACACTTCAAGACACAAAAGTCAAGACCCTTATAGAATCCTCTAAGGAATTCATTATGAATGTATGACCTTCTAGAACAACCATGTTTGTTATTACGATGTATGCATATATTTGCGAATGCATGTTATAACTTTTGCCTCAAGAAATTATGAACCTTAGAAACTTACAAGATTGAGAATCAAGAACAATATAGCTCCTTTCAAAAACTATACAGAGGATGCTTTATTGAATCGTAGAATAAATGCAAAATCTAAGCAATAGTTGGGTAAGATAACCATTACCTCATATACTACAAACTCTGAAAATACTTTACAGGCTCTTTCCTATTATCGATGTTACTCCCTTCCCTATTTCATGTTAACTTCTTGACAGTAATGGCCTGTCCAGAATGCATCACTGCCTTGTATACAGTCTCGCCATAAGCACATATCTCGTGAAAAGTAATAGTGGCCTCAATTAGATCTTGGGAAGAAATTCTTTCCTTAGGTGGGAAATAGACATCCGAATCCATAGATTTTCGTTCCTTGTTTTGCTCCATTTCGAATGGATGTGTCATGCAATATAAGATGATCATAATTAGAACGATAGAAACTCGACCTACCTTAAAAGATGGAGACGATGAATCTCCATTGCAGTTGTCAAGAGGTCCACCACAGAGCCCCTCTTTGTCAATGAATCTACTAGTGGGCATGTTCTGAAAAAAAGTTTTTGAAGGGATCGGATGTCTCATGTTATGCTATATTGCTATGCCGTAGCAAAATTAGTAGATTTGTACGCAAAATAGAATGATTGTTCTTCAACTAAGTATACTTTTTACAACTAAAACTTCTATTTCACATTTGTTAAATTTTATTTTTCTCTTTCCAACATTCCTTGCATATTAACTAACATTTTCTTTTTGTCAAGAAAAACATATTAGTTTGATTAAAAAAAAAAAAAAAAAAAAAAAAACTCAGACTAAAAATCAATTGACTAACTACTAAATTTATGTAATATATATAATATTACAATTAGTAAAAAAAAAAAAATATTTATCCATATAATAATTAAAAAATATTTTAAAGTAATAATCTTGTCAATTTATCTCAAATTCAATTTTATTTTATTTATTTTTTCTTTTTTACTTTGAATTTATTAAATTTGGTTGAAAAAGTAATTTATGAAAAAACAATACTATGTGAATAAGTGTAACTTCTGAGTAAATTATGGGTACATGAATCACCTGAGATCACATCCTTATAAGAGCGATCGTGAGGATAAGATGACTAAGAAATGTTTAAAAGACTTGAAAGTCACACTACCTATACAACCAAGGAGCACCTTCCTTTATGGTAGCTCAATCATATGACCACATGGTTAAGCATGCTTTACTCGGAGCAATTATATGTTGGGAGACCTTTTAGAAATTTTACTAGGATGCGTGTGAATGAGGACAAAGGGATAACTATCTAAAAGTAGAGTCATATCAAGTCTTTTTGGAGTTAATATTGCACTCTTATTCACCATTTTCTCATTTATAGCCCCATTTATTCTACTTAGTGAGCATGAAATCGTTTATTGCGGTCCAATGTGAAAAAAAATATGATTTGGCATAAGTCGATCTTAATTGTATATCTAATTAAGTTATGTGGTAAAATTTCAGACATTTATGCTAAACCATGTGGGAGTAGCGAATTTAGAAACAAATGGGGGATGACATGGAAATGATAAATCCACGTCAGCAGTCCAAGTGGGTCATTGACTACCCATTGAGGAACATCCTATGTGTATTACTTATTTCTTTTCAGCCCTAAAGAGGAACCCATGCTCAATATAAAAGGAAAAGGAAGACCAAGAGGAGAAGAGCCACATTTTGGGGAGAAAATTGAATTACACAGCCGCAGAAGCTGCTGCAGTGAACTGCTGTGAAACCAGAGAAGAAGAAGAAAACCTTAATCCAGCAGCTGTTGACAGCAGAAGGAAAAGAAGACCAACAAGGATTGATTAGGGCAAAGAGGTGGACGTGAGAGCTCAAGAGAAGGGAACTTCCATTGACGAACGACAACAAACCGGGATAACTCTTTATTTCCTTATTCTCTTTCCTTATTCCATCAATTTTACATGATGAAGATGCGGATTCCTTTGTTTAATTCAGTTTGTATGGAAAGCTAAACTTTATAGGGGAGGCGAGAGAGTTTTATATAGTTTAAGTATGTTGACGGTATGATTTTAGTTTATTAAAGAGTTGTTGTTAATGATTTACATGTATGTTTAATTAGCTACTTTACGTACATAGTTGTACTCTTATTCGGGAGAAGAGAGGGAGCAATGAAATCCTCTTTAATACTCTAGTTCCATATCAAGAAGACTTGAAGGGTAATAGAAGGGTTAGGAATAATAATTCTCCTAAAGCCTTGTTAATAGAAAATACAACGATTATGGAAATAATCACCATTCATGACCCTCGGAAGTGGGCTTGAGAATCTATTAAAAGGAACTAAAATCTACCACAAAACTCAACAACTTATCTATATTTAATCTCTCTTAGCCGAACCTTCCTCATTATAGTTGATTTTCTCATCATTTTCTATTTTTCGACAGCAGTGACACTCAGTTTTAGTTTTGTTTAAATAGTTAAAATCTCCAACACCCATTTGAATGTTACCAAAAAACTCACTTAATTTCTAACGATAAAATTAACCAAAAAGATAGGTTCCCTGTGGAATCGAGAATTTACTTATTACTTGCTACTTGTGATAGTGTATACTTGCACTTATTCTTATGAATTTTACATCATTTAATTATATACATCTACAAGAGATCAAGTTTTTGGCGCCGTTGCCGGGGAACCTAATTTGGTTATTCTACTTGTTGTAGATTTTTTTGAGCTGGAGCCAACAAGAAGTCATAGTAAGCTGAGTTTTCCTACTGCTGTATTTACTGTTGAAGAATTGAGTTTACTGCTGCAGAATTCTGTGTATGAACCCACCTACGGGTTTGAAATTTATTTTGGATCCTGAAATAGAGAGAACATTTAGACGGAGGATGAGGGAGAAAAAGAAAATGACAGAACAGAATATACAGCAAATGGCCCAACTAAATCAGAAGTTTGAAAATCCAATGATGATGGCTAATCAAGAGAGAATTATTGCCAATGCCATTCATTTAGCAGATGACAGAGAAAGAGCGATCCGAGCATATGCACACCCAGCTGTGGAAGAGCTAAATTCGTGCATCATTAGACCCGAAATACAAGCAACCACGTTTGAGCTAAAACCTGTGATGTTTCAAATGCTGCAAACCATTGGGCATTTTCATGGACTACCGTCGGAAGTTCCTCACCTACACCTAAAGTCATTTTTGGGAGTTAGTGACTCATTTCGATTTCAAGGAGTGGATAAAGATGTGATTAGACTGAGCTTATTCCCATATTCATTGAGGGATGGTGCTAAATCATGGTTGAATACCTTAGCATCGGGAACAATTTATTCGTGAAATAGTCTAGCAGAGAAATTTTTTATCAAGTACTTCCAACCCACGAGAAATGCACGGTTCAGAAATGAGATTGTTGCTTTTCAACAGTTTGAAGATGAGACACTAAGTGAAGCTTGGGAGAGATTTAAGGAGATGCTTAGAAAGTGTCCTCATCATGGACTACCTCATTGTATACAAATGGAGACTTTCTACAATGGATTAAATATTGTTACTAAACAAGTAGTTGATGCTTCCGCCAATGAAGCTATTTTGTCAAAGACATACAATGAAGCATATGAGATTTTAGAGAGAATAGCATCTAACAATTGTCAATGGGCCGATGTGAGAAGCAACCCAGGAAGGAAGACTCGAGGAGTACTTGACGTTGATGCTTTGTCCTCTATCAATGCTCAACTAGATTCGGTGACTAATATTTTACAAAATCTAGCATTGGGGCAAGACTCCATATATCAAAGCACCAGTCCATACAGCTGCTGTAATTAACCAGACAGCAGCCGAATCTTGTGTATATTGTGGAGAGGAACACACCTTTGATCAATGTCCAAGCAATCCGGCCTCAATTTTCTATGTCGGGAATCAAGTTAGTCAAGGCAACCCGAAAAATAACCCCTTCTCAAATACTTATAATCCGGGGTGGAGAAATCATCCAAATTTCTCATGGAAGGGACAAGGCTCGTACAACCAACAAATGCCCCCTAAAGCAAATTACCTTCTGGGTTTTGGATTACAAAATCAATTGACATATGGTTCTCAACAAGCCACCACCCAAGGGGAAGGAACTAGCCAAGCTCAACACATACCGGGAACATCGCTTGAGAGCCTAATAAAGGAATATATGGCTATAAATGATGCTGTGATACAAAGTCAACAAGCATCATTGCGAAATTTGGAAGTTCAAGTAGGTCAATTAGCAAATGAGTTACAAAATAGATCTCTTGGTATGCTGCCAGCAGACACCGAAATGCCAAAAAGAGAGGGAATGGAACAATGTCAAGCAATAGAGTTGAGAAGTGGGAAAGAAATACCCAGCAGAGGAGAAAAAAATTAAAGAACACGGTGATAGTCGCACTCAAGAAACTGCTAATACACAACAGAGAAAGGAGAAAGCCGTTGTGCAAGAAGAGCACAACAAAAATGATGCAGAAGCTGCTGTACAGAAAGAACACAGCAGAAATTGTGAAGCCTCCTAAAACACAAACATCAGTCAGCAGTGAACAAGAAAGCAGAATATACACACCAACACCTTCTTTTCCACAAAGAATAAAAAGAAAGAAGGAAGAAGCCCACTTTGAGAAGTTCATGGACATATTTAAGGAAATTCACATAAATATACCATTAGTTGAAGCTTTGAAGCAAATGCAAAATTATATGAAATTCTTGATGGATGTGCTCACAAATAGAAGAAAGTTTGAAGAATTCAAGGTGGTACCATTGAATGAAGAGTGTAGTGCAATATTGAAAAACAAGATCCCGCTAAAGGAGAAAGACCCTGGTTCATTCACAATTCCAATATCAATAGGAGGGAAGAAGCTAGGTCGAGCATTATGTGATTTGGGATCAAGCATTAATCTAATGCCGCTGTGTATTTACAAAAAGTTAGGTATTGGTGAAGCTAGACCAACTACAGTCACTCTTCAACTAGCAGATCGATCTTTCACTTATCCCGAAGGAAAAATTGAGGACATCTTAATTCAAGTTGACAAATTCATATTTCCTGCAGATTTTATCATTTTAGATTATGAAGCCGATCATGATGTTCCAATTATTTTGGGGAGGCCATTTTTAAAGATCGGAAGAACATTAGTCGATGTCTACAAAGGAACCATCACGTTAAGAATGGGTGACCAAAAAGTTGAATTTAACATCAATGACTGCATGAAATATCCAGCAGTGACAGAAGAATGCTCAGCAGTGTATGAATTGACAGAACAACCAGCGACCGAGGAATGGGATGATGGGGAAAGCGGGCAGGAAGAAGACAGCAGCTGGAATGACAGAACAGAAAAGTTAGCAGTTTTAGGTCAATTCAGCAGAACTTTTGAGTCACTAGAATGTGAGGGAAGAAAGAGTTCACAGATGAGACCATCTATTGAGGAAGCGCCGCAACTGGACTTGAAACCACTACCACCTAACCTTAAGTATGCTTATTTAGGTGACAAGAAGACACTACCCATCATCATCTCAGCGACACTATCCTCGACTCAAGAGGATATGCTCCAAGAAACATTGAAGAAGCACAAGGGGGCGATAGGTTGGACATTGGCGGATATAAAAGAAATTAGCCCTTCACTATGCATGCACAAAATACAATTGGAGGAAGGAAAAGTTAAGTCCATTGAGCAACAAAGAGGATTAAATCCCATGATGAAGAAGGTTGTTAGAAAGAAGATTCTCAAAAGCAAACAGCAGCTGGGTCAGTCCTATTCAATGTGTTTCGAAGAAAGAAGGGATAACAGTAATGGAAAATGAGAACAATGAGTTGATCCCCAGTAGAATAGTTAATGGAGGGAGAATTTGCATGGATTATAGAAGGCTAAACAAAGCGACACGTAAGGATCATTTTTCCTTACCATTCATTGATCAAATGCTTGATAGGCTTGCTGGAAAGTCACATTATTGCTTCTTGTGTTAGGCTATGGAGCCTGATACTTATTTATAGCTTGGTCAACGGTTATATCCGGTAAAGCTATATTTGGTAAAGCTATATATAGTAAAGCTATATATGGTAAATAGCTATATATAGTAGATGGCTAAATCTGGTAAAGCTATATATAGTAAACTAAACCATATATATATCTGGTCCGGTAGAGCTTTGAAAATGTACACTGACCACCCAGCAATCAAGCACCTAATGATGAAACCGAATGCCAAGCCAAGATTAATTAGATGGATTCTACTGTTACAAGAGTTCGAGATAGAAATCGTGGACACGAAAGGAGCTAATAACCATGTAGCGGATCACTTATCTAGAATGGAGAACATGGAAGAAAAGGTCAATAGCAAAGAAATTGATGATGCATTTCCAGATGAACAGCTGCTTGGGATAAACAGCAATAGCAGCAGCTACAGCAGTAGCTGAATGACAGCAACTCCATGTTATGCAGACATAGCAAATTTTTTTGCTTGTGCCATCATACCCAAAGAGAAAAATTATCAACAAAGGAAGAGGTTTTCCTTGAATCCAAAAGTTACATTTGGGATGAACCTTTTCTTTTTAAACAATGTGGAGACGACATAATGAAAAGATGCATTCCAGACAGTGAAATACCAACAATTCTTGAACAATGTCATGCATCTCTATATGGAGGTCATTTTGGAGGGCAAAGGACAGCAGCCAAGGTATTTCAATCAAGTTTCTATTGGCCAACAATTTTCAAAGACACAAAAGAATTTTGCAAGGGTTGTGATCAATGTCAAAGGACGGGAAATATCAGTACAAAACATGAGCTACCCCTGAATTCAATTCTAGAAGTTGAACTTTTTGATGTATGGGGCATTGACTTTATGGGACAATTTCCGCCATCTTATGGGAACTTATATATTCTAGTGGCTGTCGACTATGTGTCCAAGTAGGTGGACGCAATAGCTTGTCCATCCAACGATGGGAAGACGGTACTCAAGTTTTTAAAAAGAAACATATTCACTAGGTTTGGTGTACCAAGAGCATTAATCAGCGATGAGGGAACGCACTTTATGAACAGATTGATGAATAGTCTTTTAGAGAGATACAATGTAAAACATAGAGTGGCGACACCTTATCACCCACAAACCAATGAGCAAGCAGAGGTCTCCAACAGAGAAATTAAAAGTATTTTGGAAAAGGTGGTACAACCCAACAGGAAAGATTGGTCGGTGAAACTTGATGCATTATGGGCATACATGACAGCCTTCAAAACCCCTTTAGGAATGTCTCCTTACAAGCTAGTTTTTGGGAAGGCATGTCATCTACCCCTGGAATTGGAACATAAAGCATTTTGGGCATTAAAGAAGTTAAATTTTGACTATACAACAGATGAAGACTTGATGTAACGACCCTAAATTTTCACATATCTAGAGTCGCCACTAACGTCTCATGCTCATCTCTAATGCATAATAAAAATCTTAGAATGCTCATCTTTATTAGCGAAAAAATTTAAAACTTCAAAACATTAGAAAACACTGCCGGACTTACGTGTTTCAAACATCATGCTGAAGTTCAAAAAGATGAAAAAAAATGATTACAAATTAAATAATATGAATAAATGAAATGCAAAACGCCCTATCCTAACCAACACTAGAAATTTTAAATATGCAACTATCCTATGCACGCGCCACAGTCTCTGATCACGATGCCACCGTTAACCGTACGTGGGAACCTTGCCTTTACCTGAAAAACAATATGGCACACGGCCTGAGTATTTCAAAGAAATACTCAGTAAGTGACCCCACTATAGGGGCCATGCTAATGCAAACACATGCAATCATGAATTAGGGACCTATCTCTAATCATCTTAGGGGTGGCCTTCAGTCTCGGACAAATTGGATGTATAGTACTTCCCTACACACGACTCACACATGAGAGTGTGAATCCCCAGGGCGCTCGCACACCCCCTGGACCCTCTGGTCAAGCTAATCTATAGCGACGTCCAGAGGTCAGCGGAACCCCATAGTGTCATGCGCCTCATGAACACCCTCATCTGTGTGCATTCGCACCTGTGCGCATTCGCGCTCATCATAAGGTGCGCGTCTGCACTCATCATCTCTAGGGGAAGTAGCCCTATGCCCCTCTAAATCCATCGTAATGTTTCTTCTGACACAACCCTCTAGTCTCATCTCTTTGTTACTCTAGGTAACACATGCGGTGGATATTTATATTAATATTATTTTCATGCTCTTAGGGTTGTGTCCTATGTTGATCTAACGACATGATGCAATATGGCACTCATCATCATCTAGCATGCTCAATATGGAAACCATCATCATATTAATGTAAACATCATGGAATCATCATACTCATCATATTGCCACAAAGTGCGTCAAACATACCAAGTACATCATTCATCAAAATATGTATATACTGCACATATCATCAAGCATCGTAATCCACACATCATCATAACTCATACAATTTTTTAGCCTATCCTATAGTAAGGCCACTTACTTGGTTGGCCTTGGCCGAAGTACTCCCTAAATAGCTAAACGTAAGCTCCCATTCCGTGAGAGATGCTTCCTACGTCGCTGAAGTTTGTTTCCTATCACACCGTTCACCACTTTCTGTTAGTATTTCACAATTAATTTCCCTATAATTCAATAAATATGAAATACGGCTCTAAAACGGCCTCAGATACCTTAATCGGGGCCAAAAACAGATCCGAGAGGGTTGAAACAGTGGAAACTGGGCTGAAAACAGGTGAGCCGAGCCGAACAGCCGCTGGAGCGTCACCGAAGGGAGCCCGAGCCGTTTGCACCGCACCGAGCCGAGCCAAGGGACTGCTTGCGCAGCTAAGTGACATGTGGCAGCAGTTGAGCGAGCCACGTCGTGCGGTAGCGTCGGGTCGAAGCGCGGGTCGCAGTCCGGTTCGAGTCGTGGTCCGAGTCACGGGCTGCGGTGGCTACTGGGCCAAGACTATCGTTGGGTCTCAGCTTATTAGGGTAGGTCGAAATTTTTTTTTTGGGTTGTAGACCAGCTTGATTGGACCGTCGGGCTGGTCTCGGGTTGCTTCAACTGAACCGTAGCTTCTGGGCTGGTCTGAGGTTTGGGTCGCGGTAGTTAGGCTGGGCCGAAGGCAGAGGCCGAGGGAAAGAATGGGCTTACTCTCTTGGGTTTTGGGTTCGGGTTGACCCGGATCCATGGACCTCGTCTTCCTTACCCGACTCTGGCCGATTTTTCGACGAGTTTTCTCTCTTCTTCCCGTGGCGTTTCCGTTGCCGATTTCGGTCCTCTTTCTTCCTCTTCCGCTTTATTTGTCGTCCTTCTTTCTTTTCTGGGAGTTTTGCGGCCTAAAGGTTCCTAAAACCACAAATCTAAGAACGATTAGGAAATACCACGACGACGTTTACTAAAAAGCACAAAACGCACCTTGAGTTATCGTGCTTTCGTTAGGGATCCTTCTCGTAGCGGTAACAGGTCGTTTGGTATCGGTTTGAGGGTGGTTTGAGGGTTCATCGGATAAATTGGACACTTGCCGACTTTTTTTTTTCGAAATCTCTCTCTCTCTCTCGTAGTTTTCTGTCTTTTCTCCCTTTGGAGGTATCCTGATGGTGCTGGGAGTCGTGGGCTGAAGGCTAGGCATGCTATGGCCGTCGTTTCGCGTGGGTTCCGCGAAACTCGGCGGTCGTCAGAAAACTCGCGGGTTTTCCGGCGACTGAGTTTTTTTTTTTTCGTTTTCTCGTTTTTTTTCTTTCTTTCCCGGGTCGTTACATTATCTACCCCTCAAAAGAACTTTTATCCTCGAAAGTCTCAAACTCTTGTACCAACTCGGGGTATTTCTCTCTTATTTTGCCCTCACGCTCCCACGTGGCTTCCTCACTGTGGTGATTCAGCCACAGTACCTTAACGAACGCAATGCTTCTATTGCGTAAGGTTTTTACTTCTCTAGCTATGATTCTTACTGGTTTTTCCTCGTCAATCAGATCTTCATTGAGTTGGAGTGGTTCATAGTCTATTACGTGGATAGGGTCCGTAATGTACTTTCTCAGCATCGACACGTGAAATACATCATGTACTCTTGAGAGGGCTAGAGGTAGGGCTAACTTATGCGCTACCGGACCAACTCGCTCTAAGATCTCGAATGGTCCAATTAATTTAGGACTTAACTTGCCCTTATGTCCGAATCTTAACACCCCTTTCATAGGTGCCACCTTGAGGAATACTGGGTCCCCTACCTCGAACAATAGGCTTTTACGCCTTACATCGGCGTAGCTTTTCTGTCTACTTTGAGCAATACGCATCCTCACTAGAGATTTCTAGACAGCCTCATTGGTGAGTCGAACCAACCCGGGTCCTACTAATTCTCTCTCTCCTACCTCGTCCCAACATAGTGGAGATCTACACCGTTTCCCGTACAGGGCCTCAAACGATGCCATTCCAATAGTTGCTTGGAAACTATTGTTATACGAGAATTCCATCAGGTGGAGTTTGGAATCCCAACTTTCCTTAAAATCTAGTACGCAAGCGCATAACATGTCCTCTAGAATTTGGTTAAAACGCTCCGTTTGTCCATCTGTTTGGGGGTGAAAGGCGGTACTAAAGTCGAGGCAGGTACCTAGTGCTTTTTGAAGTCCGCGCCAAAACGCTGACGTAAAGCGTGGATCCCGATCCGACACTATAGACACTGGGACTCCATATAGTCTTACTATTTCTTTCACATACAGTGTGCCCAATTGTCAACTGTATATGTAACCTTCCCAAGTAGAAAGTGTGCCGACTTGGTCAACCTATCGACAACTACCCAGATCACTGTAGAGCCTTTGGGCGTTTTGGGTAAACCTACTATGAAGTCCATCGCTATGTTTTCCCACTTCCACTCCGGTATGCTTAGGGGCTGCAACAACCCCGCCGCCATTTGTCTTGGAGCTTTCACTTGTTGACAAACTAAGCACTTTCTCACAAACCCGCCCACATCCCTCTTCATGCTCTTCCACCAAAAGTGTTGTTTTAAATCTTGGTAGATCTTAGTACCTCCTGGATGCATGGCAAATGGCGAGTTGTGAGCTTCCATCAGTATCTCCTTCCTTAAATCTTCTATTGTCGGAACACATAAGCGTCCCTGATACAATAGTCCTTCATCTGATGACTTCGAGAATCCATCTACCGGACTTTCGTCTAATTGTCCTAGGACTTTTTGTAAGTTAGGATCCTCTCGTTGGGAGGTAATAATTCTCTGCCTAAGCGTAGGTTGTACCGTGAGTCAGGCCAGCTGTGTTATGACTCCCTCGGTCGTTACAGCTATGTTGGCTCGCTCGAACTCTCTTTGTACCCTTACTTCCCTCGTAATAAGGGGCGACGAGTGGACCGTCTTCCTACTCAAGGCATCTTATTCTGGAGAAGAGAGGGAGCAATGAAATCCTCTTTAATACTCTAGTTCCATAGCAAGGAGACTTGAAGGGTAATAGAAGGGTTAGGAATAGTTCTTCTCCTAGAGCCTTGTTAATAGAAATTACAACGATTATGGAAATAATCACCATTCATGACCCTCGGAAGTGGGCTTGAGAATCTATTAAAAGGAACTAAAATCTACCACAAAACTCAACAACTTATCTATTTAATGTCTCTTAGTCGAACCTTCCTCATTATAGTTGATTTTCTCATCATTTTCTGTTTTTCGACAGCAGTGGCACTCTGTTTTAGTTCTGTTTAAATAGTTAAAATCTCCAACACTCATTTGAATGTTACTAAAAAACTCACTTAATTTCCAGCGATAAAATTAACCAAAAAGATAGGTTCCCGGTGGAATAGATAATTTAGTTATTACTTGCTACTTGTGATAGTGTATACTTGCACTTATTCTTGTGAATTTTACATCACAAAGCATGTTGGAAAGACTACATTGGTCTATCGAGATAGTTTTCATGCCTAGAATTGATTATCCGCTACAACATTAAAAAAAAAAAAAAATCGTAGGTGAAATATGTCAGGTCCTCACATATCTCATCATGTTTGTTTGACAACTTGTTAGCCACACAGTGAAGGCTCACATGTGAATTATCAGTGTTTGTAAATTATTAGTCTTTTAAATTATTAGTTTGCTTTATATGTTTTCTTACTTTTAGGAAAGCAGATCTTGCAGGGGTCCTGTCGTGTTAGATTTGATCTTATCAATTAGTTGGTGTTTTTCAAATTTACGTTCAAATCCGAAGTCAATAAAACGACTTCATCAATGTAAGGAGAGCATCGATCAGCCGATAGCTCTCTCTTGAATATCACTTGAAGAATTCAGAGAAAAAATATTCTACTCTATCTCTTATCTTATCTATCTTCTTATGAACAAATTTCTGAGAAAGCTTAGAAAATCAAACCATTTCAAATGTTCTACCAAGGAAGGAGAAAGTTCAAATGAACATAGAAGGGGAGAAAATCTCACAATCTCAAATACAGTCAATCAAGAATATCAGATTGCCAGGATCGAAGATCAACTCCAAAATTGGACTATTCCAAATGTAGATCCTAAAACTATCTTCCAAATCTCAACCTTCAATTTTACTCAAAGATCATGCATCAAATTCTCAGAGAAAAACATCCCAATTCATAGCAATAAAGAATCTCTTAATCTTTTTTCAAAATCTCTTATACTCCAACACCGTGAAGAGTTTAACTATCTTCACGTCGGTCTTGTCCAAGTCGCTGTAAAACCATTGTTCAGACTTGGGTTAGATATCCCAGTCCTTATCTCCTTACGAGATAAGAGACATGAAAATTTCTCAAATTCTTTATTGGGAATGGTTCAATCCAATCTAAAGAATTGACCAGTCTATTTCAATTGTTATCCAAATTTTACTTTGTCGCTCCACGACCCGCACATATTATCAGCCCTCATGCTGGACTTACAATAAAAAAAATTGAACATCAAGGCTGAAACTCATTCTTCAGTCGTCATATTCAGGGTTTATTACAAACTCATGAATACAAATATTTCTCCAAGAGCATTAAGATCCTCGCAAAAAGGATCAACCATGCTCATAGAGGCAAATATTGGAAAGTCCTCGGTGACTGTTCCAAAAACTCTTTGTTGGGATCAAATAACCCGAAATACTCTCTGGAAAATAGAAGATGTTAATTTTCCGAGGAAAAAGGAATCTCAAAACTCATTACAAATCATCGAACATGACGATGGAAGCGTTGAAATAAAATTCAGCGAAGAACCCTCGTCAGAATCAAAAGTAAAAGAATTCTTGTGTTCTACACCAAGTACGTCGGGAGTTTCAAGATCAATGTATGAACCCTTAAAGGTAAAAGAGGTTAGTTATGATAAAAAAAAAAAGGGCATCAATCCACTCTGAAGATGGCTCAAGATCTCCAACCCATACGGATATGGATACTCAATCCGTCTATGAAAGTCATCTAAATGTCATTACGGCTGATTTTCAGATAGACAAAGAATTATTGAAGGCAGATTTTGTGT
Organism: Cucurbita pepo subsp. pepo; assembly: GCF_057944985.1. Classification (NCBI taxonomy): domain Eukaryota; kingdom Viridiplantae; phylum Streptophyta; class Magnoliopsida; order Cucurbitales; family Cucurbitaceae; genus Cucurbita; species Cucurbita pepo. The sequence goes on from NC_141808.1 coordinate 8,549,878, forward strand.
CAGTTGCCAACTCTTAAAAGAGAAAAGCTTTCTTCCAAACCTACAAAGAAGCTGAGCGAAGTGAATTAAGAGCTCAATGGTATTCTCATATGAAAACCATAAAAGAAAACATATCAATCTTCGAATGGTTTGTATAAAATATTTTACAAATATGCACTTCGACTCAAAGTAGCTGGAAGACTACCAGAAGAAAAGAAGTATATTCAAAACATTCTCCGTTGGAAGAAGTCGAATTTGACAATTATTACGGAGAAAAGGTCAAAGCTAGTTCTTTCAAAACTATGCCATCAGGACTAGAAAAGGGCAATCCCACCCAAAAGGATATCAAGAATATCCAGCATCAAAATAATTATTCAAACAAGATTTTATCCACGATCTTTACCTAGCTTGAGAGTATCGAGGGAAAAATCTCAAAAAATTCTGGTACTCTGCAAGAACAAGCAGGCAACTCTATACCGAAAGTCGATGAGTCAATCCCAATACTCAGACCGGCAAACCTCGACATATTTACAAAGAGGATTTCAAAAGAAGAGGCCGCCATGGCCAAAATAGAAGAAAAAGTGGATAGAATTCTAAATCCTGGGATAACACATCAGGATTCATCTGTCAATATCGTTAACAATGACGACGAAATTCAAGAATTCGAAGACGAGATTTTAGATGAGGTAGAAGAGCCTCTCTAAAATCGAATTGAAAGAATCTCTAGGAGAAGTCAAAATAATAGCAGTAATCAGAAAAACTGGTATCCTCAACCGTCTTTTCCGAATATTCAATTCGAAGAAAAGACTCTACAAACTCAAGCTCATTACGATGGTCTAGCAATCTATGAATGGAATATCAATGGATTGTCCAACTATCTGATAATGAATGTTGTCAATGAAATGATGATGGTCGCAGGCGCGTATAAATTACAGGGCCATAAATCCGACCATCAAGTAGCTCAAGTTTTAGTGATCGGATTTACCGGGCAACTCAAGGACTGGTGGGACAAATATCTCTATGAAGCAACTCGCCAACAGATATTAAGTCGCTATGTCATTAGGCCAACTACTCAAATCATCAAAGAGTAAGGTCCATCAACTAGGACCGAAGTACAACATGAAAGGGTAGAGGATGCTGTCAACACCCTCATTTATACCCTTATAGAATTCTTCGTTGGTGACCCCTTGAAATAGCAGGAGAGATCCGCCGAAATACTCATGAACCTGAAGTGCCCCACCGTAGGAGATTTCAGGTGGTAAAAACACATGTATTTGAGCATAGTTCTTATTAGAACAGACAGTTCGTTGGAATTCTGGAAAGAGAATTTTGTCAATGAACTACCAAAACACTTCTCAAGAAGGATCAAAGACGGTCTTAAGACAAAGTATAATGGAACAATTCCATGGCAGACTTTGTCATACGGGTCAATAGCATCCTTCATCATAGAAGAAGAACTCAGACTTTGCAATGAGTCAAAGATTCAAAACAAGCTCAATTCTTCGATATCAAATATAAAAGAGCATGGAAGATTTTGCAATCAATATGGATGCAAGGGGATAGAGGCCCCCTGAACCTCCAGAAGGAAGAAGGTTAAGACGCATCCAAATCCTTATAATTTGTACAGGCCCAGAGAAAAGTATCGGAACAAACTAGTACAATCTCAAAAGCCAACATATTCAAGAAGAAAGTAAATCAAGCGAAGGAGAAATCCTCGAACTCCAAGAAGAATCCGAATGGAACGTTATGCCATTTGGGCAAATCCAGATTTCAGAAAAAGACAAGTACAAAACGACTTTCAATGTCCCTTTCGGACAATACGAATGGAACGTTATGCCATTTGGGCTAAAAAACGCTCCATCCGAATTTCAAAAGATTATGAATGATATTTTCAATCCTTTTCAAGACTTTCAATTATTTATGTTGACGATGTTCTAATTTTTTCTCAAAATATCGATAAACACTTCAAGCATCTTCAAACATTTTTTACGACAGTCAAACGAAGCGGTGTAGTTGTGTCTAAACCAAAAATTAAACTTTTCAAACAAAGATCGGTTTTCTTGGATTTGAAATTCATTTGGGTCTCATTAAATCCATTCAAATATCCATTGAGTTTGCCTCAAACTTTTCAGACCAAATTACGGATAAAACCCAACTACAAAGATTTTTGGGATATCTCAATTATGTGTCTGATTTCGTTCAAAATATGAGACCCATTTGCAAGCCACTTTTTGAAAGGCTCAAAAAGAATCCAAAGCCCTGGACTGAAGAACACACCAAAACAGTCCAAAAAATCAAATCCCTCGTCAAGTCAATTCTGTGTTTATCGCTCATAGACCTAAGGGCTAGTTTAATAGTGGAGACCGATGCATCCGATATTGAATATGGAGGAATCCTGAAACAGTCTCTTGACAAGAAAGAATCCATTGTCCATTTCCATTCGGGAATATGGAATTCTACTTAAAAAAGTTACTCAACAGTGAAGAAAGAAATTCTTTCAATAGTACTTTGTCTATAAAAATTTCAAAGCGATTTAATTAACAAAAGCTTTGTTATCAAAACAGATTCAAGGACATCTAAATTTGTTTTAGAAAAAGATGTCAAGAATCTTGTGTCTAAACAAATTTTTGCTAGATGGCAAGCCATTTTTATTTTTCTTCGACTTCCAAATTTTGCCTATAAAAGGGGTCGAAAACCCCTTGGCAGATTACCTCTCAAGAGAGTTCTTACTCTTGAAGAAAAACTTTCCCTAGCCAACCTCCTTCTCCCAGTGATGACCGGTGAGAAAGCAACAGAAAAAGGGAAGAAGCCCATTGCTTCTTCAAACACACCTACTCCAATGACGTCCGATAGCTACGCAATGGATGCTGGTTTCACATTGGTGACCAGGTCTAGAGCAAAGCTTTCTAAAAAATAAGCGGAGGTTATCACTACGACAAGGCCTTCTGCCTCTTCAACACGGCCATCTGCCGCTACTCCATCGAGACCTATTGTCTCTTCAACATCAAAGGGACCTTCTATCCCCTCAACCTACTCGGACGCAGTTGTTCTCGTTCGATTTTCTCCAGTTCCTGAAATCAAGATCTATTTTCAAAAATCTTTGTCTATACCAGAAGCCCTGGTAGAACCAGAATACGACGACCCAAAAATCAGAGAGGTCATCAAGAAAGCCTATCCATTGGGATTCTTCTATATCCCAGAAGATCTTCATAAAACCAGACGGTTTTATGAATTCATTTTAGTCGACACAAAATTCGTCGAAATTACTCATATTCCGAGTCGCGATGATCCTTCAACCATGCGCTTTTGCGTATACTTTCAAATTCCTTTGATTTTAACTTGGAATTTTCAAATAAAAGAAACGAAAGACCAAATAAAACAGGTCTTCAAAACTATTAAAATCAAATGGTGGGATAAATATACTTATACCCACGCAGATGTCAAAGAGGTAAAGGTCTGGCTATCAGCGAATGGCCACCTTCAGGATTTATCCAAGAAAAGGACCTCCGAATTCCTTAATTCAAAGTCGAAGCTACTCGCTGCATTAGCTCAGACAACTTTGGAAGCTGATTTTTAAGCATCTTCAAGAGGCTGCATCAGTCAGTTCGACATCTTCTCCTTCTATTGTAGAAGAAGAAGAGGAAGACACGATTTATGATCTTAATGATCCATTCTTGGATTCTCAACCACCTCTGTAAATATCATCATCAATGACTGAATAGTCGTTAAACTATTTGTAAAAAATAAAAAATAAATCGCAAGTGAAATATATCAGGATGAAACATATTTCCTCACATATCTCATCATGTTTGTTTGTCTTCTATCTTTTGTTTTATTATTTTCACTTTTCCCACTTTTATTATTTTCACTTTTTCCATTTTCATCACATTATTGATAAATATGGATTTCCACTTTCATCTAATTATTTGTATGTACATTAAGAATTGTATTTTGAATACGTAAATTAAGCTAGGATGACAGAGCTTATGTAAATTGTAAGGGCTCAAGTCACTAAACCCTCAACTTCAACTTGCTTCACCACTGGTTCCTCAGCAAGAGTCTCAAAATTTTCTTGAGTATCCGCTACAACATCACTATGTGAATCTTTCACCAACTCAACCTCAGCTGCCACTTGCTTCACCTCTAGTTTGTCAGCAACAGTCTCAGGAGTTTCTCGAGTATCTGCTACAACATCACTCAGTGAATTATTTTGCAACTCAACCTCAACTCCCACTAGCTTCGTTGTCCGGGTACTTTTCTTCAATTCTCTGGCAGACTTTGTGAAGCTAACTTGTTTCTGTTTCCTCATAACGCAGTTCTCACAATGACTCATATAAACAGATTTCAGACCTTCCAAAAACTCCTTCTGGCTATGTCCAAGTCTATTTTGTCATATACTTCAATTGGAAACACTTCAGCAACAACATCTCTGTTCATACACCCTGCAGTGGTGTATAAAGTTCCAGATTTTGTGCCACGTGCTTCCATTATAGCACCCTGCATAATCTTCCACGAACTCTTACCAAACTTTATTGCATAACCTGTGCTATCCAACTGACCAATAGAGATCAGGTTCTTCTTGAGACTAGGAATATATCTAACATCCTTTAATGTCCACTAATGTCCTGTCGGAGTTTTTATGCAGACATCCCCTTTTACTTAGATCTTCAAATCTTTGTTGTTGGCAAGATACACATCTCAAAACTTCTAGACTTGAAATTTCGAAACAACTCTTTATTTTGATACGAATGAAAAGACGCACCTGAATCCAAAATCAAAGATTCAATCGGACTATCCACGCTGAGGATTAGAGCATCCCCAATGTCTTCTGCTAATTGTATCGAATCATCGTCATTCTCTGCTTAAAGTTGAAATCTTAATAAGAACCACACGGTGAAAAAAACTAAACCGGGGTTAATATTTTTTGACATTATTGTGATGAGTGTAACTCTCATAGTATGATATCGTAATTGCACACTATAGAGTGTTCATGAGTTGCATTAGGTTTTGTTGAGACATTTTTTTGATCCAGTTCCATTATTTGACTGTAAATTTTTTAACCTAAGCAACCCTTATTAAATAATGGAATCAACCCACACCAATGAATATTTGTGTTAGGTTGGGTAAGACCCGGTCATTTGTTTAAATTTTATCTTCAATAAAAATAAAATGTTAATTTATTAAAAAAATCTATTTATTTATTTTAAAACATTGAATTACATTTTTTTTAATTCAATCTCAATATATATTTTGAAAAATCACCCTCTAAATACTTAAAAAAAATTATTTTAAGAGATTATAGAATAATTAATAAAAATATTAATTATTTTAAGAGGTTATAGAATAATTAATAAAAAAATTAATTGAGTTTTTTAACCCCCATGAATTGATTACTCACTCAGTATTGTTTAACTCATTCATGCTACTCTCTCGTGGAGTTTCCATAAGACCCCTAACGAGTTTTAAATGTATATTTTTCAATTAAAAAACCCGTTATCAAACATGGTTCTATTTTTATTGTAAACAATGAAGGAGAATTCGTTACCAAACATGTCTATAATTGCCTTCATTCACAACAAGAATATAAAATATTGAAACGTCATCCTTGTTCATCAACTTTAAATTTAAAGGACCATTGCATTACACTTTAGAACCGGTGTTACTGCTAACAACGGATGGTTAACAATAGCTCCCATTGGTGGATTTGAAAATAACTAAAATATTACTAATAATAAATAAATAAAAATATACAAGCTTAACATGGTGGTGGTTACCCATTCAAATATAACAATAATATGTTTCTTTAGTTTTAGTGAGTGTAATTGACAATGGAACCTAATTTTACTCATATAAAAGTGGAACAAATCCAGCACAAATATTCTCATATTTACAAAATGAATTCATTTTCAACACTTTCACGGTCTCTCCTATTGTCATTGTTCTTTGCTACCCTATTTACTAACATCGATGGAAAAATCTTCTGAAACCCACCGATTACAGTAAATATAACAAATGTTCTAAGAAGTCATGATCAGCTCACTATTCACTGCAAATCTGGTGATGATGACTTGGGAGTCCATCATCTCCCACCTTTGAGCGTTTACGCTTTTAGTTTTCGACCAAACTTTTGGGGCTCAACACAGTTTTACTGCACCTTCCAGTGGTCTGGCTGGTCGCATTACTTTGATATATACAAGGATGATAGAGATAGAACCAAATGCAACGATACTCTATGTTTGTGGTTAGTGGTTGAACATGGTATTTGTATGTTCAACTATAAAACAAAATTGTATGATATTTGCTACACATAGCCAGCTAAATGAATATAAAAAATCAACATATCCATGAATTGGAGGGTTTTGATTATGATATTATAATAAATCGATATAAATTTGATACGGTGTATTAGTTTTAATGAATTATATTATTAAGATTTGTTGCGGTATTTCAATGCATAAAATACTTATTTATTAATTTCTTCCACTTTGATCACAATTATTTGTTCTCCTTAATCGAAATCTCCCATGATTTTTTAGAACATAAATCAAACTCAAATATGACAAGAATACAAAACCAAATTAACTTTCTTTCTTTTTTTATTGGTTATAAAATTTAAACATCTCATTAGCTTTTAATGTTACGTTAATTGTCTATTCTATTTCGATCAAAATGGGTCCGATTTCAATGTGGGCGCAGTCTTGAAGAATATCATTATTTTTATTTTCTAACTATGGAATTATCAATTGAATTTATAGGCACCCAATTAAAATAATTCATTTTATAAGCTTGTTCAAATTGACATGATTAGTGTCACGGTCTTACATCAATCGCATAATGGAATTTGTTTATTACGACTCTCAAGTGGTCCGATGGGCGACACTCCATAATAAACTCAATTTAGTTTGACCCGCAAATGCTTCCACTAATGAGAAACTGTTGTATTACAGTAGTTTGACCCATACATTTTGACCGTTTGTAAATAAGGTATGAACTACCCTAAGCATAATTTAGTAGATACGGTATGAATTAAGATCACAAAGTTTGGTAGTTCAATTTCTTACTCCTAAAATGTTGAACTTAAAAAAAATGAAAATTTAGAGACCTTTTGGACATAGTCTTAGGTTTACGGACCAAATAGATATAAAGTTGAAAGTTTGTCGTAGACTAAACGTATAATATAGATAACTTTGAATGTCCAATACGCTTTTAATCTTACATGATTTTAAAACTTCATCATAAAGTATGTATTCCATCTTATTGGAGGTCTTCATGAGGATGAAAGAGATATCATTCTACAAATGGGTCAAACCCTTACCATGTTTAAGATATTTGAATGTGGAGAATATAGGGCTTCGATTCTTTGCTCCGACTAGTCTATGAATCCACAAGTAATGAGAGTCGAGAAGGTCACTGTTGAGAGTCGAGATTCGATATGGGTCAAACCCCTTACCTTGTTTAAGATCTTTGCTCCAATAGGCTGAGAGTCGAGATTCGATGGATTTTGTGGAGATGGTCACTGTTGATCATCTGATTCTTGTCATAATGGCAGTTTTGTAATTATCCATATCTTCAGGGGTCATTAGGTAGTTTGTCAGTTCAGAATATATTATTACTATTTTTCTAAAAAAAAAAATCCATAATTTTCCTAACAATTCTTCCCCTTCTTGGTCATTATTAAGGATGATGTCCTTGATCAATCCTTTCAATTTCTTTTCTTGCATTCATTGGGTCTTACATGGATGGCTTTTCTTCATTTTTTGGTGTGTTACATTGGATAAGGATAAGTAGGTAAACAAAGAAATTGTGCAAAACTATATTACCCGTAAGGATATCTAACTATGGTTCATGACCTAAAAGACCTCCCAATGCTATTAAATTATGTGGTTGACCTTATTATGTGATGTCTGAAGATGTGAAGACGTTTGAAAGTTATTGGAACACGTGGATTAGCAAAACCAAGAATTACAGATAAAATAACCAACATGCCCCTAGGACTACTTATTTAAATTCAAGGTCTATATGTGCTCCAAATGACTTGCTACTTCTTTTGAAGGCCTATTCGTAAGAACAAGGAGTTATGTTCAATGGTTCATGTTGATTAGAGCAAGCTTGGAACCTAAAGCAAGTTAGGACCAAAGAAACACCTAAAGGAAACACCTCGAGACACAAAAGTCAAGACCCTTATAGAATCCTGTAAGGAATTCATTATGAATGTATGACCTTCTAGAACAACCCATGTTTGTTATTACGATGTATTCATATATTTACGAATGCATGTTATAACTTTTGCCTCAAGAAATTATGAACCTTAGAAACTTACAAGATTGAGAATCAAGAACAATATAGCAACTTTCAAAAACTATACAGAGGATGCTTTATTGAATCCTAGAATAAATGCAAAATCAAAGCAATAGTTGGGTAAGATAACCATTACCTCATATACTGCAAACTCTGAAAATACTTTACAGGCTCTTTCCTATTATCGATGTTACTCCCTTCCCTTTTTCATGTTAACTTCTTGACAGTAATGGCCTGTCCAGAATGCATCACTGCCTTGTATATAGTCTCGCCATAAGCACATATCTCGTGAAAAGTAATACTGGCCTCAATTAGATCTTGGGAAGAATTTCTTTCCTTAGGTGGGAAATAGACATCCAAATCCATAGATTTTCTTTCCTTGTTTTGCTCCATTTCGAATGGATGTCTCATGCAATATAAGATGATCATAATTAGAACGATAGAAACTCCACCTACCTTAAAAGATGGAGACGATGAATCTCCATTGCAGTTGTCAAGAGGTCCACCACAGAGCCCCTCTTTTTTAATGAATCTACTAGTGGGCATGTTCTGAAAAAAAGTTTTTGAAGGGATGGGATGTCTCAGGTTATGCTATATTGCTATGCTGTAGCAAAATTAGTAGATTTGTACCCAAAATAGAATGATTGTTCTTCAACAAGGTATAGTTTTTAAGACTAAAACTTCTATTTCAGATTTGTTAAATTTTATTTTTCTCTTTCCATCATTTCTTGTAATATTAACTAACATTTTGTTTGTCAAGAAAAACATATTAGTTTGATTAAAATCAATTGAGTAACTACTAAATTGATGTAATATATATAATATTACAATTAGTAGAACAAAAATATATTTATCCATATAATAATTAAAAAAGAGGTTAAAGTAATATTCTTGTCAATTTATCTCAAATTCCATTTTATTTTACTTTTTTTTTCTTTTTTACTTTGAATTTATTAAATTTGGTTGAAAAAGTAATTTATGAAAAAACAATACTATGTGAATAAGTGTGACTTCTGAGTAAACTATGGGTACATGAATCACCTAAGATCACATCCTTATAAGAGCGAACGTGAGGATAAGATGACTAAGAAATGTTTAAAAGACTTGAAAGTCACTACCTATACAACCAAGGAGCACCTTCCTTTATGGTAGCTCAATCATAGGACCACATGGTTAAGCATGCTTTACTCGGAGCAATTATATGTTGGGAGACCTTTTAGAAATTTTCCTAGGATGCATGTGAATGAGAACAAAGTGATAACTATCTAAAAGTAGAGTCATATCAAGTCTTTTTGGAGTTAATATTGCACTCTTATTCACCATTTTCTCATTTATAGCCCCATTTATTCTACTTAGTGAGAATGAAATCGTTTATTGCTGTCCAATGTGAAAAAAATATGATTTGGCATAAATCGATCTTAATTGTATATCTAATTGAGTTAAGTGGTAAAATTTCAGACATTTATGCTAAACCATGTGGGAGTAACGAATTTGGAAACAAATGGGGGATGCATGAAAATGATAAATCCACGTCAGCAGTCCAAGTGGGTCATTGACACCCAATGAGAAACATCCTATGTGTACTACTTATTTCTTTTCCGCCCTAAAGGGGAACCCATGCTCAATATAAAAGGAAAAGGAAGACCAAGAGAAGAAGAGCCACATTTTGGGGAGAAAATTGAATTACACAGCAGCAACTTCTGCTGCAGTGAATTGCTGTGAAACCAGAGAAGAAGAAGAAAACTTTAATCCAGCAGCTGTTGACAGTAGAAGAAAAAGGAGACCAACAAGGATTGATTAGGGCAAAGAGGTGGACGTGAGAGCTCAAGAGAAGGGAACTTCCATTGACGAACGGCAACAAACCGGGATAACTCTCTATTTCCTTATTCTCTTTCCTTATTCCATCAATTTTACATGATGAAGATGCGGATTCCTTTGTTTAATTCAGTTTGTATGGAAAGCTAAACTTTATAAGCGAGGCGATAGAGTTTTATATAGTTTAAGTATGTTGACAGTATGATTTTAGTTTATTAAAGAGTTGTTGTTAATGATTTACATGTATGTTTAATTAGCTACTTTAGATACATAGTTGTTCTCTTATTCGGGAGAAGAGAGGGAGCAATGAAATCTTCTTTAATACTCTAGTTCCATAGCAAGGAGACTTGAAGGGTAATAGAAGGGTTAGGAATAATTCATCTCCTAGAGCCTTGTTAATAGAAATTACAACGATTATGGAAATAATCACCATTCATGACCCTCGGAAGTGGGCTTGAGAATCTATTAAAAGGAACTAAAATCTACCACAAAACTCAACAACTTATCTATATTTAATCTCTCTTAGCCGAACCTTCCTCATTATAGTTGATTTTCTCATCATTTTCTTTTTTTCGACCGCAGTGGCACTCTGTTTTAGTTTTGTTTAAATAGTTAAAATCTCCAACACCCATTTGAATGTTACCAAAAAACTCACTTAATTTCCAGCGATAAAATTAACCAAAAAGATAGGTTCCCTGTGGAACCGACAATTTACTTATTACTTGCTACTTGTGATAGTGTATACTTGCACTTATTCTTGTGAATTTTACATCATTTTATTATATATATCGACAAGCGATTAAGTTTTTGGCGCCGTTGCTAGGGAACCTAATTTGTTTATTTTACTTATTGTAGATTTTTGTGAGCTGGAGCCAACAAGAAGTCATAGTAAGCTGAGTTTTCCTACTGCTGTATTTACTGCTGAAAAATTGAGTTTACTACTGCATAATTCTATGTATGAACCCAACTACGGGTTTGGAATTTATTTTGGATCCTGAAATAGAGAGAACATTTAGACGGAGGTTGAGGGAGAAAAAGAAAATGACAGAACAGAATATACAGCAAATGACCCAACTAAATCACGAGTTTGAAGATCCTCACCTACACCTAAAGTCATTTTTGGGAGTTAGTGACTCATTTCGATTTCAAGGAGTGGATAAAGATGTGATTAGACATAGCTTATTCCCATATTCATTGAGGGATGGTGCTAAATCATGGTTGAATACCTTAGCACCGGGAACAATTGATTTGTGGAATAGTCTAGTAGAGAAATTTTTGATCAAGTATTTCCCACCCACGAGAAATGCACGGTTCAGAAATGAGATTGTTGCTTTTCAACAGTTTGAAGATGAGACACTAAGTGAAGCTTGGGAGATATTTAAGGAGATGCTTAGAAATGGTCCTCACCATGGACTACCTCATTGTATACAAATGGAGACTTTCTACAATGGATTAAATATTGTTACTAAACAAGTAGTTGATGCTTCCGCCAATGGAGCTATTTTGTCAAAGACATACAATGAAGCATCTAAGATTTTAGAGAGAATAACATCTAACAATTGTCAATGGGCCGATGTGAGAAGCAACCCAGGAAGGAAGACTCGAGGAGTACTTGAAGTTGATGCTTTGTCCTCTATCAATGCTCAACTAGCTTCGGTGACTAATATTTTACAAAATCTAGCGTTGGGGCAAGACTCCATATATCAAAGCACCAATCCATACAGCTGCTGTAATTAACCAGACAGCAGCCGAATCTTGTGTATATTGTAGAGAGGAACACACCTTTGATCAATGTCCAAGCAATCCGGCCTCAATTTTCTATGTCGGGAATCGAGTTAGTCAAGGCAACCCGAAAAATAACCCCTTCTCAAATACTTATAATCCGGGGTGGAGAAATCATCCAAATTTCTCATGGAAGGGACAAGGCTCGTACAACCAACAAATGCCCCCTAAAGAAAATTACCCTCCGGGTTTTGGATTACAAAATCAATTGACATATGGTTCTCAACAAGCCACGAACCAAGGGGAAGAAACTAGCCAAGCTCAACACATACCGGGAACATCGCTTGAGAGCCTAATAAAGAAATATATGGCTATAAATGATGCTGTGATACAAAGTCAACAAGCATCATTGCGAAATTAGCAAATGAGTTACGAAATAGACCTCTTGGTAAGTTGCCAGCAGACACCAAAATGCCAAAAAGAGAGGGAATGGAACAATGTCAAGCAATAGAGTTGAGAAGTGGGAAAGAAATACCCAGCAGAGGACAAAAAATTAAAGAACACGGTGATAGTCGCTCTCAAGAAACTGCTGGTACACAGCAGAGAAAGGAGAAAGCTACTGTGCAAGAAGAACACAACAAAAATGATGCAGAAGCTGTTGTACAGAAAGAACACAACAGAAATTATGCAGAAATTGTGAAGCCTCCTAAAGCACAAACATCAGTCAACAGTGGACAAGAAAGCAGAATATACACACCAACACCTCCTTTTCCACAAAGAATAAAAAGAAAGAAGAAAAGTTCATGGACATATTTAAGGAAATTCACATAAATATACCATTAATTGAAGCTTTGAAGCAAATGCCAAATTATGTGAAATTCTTGAAGGATGTGCTCACCGATACCATTGAATGAAGAGTGTAGTGCAATATTGAAAAACAAGATTTAATCTAATGTCGCTTCATTCACAATTCCAATATCAATAGGAGGGAAGAAGCTAGGTCGAGCATTATGTGATTTGGGATCAAGCATTAATGTAATGCCGCTGTCTATTTACAAAAAGTTAGGTATTGGTGAAGCTAGACCAACTACAGTCACTCTTCAACTAGCAGATCGATCTTTCACTTATCCCGAAGCAAAGATTGAGGACATCTTAATTCAAGTTGACAAATTCATATTTCCTGCAGATTTTATCATTTTAGATTATGAAGCTGATCATGATGTTCCAATTATTTTGGGGAGGCCATTTTTAAAGACCGGAAGAACATTAGTCGATGTCTACAAAAGAACCATCACGTTAAGAATGGGTGACCAAAAAGTTGAATTTAACATCAATGACAGCATGAAATATTCAACAGTGACAGAAGAATGCTCAGCAGTGTATGAATTGACAGAACAACCAGCGACCGAGGAATGGGATGATGGGGAAAGCGGGTAGGAAGTGTTAGGATCGATATCAGTCGTTAGCTCTGATACCAGTTGTTAGGATCGCACAATAACGCACACGCTCGATCTAGATGAACACAAAGAATGGGATAGAGAAAGTTGCAAGGAGAACTCTGGCTAAAAGGATTTTGTATTGATGACTTCAGGTATGTACAACAAGAGAGAGTACAGAGAATAGAAAAGTACATTTTAAAAGCTCTACCGGACCAGATATATATATGGTATAGTTTACTATATATAGCTTTACCAGATTTAGCCATCTACTATATATAGCTATTTACCATATATAGCTTTACCGGATATAGCTTTACCATATATAGCTTTACTATATATAGCTTTACCAAATATAGCTTTACCGGATATAACCGTTGACCAAGCTATAAATAAGTATCAGGCTCCATAGCCTATAGCTACAACATCACTCGGTGAATCTTTGAGCAACTCAACCTCAACTCCCACTTGCTTCACCTCTCGTTTCTCAGCAAGAGTCTCAGGAGTTCCTTGAGTATCTGCTACAACATCACTCTGTGAATCTTTGAGCAACTCAACCTCAACTCCAACTTGCTTCACCTCTGGTTTCTCAGCAAGAGTCTCAGGAGTTTCTTGAGTATCTGCTACAACATCACTCGGTGAATCTTTGAGCAACTCAACCTCAACTCCCACTTGCTTCACCTCTGGTTTCTCAGCAAGAGTCTCAGGAGTTCCTTGAGTATCCGCTACAACATCACTCTATGAATCTTTGAGCAACTCAACATCAACTCCTCACTTGCTTCACCTCTGGTGTTTCAGCAAGGGTCTTAGGAGTTTCTTAAGTATCTGCTACAACATCACTCGGTGAATCTTTGAGCAACTCAACCTCAACTCCCACTTGCTTCACCTCTAGTTTCTCAGCAAGAGTCTCAGGAGTTTCTTGAGTATCCGCTACAACATCACTCTGTGAATCTTTGAGCAACTCAACCTCAACTCCCACTTGCTTCACCTCTAGTTTCTCAGCAAGAGTCTCATGCTGTCGGCGAGGAACCCGGTCTATCATTCAAAACACAGAAGGCGATACCATTTCACTCGGAGGTTAGTTAAAGATGGTGATGTGTTTTGAGAAGATAGAGGGTGCAAAGAATCCAGCAAACATGTTGACAAAATATGTTGATGTTGGAATATTGAGGTTGTGCAAAACCTCAATTGGTATGGTGCAGTGGATGCTCATGGTCGTTTGAGAGTGAAATTCTTGGTTGACTAGATCAGTCTTCAAGTGGGAGAATTGTTAGGCTATGGAGCCTGATACTTATTTATAGCTTGGTTAACGGTTATATCCGGTAAAGCTATATTTGGTAAAGCTATATATAGTAAAGCTATATATGGTAAAGCTATATCCGGTAAAGCTATATATGGTAAATAGCTATATATAGTAGATGGCTAAATCTGGTAAAGCTATATATAGTAAACTATACCATATATATATCTGGTCCGGTAGAGCTTTGAAAATGTACTTTTCTATTTTCTGTACTCTCTCTTGTTGTACATACCTGAAGTCATCAATACAAAATCCTTTTAGCCAGAGTTCTCCTTGCAACTTTCTCTATCCCATTCTTTGTGTTCATCTAGATCGAGCGTGTGCGTTGTTGTGCGATCCTAACAACTGGTATCAGAGCTAACGAATGATATCGATCCTAACAACTGGGATCAGAGTGATGTTGTAGCGGATACTCATGAAACTCCTGAGACTCTTGCTGAGAAACCAGAGGTGAAGCAAGTGGGAGTTGATGTTGAGTTGCTCAAGGATTCACAGAGTGATGTTGTAGCGGATACTCAAGAAACTCCTGAGACTCTTGCTGAGAAACCAGAGGTGAAGCAAGTGGGAGTTAAGGTTGAGTTGCTCAAAGATTCACAGAGTGATGTTGTAGCGGATACTCATGAAACTCCTGAGACTCTTGTTGAGAAACAAGAGGGAAGCAAGTGGGAGTTGAGGTTGAGTTGCTAAAAGATTCACATAGTGATGTTGTAGCAGATACTAAAGAAACTCCTAAGACTCATGCTGTTGGCGAGGAACCCGGTCTATCATTCAAAACACAGAAGGCGATACCATTTCACTCGGAGGTTAGTTGAAGAGGGTGATGTGTTTTGAGAAGATAGAGGGTGCAAAGAATCCAGCAAACATGTTGACAAAATGTGTTGATGTTGAAATATTGAGGTTGTGCAAAACCTCAATTGGTATGGTGCAGTGAAGATGCTCATGGTCGTTTGAGAGTGAAATTCTTGGTTGACTAGATCAGTCTCCAAGTGGGAGAATTTTTAGGCTTATGGAGCCTGATACTTATTTATAGCTTGGTCAACGGTTATATCCGGTAAAGCTATATTTGGTAAAGCTATATTTGGTAAAGCTATATATAGTAAAGCTATATATAGTAAAGCTATATATGGTAAAGCTAAATCCAGTAAAGCTATATATGGTAAATAGCTATATATAGTAGATGGCTAAATCTGGTAAAGCTATATATAGTAAACTATACCATATATATATCTAGTCTGGTAGAGCTTTGAAAATGTACTTTTCTATTCTCTGTACTCTCTCTTGTTGTACATACCTGAAGTCATCAATACAAAATTCTTTTAGCCAGAGTTCTCCTTGCAACTTTTCTCTATCCCATTCTTTGTGTTCATCTAGATCGAGCGTGTGCATTGTTGTGCGATCCTAACAACTGGTATCGATCCTAATAGGAAGAAGACAGCAGCTGGAATGACAGAATATAACAGTTAGCAGTTTTAGGTGAATTCAACAGAACTTTTGAGTCACTAGAATGTGAGGGAAGAAAGAGTTCACTGATGAGACCATCTATTGAGGAAGCGCCACAGCTGGACTTGAAACCACTACCACCTAACCTTAAGTATGCTTATTTAGGTGACAAGAAGACACTACCCATCATCATCTCAGCGACACTATCCTTGACTCAAGAGGATACGCTCCTAGAAACATTGAAGAAGCACAAGGGGGCGATAGGTTGGACATTGGCGGATATAAAAGGAATTAGCCCTTCACTATGCATGCACAAAATACAATTGGAGGAAGGAAAAGTTAAGTCCATTGAGCAACAAAGACGATTAAATCCCATGATGAAGGAGGTTGTTAGAAAGGAGATTCTCAAATGGCTAGATGCTGGAATAATTTATCCAATTGCAAACAGCAGCTGAGTCCGTTCTATTCAATGTGTTCCGAAGAAAGAAGAAATAACAGTAATGGCAAATGAGAACAATGAGTTGATCTCCACTAGAATAGTAAATGGATGGAGAATTTGCATGGATTATAGAAGGCTAAACAAAGTGACACGTAAGGATCATTTTCCCTTACCATTCATTGATCAAATGCTTGATAGGCTTGCTGGAAAGTCAAGTTATTGCTTCTTGGATGGTTATTCAGGATACAATCAAATTACAATAAGTCCAGAAGATCAAGAGAAAACTACATTCACATGCCCATATGGAATTTTTGTCTTTAGACGAATGCCCTTTGGACTATGTAATGCTCCAGCGACATTTCAACATTGTATGTGTTAGGATCGCACAACAACGCACACGCTCGATCTAGATGATCACAAAGAAAAGGATAGAGAGAATTGCAAGGAGAACTCTGGCTAAAAGGATTTTTTATTGATGACTTCAGGCATGTACAACAAGAGTACAGAGAATAAAAAGTACATTTCAAAGCTTTACTGGACGGGATATATATATGGTTCAGTCTACTAAATATAGCTTTACCAGATTTAACCATCTACTATATATAGCTATGTACCATATATAGCTTTACCAGATATAGCTTCACCATATATGGCTTTACCAAATATAGCTTTACCGGATATAGCCATTGACCAAGCTATAAATACAGGGAGCAGACTCCATAACTCAACAATTCTCCCACTTGGAGACTGATCCTACACCATACCAATTAGGGCTTTGCATAGCTTTAATTTTCCAACATCAACACATTTTGTCAACATGTCTGCTGGATTCTTTGCACCCTCTATCTTCTCCAAACACATATCGCCTTCTTCCACTAACCTGCGAGTGAAATGGTACCGTCTTCTAATGTGTTTTGTCCTTGAATGATAGACTGGGTTTTTCACCAACTGTATGGCACTCTGACTATCTGTATAAAGGATCTTCTTGCACTGCTTCCGGCCTAATTCTTCTAGATAGTCTATCATCCATATCATCTCCTTTCCAGCTTCAGTTATGGCCACGTACTCAGCTTCAGTAGATGAAAGAGCGACGCATTTCTGAAGCTTGGACATCCAACTCACTGCTGTTCCATCTATAGTGTAGATATACCCAGATGTGCTCTTGCTAGAGTCTACATCTCCACTCAGATCAGCATCCACAAAACCTTGCAGAACTACTTTGCCATTGCCATAACAAAGTGTAGTATTGGATGTACCTCTCAGATATCTCAGAAGCCACTTCACAGCTTCCCAATGTTCCTTCCCTGAATTTGCCATGTACTTGCTAACAACTCCCACTGCATGTTTTATGTCAGGTCTAGTGCAGACCATAGCATACATCAAACTCCCAACTGCAGAAGCGTACGGAACTGCCATGTGCTCACGTTCCTCAACTGTCTTGGGGGATTGCCCCTTTGACAATTTAATATGATTTGCCAAGGGGGTAGTCCTGGGTTTAGCGTTATTCATCTTGAATTTGGACAACACCTTCTCAATGTACTGCTCTTGGGATAGATTTAATGTGCCAGCAGATCTATCTCGAGAAATCCTCATCCCAAGGATCTGCTTCGCTGCACCTAAATCTTTCATCTCAAATACTGAAGACAAGCTTGCCTTCAGGTGGTTTATCTCCCTCATACTTGATCCATCATCCACATACAGAAGTAGAAACACATAAGAATCAGTGTATTTCTTGAGGTAGCAACACTGATCCTTTTCACTTCTGTGGAAACCACTCTTGCTCATGAAGGAGTCAAACTTCTTGTACCATTGTCTCGGTGCTTGTTTCAGTCCATACAAGCTCTTATTGAGCTTACACACCATGTGCTCCTTGCTTGGAGTTGCAAATCCTTCGGGTTGTTGCATATAGATCTCCTCATCTAGATCTCCATGTAAAAATGCCGTTTTTACATCCATTTGCTCAAGGTGCAAATTCTCCGATGCAACAATACTCAGTAGAATTCAGATAGTAGTTAATTTCACAACTGGAGAAAAGATCTCAGCATAATCAATGCCTTTTCTTTGTGAATATCCTTTAACTACTAACCGAGCCTTAAACCTCCTTCTGCCATCTGGTTCAACCTTGATTTTGAACACCCATTTGTTCAACAGAGCTCTCTTTCCTGTAGGCAACTCAGTCAGCACCCACGTATTATTCCTTTCAAGTGAG
Source organism: Cucurbita pepo subsp. pepo (assembly GCF_057944985.1). Lineage (NCBI taxonomy): Eukaryota > Viridiplantae > Streptophyta > Magnoliopsida > Cucurbitales > Cucurbitaceae > Cucurbita > Cucurbita pepo. The sequence continues at coordinate 8,568,516 of NC_141808.1, forward strand.
CTCATCTCATCATCCATGGCTTGCTCCCACTTAGTTGAATCTTCCACTTGTAGGGCCTCATCAAAGGACTCTGATTCTCCTTCGTCAGTCAGCAACAGATAATGTAATGAGGTTGAATATCTATCTGGTGCTCTGGTAGTTCTGGATGATCTTCTCAACACCTGCTGAGGTGCAACTTGCTCCACGTCTGGTTCTTCAGCAATAGGATCAGCCACGTGTGGTTCTTCAGCAATAGGATCAGGAGTTTCTTGAGCTTCTGTTGTACCATCACTGTGTGAATTTTCTTGCCACTCAAATTCAACTCCCACTTGCTTCGTAGTCTCAGAGTTTATCTTCTCTCTGTCCTTGTACATGACATTTTCATCAAAGGTCACCTCACAGTGTCTTAGGATCTTCATAATTTTCTCATCCCAAAACCTATACCTGAACATGTCAGAGCCATAGCCTATGAAGTAGCATTTCACAGCCTTAGCATCAAGCTTATCTCTCTTCTCTGGATCAACATGAACATACGCAGTACAACCAAAGGTTCTCAAGTGAGAGTACTTGAGTTCTTTTCCTCTCCATACTTCTTCGGGCAATTTGAACTTCAAGGGTACTGACGGCCCTCTATTAATCAAATATGCTGCTGTGTTCAAAGCATCAGCCCAGAATGTCTTTGGCAATCCAGAATGAATCCTCATGCTTCTTGCTTGCTCATTCAAGGTTCTGTTCATCCTTTCTGCAATACTATTTTGTCTGGCCTTACCGGGAATTGTTCTTATTAATCTAATTCCCTCAGCTGCACAAAATGTTATAAACTCTGATTTGTTGTACTCTCCTCCATTGTCAGACCTCAAGGATTTGATCTTCAAGCCGGTCTGATTTTCAACTTCAGCTTTCCACTTCTTGAAGGTGGTAAACACATCTGACTTGTGTTTCAGAAAGTAAACCCATACCTTCCTGCTGAAGTCATCGATGAAGGTGACGTAGTACCTTGATCCACCAAGTGATGAAACTGGAGATGGTCCCCAGACGTCTGTATGGACCATTTCCAACCGCACTTTCTTCGGTTCTCTGGCAGCCTTTGTGAAACTAACTCGTTTCTGTTTGCCCATAACGCAGCTCTCACAAAGACCCATATCAACAGATTTTAAGCCTTCTAAAGCTCCTTTCGCAGTCTGCATCTTCATTCCTTTGACGCTCATATGTCCAAGTCTATTGTGCCATAGACTTGAATTGGAAGCACCTCAGCAGCAGCAGTCATGTTTATACACTTTGCAGTAGTGTATAAGGTTCCGGATTTTGTGCCACGCGCAACAACCATGGCGCCCTTCACAATCTTCCAGGAACTCTTTCCAAACTCTGCTGCATAGCCTGTGCTATCCAACTGACCAATAGAGATCAGGTTCTTCTTGAGACCAGGAATGTATCTGACATCTTGTAATGTCCATTGATTTCCTGCTGGAGTTTGTATGGAGACATCTCCCTTTCCTTCAATCTCCAAGGTTTTATTGTCGGCAAGATACACCTTCCCGAAATTTCCTGATTTGAAATTTCGAAACAATTCCTTACTTGGAGACGAATGGAACGATGCACCTGAATCCAAAATCAAGGATTCAGCTGGGCTATCCACACTAAGGATTAAAACGTCCTCAGCATCTTCTGTTGTGTATATAGAATCATCATCATCTTCAGATTTATGATTCTGCTTCTTCTTTAGCTTTGTACAATCTGTCCGAAAGTGTCCTTTTCCCCCACAGCTCCAACACGTTACGTTGGGTTTGTTTGGAGATTTTCCCCGGTTCTTTGATTTTGAACGCCCATGTTTGTTTGAGCTATTTGATTTGCTTCTTCCCCTTCGATCAACACTAAGAGCATTGCCTGATGAATCTCCAGTTTCCCGTTTGCGAATACTTTCGCTGAGAATTACATCTCGAATTTCATCAAACTTCAGTTTATCAGATCCTCGGGAACTGCTGATTGTGGCAACAACAGTATCCCATGACTCGGGTAAGGATGACATCAAAATCAACGCTTTAATTTCATCTTCGAAATTAATTTCCACCGAACCCAGTTGACTTATGATCATATTGAATTCACTTATATGATCCGCAACACGTCCACCTTCAGACATCTGTAGATTGAACAATCTACGCATCAAATACATCTTGTTCATAGCCGACGGTTTTTCATACATATTTGACAGCGCCTTCATCAGATCTGACGTTGTCTTCTCCTTGATGATGTTAAACGCCACGTTTCTGGATAGCGTCAACCGGATCATCCCTAAGGCTTGTCGATCCTTGAGCTTCCACTGTTCCGTGGTCATGGTATCCGGCTTCACCCCCAACAGAGGTTCGTGAAGATCTTTCTGGTACAGATAATCTTCAATCTGCATCTTCCAGAAACTGAAATCGGATCCATCGAACTTCTCAATTCCAATCTTTGAACTTCCATCTTCACAGATCGTGGTGAATTTTGCCTTGCTCTGATACCAGTTGTTAGGATCGCACAACAACGCACACGCTTGATCTAGATGATCACAAAGAAAAGGATAGACAGAATTGCAAGGAGAACTCTAGCTAAAAGGATTTTTTATTGATGACTTCAGGCATGTAGAACAAGAGTACAGAGAATAGAAAGTACATTTCAAAGCTTTACTGGACGGGATATATATATGGTTCAATCTACTAAATATAGCTTTACCAGATTTAACCATCTACTATATATAGCTATGTACCATATATAGCTTTACCAGATATAGCTTTACCAGATATAGCTTCACCATATATGGCTTTACCAAATATAGCTTTACCGGATATAGCCATTGACCAAGCTATAAATACAGGGAGCAGACTTCATAACTCAACAGTATGATGGCCATTTTTACAGATATGGTAGAAACATTTATGGAGATATTCATGGATGATTTTTCGGTTTATGGAGAATCTTTTGAGACTTGTTTGTGCAATTTTTGGAAGGTTCTACAAAGATGTGAAGAGAAGAATCTTGTACTGAATTGGGGAAAATGTCATTTTATGGTCAATGAGCGAATAGTGTTACGCCACAAGATCTCAAGAAGAGGAATAGAAGTTGATAGAGCCAAGATAGAAGCTATTGAAAGATTGAATCCACCTACGTCAGTTAAAGGTATAAGAAGCTTTTTGGGCCATGCAGGGTTTTATAGGAGATTTATTAAAGATTTCTCCAAGATTGCAAAACCATTGTGTAGTTTGTTGGAGTCAAATAGAAAATTCGTTTTTGACAAACAATGCATGACTGCCTTCCAAGCATTAAAGACAGCGCTGACCACAGCTCCTATAATGTCAACACCCGATTGGAATTCACCATTTGAGTTGATGTGTGATGCTAGTGGCCATGCTGTGTGATGCTAGTGGCCATGCTGTGGGGGCAATGTTAGGACAGAAAAAGGGGAAGGTACTTCATCCTATCTATTATGCCAGCAAAACGTTGAATTAGGCTCAAGTGAATTATACAACCACTGAAAAAGAATTGTTGGCCGTAGTATTCGCTATTGAAAAGTTCAGAGCTTATTTATTTGGAGCGAAGGTGAAAGTGTACACTGACCACGCAGCAATCAAGCACCTAATGATGAAACCGAATGCCAAGCCAAGATTAATTAGATGGATTCTACTATTACAAGAGTTCGAGATAGAAATCGTGGACACGAAAGGAGCTAATAACCATGTAGCGGATCACTTATCTAGAATGGAGAACATGGAAGAAAAGGTCAATAGCAAAGAAATTGATGATGCATTTTCGAATGAACAGTTGCTTGGGATAAACAGCAATAGCAGTAGCAGAATGACAGCAACTCCATGGTATGCAGACATAGCAAATTTTTTGGCTTGTGCCATCATACCCAAAGAGAAAAATTATCAACAAAGGAAGAGGTTTTCCATGAATCCAAAAGTTACATTTGGGATGAACCTTTTCTTTTTAAACAATGTGGAGACGACATAATGAAAAGATGCATTCCAGACAGTGAAATACCAACAATTCTTGAACAATGTCATGCATCTCCATATGGAGGTCATTTTGGAGGGCAAAGGACAGCAGCCAAGGTATTTCAATCGAGTTTCTATTGGCCAACAATTTTCAAAGATGCAAAAGAATTTTGCAAGGGTTGTGATCAATGTCAAAGGACGGGAAATATCAGTAAAAAAAAATGAGCTACCCCTGAATTCAATTCTAGAAGTGGAACTTTTTGATGTATGGGGCATTGACTTTATGGGACCATTTCCGCCATCTTATGGGAACTTATATATTCTAGTGGCTGTCGACTATGTGTCCAAGTGGGTGGAAGCAATAGCTTGTCCATCCAACGATGGGAAGACGGTACTCAAGTTTTTAAAAAGAAACATATTCACTAGGTTTGGTGTACCAAGAGCATTAATCAGCGATAAGGGAACGCACTTTATGAACAGATTGATGAATAGGCTTTTAGAGAGATACAATGTAAAACATAGAGTGGCGACACCTTATCACCCACAAACCAATGGGCAAGCAGAGGTCTCCAACAGAGAAATTAAAAGTATTTTGGAAAAGGTGGTACAACCCAACAGGAAAGATTGGTCGGTGAAACTTGATGATGCATTATGGGCATACAGGACAGCCTTCAAAACCCCTTTAGGAATGTCTCCTTACAAGCTAGTTTTTGGGAAGGCATGTCATCTACCCCTGGAATTGGAACATAAAGCATTTTGGGCATTAAAGAAGTTAAATTTTGACTATACAACAGATGGAGGCTTGATGTAACGACCCTAAATTTCCACATATCTAGAGTCGCCACTAACGTCTCATGCTCATCTCTAATGCAAAATAAAAATCTAAGAATGGTCATCTTTATTAGCGGAAAAATTTAAAACTTCAAAACATTGGAAAACATTGCCGGACTTACGTGTTTCAAACATCATGCTGAAGTTCAAAAAGATGAAAAAAAAAACGATTATAAATTAAATAATATAAATGAATGAAATGAAAACGCCCTATCCTAACCAACACTAGGAATTTTAAATATGCCACTATCATATGCACGCGCCACAGTCTCTGATCACGATCCCACCGTTAACCGTACATGGGAGCCTTGCCTTTACCTGAAAAACAATATGGCACACGGCCTGAGTATTTCAAAGAAATACTTAGTAAGTGACCCCACTATAGGGGCCATGCTAATGCAAACACATGCAATCATGAATTAGGGACCTATCTTTAATCATCTTAGGGGTGGTCTCAAGTCTCGGACAAATTGGATGTGTAGTACTTCCCTACACAAAACTCACACGTGAGAGTGTGAATCCCCAGGGCGCTAATATATAGCGACGTCTGGAGGTCAGCGGAACCCCATAGTGTCATGCGCCTCATGAACACCCTATGCGCATTCGCACCTATGCGAATTCGCGCTCATCATAAGGTGCGCGTCCGCATTCATCATCTCTAGGGGAAGTAGCCCTATGCCCCTCTAAATCCATCGTAATGTTTCTTCTGACACAACCCTCTAGTCTCATCGCTTTGTTACTCTAGGTAACACATGCTCGTGGATATTTATATTAATATTATTTTCATGCTCTTAGGGTTGTGTCCTATGTCGATCTAACGACATGATGCAATATGGCACTCATCATCATCTAGCATGCTCAATATGGAAACCATCATCATATTAAGGTAAACATCATGCAATCATCATACTCATCATATTGCCACAAAGTGCGTCAAACATACCAAGTACATCATTCATCAAAATATGTATATACTGCACAAATCATCAAGCATCGTAATCCACACATCATCAGAACTCATATAATTTTTTAGCCTATCATATAGTAAGGCCACTTACTTGGTTGGCCTTGGCCGAAGTACTCCCTAAATAGCTAAACGTAAGCTCCCGTTCCGTGAGAGCTGCTTCCTACGTCGCTGGGGTTTGTTTCCTATCACACCGTTCACCACTTTCTGTTAGTATTTCACAATTAATTTCTCTATAATTCAATAAATGTGAAATACGGCTCTAAAACGGCCTCGGATACCTTAATCGGGGCCAAAAAAAGATCCGAGAGGGTCGAAACAGTGGAAACCGGGCTGAAAACAGGTGAGCCGAGCCGAACAGCCGCTGGGAGCCGCTAGAGCGTCATTTGAGGGAGCCCGAGCCGTTTGCGCCGCGCCGAGCCGAGGGACTGCCTGCGCCGCTATGTGACATGTGGCAGCAGTAGAGCGAGCAACGTCGTGCGGTAGCATCGGGTCGAAGCGCGGGTCGCAGTCCGGTTCGGGTCGTGGTCCAAGTCGTAGGCTACGAAGGTTACTGGGTGAAGACTATCGTTGGGCCTCGGCTTATTGGGGTAGGCCAAAAGCTTTTTTTTTTGGTTGCAGACCAGCTCGATTGGACCGTCGGGCTGGTCTCGGGTTGGTAAAACTGAACCATAGCTTCTGGGCTTGTCTGAGGTTTGGGTCGCTGTAGTTGGGCTGGGCTGAAGGAAGAGGCCGAGGAAAAGAATTGGCTGACTCTGTTGGGTTTTGGGTTTGGGTTGACCTGAATCCGTGGACCTCGTCTTCCTTACCTGACTCTAGCCGATTTTCTGGCGAGTTTTCTCTCTCCTTCCCGCGGCATTTTCGTTGCCGATTTCGGTCCTCTTTCTTCCTCTTCCTCTTTATTTGTCGTCCTTCTTTCTTTTCTGGATGTTTTGCGGCCTAAAGGTTCCTAAAACCACAGATCTAAGAATGATTAGGAAATACCCAATTTTCTGACCTCGGTTACCGACGACGGCGTTTACTAAAAAGCACAAAACGCACCTTGAGTTATCATGCTTTCGTTAGGGATCCTTCTTGTGGCGGTAACAGGTCGTTTGGTGTCGGTTTGAGGGTTCGTCGGATAAACTGGACACTCGCCGACTTTTTTTTTTTCCGAAATCTCTTTCTCTCTCTCGTAGTTTTCTGTCTTTTCTCCCTTTGGAGGTATCCTGATGGTGCTGGGAGTCATGGGCTGAAGGCTAGGCATGCTGTGGCCGTTAACTTAGATCTTCATTGAGTTATATTATCTACCCCTAAAAAGAACTTTTTTTCTTTCTTTCCCGGGTCGTTATATTATCTACCCCTAAAAAGAACTTTCATCCTCGAAAGTCTCAAACTCTTGTACCAACTCTGGGTATTTCTCTCTTATTTCGTCCTCACGCTCCCACGTGGCTTCCTCACTATGGTGATTCCGCCACAGTACCTTAACGAACACAATGCTCCTGTTGCATAAGGTTTTTACTTCTCTAACTAAGATTCTTACTGGTTTTTCCTCGTAACTCAGATCTTCATTGAGTTGGAGTGGTTCATAGTCTATTACGTGGATAGGGTCCGTAATGTACTTCTTTAGCATCGACACGTGAAATACATCATGTACTCTTGAGAGGGCTGGAGGTAGGGCTAACTTATCCGCTACCGGACCAACTCGCTCTAGGATCTCGAATGGTCCAATTAATTTAGGACTTAACTTGCCCTTATGTCTGAATCTTAACACCCCTTTCATAGGTGCCACCTTGAGGAATACTGGGTCCCCTACCTTGAACAACAGGCTTTTACGCCTTACATCGGCGTAGCTTTTCTGTCTACTTTGAGCGGTATGCATCCTCGCTCGAATTTTTTGGACAGCCTCATTGGTGAGTCGAACCAACTCAGGTCCTACTAATTCTCTCTCTCCTACCTCATTCCAACATAGTGGGGATCTACACTGTTTCCCGTACAGTGCCTCAAACGGTGCCATTCCAATAGTTGCTTGGAAACTGTTGTTATACTAGAATTCCATCAGGTGGAGTTTGGAATCCCAACTTTCCTTAAAATCTAGTACGCAAGCGCGTAGCATGTCCTCTAAAATTTGGTTTAAATGCTCCGTTTGTCCATCTGTTTGGGGGTGAAAGGCAGTACTAAAGTCGAGGTAGGTACCTAGTGCTTTTTGAAGTCCATGCCAAAATGCTGACGTAAAGCGTGAATCCCGATCCGACACTATAGACACTAGGACTCCATGTAGTCTTACTATTTCTTTCACATACAGTTGTGCCCAATTGTCAACTGTATATGTAACCTTCCCAAGTAGAAAGTGTGCCGACTTGGTCAACCTATTGACAACTACCCAGATCACTGTATAGCCTTTGGGCGTTTTGGGTAAACCTACTATGAAGTCCATCGCTATGTTTTCCCACTTCCACTCCGGTATGCTTAGGGGCTGCAACAACCCCGCCGCCTTTTGTCTTGGAGCTTTCACTTGTTGACAAACTAAGCACTTGCTCACAAACCCGACCACATCCCTCTTCATGCTCTTCCACTAAAAGTGTTGTTTTAAATCTCGGTACATCTTAGTACCTCCTGGATGCATGGCAAATGGAGAGTTGTGAGCTTCCATCAGTATCTCCTTCCTTAAATCTTCTATTCCAAGAACACATAAGCGTCCCTGATACAATAGTCCTTCATCTGATGACTTTGAGGATCCATCTACCGGACTTTCGTCTAGCTGTCCTAGGACTTTCTGTAAGTTAGGATCCTCTCGTTGGGAGGTAATAATTCTCTGCCTAAGCGTAGGTTGTACCGTGAGTCAGGCCAGCTGTGCTATGACTCCCTCGGTCGCTACAGCTATGTTGGCTCGCTCAAACTCTCTTTGTACCCTTACTTCCCTCGTAATGAGGGCCGACGAGTGGACCGTCTTCCTACTCAAGGCATCTATGACCACATTTGCTTTTCTAGGGTGGTTCTGGATATCTACGTCATAATCCTTCACCAATTCTAACCACCTTCTCTGCCTCATATTTAACTCTTTCTAGGTGAAGAAGTATTTCAAACTTTTGTGATCGGTAAAAATTTGGGTTTTCTCTCCATACAGGTAATGTCGCTAGATTTTCAGCACGAACACTACAGCGGCCAACTCTAGGTCGTGGGTAGGGTAGTTCTTTTCATATTCCTTAAGTTGACGAGATGCGTATGCGACAACCTTGTCGTGTTGCATTAACACACATCCCAGTCCTTTCATGGAGGCATCACTATAGATCACATATCCTTCTAAGCTCTCGGGTACTCTGAGTACCGAGGCGGTTACCAATCTCTCTTTTAGGTTTTGGAAGCTTGCCTCACAAGCATCATCCCATCTAAATGGTACCCCTTTTTTTGTTAACTTTGTTAAAGGCGAGGATTTTAGCGAAATCCTGCACGAACCTTCGGTAGTATCCCGCCAATCCTAGGAAACTCCTTACTTCCGTTACTGTAGTTGGGCGTTCCCACTTTGTGATCGCTTCGACCTTGGTGGGATCTACAGATATTCCGTCCTTTGACACCACGTGTCCTAGGAAAGAGACTTGTCGCAACCAAAATTCGCATTTGGAGAACTTGGCGTACAACTTGTGCTCTCTTAGGGTGGTTAGGACTTTTTAGAGGTGTTCCTCGTGCTCTAGGTCTGTTTTTTAGTATATGAGGATGTCGTCAATGAACACAATCATGAACATGTCTAGGTATTCCTTGATTACCCGATTCATTAACTCCATAAACATAGCTCGGGCATTGGTGAGGCCAAATGACATCACTACGAACTCGTAGTGACCGTACCTTGTCCTAAACGCTATTTTGGTATGCCTTTTTCATAATCCTAATTTGGTGGTAACCGGACCGAAGATCTATCTTAGAGAATACAGTTGCCTCTCTGAGTTGATCAAACAAGTCTTCTATTCTAGGCAGAGGATATTTGTTTTTTATGGTTCTCTTGTTTAGCTCTCTGTAATCGATGCACAGACGCATTGATCCATCTTTCTTCTTAACAAACAACACTAGTGCACCCCAGGGGGACACGCTAGGTCGAATGAATCCTTTATCTAGTAAGTCTTGCAATTGCGCCTTGAGTTCCTTCAACTCTACTGGCACCATGCGATAGGGTGCTTTGGAAATAGGCCCAGTTCCCGGTTCGAGTTTGATGACGAAGTTGACCACTCGGGAAAGGGGGTATTCCAGGTAAGTCATCTAGAAATATATCTGGGAACTCATTTACTATTGGCACATTAAATAGGGTCCTTTCCTTTCCTCTTACGTCTACAGCACATGCTAATATAGCCCATCCACCTTGTTGGACTAACCTCTTTGCTTTCATCATCGATACTACCTTGGGGGTAATCCCGATACTTGTGCCTTTAAATTTAAAGGTAGGTCCTGTCGGTGGTGAAAATTTTACTTCCTTTTTGCGACAGTCTATACTACCTCGGTTTTCAGCTAGCCAATCCATGCTTAGTATGACGTCAAAATCTGTCATGTTTACCACCATAAGGTCAACGCTTAAAGTTTGGTTCCCTATGATTACTTGGCCACCCTTTACTCTATCCCTAGATACTAAGTCTACCCCCACAGGGGTGCTTACAGACATTTCATGCAATAAGGGTTCTAATTCGAACCCTGCTTGTACAACAAAAGGCATGGAAATAAAGGAATGCGTGGAACAAGAATCAAATAAGGTAAAAGTGAAATGACCTAAAATGAATAGTGTATCTATCACCACGGCGTCAGACCTCCCAGTGTCCTTGCTGGTTGACGCGTAGGCCCTAGCTTGAGCTCGCGGTGGTGCTGGTTGATTCGTTTGCTCTACTACTCTGGGCGGGATTGCTTGTGCTGCAGCATTTCCGGCCTTGCAGTTCACGGCGATGTGCCCCTCTTGACCACATCTATAACACGCTTGGCTGCCAGCCATGCACCTCCCATCGTGTAGTCTTCCACAAATATTGCACCCTTCCTCTCTCTTCCCTCTGGCCCCATCTTGATTCCTGGGGTTCCTGTCAGTACGTCGAGGAGGGCGTCGCTCATCCCATCTAGGAGCGGGTCTGTTATTGGAACGGTGCCTACGTGCTGGTGGTGGACAGTCAGAGCCTCCTGATTCATAAGGGCGCTTTTGCCCAATTATGACTGGCTCTTCACGTCGTTTCTCATCCTTTGGTTTCTCTAAAGCCTTGGCAGTTCTTAAGGCTTCCTCATAGGTCTTTGGGTTGAATGCCTCCAACATGCGGCAGATTCTTGGTTCCAAACCCAATACAAACTTCTCTGTCATCTTTTCCTCAGTACTCCTTAAATAGCTAAACATAAGCTCCCGTTCCGTAAGAGCTGCTTCCTACGTCGCCGGGGTTTGTTTCCTATCACACCTTTCACCACTTTCCGTTAGTATTTCACAATTAATTTCCCTATAATTTAATAAATGTGAAATACGGCTCTAAAATGGCCTTGGATACCTTAATCGGGGCCGAAAACAGATCTGGGAGGGTCGAAACAGTGGAAACCGGGCTGAAAATAGGTGAGCCGAAGCGTCGTTGGAGGGAGCCTGAGCCGTTTGCGCCGCGCCGAGCAGAGCCGAGGGACTGCCTGCGCCACTATGTGACACGTGGTAGCGGTAGAGCGAGCCACGTCGTGCGGTAGCGTCGGGTCAAAGCGCGGGTCGTAGTCTGGTTTAGGTCGAGGTCTGGGTCGCGGGCTACAGAGGCTACTAGGCCAAGACTATCGTTGGTCCTCGGCTTATTGGGCTGGGCCAAAAGTTTTTTTTTTGGGTTGCAGGTCGGCTCGATTGGACCGATAGTCTGGTCTCGAGTTGGTTCAACTAAATTGAAGCTTTTGGGCTGGTCTGAGGTTTGGGCCACTGTAGTTGGGCTGGGCCGAAGGCAGAGGCCGAGGGAAAGAATTGGCTGAATCTCTCAGGTTATGGGTTCTGGTTGACCCGGATCCGTGGACTGATGGTGTTAATATAACACATGCGGAAGCAATTTGGATCTTAAGCACTTTTAGAACATCAATTATAAATAACTAGCATGTTCATAAGTATTAAAACTTAATGAGTTTAGATACTAACCTTTTGTAGTTCAAACTCCTTTTTCCTCACGAACCGGTTTCGAAACACCACTAGTGTCTTCTCCACTATTCTCCAGCCTTAGAACGGGATTGTGGAATCTGGTGAGTGACTAAACTTGGGAGGGATTTTGTATATGTGAAGAGAGTGTTTGTGAGAGGCTTTTTCTCAAGGTTTTTCACCAAGAAGAAGAACACCTTCCATGTACCATGATCACTCTATTGAAAGAGTCATGTTTGCATGTTCATGCAAATTTGAGATCACCAAATTTTGACACTTAAAATAACACTCAAATGTTTGGGATTATGTGGCAAGCATGCATGTTTGAGTTAACCAAATTTTGACACTCAAAATTCCACTCAAACTTGTGGGGTTTATTTGGCAAGCATGCTAAGTTTGGTTAAACCAAATTTTGACACCTCAAAATTCCACTAACATGGATTTTTCCATTAAATGAAGTCAACATTTTGACTTTCTTCATTTTAATTCAACAACTAATTTGAATAATGAATTTTAAATTAAAGTAACATTAAATGATTAATTAAACTATTTAATTAATTCAAATGCCAATCCCAATCAATTCCGACACATAATTGATTAAGATATTTAAATCTTATTTAAATATCTCAGATCCTCTCTTTTTGTTTAATTCGTAAATAAAGCAAAAATGCGGTTAAATATATCGTATATATGTAGTGCATATTCCCTAAGTTGAATTCTAACACTTCGAACTCACTCGTCACACTGTTCTATGGTTTAGTCCGATATGAGCTAGCAGAGGGACCTAATGGACCTATAGATCATTGGCTCCAACGACCCAAGATTAACCGGTTAAACTCATTAACCTTGTTAACCAACATTCGTTAACTACTAGGACCTCCACTATAGCCCAGTAGTTGCACTCCCCTCACTATAGATATATTTCTGTCCATTTGATATAACCATGATTAGTAAGTCGATCCTTCACAGGTTGTTCGTAACTAGAGCTAGGTCAATTTACCGTTTTACCCCTAAAGTTACTTCTTGTTCCTTATGTCTCACTGATTCTCTAATGAACAATTGGTTTGTGGTCCAACCAGTAAACCGAATCCCTCTCAGGCTAATGAGAGGGTGGGGCACCTTGTTCAAGACCCGGAGTCAGTGTTTAAGGGAACTACCTCTCTTCTATCCTTAAAAGTGGGTAGGAGTGAATTCCATCTTGCACCCCACGTCCCCAGCCATTCACCCAGTCTTACCCCTGAAATGAGAGGCCTATTGAGTCGGCGAACTAGAGCCACTCTCACCCATGCAAATCTAAGGATAATTCTGAACAAACAGGAGTTCATGGTTAGCTCAGGATTAAAACCGAGTTACCTAGGTTATCGAATGAAAAGAAAATCAGTCTCAACAGTAAACGACATTATAAAGTGAGAGTGGTTTTCTTCATGGTCCGATCTTATGCAATACTCATTGCATAGGACGCCCCAACTCACATGTCTCCACATGTACAATTTAGTGATCACATTGTTTATATCATATACAAAAGTGGGCCGCATCCATAGTGTCCCAGAATAAGGTACTCAGCCTTATCCTTCCTTATACTATAGATCATTTTGACTATATATACTTGAACTTGATCCACTCTTATGTCTCTACATATAGTTCAAGTAATCATACTATAGCCAGAGTATTCTTAGTTTATTGGATTTAGATTAATGATCGTAAAGTTCACTTTATTCAATAACAATCTTTACTGAATAAATAACAATAATAACTTTATTGAAAATAGAATATGTTTTTGTTTACAAACTATGAGTTTTAGGACATAAAACCCAACATGAACCTCTATTTCCTTATTCCATTGACGAACGGCAACAAACCGGGATAACTCTCTATTTCCTTATTCCATCAATTTTACATGATGAAGATGCGGATTCCTTTGTTTAATTGAGTTTGAATGGAAAGCTAAACTTAATAGGGGAGGCGAGAGAGTTTTATATAGTTTAAGTATGTTGACGGTATGATTTTAGTTTATTAAAGAGTTGTTGTTAATGATTTACATGTATGTTTAATTAGCTACTTTAGATACATAATTGTTCTCTTATTCGGGAGAAGAGAGGGAGCAATGAAATCCTCTTTAATACTCTAGTTCCATAGCAAGGAGACTTGAAGGGCAATAGAAGGGTTAGGAATAATTCTTCTCCTAGAGCCTTGTTAATAGAAATTACAACGATTATGGAAATAATCACCATTCATGACCCTCGGAAGTGGGCTTGAGAATCTATTAAAAGGAACTAAAATCTACCACAAAACTCAACAACTTATCTATTTAATCTCTCTTAGCCGAACCTTCCTCATTATAGTTGATCTTCTCATCATTTTCTATTTTTCAACAGCAGTGGCACTCTGTTTTAGTTTTTTTTAAATAGTTAAATCTCCAACACCCATTTGAATGTTACTAAAAAACTCACTTAATTTCCAGCCATAAAATTAACCAAAAAGATAGGTTCCCTGTGGAATCGATAATATACTTATTACTTGCTACTTGTGATAGTGTATAATTGCACTTATTCTTGTGAATTTTATATCACAAAGCATGTTGGACAGACTACATTGGTCTATCGAGATAGTTTTCATGCCAAGAATCGAGTATCCGCTACAACATTAAAAAAAAAAAAATCGTAGGTGAAATATGTCAGGTTCTCACATATCTCATCATGTTTGTTTGTCTTCTATCTTTTTCTTTATCATTTTCACTTTTCCCACCCATTTTCATCACATTATTGATGAATATGGATTTCCACTTTCATCTAATTATTTGTATGTACATTAAGAATTGTACTTTGAATATGTAAATTAAGCTAGGATGACAGAGCTCATGTAAATTGTAAGGGCTAAAGTCATTAAGTGTAGGAAAGGTATCAGAGCCAGCCTCTCAATTTTTGTGAGGGATGAGGAGTTACTCGATCTTTAAGAACGACAGTGTAAACCAGGAGGATGATAAGAGAGATTCAGAAGAATTTGGAGTATGTGATAGCTGAGCGAATAGCCCTTGTGTTCCAGGTGGTAAGACGCGGGAAGCGCAGTAAGTCCGTTGGCAAGCTTGGGTGCTTAGTCATATCAAAAATTCTGAAGAAAATCTTATCTACAACCTGACACCTTTATCAGAGACAAAAAAAAAAAAAGATTGACAACTTGTCAGTCACACAGTGAAGGCTCACATGTGAATTATCAATGTTTGTAAATTATTAGTCTTTTAAATTATTAGTTTGCTCTATGTTTTTTCTTATTTTTAGGAAAGCAGATCTTGCAGGGGTCCTGTTCTGTTAGATTTGATCTTATCTTTTAGTTGGTGTTTTTCAAATTTACGTTCAAACCCGAAGTCTATAAAACGACTTCATCAATGTAAGGAGAGCATCGATCAGCCGATAGCTCTCTCTTGAATATCAATTGAAGAATTCACAGAAAAAATATTCTACTCTATCTCTTATCTTATCTATCTTCTTATGAATGAATTTTTGAGAAAGCTCAGGAAATCAAACCATTTCAACTGTTCTACCAATGAAGAAGAAAGTTCAAATGAACATAGAAGGGGAGAAAATCTCACAATCTCAAATACTGTCAATCAAGAATATCAGATTGCCAGGATCGAATATCAACTCCAAAATTGGACTATTCCAAAGGTAATCCTAAAACTATCTACCAAATTTCCACCTTCAATTTTACTCAAAGATCATGCATCAAATTCTCAGAGAAAAACATCCCAATTCATAGCAATAGGGAATCTCTGAATCTTTTTTCAAAATCTCTTATACTCCAACACCGTGAAGAGTTTAACTATCTTCACGTCGGTCTTGTCCAAGTCGCTGTAAAACCATTGTTCAGACTTAAGTTAGATATCCCAGTCCTTATCTTCTTACGAGATAAGAGACATGAAGATTTCTCAAATTCTTTATTGGGAATGGTTCAATCCAATCTAGAGAATGGACCAGTCTATTTCAATTGTTATCCAAATTTTACTTTGTCGCTCCACGACCCGCACATATTATCAGCCCTCATGCTGGACTTACAATCAAAAAATTTGAACATCAAGGTTGAAACTCATTCTTCAGTCGTCATATTCAAGGTTTATTACAAACTCATGAATACAAAGATTTCTCCAAGAGCATTAAGATCCTCGCCAAAAGAGGATCAACCATGCTCATAGAGGCAAATATTGGAAAGTCCTCGGTGACTGTTCCCAAAACTCTTTCTTGGGATCAAATAACTAGAAATACTCTCTGGAAAATGGAAGATGCTAATCTTCCGAGGAAAAAGAAATCTCAAAACCCATTACAAATCATCGAACATGACGATGGAAGCGTTGAAATAAAATTCAGCGAAGAACCCTAGTCAGAATCAAAAGTAAAAGAATTCTTGAGTTCTAGACCAAGTACGTCGGGAGTTTCAAGATCAATGTATGACCCCTTAAAGGTAAAAGAGGTCAGTTATGATCAAAAAAGTGCATCAATCCACTATGAAGATGGCTCAAGATCTCCAACCCATAAGGATATGGATACTCAATCCGTGTATGAAAGTCAGCTAAATGTCATTACGACTGACTTCCAGATAGACAGAGAATTATTGAAGGCAGATTTTATGTCAACTGCCAACTCTTCAAAGAGAAAAGCTTTCTTCCAAACTTACAAAGAAGCTGAGCGAAGTGAATTAAGTGCTCAATGGTATTCTCATATGGAAACCATAGAAGAAAACATATCATTCTTCGAATGGTTTGAAGAAAATATTTTGCAAATATGCACTTCGACTCAAAGAAGCTGGAAGACTACTAGAAGAGGCGAAGTATATTCAAAACATCATCCGTTGGAAGAAGTCGAATTTGACAATTATTACGGAGAAAAGGTCAAAGCTAGTCCTTTCAAAACTATCCCAGAAGGACTAGAAAAGGGTAATCCGACCCTAAAGGATATCAAGAACATCCAGCATCAAAATAATTATTCAAACAAGATTTTATCCACGATCTCCACCCAGCTTGAGAGTATCAAGGGAAAAATCCCAAAAAATTATGGTACTCTGCAAGAACAAGCAGGCAGCTCTGTACCGAAAGTCGATAGTCAATCCCAATACTCAGACCGGCAAACCTCGACGTATTTACAAAGAGGATTTCAAAAGAAGAGGCTGCGATGGCCAAAATAGAAGAAAAAGTGGATAGAATCCTAAATCCTGGGATAACACATCAGGATTCATCTGTCAATGTCGTTAACAATGACGACGAAATTCAAGAATTCGAAGACGAGATTTTAGATGAGGTAGAAGAGCCTCTCTACAAACGAATTGAAAGAATCTCCAAGAGAAGTCAAAATAATACTAGTAATCAGAAAAACTGGTATCCTCAACCGTCTTTTCCGGATATTCAATTGGAAGAAAAGACTCTACAAACTCAAGCTCATTACGATGGTCTAGCAATCTATGAATGGAATATCGATGGATTGTCCGACTATCTGATAATGAATGTTGTCAATGAAATGATGATGGCCGCAGGCGCGTATAAATTACAGGGCCATAAATCTTACCATCAAATAGCTCAAGTTTTAGTGACCGAATTTACCGGGCAACTCAAGGACTGGTGGGACAAATATCTCGATGAAGCAACTCGCCAACAGATATTAAGCCACCATGTCATTAGGCCAACTACTCAAATCATCAAAGAGGAAGGTCCATCAACTAGGACCGAAGTACAACATGAAAGGGTAGAGGATGCTGTCAACACCCTCATTTATACCCTTATAGAATTCTTCTTTTGCGACCCCATGAAATACCAAGAAAGATCCGCTGAAATACTCATGAACCTGAAGTGCCCCACCTTAGGAGATTTTAGGTGGTAAAAACACATGTATTTGAGCAAAGTTCTTATTAGAACAGACAGTTCGTTTGAATTCTGGAAACAGAATTTTATCAATGGACTACCAAAACACTTCTCAAGAAGGATCAAAGACGGTCTTAAGACAAAGTATAATGGAACAATTCCATGGCAGACTTTGTCATACGGGTCAATAGCATCCTTCATCATAGAAGAAGGACTCAGACTTTGCAATGAGTCAAAGATTCAAAACAAGCTCAATTCTTCGATATCAAATAGAAAAGAGCTTGGAAGATTTTGCGATCAATATGGATGTAAGGGGATAGAGGCCCCCAAAACCTCGAGAAGGAAGAAGGTTAAGACGCATCCAAAGCCTTATAATTCGTACAGGCCTAGAGAAAAGTATCGGAACTAACCAGTACAATCTCAAAAACCAACATATTCAAGAAGAAAGTATACTCCTACAAAAACCCATAGAGGAAAGAAAAAGCAAACTCGCTTCAATGTCGAGAAGAAGAACACTATGCTAACAAGTGTCCGATAAGAGGAAAGATCAATGAGTTGGATATAGATCAAGAGCTGAAAAATCAACTACTACGACTGGCTCTAATCGACTCAGAACAATCAAGCAAGGGAGAAATCCTTGAACTCCAAAATGAATCTGATTCATATTCTAGCACAAAATATGAATCAAGACAGGAAGGAAAGAGGACGTGCGAAGGATGCATAAATGTCCTTACAAAGGATCAAGAAATTCTACTCGAAGTAGTAGAAAAAGTTCAAGATCCAGAAATTCAACAGAAAATCGCTCAATGACTTAGAGATGCCATGACAATCTCTAAGCCACCTGAAAGGGAAGAAAGAAATCCCTACAGACTTCAATCAGTTCTCCAAAGGTTTGGAAAATCGAGAGAACTCACTACTCAAGACCTACAAAGAGAGATTAATAATCTCAAACAAGAAGTACAGGCACTAAATCTGAAACCAGGTCAGAATCCTATATGCTTCACCAAGAAGTTCTCAATCTTCAGGAACGTCTGCTCGAACGAAAGAAAACGGCGCAACCAAACCAGGACGAGGATGACTTTCAAAGTTCCTTCGTTGGAGCCATCACCACTCTTCAATACCAAAAATGGTACTCTCTCGTTACCTTAAAAATTTATGATTTCAAAATCACACTAAAGGCTCTCATACATACTGGAGCCAATCAAAATTGCATTCAAGAAGGCCTAATACCTACAAAGTATTTTGA
Organism: Cucurbita pepo subsp. pepo; assembly: GCF_057944985.1. Lineage (NCBI taxonomy): Eukaryota > Viridiplantae > Streptophyta > Magnoliopsida > Cucurbitales > Cucurbitaceae > Cucurbita > Cucurbita pepo. The sequence continues at coordinate 8,587,437 of NC_141808.1, forward strand.
AAAAACTACTGAGGGCCTTAGAGGTGCAAATAACAATAGACTAAAAAATAATTACAAATTATCTAAAGTCCATGTTTGTAATCAAGGAATTTGCTTCGTAAATTCCTTCCTTTTAGTAAAGAACTTAGGACAAGAACTAATCCTAGGTACTCCTTTCATTACTCAATTATACCCTTCCTACAATAAGTGAAAACGGGTTAGAGTCAAAAGCCCTAGGAAAGAAGATAAAATTTAATTTCTTCCTCAAGGATTAATGAAATAAATAACCTTCAAACGAATACAATTATTCCATCAATAAATGTATTAAATTATAAAGAAAAACAAATTTCTTTTTTGAAGGAAGAAATTTCATTTAAAAGAATAGAAGAACAGACTCAAAGTAAGACCGTCCAGTCTAAAATCAAAACTTTACAAACTCAAATAGAAAGGGAGATTTGTTCAACTATCCCTAATGCCTTTTGGAATAAGAAGAACACATAGTTAATCTTCCTTATGTCAAAAATGCAAAAGTATTTTCAAAATTTGATATGAAATCAGGATTTTGGCCAATCTAGATTTCAGAAAAAGACAAGTACAAAACGGCTTTCAATGTCCCTTTCGGACAATACGAATGGAACGTTATGCCATTTGGGCTAAAAAACGCTCCATCCGAATTTCAAAAGATTATGAAATATATTTTCAATCATTTTCAAGACTTTTCAATTGTTTATGTTGACGATGTTCTGATTTTTTCTCAAAACATCGATCAACACTTCAAGCATCTTCAAACATTTTTTACGACAATCATAAGAAGCGGTTTAGTTGTGTCTAAACCAAAAATTAAACTTTTTCAAATAAAGATCCGTTTTCTTGGATTTGAAATTCATTTGGGTCTAATTAAATCCATTCTAAGATCCATTGAGTTTGCCTCAAACTTTTCGGACCAAATTATGGATAAAACCCAACTACAAAGCATTTTGGGATGTCTCAATTATGCGTCTGATTTCGTTCAAAATATCAAACCCATTTGCAAGCCACTTTTTGAAAGGCTAAAAAAGAATCCAAAGCCCTAGACTGAAGAACACACCAAAACAGTCCAAAAATCAAATCCATTGTCAAGTCAATTCCGTGTTTATCGCTCATAAACCTAAGGGCTAGTTTAATAATGGAGACCGACGCATTCGATATTGGATATGGAGGAATTCTGAAACAGTCTCTTGACAAGAAAGAATCAATTGTCTGTTTCCATTCGGGAATATGGAATTCTACTTAAAAAAATTACTCAACAGTGAAGAAAGAAATACTTTCAATAGTACTTTGTCTACAAAAATTTCAAAGCGATTTAATTAACAAAAGCTTTGTTATCAAAACATATTCAAGGGCATCTAAATTTGTTTTAGAAAAAGATGTCAAGAATCTTGTGTCTAAACAAATTTTTGCTAGATGGCAAGCCATTTTATCTTGCTTCGACTTCCAAATTTTGTCTATAAAAGGGGTCGAAAACCCCTTGGCAGATTACCTCTCAAGAGAGTTCTTACTCTCGAAGAAAAACTCTCCCTAGCCAACCTCCTTCTCCCAGTGTTGACCGGTGAGAAAGAAACAGAAAAAGGAAAGAAGCCCATTGATTATTCAAACACACCTACTCCAATGACGTCTGATAGCTACTCAATGGATGCTGGTTTCAGATTGGTGACCAGGTCTAGAGCAAAGCTTTCTCAAAAACAAGCGGAGGTTATCACTCCGACGAGGCCTTCTGCCTCTTCAACACGGCCATCTTCCGCTACTCCATCGAGACCTACTGTCTTTTCCACTTCAAAGTGACCTTCTGTCCCCTCAACCTACACGGACGCGGTTGTTCTCGTTCGATTTTCTCCAATTCCTGAAATCAAGACCTATTTTAAAAAATCTGTGTCTATACCAAAAGCCCTGGTAGAACCAGAATACGACGACCCAAAAATCAGCGAGGTCGTCAAGAAAGTCTATCCATCGGGATTCTTCTATATCCCGGAAGATCTTCATAAGACCAGATGGTTTTATGAATTCATTTTACTCGACACAAAATCTATCAAAATTACTCATATTCCGAGTCGCGATGATCCTTCAAAAATTGCGTACTCAAAGTTAAAAAAATTCAAAGTCATGAATCCGACTTACTAGAATCAAGATCCATCCACGGAAAAGACTTTTTCAAAACCATTTGTTCCTCACTCCTACTCATACAGAGACTATCAGATGGCATGGTTCAATGTCATTTGGTATCAAAATTATGAGCACTCATGGTTTATCCAATTTTGCCAAATGCTCATAAAATTCATTATCCATTTTGGTTCATCAAATGGTGAAAAATCTTTGGATCAGCTAAAGATATATTCCCCGTTCCAATACAGGAATCCTTCCACTACTTTATAAAAAATATATTCAAAACCCCATTTCCATTAACCAATGCCCTTGTATACTTTCAAATTCCTTGGATTTTAACTTAGAATTTTCAAATAAAAGAAGCTGAAGACCAAATAAAACAGGTGTTCAAAACTATTAAAATCAAATGGTGGGATAAATATACTTATACCCACGCAGATATCAAAGCGATAAAGGTCTAGCTATCATAGAATTACCACCTTCACGATTTATCCAAGAAGAGGACCTCCGAATTCCTTAAATCAAAGTTGAAGCTACTCGCTGCATTAGCCCAGACAACTTCGGAAGCTGATTTTCAAAAGCTTCTTCAAGAGGCCGCATCAGTCGGTTCGACATCTTCTCCTTCTATTGTAGAAGAAGAAGAGGAAGACACGATTTATGATCTTATCCATTCTTGGATTCTCAACCACCTCCGTAAATATCATCATCAATGACTGAATAGTCGTTAAACTATTTGTAAAAAATAAAAAAATAAAAAAAAATAAATAAAATAAATAAATCGTAGGTGAAATATGTCAGGATGAAACATATTTCCTCACATATCTCACCATGTTTGTTTGTCTTCTATCTTTTGTTTTATTATTTTCACTTTTCCCACTTTTATTATTTTCACTTTTTCCATTTTCATCACATTATTGATGAATATGGATTTCCACTTTCATCTAATTATTTGTATGTATATTAAGAATTGTATTTTGAATATGTAAATTAAGCTAGGATGACAGATCTCAGGTAAATTGTAAGGGCTCAAGTCACTAAACCCTCAACTCCAACTTGCTTCACCACTGTTTCCTCAGCAAGAGTCTCAGAATTTTCTTGAGTATCCGCTACAACATCACTATGTGAATTTTTCAGCAACTCAACCTCAGCTCCCACTTGCTTCACCTCTAATTTCTCAGCAACAGTCTCAGGAGTTTCTCGAGTATCTGCTACAACATCACTCTGTGAATTGTTCTGCAACTCAACCTCAACTCCCACTGGCTTCGTTGTCTGGGTACTTTTCTTCAATTCTCTGGCAGACTTTGTGAAGCTAACTTGTTTTTGTTTCCTCATAACGCAGTTCTCACAAGGACTCGTATCAATAGATTTCAGACCTTCCAATAACTCCTTCCGGCTATGTCCAAGTCTATTGTGCCATATACTTCAATTTGAAACACTTTAGCAACAGCAGCTCTGTTCATACACCCTGCAGTGGGGTATAAAGTTCCAGATTTTGTGCCACGTGCTACCATCATAGCACCCTTTACAATCTTCCACGAACTCTTACCAAACTTTGTTGCATAACCTGTGCTATCCAACTGACCAATAGAGATAAGGTTCTTCTTGAGACTAGGAATATATCTAACATCCTTTAATGTCTACTAATTTCCTGTCGGAGTTTTTATGCAGACATCCCCTTTTACTTCGATCTTCAAATCTTTGTTGGTCGCAAGATACACATCTCGAAACTTCCAGACTTGAAATTTCGAAACAACTCTTTATTTTGAGACGAATGAAAAGACGCACCTGAATCCAAAATCAGAGATTCAATCGGACTATCCACGCTGATGATTAGAGCATCCCCATTATCTTCTAGTAAATGTATCGAATCATCGTCATTCTTTACTTAAAGTTGAAATCTTAATAAGAACCACACGGTGAAAAAAACTAAATCGGGGTTAATATTTTTTGACATTATTGTGATGAGTGTAACTCTCATAGTATGATATCGTAATTGCACACTATGGAGTGTTCATGAGTTGCATTAGGTTTTGTTGAGACATTTTTTAGATCCAGTTCCATTATTTGACTATAAATTTTTTAACCTAAGCAACCCTTATTAAATAATGGAATCAACCCACACCAATGAATATTTGTGTTTGGTTGGGTATGATAAAGTCATTTGTTTAAATTTTATTTTCAATAAAAATAAAATGTTAATTTATTAAAAAAATCTATTTATTTATTTTAAAACATTGAATTACATTTTTTTAATTCAATCTCAATATATATTTTGAAAAATCACCCTCTAAATACTTCAAAATATTATTTTAAGAGATTATAGAATAATTAAGAAAAAAATTAATTGAGTTTTTTAAACCCCGATGAATTGATTACTTACTCAGTATTGTTTAACTCATTCATGCTACTCTCTCGTGGAGTTTCCATAAGTTCCCTAACGAGTTTCAAATGTATATTTTTCAATTAAAAAACCGGTTATCAAACATGGTTCTATTTTTATTGTAAACAATGAAGGAGAACTCGTTACCAAACATGTCCATAATTGCCTTCATTCACAACAAGAATATAAAATATTGAAACGTCATCCTTGTTCATCAACTTTAAATTTAAAGGACCATTGCATTACACTTTAGAACCGGTGTTACTGCTAACAACAGATTGTTAACTATATCTCCCATTGGTGGTTTTGAAAATAACTAAAATTTACTAATAATAAATAAAAAAAATATACAAGCTTAACATGGTGGTGGTTACCCATTTCCAATATAACAATTATATGTTTTGGGTGTAATTGACTATGGAACCTAATTTTACTCATATAAAAGTGGAACAAATCCAGCACAAATATTCTCATATTTACAAAATGAATTCATTTTCAACACTTTCACGGTCTCTCCTATTGTCATTGTTCTTTGCTACCCTAATTACTAACATCGATGGAAAAATCTTCCGAAACCCACCGATTATTATTTCTTTAGTTTTAGTGGGTGTAATTGACAATGGAACCTAATTTTACTCATATAAAAGTGGAACAAATCCAGCACAAATATTCTCATATTTACAAAATGAATTCATTTTCAACACTTTCACGGTCTCTCCTATTGTCATTGTTCTTTGCTACCCTATTTACTAACATCGATGGAAAAATCTTCCGAAACCCACCGATTATAGTAAACATAACAAATGTTCTAAGAAGTCATGATCAGCTCACTATTCACTACAGATCTGGTGATGATGACTTGGGAGTCCATCATCTCCCACCTTTGAGCGGTTACGATTTTAGTTTTCAACCAAACTTTTGGGGCTCAACACAGTTTTACTGCACCTTCCAATGGTCTGGCTGGTCGCATTACTTTGATATATACAAGGATGATAGAGATAGAACCAAATGCAACGATAGTCTATGTTTGTGGTTTGTGGTTGAACATGGTATTTGTATGTTCAACTATAAAACCAAATTGTATGATATTTGCTACACATGGCTGCTAAATGAATATAAAAAATCGATATATCCATGAATTGGAGGGTTTTGATTATGATATTATAATAAATCGATATAAATTTGATACAGTGTATTAGTTTTAATGAATTATATTATTAAGATTTGTTAAGGTATTTCAATGCATAAAATGCTTATTTATTAATTTCTTCCACTTTGATCGAAATTATTTGCCCTCATTTATTGAAATCTCCCATCATTTTTTCGAACATAAATCAAACTCAAATATGACAAGAATACAAAACCAAATTAACTTTTTTTTTTTTTTTTTTTTAGTTATAAAATTTAAACATCTCATTAGCTTTTAATGTTACGTTACTTGTCTATATTATTTCGATGAAAATGGGTCCAATTTCAATGTCGGCGCAGTCTCGAAGAATATCATTATTTTTATTTGCTAATCTATTTACTATGGAATTATCAATTGAATTTATAGCCACCCAATCAAAATAATTCATTTTATAAGCTTGTTCAAATGGAAATGATTAGTGTCACGGTCTTACATCAATCGAATAATGGAATTTGTTTATTACGACTCTCAAGTTGTCCGATGGGCGAAACTCGCATAAGAAACTTAGTTTAGTTTGACCCGCAAATGCTTCCACTAATGAGAAACTGTTGTATTATAGTAGTTTGACCCATACATTTTGACCGTTTGCAAATAAGGTATGAACTACCCTAAGCATAATTTAGTAGATACGGTATGAATTAAGATCACAAAGTTCGGTAGTTCAATTTCTTACTCCTAAAATGTTGAACTTAAAAAAATGAAAATTTAGAGACCTATTGGACATAGTCTTAGGTTTACGGACCAAATAGATATAAAGTTGAAAGTTTGTCGTGGACTAAACGTATAATATAGATAACTTTGAATGTCCAATACGCTTTTAATCTTACATGATTTTAAAACTTCATCATAAAGTATGTATTCCATCTTATTGGAGGTCCTCATGATGATTAAAGAGTTGTCATTCTACAAATGGGTCAAAACCTTACCATGTTTAAGATATTTGAAGGTGGAGAATATAGGGCTTGGATTCTTTGCTCCGACTAGTCTATGAATCCACAAGTAATGAGAGTCGAGATGGTCACTGTTGAGAGTAGAGATTCGATATGGGTCAAACCCCTTACCTTGTTTAAGATCTTTGCTCCAATAGGCTGAGTCGAGATTCGATGGATTTTGTTCAGATGGTCACTGTTGATCATCTTATTCTTGTCATAATGGCAGTTTCGTAATTATCCATATCTTCAAGGGTCATTAGGTAGTTTGTCACTTTCGGAATATATTATTACTATTTTTCTATAAAAAAAAATCCATTGGGTCTTACATGGATGACTTTTCTTCATTTTTTGGTGTTGGTGTGTTACATTGGATAAGGAAGGATAAGTAGGTAAACAAAGAAATGGAGCAAAACTATATTACCCCTAAGGATATCAAACTATGGTTCATGACCTAAAAGACCTCCAAATGCTATTAAATTAGGTGGTAGACCTTATTATGTGATGTCTGAAGATGTGAAGATGTTTGAAAGTTATTGGAACACGTTGATTAGCAAAACCAAGAATAAGAGATAAAATGACCAAAATGCCCCTAGGACTACTTATTTAAATTCAAGGTCTATATTTAAATTTAAGGCCTATTTGTAAGGACAAGGAGTTATGTTCAATGGTTCAAGTTGATTAGAGCAAGCTTGGAACCTAAAGCAAGTTAGGACCAAACAAACACCTAAAGAAAACACCTCAAGACACAAAAGTCAAGACCCTTCTAGAATCCTCTAAGGAATTCATTATGAATGTATGACCTTCTAGAACAACCCATGTTTGTTATTACGATATATTCATATATTTACGAATGCATGTTATAACTTTTGCCTCAAGAAATTATGAACCTTAGAAACTTACAAGATTGAGAATCAAGAACAATATAGCTCCTTTCAAAAACTATACAGAGGATGCTTTATTGAATCCTAGAATAAATGCAAAATCTAAGCAATAGTTAGGGTAACAAACCATTACCTCGTATACTACAAACTCTGAAAATACTTTATAGGCTCTTTCCTATTATCGATGCTACTCCCTTCCCTATTGAATGTTAACTTCTTGACAATAATGGCCTGTCTAGAATGCATCACTGCCTTGTATACAGTCTCGCCATAAGCACATATCTTGTGAAAAGTAATAGTGGCCTCAATTAGATCTTGGGAAGAAATTCTTTCCTTAGGTGGGAAATAGACATCCGAATCCATAGATTTTCTTTCCTTGTTTTGCTCCATTTCGAATGGATGTCTCATGCAATATAAGATGATCATAATTAGAACGATAGAAACTCCACCAACCTTAAAAGATGGAGACGATGAATCTCCATTGCAGTTGTCAAGAGGTCCACCACAGAGCCCCTCTTTGTCAATGAATCTACTAGTGGGCATGTTCTGAAAAAAAGTTTTTGAAGGGATCGGATGTCTCACGTTATGCTATATTGCTATGCCGTAGCAAAATTAGTAGATTTGTACTCAAAATATAATGATTGTTCTTCAACTAGGTATACTTTTTACGACTAAAACTTCTATTTCACATTTGTTAAATTTTATTTTTCTCTTTCCAACGTTGCTTACATTTTAACAAACATTTTGTTTGTCAATAAAAACATATTAGTTTGATTAAAATAAATAAAAAAAAGCTCAGACAAAAAATCAATTGAGTAACTACTAAATTTATGTAATATATATAATATTACAATTAGTAGAACAAAAATATATTTATCCATATAATAATTAAAAAAGATTTTAAAGTAATATTCTTGTCAATTTATCTCAAATTCCATTTTATTTTACTTTTTTTTTCTTTTTTACTTTAAATTTATTAAATTTGGTTGAAAAAGTAATTTATGAAAAAACAATACTATGTGAATAAGTGTGACTTCTGAGTAAATTATGGGTACATGAATCACCTAAGATCACATCCTTATAAGAGCGACCGAGAGGATAAGATAATTAAGAAATGTTTAAAAGACTTGAAAGTCACTACCTATACAACCAAGGAGCACCTTCCTTTATGGTAGCTCAATCATAGGACCACATGGTTAAGCATGTTTTACTCGGAGCAATTATATGTTGGGAGACCTTTTAGAAATTTTCCTAGGATGCATGTGAATGAGGACAAAGTGATAACTATCTAAAAGTAGAGTCATATCAAGTCTTTTTTGAGTTAATATTGCACTCTTATTCACCATTTTCTCATTTATAGCCCCATTTATTCTACTTAGTGAGCATGAAATCATTTATTGCGGTCCAATGTGAAAAAAATATGATTTGACATAAATCGATCTTAAGTGTATTTTTAATTGAGTTATGTGGTAAAATTTCAGAAATTTATAGTAAACCATGTGGGAGTAGCGAATTTGGAAACAAATGGGGGATGACATGGAAATGATAAATTCACGTCAGCAGTCCAAGTGGGTCATTGACTACCCAATGAGGAACATCCTATGTGTACTACTTATTTCTTTTCAGCTCTAATGGGGAACCCATGCATAATATAAAAGGAAAAGGAAGACTAAGAGGAGAAGAGCCACATTTTGGGGAGAAAATTGAATTACACAGCAGCAGCTTCTGCTGCAGCTTCTACTGTGAAACTAGAGAAGAAGAAAAAAACCCTAATCCAGTAGCTGTTTACAGCAGAAGGAAAAGGAGACCAACAAGGATTGATTAGGGCAAAGAGGTGGACGTGAGAGTTCAAAAGAAGGGAACTTCCATTGACGAACGGCAACAAACCGGGATGACTCTCTATTTCCTTATTCTCTTTCCTTATTCCATTCATTTTACATGATGAAGATGCGGATTCCTTTGTTTAATTCAGTTTGAATGGAAAGTTAAACATAATAGGGGAGGCGAGAGAGTTTTATATAGTTTAAGTATGTTGACGGTATGATTTTAGTTTATTAAAAAGTTGTTGTTAATGATTTACATGTATGTTTAATTAGCTACTTTAGATGCATAGTTGTTCTCTTATTCGGGAGAAGAGAGGGAGCAATGAAATCCTCTTTAATACTCTAGTTCCATAGCAAGGAGACTTGAAGGGTAATAGAAGGGTTAGGAATAATTCTTCTCCTAGAGCCTTGTTAATAGAAATTACAACGATTATGGAAATAATCACCATTCATGACCCTCGGAAGTGGGCTTGAGAATCTATTAAAAGGAACTAAAATCTACAACAAAACTCAACAACTTATCTATATTTAATCTCTCTTAGCCGAACCTTCCTCATTATAGTTGATCTTCTCATCATTTTCGGTTTTTCGACAGCAGTAGCACTCTGTTTTAGTTATGTTTAAATAGTTAAAATCTCCAACACCCATTTGAATGTTACCAAAAAAACTCACTTAATTTCTAGCGATAAATTAACCAAAAAGATAGGTTCCCTGTGGAATCGATAATTTGCTTATTACTTGCTACTTGTGATAGTGTATACTTGCACTTATTCTTGTGAATTTTACATCATTTTATTATATTCATCCACAAGCGATCAAGTTTTTTGTGCCGTTGCCGGGGAACCTAATTTGGTTATTTTACTTGTTGTAGATTTTTGTGAGCTGGAGCCAACAAGAAGTCATAGTAAGCTGAGTTTTCCCACTGCTGTATGTACTGCTGAAGAATTGAGTTTACTGCTGCAGAATTCTGTATATGAACCCACCTACGGGTTTGGAATTTATTTTGGATCCTGAAATAGAGAGAACATTTAGACGATGGTTGAGGGAGAAAAATAAAATGATAGAACAGAATATACAGCAAATGGCCCAACTAAATCGGGAGTTTGAAAATCCAGTGATGATGGCTAATCAAGAGAGAATTACTGCCAATGCCATTCATTTAGCAGATGACAAAGAAAGAGCGATCCGAGCATATGCACACCCAGCTGTGGAAGAGCTAAATCCGTGCATCATTAGACCCGAAATACAAGCAACCACGTTTGAGCTAAAACCTGTGATGTTTCAAATGCTGCAAACCATTGGGCAATTTCATGGACTACCGTCGGAAGATCCTCACCTACACCTAAAGTCATTTTTGGTAGTTAGTGACTCATTTCGATTTCAAGGAGTGGATAAAGATGTGATTAGACTGAGCTTATTCCCATAATCATTGAGGGATGGTGCTAAATCATGGTTGAATACCTTAGCACCGGGAACAATTGATTCGTGGAATAGTCTAGCAGAGAAATTTTTGATCAAGTATTTCCCACCCACGAGAAATGCACGGTTCAGAAATGAGATTGTTGCTTTTCAACAGTTTGAAGATGAGACACTAAGTGAAGCTTGGGAGAGATTTAAGGAGATGGTTAGAAAGTGTCCTCACCATGGACTACCTCATTGTATACAAATGAAGACTTTCTACAATGGATTAAATATTGCTACTAAACAAGTAGTTGATGCTTCCGCCAATGGAGCTATTTTGTCAAAGACATACAATGAAGCATATGAGATTTTAGAGAGAATAGCATCTAACAATTGTCAATGGGTCGATGTGAGAAGCAACCCAGGAAGGAAGACTCGAGGAGTACTTGAAGTTGATGCTTTGTCCTCTATCAATGCTCAACTAGCTTCGGTGACTAATATTTTTCAAAATCTAGCATTGGGGCAAGACTCCATGATCAAAGCACCAGTCCATACAGCTGCTGTAATTAACCAGATAGCAGCTGAATCTTGTGTATATTGTGCAGAGGAACACACCTTTGATCAATGTCCAAGCAATTCGGCCTCCATTTTCTATGTCGGGAATCAAGTTAGTCAAGGCAACCCGAAAAATAACCCCTTCTCAAATACTTATAATCTGGGGTGGAGAAATCATCAAAATTTCTCATGGAAGGGACAAGGCTCGTACAACCAACAAATGCCCCCTAAAGCAAATTACCCTCCGGGTTTTGGATTAAATCAATTGACATATGGTTCTCAACAAGCCACAACCCAAGGGGAAGGAACTAGCCAAGCTCAACACATACCGGGAACATCGCTTGAGAGCCTAATAAAGGAATATATGGCTAAAAATGATGCTGTGATACAAAGTCAACAAGCATCATTGCGAAATTTGGAAGTTCAAGTAGGTCAATTAGCAAATGAGTTACGAAATACCTCTTGGTAAGCTACCAGCAGACACTGAAATGCCAAAAAGAGAGGGAATGGAACAATGTCGAGCAATAGAGTTGAGAAGTGGGAAAGAAATACCCAGCAGAGGAGAAAAAATTAAAGAACATGGTGATAGTCGCTCTCAAGAAACTGCTGGTACATAGCAGAGAAAGCAGAAAGTCGTTGTGCAAGAAGAGCACAACAAAAATGATGCAGAAGCTGCTGTACAGAGAGAACACAGCAGAAATTGTGAAGCCTCCTAAAACACAAACATCAGTCAGCAGTGGACAAGAAAGCAGAATATACACACCAACACCTCCTTTTCCACAAAGAATAAAAAGAAGGAAGGAAGAAGCTCACTTTGAGAAGTTCATGGACATATTTAAGGAAATTCACATAAATGTACCATTAGTTGAAGTTTTGAAGCAAATGCCAAATTATGTGAAATTCTTGAAGGATGTGTTCACCAATAGAAGAAAGTTTGGAGAATTCAAGGTGGTACCATTGAATGAAGAGTGTAGTGCAATATTGAAAAACAAGATCTCGCTAAAGGAGAAAGACCCTGGTTCATTCACAATTCCAATATCAATAGGAGGGAAGAAGCTAGGTCGAGCATTATGTGATTTGTGATCAAGCATTAATCTAATGCCGCTGTCTATTTACAAAAAGTTTGGTATTGGTGAAGCTAGACCAACTACAGTCACTCTTCAACTAGCAGATCGATCTTTCACTTATCCCGAAGGAAAGATTGAGGACATCTTTGTTGAGTTATGGAGTCTGCTCCCTGTATTTATAGCTTGGTCAATGGCTATATCCGGTAAAGCTATATTTGGTAAAGTCATATATGGTAAAGCTATATCCGGTAAAGCTATATATGGTACATAGCTATATATAGTAGATGGTTAAATCTGGTAAAACTATATTTAGTAGACTGAACCATATATATATCCCGTCCAGTAAAGCTTTGAAATGTACTTTCTATTCTCTGTACTCTCTCTTGTTGTACATACCTGAAGTCATCAATAAAAAATTCTTTTAGCCAGAGTTCTCCTTGCAATTTTCTCTATCCTTTTTTCTTTGTGTTCATCTGGATCGAGTGTGTGCGTTGTTGTGCGATCCTAACAACTGGTATCAGAGCAAGGCAAAATTCACCACGATCTGTGAAGATGGAAAGTTCAAAGATTGGAATTGAGAAGCTCGATGGATCCGATTTCGGTTTCTGTATGATGCAGATTGAAGATTATCTGTACCAGAAAGATCTTCACGAACCTCTGTTGAGGGTGAAGCCGGGTACCATGACCATGGAACAGTGGAAGCTCAAGGATCGACAAGCCTTAGGGATGATCCGGTTGACGCTATCCAGAAACGTGGCGTTTAACATCATCAAGGAGAAGACAACGTCAAATCTGATGAAGGCGCTGTCAAATATGTATGAAAAACCGTCGGCTATGAACAATGTGTATTTGATGCGTAGATTGTTCAATCTACAGATGTCTGAAGGTGGACGTGTTGCGGATCATATAAATGAATTCAATATGATCTTGTCAACTGGGTTCGGTGGAAATTAATTTCAAAGATGAAATTAAAGCGTTGATTTTGATGTCATCCTTACCCGAGTCATGAGATACTATTGTTGCCGCAATCAGCAGTTCCCGAGGATATGATAAACTGAAGTTTGATGAAATTCGAGATGTAGTTCTCAGCGAAAGTATTCGCAAACGGGAAACTGGAGATTCATCAGGCAATGCTCTCAGTGTTGATCGAAGGGGAAGAAGCAAATCAAAGAGCTCAAACAAACATGGGCGTTCAAAATCAAAGAACCGGAGAAAATCTGCAAACAAACCCAAAGTAACGTGTTGGAGCTGTGGGGGAAAAGGACACTTTCGGAAAGATTGTACAAAGCTAAAGAAGAAGCAGAATCATAAATCTGAAGATGATGATGATTCTATATACACAACAGAAGATGCTGAGGACGTTTTAATCCTTAGTGTGGATAGCCCAGCTGAATCCTGGATTTTGGATTCAGGTGCATCGTTCCATTCATCTACAAGTAAGGAATTGTTTCGAAATTTCAAATTAGGAAATTTCGGGAAGGTGTATCTTGCCGACAACAAAACCTTGTAGATTGAAGGAAAGGAAGATGTCTCCATACAAACTCCAGCAGGAAATCAATGGACATTACAAGATGTCAGATACATTCCTGGTCTCAAGAAGAACTTGATCTCTATTGGTCAGTTGGATAGCACAGGCTATGCAGCAGAGTTTGGAAAGAGTTCCTGGAAGATTGTGAAGGGCGCCATGGTTGTTGCGCGTGGCACAAAATCCGGAACCTTATACACTACTGCAGAGTGTATAAACATGACTGCTGCTGCTAAGAGTGCTTCCAATTCAAGTCTATGGCACAATAGACTTGGACATATGAGCGTCAAAGGAATGAAGATGCTGACTGCGAAAGGAGCTTTAGAAGACTTAAAATCTGTTGATATGGGTCTTTGTGAGAGCTGCGTTATGGGCAAACAGAAACGAGTTAGTTTCACAAAGGCTGCCAGAGAACCGAAGAAAGTGCGGTTGGAAATGGTCCATACAGACGTCTGGGGACCATCTCCAGTTTCATCACTTGGTGGATCAAGGTACTACGTCACCTTCATCGATGACTTCAGCAGGAAGGTATGGGTTTACTTTCTGAAACACAAGTCAGATGTGTTTACCTTCTTCAAGAAGTGGAAAGCTGAAGTTGAAAATCAGACCGACTTGAAGATCAAATGCCTGAGGTCTGACAATGGAGGAGAGTACAACAAATCAGAGTTTATAACATTTTGTGCAGCTGTGGAAATTAGATTAATAAGAACAATTCCCGGTAAGGCAAGACAAAATGGTATTGAAGAAAGGATGAACAGAACCTTGAATGAGTGAGCAAGAAGCATGAGGATTCATTCTGGATTGCCAAAGACATTCTAGGCTGATGCTGTGAACACAGCAACATATTTGATTAATAGAGGGCCGTCAGTACCCTTGAAGTTCAAATTGCCCGAAGAAGTATAGACAGGAAAAGAACTCAAGTACTCTCACTTGAGAACCTTTGGCTGTACTGCGTATGTTCATGTTGATCCAGAGAAGAGAGATAAGCTTGATGCTAAGGCTGTGAAATGCTACTTCATAGGCTATGGCTCTGACATGTTCGGGTACAGGTTTTGGGATGAGAAAAATATGAAGATCCTAAGACACTATGATGTGATCTTTGATGAAAATGTCAGGTACAAGAACAGAGAGAAGATAAACTCTGAGACTACGAAGCAAGTGGGAGTTGAACTTGAGTGGCAAGAAAATTCACACAGTGATGGTACAACAGAAGCTCAAGAAACTCCTAATCCTATTACTGAAGAACCAGACGTGGAGCAAGTTGCACCTGAGCAGGTGTTGAGAAGATCATCCAGAACTACCAGAGCACCAGATAGATATTCAACCTCATTACATTATCTGTTGCTGACTGACGAAGGAGAACCAGAGTTTTTTTATGAGGCCCTACAAGTGGAAGATTCAACCAAGTGGGAGCAAGCCATGGATGATGAGATGAGCTCACTTGAAAGGAATAATACGTGGGTGCTGACTGAGTTGCCTACAGGAAAGAGAGCTCTTTTGAACAAATGGGTGTTAAAAATCAAGGTTGAACCAGATGGCAGAAGGAGGTTTAAGGCTCGGTTAGTAGTTAAAGGATATTCACAAAGAAAAGGCATTGATTATGCTGAGATCTTTTCTCCAGTTGTGAAATTAACTACTATCCGAATTCTACTGAGTATTGTTGCATCGGAGAATTTGCACCTTGAGCAAATGGATGTAAAAATGGCATTTTTACATCGAGATCTAGATGAGGAGATCTATATGCAACAACCCGAAGGATTTGCAGCTCCAGGCAAGGAGCACATGGTGTGTAAGCTCAATAAGAGCTTGTATGGACTGAAACAAGCACCGAGAAAATGGTACAAGAAGTTTGACTCCTTCATGAGCAAGAGTGGTTTCCACAGAAGTGAGAAGGATCAGTGTTGCTACCTCAAGAAATACACTGATTCTTATGTGTTTCTACTTCTGTTTGTGGATGATATACTAATTGCTGGATCAAGTATGAGGGAGATAAACCACCTGAAGGCAAGCTTGTCTTCAGTATTTGAGATGAAAGATTTAGGTGCAGCGAAGCAGATCCTTGGGATGAGGATTTCTCGAGATAGATCTGCTGGCACATTAAATCTATCCCAAGAGCAGTACATTGAGAAGGTTTTGTCCAAATTCAAGATGAATAACGCTAAACCCAAGACTACCCCCTTGGCAAATCATATTAAATTGTCAAAGAGGAAATCTCCCAAGACAGTTGAGGAACCTGAGCACATGGCATCAGTTCCGTACGCTTCTGCAGTTGGGAGTTTGATGTATGCTATGGTCTGCACTAGACCTGACATAACACATGCAGTGGGAGTTGTTAGCAAGTACATGGCAAATCCAGGGAAGGAACATTGGGAAGCTGTGAAGTGGCTTCTGAGATATCTGAGAGGTACATCCAATACTACACTTTGTTATGGCAATGGCAAAGTAGTTCTGCAAGGTTTTGTGGATGCTGATCTGAGTGGAGATGTAGACTCCAGCAAGAGCACATCTGGGTATATCTACACTATAGATGGAACAGCAGTGCGTTGGATGTCCAAGCTTCAAAAATGCGTTGCTCTTTCATCTACTGAAGCTGAGTACGTGGCCATAGCTGAAGCTGGAAAGGAGATGATATGGATGACAGACTATCTAGAAGAATTAGGCCGGAAGCAGTGCAAGAAGATCCTTTATACAGATAGTCAGAGTGCCATACAGTTGGTGAAAAACCCAGTCTATCATTCAAGGACAAAACACATTAGAAGACGGTACCATTTCACTCGCAGGTTAGTGGAAAAAGGCGATATGTGTTTGGAGAAGATAGAGGGTGCAAAGAATCCAGCAGACATGTTGACAAAATGTGTTGATGTTGGAAAATTAAAGCTATGCAAAGCCCTAATTGGTATGGTGTAGGATCAGTCTCCAAGTGGGAGAATTGTTGAGTTATGGAGTCTGCTCCCTGTATTTATAGCTTGGTCAACGGCTATATCTGGTAAAGCTATATTTGGTAAAGCCATATATGGTAAAGCTATATCCAGTAAAGCTATATATGGTACATAGCTATATATAGTAGATGGTTAAATCTGGTAAAGCTATATTTAGTAGACAGAACCATATATATATCTCGTCCAGTAAAGTTTTGAAATGTACTTTCTATTCTCTGTACTCTCTCTTGTTGTACATACCTGAAGTCATCAATAAAAAAATTCTTTTAGCCAGAGTTCTCCTTGCAATTTTCTCTATCCTTTTTTCTTTGTGTTCATCTGGATCGAGCGTGTGCGTTGTTAGTGCGATCCTAACAATCTTAATTCAAGTTGATAAATTCATATTTCCTGCAGATTTTATCATTTTAGATTATGAAGCCGATCATGATGTTCCAATTATTTTGAGGAGGCAATTTTTAAAGACCGGAAGAACATTAGTCGATGTCTACAAAGGAACCATCACGTTAAGAATGGGTGACCAAAAAGTTGAATTTAACATCAATGACAGCATGAAATATCCAGCCGTGACAAAAGAATGCTCAGCAGTGTATGAATTGACAGAACAACCAGCGACCGAGGAATGGGATGATGGGGAAAGCGGGCAGGAAGAAGACAGCAGCTGGAATGACAGAATAGAACAGTTAACAGTTTTAGGTGAATTCAGCAGAACTTTTGAGTCACTAGAATGTGAGGGAAGAAAGAGTTCACCGATGAGACCATCTATTGAGGAAGCGCCGCAACTGGACTTGAAACCACTACCACCTAACCTTAAGTATGCTTATTTAGGTGACAAGAAGACACTACCCATCATCATCTCAGCGACACTATCCTCGACTCAAGAGGATATGCTCCTAGAAACATTGAAGAAGCACAAGGGGGCGATAGGTTGGACATTGGTGGATATAAAAGAAATTAGCCCTTCACTATGCATGCACAAAATATAATTGGAGGAAGGAAAAGTTAAGTCCATTGAGCAACAAAGAGGATTAAATCCCATGATGAAGGAGGTTGTTAGAAAAGTGATTCTCAAATGCAAACAGCAGCTAGGTCAGTCCTATTCAATGTGTTCCGAAGAAAGAAGGGATAATAGTAATGGCAAATGAGAATAATGAGTTGATCCCCACTAGAATAGTGAATGGATGGAGAATTTGCATGGATTATATAAGGCTAAACAAAGCGACACATAAGGATCCTTTTCCCTTACCATTCATTGATCAAATGCTTGATAGGCTTGCTGGAAAGTCACATTATTGCTTCTTGGATGGTTATTCGGGATACAATCAAATTACAATCAGTCTAGAAGATCAAGAGAAAACTACATTCACATGCCCATATGGAATTTTTGCCTTTAGACGAATGCCATTTGGACTATGTAATGCTCCAGCGACATTTCAACGTTGCATAATGGCCATTTGTACAGATATGGTAGAAACATTTATGGAGATATTCATGGATGCTTTTTCGGTTTATGGAGAATCTTTTTAGACTTGTTTGTGAAATTTAGGGAAGGTTCTACAAAGATGTGAATAGAAGAATCTTGTACTGAATTGAGAAAAATGTCATTTTATGGTCAATGAGGGAATAGTGTTAGGCCACAAGATCTCAAGAAGAGGAATAGAAGTTGATAGAGCCAAGGTAGAAGCTATTGAAAGATTGAATCCATCTACGTCAGTTAAAGGTATAAGAAGCGTTTTGGGCCATGCAGGGTTTTATAGGAGGTTTATTAAAGATTTCTCCAAGATTGCAAAACCATTGTATAGTTTGTTGGAGTCAAATAGAAAATTCGTTTTTGACAAACAATGCATGACTGCCTTCCAAGCATTAAAGACAGCGCTGACCACAGCTCTTATAATGTCAACACTCGATTGGAATTCACCATTTGAGTTGATGTGTGATGCTAGTGGCCATGCTGTGGGGGCAATGTTAGGACAGAAAAAGGGGAAGGTACTTCATCCTATCTATTATGCCAGCAAAACGTTGAATTAGGCTCAAGTGAATTATACAACCACTGAAAAAGAATTGTTGGCCATAGTATTCGCTGTTGAAAAGTTCATAGCTTATTTATTTGGAGCGAAGGTGAAAGTGTACACTGACCACGCAGCAATCAAGCACCTAATGATGAAATCGAATGCCAAGCCAAGATTAATTAGATGGATTCTACTGTTACAAGAGTTCGGGATAGAAATCGTGGACACGAAAGGAGCTAATAACCATGTAGCGGATCACTTATCTAGAATGGAGAACATGGAAGAAAAGGTCAATAGCAAGGAAATTGATGATGCATTTCCGGATGAACAGCTGCTTGGGATAAACAGCAATAGCAGCAGCTACAGTAGTAGCAGAATGACAGCAACTCCATGGTATGCAGACATAGAAAATTTTTTGGCTTGTGCCATCATACCCTAAAAGAAAAATTATCAACAAAGGAAGAGGTTTTCCATGAATCCAAAAGTTACATTTGGGATGAACCTTTTCTTTTTAAATAATGTGGAGACGACATAATGAAAAGATGCATTCCAGACATAGAAATACCAACAATTCTTGAACAATGTCATGCATCTCCATATGGAGATCATTTTGGAGGGCAAAGGACAGCAGCCAAGGTATTTCAATCGAGTTTCTATTTGCCAACAATTTTCAAAGATGCAAAAGAATTTTGCAAGGGTTGTGATCAATGTCAAAGGACGGGAAATATCAGTAAAAAAAATGAGCTACCCCTAAATTCAATTCTAGAAGTGGAACTTTTTGATGTATGGGGCATTGACTTTATGGGACCATTTCCGCCATCTTATGGGAACTTATATATTCTAGTGGCTGTCGGCTATGTGTCCAAGTGGGTGGAAGCAATAGCTTGTCCATCCAACGATGGGAAAATGGTACTCAAGTTTTTAAAAAGAAACATATTCACTAGGTTTGGTGTACCAAGAGCATTAATCAGCGATGAGGGAACACACTTTGTGAACAGATTGATGAATAGTCTTTTAAAGAGATACAATGTAAAACATAGAGTAGCGACACCTTATCACCCACAAACCAATGGGCAAGCAGAGGTCTCCAACATAGAAATTAAAAGTATTTTGGAAAAGGTGGTACAACCCAACAGGAAAGATTGAAAGGTGAAACTTGATGATGCGATATGGGCATACAAGACCGCCTTCAAAACCCCTTTAGGAATGTCTCCTTACAAGCTAGTTTTTGGGAAGGCATGTCATCTACCCCTGGAATTGGAACATAAAGCATTTTGGGCATTAAAGAAGTTAAATTTTGACTATTCAACAGATGGAGACTTGAGGCGAATGCAACTAAATGAATTTGAAGAATTCAGGTACCTAGCCTACGAAAATGCTAAGATGTACAAAGAAAAAACAAAAATGTGGCATGACAACAAAATTAGGCCCAAAGAATTCTATAAAGGACAAAGAGTGTTGCTATTTAACTCAAGGCTGAAGTTATTCCCGTGAAAATTAAAATCAAGATGGTCTGGTCCGTTTATAGTTGAAGAAGTCACTCCCTATGGGGCAATAATGATAAAACATGGAGACGAAAGGAGACCTTTCACAGTGAATGGACAGAGACTGAAGCCATATTTGGGTGGAGAATTAAAAAGAGGCATTGCCTCTTTAAGCTTAAAAAGCTGAAAAATAAAACATTTTGGAGCAAACGGGAGCTGACAAGAAACGGTAACAGCTAACAAACTCCCGAGAAGCCAAGTTAGTTTTTCTTCTCCTTTTATTTATGCACTTTTAATTGTTTTTAAATAGTTATCTTCACTTCTCTTAGAATGATAGTTTTTTGAGATATTATTTTACATTTTTATCATGAATGACTCGCATGCCCCAAGAAAGTAGCTAATTTTTTTTTTTGTATTAGGTGGATTCTGATGTGGTTAACAAGGTTAATTTCAAAGTAGTAAGGAGGTTAATTACATTTGGTACATACTAAGTTGTGATTAGTGTCAAAGTTATTCTTTTTCGGTGTATGCTGCCATGAAGTACCGCGTTCTTCTTCATTTGAATGAATTTGATCTAATTTGTGTGCGCTTTCTCACAAAACCTCAAGTCAAAACACCAAAATAAAAAGATGACATCAATTGATATCAAAAAAGAAAAAGAAAAACTTTGGAAAAAAAAAAAATTTGCAGCAGCATTAAAATTTTTTTTTTGGCAGAATGTTTGTTAAAAAAAAAAAAAAAAAAAATTGCAGCAGCTTGCTGTCAACTTGTCAGCAAACTGCTTTTCTACCCAAAGTACAGCAGCCTGCTATCGAAATGACAGCAGACTACTGTTATAAAAAAAATAAAAAATAAAAGAACAGAAAAGAATACAAACTGTTGTCTGTTCTTGACATCAGACTACTGTAGCGGCATACAATAGCCTCTTTTCCTTTGTGAAAAAAATAAATAAATAATAAATAATAAATAAATAATTTAAAATTTAAAATTTTGGCAGCAATATGCTGTATTCCTGCCATGTTAAAAAAAAAAAAAAAGATTACTTCCCCAACAAGTCATCCTTTGTGTTATATACAAACTACTTCCACAAGAGATAACAATTCACCTTCACACTTACAAGCAACCAAGGATAAAAAAAAAAATTAGCTTGCAACCGACAATCATGGCATTGAGAACAAGAGGGAAAAAATGGTGCGAGGGAAGGAAGAAGTGCAGCAAGATGAAGTGCAAGAAATAAATCAAGATCTCTTCCTAACGGGCACCGGTTCGAAACGAAAAGAAAAGGGCAAGAACAAAATGAAGAACCTCCCAACACAAAAAGGAATATTCGCAAATGAGAAGGCGTACAACAGGTATGAACTCTTCAAGTCAAGAGTAGTGTTGGTGGAAAGAAGGTTCCCAGCATTTTACCCTACATTCCCAGAGTCCTTTCTTAACGCCATCAACGATCTAGGGTGGGAGATGTTCTGTCACAAAAGGGAACAAGCTATAGTGTCGATAGTGAAGGAGTTTTACGCACATATTGATCAAGTGGAAGGGTACACAACATTAGTAAGAGGAAAAATAGTTGATTGGAGCCCTAAAGCCATCAACCAACTGTTTCACCTACAATCTTTTGAGTATGCCACCTTCAATGATATGGTGCTAGCTCCATCGGATGATCAACTTGAGATGGCCTTGAAGATGGTAGCCATAGAAGGAACACGGTGGCAACTCTCGAGAGGAGGAGCAAGGATGATAATAGTAGCAGACCTCAACCCCGAAGCAAAAGTTTGGGCTGCCTTCGTAAAAACCAACTTACTACCCACTACACATGATACTACATTGTTAGCTGACAGAGTTTTACTTGTGTATGCAATCATAATGAATTTGAGCATCGATGTGGGCAAGATTGTAGCGGATGAGATTGTCAAATGTGCAAGTAAGAAAGTGGGGAGACTGTTTTTTCCACAGCTGATAACCATGCTGTGCCTGGAGGCTGCAGTCCCTTTTGATGAGGAAGAAGAAAGACTTGAGCCAAGGAATTTGATGAACTACATAGAAACCAGTAGGCATGGCACTAACAGTGGTAAAAGGAGGGACAGCAAAGCAACAAACGATATGGATCAACTGCTGAAACAGCAAGAGGCTTTACTTAGCTGGTGTGAAAACAGTAAAGGGAGTTGTAAGGCATATTGGTCTTATGTCAAAAAGAGGGACGAGGAAATACATAACGCCTTAAGAACCAAGTCCAAAAATTCAGCATTCCCAAGTTTTCCAGACGAAATTTTTAAGGAGTGGAGCCGCAAAGAATCATCGCATGCGGTAGAGGAGGAAGAGAACACTTCCTCTAATGATGCCTAAAATCAAGGGAATTCTCTTACCACACCTTTTATAACCTTGCTGTCTGATTTACCTTGCTGCCTGATTTAGAAGCATGCATCCTTATGTTGTGTTTGTTTTGTTGTATTGACTGCATATAATTTTGAATCATGCTCATGCATGCAACCTAGAAGCATGAAGTTCTAGAAAGGGTAATAGATCAGGCATATTTTGTTTCATATGTAGTCATGATGTCTTGTGCAAGAACTAGGGATGTATTGTCAAATGCTTTATGGATAAATAAAACAGTAAAGGTGAGCGGTGTGTTTTTGAAAAAAAAAAAAGTTATCCTTATTGTTCAGGTGAGTTGCATCACAAATGTGGCCACACTGAAAACTACAGGATGCTAGCAAAAAAGTCGAGCTAAGGGAGAATGAGTGTTAGCCTATATAGTCATCCCTTGAAGACTCAGGTGATTTGCACCACAAGTGGAGGCACCCAGAGAATAGGGGGATGACTTAAAGGATTCTTGGGAGAAAAAAAAAATGTAGAAAGTTAATCAAATAAATTATGAAGCCAAGTCACAAAAGCAAAGGTAAAGGCATAGTAATCATTTTAGAAGTGTTTTGGGGAATACGGTGGAAGTGAGGAATGTGTTATTTTTTTCTTGTAAGATTTGGTGATGAGTGTAGGGTGAAATGTGGGGAAAAAACTAATTTGAGGAAGGAATATAAAGAATGTGATCTAAATCATGCCTTTGATGAATACTCTACAAACATTTTGTTAATGAGAAAAAAAAGGGGAGAGTGGAGAGAATGATTGCTCAAGGATGAGCAATCTTTTAAGTTTGGGGGTGTGATAACTATCTAAAAGTAGAATCTTATCAAGTCTTTTTGGAGTTAATATTGCACCCTTATTCACCATTTTCTCATTTATAACCCCATTTATTCTACTTAGTGAGCATGAAATCGTTTATTGTGGTCCAACGTGAAAAAAAAATATGATTTGGCTTAAATCGATCTTAATTGTATATTTAATTGAGTTATGTGGTAAAATTTCAGACATTTATGCTAAACCATGTGGGAGTAGCGAATTTGGAAACAAATGGGGGATGACATGGAAATAATAAATCCACATCAGCAGTCCAAGTGAGTCATTGACTACCCAATATGGAACATCCTATGTGTACTACTTATTTCTTTTCAGCCCTAAAGGGGAACCCATGCTCAATATAAAAGGAAAAGGAAGATCAAGAGAAGAAGAGCCACATTTTGGGGAGAAAATTAAATTGTAAGGGCTCAAGCATTAAGCGTAGGAATGGTATCAGAGTCGGCCTCTCAATTTTTGTGAGGGAAGAGGAGTTACTCAATCTTTAAGAACGACAGTGTAAACCAGGAGGATGATAAGAGAGATTCAGAAGAATTTTGAGTATGTGATAGCTGAGTGAATAGCCCTTGTGTTCCAAGTGGTAAGATGCGGGAAGCACAGTAAGTTCGTTGGCAAGCTTGGGTGCTTTGTCATATGAAAAATTCTGAAAACAAAGATTGACAACTTGTCAGCCACACAGTGAAGGCTCACATGTGAATTATCAGTGTTTGTAAATTATTAGTTTGCTTTATGTCTTTTCTTACTTTTAGGAAAGCAGATATTGCAGGGGTCCTGTCCTGTTAGATTTGATCTTATCTCTTAGTTGGTGTTTTTCAAATATAGGTTCAAATCCGAAGTCTATAAAATGACTTCATCAATGTAAGGAGAGCATCGATCGGCCGATAGCTCTCTCTTGTATATCAATTGAAGAATTCAGAGTATTCTACTCTATCTCTTATCTTATCTATCTTCTTATGAATGAATTTTTGAGAAAGCTCAGAAAATCAAACCATTTCAAATGTTCTACCAATGAAGAAGAAAGTTCAAATGAACATAGAAGGGGAGAAAATCTCACAATCTCAACTACAGTCAATCAAGAATATCAGATTGCCATGATCCAAGATCAACTCCAAAATTAGACTATTCCAAGGGTAGATCCTACAACTATCTACCAAAACTATCTACAAAGAAGTTGAGCAAAGTGAATTAAGAGCTCAATAGTATTCTCATATGGAAACCATAGAAGAAAACATATCATTCTTCGAATGGTTTGAAGAAAATATTTTGCAAATATGCACTTCGACTCAAAGAAGCTGGAAGACTACCAGAAGAGGCGAAGTATATTCAAAACATCCTCCGTTGGAAGAAGTCGAATTTGACAATTATTACGGAGAAAAGGTCAAAGCTAGTCCTTTCAAAACTATCCCAGAAGGACTAGAAAAGGGTAATCCGACCCTAAAGGATATCAAGAATATCCAGCATCAAAATAATTATTCAAACAAGATTTTATCCACGATCTCCACCCAGCTTGAGAGTATCGAGGGAAAAATCTCAAAAAATTATGGTACTCTGCAAGAACAAGCAGGCAGCTCTGTACCGAAAGTCGATGAGTCAATCCCAATACTCAGACCGGCAAACCTCGACGTATTTAAAAAGAGGATTTCAAAAGAAGAGGTCACGATGGCCAAAATAGAAGAAAAGTTGGATAGAATCCTAAATCCTGGGATAACATATCAGGATTCATCTATCAATGTCGTTAACAATGACGACGAAATTCAAGAATTCGAAGACGAGATTTTAGATGAGGTAGAAGAGTCTCTCTATAATCGAATTGAAAGAATCTCCAGGAGAATTCAAAATAATACCAGTAATCAGAAAAACTGGTATCCTCAACCGTCTTTTTCGGATATTCAATTCGAAAAAAAGACTCTACATACTCAAGCTCATTACGATGGTTTAGCAATCTATGAATGGAATATCGATGGATTGTCCGACTTTCTGATAATGAATGTTGTCAATGAAATGATGATGGCCGCAGGCGCGTATAAATTACAAGGCCATAAATCCAACCATCAAATAGCTCAAGTTTTAGTGACTGGATTTTTCAGGCAACTCAAGGACTGGTGGGACAAATATCTCGATGAAACAACTCGCCAACAGATATTAAGCCACTATGTCATTAGGCCAACTACTCAAATCATCAAAGAGGAAGGTCCATCAACTAGGACCGAAGAGGATGCTGTCAACACCCTCATTTATACCCTTATAGAATTCTTCGTTGGCAACCCCTTGAAATTCCAGGAAAGATCCGCCGAAATACTCATGAACCTGAAGTGCCCCACCTTAGGAGATTTCAGGTGGTACAAAGACATGTATTTCTGCAAAGTTCTTATTAGAACAGATAGTTCGTTGGAATTCTGGAACGAGAATTTTGTCAATGGACTACCAAAACACTTCTCAAGAAGGATCAAAGACGGTCTTAAGACAAAGTATAATGGAACAATTCCATGGCAGACTTTGTCATACGGGTCAATAGCATCCTTTGTCATAGAAGAAGGACTCGGACTTTGCAATGAGTCAAAGATTCAAAACAAGCTCAATTCTTCGATATCAAATAATAAAGAGCTTGGAAGATTTTGCGATCAATATGGATGCAAGGGGATAAAGGCCCCTTCAACCTCCAGATGTCAGAAGGTTAAGACGCATCCAAAGCCTTATAATTCGTACAGGCTAAGAGAAAACTATCGGAACAAACCAATACAATCTAAAAAGCCAACATATTCAAGAAGAAAGTATACTCCTACAAAAACCCATAAAGGAAAGAAAAAGCAAACTTGCTTCAAATGTCGAAAAGAAGGACACTATGCTAACGAGTGTCCGATAAGAGGAAAGATCAATGAGTTGGATATAGATCAAGAGCTAAAAAATCAGCTACTACGACTGGCTCTAACCGACTCATAACAATCAAGCGAGGGAGAAATCCTCGAACTTCAAGAAGAATCCGATTCATATTCTAGCACAGAATATGAATCAGGACAAGAAGGAAAAAGGACGTGCGAAGGATGCATAAATGTCCTTACAAAGGATCAAGAAATTCTACTCGAAGTAGTAGAAAAAGTTCAAGATCCATAAATTCAACAGAAAATCGCTCAACGACTCAGAGATGCCATAACAATCTCTAAGCCACCTAAAAGGGAACAAAGAAATCCCTACAGACTTCAATCAGTTCTCCAAAGGTTTGAAAAACCGAGAGAACTCACTACTCAAGACCTACAAAGAGAGATTAATAATCTCAAACAAGAAGTACAGGCCTTAAGTTCTGAAACCAGGTCATAATCCTATATGCTTCGCCAAGAAGTTCTTAATCTTCAAGAACGGCTGCCCGAACGAAAGGAAACAGCGCAACCGAACCTGGACGAGGATGACTTTCAAAGTTCCTTCGTTGGAGCCATCACCACTTCTCAATATCAGAAATGGTACGCTCTCGTTACCTTAAAAATTTATGATTTCAAAATCACACTAAAGGCTCTCATAGATACTAGAGCCGATCAAAATTGCATTCAAGAAAGCCTAATACCTACAAAGTATTTTGAAAAAACTACTGAGGGCCTTAAAGGTGCAAATAACAATAGACTAAAAAATAATTACAAATTATCTAAAGTCCATGTTTGTAATCACAGAATTTGCTTCGTAAATTTCTTCCTTTTAGTCAAGGACTTAGGACAAGAACTAATCCTAGGTACTCTTTTCGTTACTCAATTATACCTTTCTAAAGTAACTGAAAAGGGGTTTGAGTCAAAAGCCTTAGGAAAGAAGATAAAATTTAATTTCCTTCCTCCTATAAGGATTAGTGAAATAAGTAACCTTTAAAAGAATACAATTATTCAATCAATAAATGTATTAAATTATAAAGAAAAACAAATTTCTTTTTGAAGGAAGAAATTTCATTCAAAAGAATAGAAGAACAGATTCAAAGTAAGACCGTCCAGTCTAAAATCAAAACTTTACAAACTCGAATAGAAAGGGAGATTTATTCAACTATCCCTAATGCCTTTTGAAATAGGAAGTAACACATAGTTAATCTTCCTTATGTCAAAAACTTCAAGGAGAAAAATATTCCTACGAAGGCCCGACCTATTCAAATGAATAAAGAATTACTAACATTCTGCAGAGCAGAAATCAATGATCTTTTGCAGAAGGGTCCTATTAGGCCGTCGAAGAGCCCCTGGTCATGTGCGGCTTTTTACGTCAACAACCAGGTAGAGAACAAACGTGGAGTCCCACGACTGGTAATAAACTACAAACCCTTAAATAAGGTTTTGGAATGGATTAGATTAGATATCCAATTCCAAATAAATCGGATTTAATGCAAAGAATCTCAAATGCAAAAGAATTTTCAAAATTTGATATGAAATCACGATTTTGGCAAATCCAGATTTCAGAAAAGGACAAGTACAAAACGGCTTTCAATGTCCCTTTCGGACAATACGAATGGAACGTTATGCCATTTGGGCTAAAAAACGCTCCATCCGAATTTCAAAAGATTATGAATGATATTTTCAATCATATTCAAGACTTTTCAATTGTTTATGTTGACGATGTTCTGATTTTTTCTCAAAACATCGATCAACACTTCAAGCATCTTCAAACATTTTTTACGACAGTCAAAAGAAGCGGTTTAGTTGTGTCTAAACCAAAAATTAAACTTTTTCAAACAAAGATCCATTTTCTTGGATTTGAAATTCATTTGGGTCTCAGTAAATCCATTCAAAGATCCATTGAGTTTGCCTTAAAATTTTTGGACCAAATTACGGATAAACCCAACTACAAAGATATTTGGGATGTCTCAATTATGTGTCTGATTTCGTTCAAAATATCAGACCCATTTGCAAGCCACTTTTTGAAAGACTCAAAAAGAACCCAAAGCCGTGGACGGAAGAACACACCAAAACAGTCCAAAAAATAAAATCTCTTGTCAAGTCAATTCCGTGTTTATCGCTGAAAACCTAAAGGCTAGTTTAATAGTGGAGACCGACGCATCCAATATTGGATATGGAGGAATCCTGAAACAGTCTCTTGACAAGAAAGAATCCATTGTCCGTTTCCATTCGGAAATATGGAATTCTACTTAAAAAAATTACTCAACAGTGAAGAAAGATATACTTTCAATAGTACTTTGTCTAAAAAAATTTCAAAGCGATTTAATTAACAAAAGCTTTGTTATCAAAACAGATTCAAGGGCATCTAAATTTGTTTTAGAAAAAGATGTCAAGAATCTTGTGTCTAAACAAATTTTTGCTAGATGGCAAGCCATTTTATCTTGCTTCGACTTCCAAATTTTGCCTATAAAAGGGGTCGAAAACCCCTTGGCAGATTACCTCTCAAGAGAGTTCTTACTCTCGAAGAAAAACTCTCCCTAGCCAACCTCCTTCTCCCAGTGATGACCGATGAGAAAGCAACAAAAAAAGGGAAGAAGCCCATTGCCTTTTCAAACACACCTACTCCAATGACGTCCGATAGCTACGCAATGGATGCTGGTTTCACATTGGTGACCAGGTCTAGAGCAAAGCTTTCTAAAAAACAAGCGGAGGTTATCACTCCGACAAGGCCTTCTACCTCTTCAACACGGCCATCTGCTGCTACTCCATCGAGACCTACTGTCTCTTCCACTTCAAAGGGACCTTCTGTCCCCTCAACCTACTAGGACGCGGTTGTTCCCGTTTGATTTTCTCCCGTTCCTTAAATCAGGACCTATTTGCAAAAATCTGTGTCTATAGTAGAAGCCCTGGTAGAACCAGAATACGACGACCCAAAAATAAGAGGTCGTCAAGAAAGCCTATCCATCGGGATTCTTCTATATCCCGGAAGATCTTCATAAGACCAGACGGTTTTATGAATTCATTTTAGTCGACACAAAATCTGTCAAAATTACTCAGATGATCCTTAAAAAATCGCATACTCAAAGTTAAAAAATTTCAAAGTCATGAATCCGACGTACTGGAATCAAGATCTGTACACGGAAAAGACTTTCAAAATCGTTTGTTCCTCACTCCTACTCATACAGAGACTATCAGATGACATAGTTCAATGTCATTTGGTATCAAAATTATGAGCACTCATGGTTTATCCAATTTTGCCAGAATGCTTATAAAATTCATTATCCATTTTGGTTCATCAAAGGGTGGAAAATCTTTGGATCAGCCAAAGATATATTCCCCGTTCCAAAAGAGGAATACTTCCACTCCTTCAAAATATATTCAAAACCCCATTTCCATTAACCATGCGCTTTTGTGTATACTTTCAAATTCCTTGGATTTTAACTTGGAATTTTCAAATAAAAGAAACGGAAGACCAAATAAAGCAGGTCTTCAGAACTATTAAAATCAAATGGTGGGATAAATATACTTGTACCCACGCAGATATCAAAGCGGTAAAGGTCTGGCTATCAGAGAATTACCACCTTCAGGATTTATCCAAGAAGAGGACCTCCGAATTCCTTAATTCAAAGTCGAAGCTACTCGCTGCATTAGCTCAGACCACTTCGGAAGCTGATTTTCAAAAGCTTCTTCAAGAGGCCACATCAGTCGGTTCGACATCTTCTCCTTCTATTGTAGAAGAAGAAGAGGAAGACACAATTTATGATCTTATCCATTCTTGGATTCTCAACCACCTCCGTAAGTATCATCAATAATGATTGAATTGTGGTTAAACTATTTGTAAAAAAAAAAAAATTAAATCGTAGGTGAAATATGTCAGGATGAAACATATTTCCTCACATATCTCATCATGTTTGTTTGTGTTCTATCTTTTTTTTTATTATTTTCACTTTTCCCACTTTTATTATTTTCACTTTTTCCATTTTCATCACATTATTGATGAATATGGATTTCCACTTTCATCTAATTATTTGTATGTACATTAAGAATTGTATTTTCAATATGTAAATTAAGCTAGGATGACAGAGCTCATGTAAATTGTAAGGGCTCAAGTCACTAAACCCTCAACTCCAACTTGCTTCACCACTGGTTCCCAGCAAGAGTCTCAGAATTTTCTTGAGTATCCGCTACAACATCACTATGTGAATCTTTCAGCAACTGTCAGCTCCCACTTGCTTCACCTCTAATTTCTCAGCAACAGTCTCAGGAGTTTCTCGAGTATCTGCTACAACATCACTCTGTGAATTGTTCTGCAACTCAACCTCAACTCCCACTGGCTTCGTTGTCCGGGTACTTTTCTTCAATTCTCTGGCAGACTTTGTGAAGCTAACTTGTTTCTGTTTCCTCATAACGCAGTTCTCACAAGAACTCGTATCAACAGATTTCAGACCTTCAAAAAATACCTTCCGGCTATGTCCAATTCTATTGTGTCATATACTTCAATTTGAAACACTTCAGCAGCAGCAGCTCTATTCATACACCCTGCAGTGGGGTATAAAGTTCCAGATTTTGTGCCACGTGCTACCATCATAGCACCCTTCACAATCTTCCACGAACTCTTACCAAACTTTATTGCATAACCTGTGCTATCCAACTGACCAATAGAGATCAGGTTCTTCTTGAGACTACGAATATATCTAACATCCTTTAATGTCCACTAATTTCCTGTCGGAGTTTTTATGCAGATATCCCCTTTTACTTCGATCTTCAAATCTTTATTGTTGGCAAGATACACATCTCGAAACTTCCAGACTTGAAATTTTGAAACAACTCTTTATTTTGAGACGAATGAAAAGACGCACTTGAATCCAAAATCAGAGACTCAGTCGGACTATCCACGCTAAGGATTAGAGAATCCCCAATGTCTTCTGGTAAATGTATCGAATCATCGTCATTCTCTACTTAAAGTTGAAATCTTAATAAGAACCACACTGTGAAAAAAAACTAAATCGGGGTTAATATTTTTTGACATTATTGTGATGAGTGTAACTCTCATAGTATGATATTGTAATTGCACACTATGGAGTGTTCATGAGTTTCATTAGGTTTTGTTGAGACATTTTTTAGATCCAGTTCCATTATTTGACTTAAATTTTTTAACCTAAGCAACCCTTATTAAATAATGGAATCAACCCACACCAATGAATATTTGTGTTAGGTTGGGTAAGACCGGGTCATTTGTTTAAATTTTATTTTCAATAAAAATAAAATGTTAATTTATTAAAAAAAATCTATTTATTTATTTTAAAACATTGAATTACATTTTTTTTTTAATTCAATCTCAATATATATTTTGAAAAATCACCCTCTAAATACTTCAAAAAATTATTTTAAGAGATTATAGAATAATTAATAAAAAAATTAATTGAGTTTTTTAAACACCCATGAATTGATTACTTACTCAGTATTGTTTAACTCATTCATGCTACTCTCTGGTGGAGTTTCCATAAGACCCTTAACGAGTTTCAAATGTATATTTTTCAATTAAAAAATCCGTTATCAAACATGGTTCTATTTTTATTGTAAACAATGAAGGAAAACTCGTTACCAAACATGTCCATAATTGCCTTCATTCACAACAAGAATATAAAATATTGAAACGTCATCCTTGTTCATCAACTTTAAATTTAAAGGACCATTGCATTACACTTTAGAACCGGTGTTACTGCTAACAACAGATGGTTAACAATAGCTCCCATTGGTGGTTTTGAAAATAACTAAAATATTACTCATAATAAATAAAAAAATATACAAGCTTCACATGGTGGTGGTTACCCATTCCAATATAACAATAATATGTTTATTTAGTTTTAGTGGGTGTAATTGACAATGGAACCTTATTTTACTCATATTAAACTGGAACAAATCCTTCACAAATATTCTCATATTTACAAAATGAATTCATTTTCAACACTTTCACGGTCTCTCCTATTGTCATTGTTCTTTGCTACCCTATTTACTAATATCAATGGAAAAATCTTCCGAAACCCACCGATTACAGTAAACATAACAAATGTTCTAAGAAGTCATGATCAGCTCACTATTCACTGCAAATCTGGTGATGATGACTTGGTAGTCCATCATCTCCCACCTTTGAGCTATTACGCTTTTAGTTTTCGACCAAACTTTTGGGGCTCAACACAGTTTTACTGCACCTTCCAGTGGTCTGGCTGGTCGCATTACTTTGATATATACAAGGATGATAGAGATAGAACCAAATGCAATGATACTCTATGTTTGTGGTTAGTGGTTGAACATGGTATTTGTATGTTCAACTATAAAACCAAATTGTATGATATTTGCTACACATGGCCGGCTAAATGAAAATAAAAAATAGATATATCCATGAATTGGAGGGTTTTGATTATGATATTATAATAAATCGATATAAATTTGATACGGTGTATTAGTTTTAATGAATTATATTATTAAGATTTGTTAAGGTATTTCAATGCATAAAATACTTATTTATTAATTTCTTCCACTTTGATCTCAATTATTTGCCCTCATTTATTAAAATCTCCCATCATTTTTTGGAACATAAATCAAACTCAAATATGACAAGAATACAAAACCAAATTAACTTTCTTTCTTTTTTTATTGGTTATAAAATTTAAACATCTCATTAGCTTTTAATGTTACGTTACTTGTCTATATTATTTCGATGAAAATGGGTCCGATTTCAATGTGGGTGCAGTCTCGAAGAATATCATTATTTTTATTTTCTAATCTATTTACTATGGAATTATCAATGGAATTTATAGCCACCCAATCAAAATAATTCATTTTATAAGCTTGTTCAAATTGACATGATTAGTGTCATGGTCTTACATCAATCGCATAATGGAATTTGTTTATTACGACTCTCAAGTGGTCCGATGTGTGACGCATAATAAACTCAGTTTAGTTTGACCCGCAAATGCTTCCACTAATGAGAAACTGTCGTATTATAGTACTTTGACCCATACATTTTGACCGTTTGCAAATAAGGTATGAACTACCCTAAGCATAATTTAGTAAATACGGTATGAATTAAGATCACAAAGTTCGGTAGTTCAATTTCTTACTCCTAAAATGTTGAACTTAAAAAAATGAAAATTTAGAGACCTATTGGACATAGTCTTAGGTTTACGGACCAAATAGATAAAAGTTGAAAGTTTGTCGTGGACTAAACGTATAATATAGATAACTTTGAATGTCCAATACGCTTTTAATCTTACATGATTTTAAAACTTCATCATAAAGTATGTATTCCATCTTATTGGAAGTCCTAATGACGATGAAAGAGATGTCATTCTACAAATGGGTCATACCCTTACCTTGTTTAAGATATTTGAAGGTGGAGAATATAGGGCTTGGATTCTTTGCTCAGACTATTCTATGAATCCACAAGTAATGAGAGTCGAGATGGTCACTGTTGAGAGTCGAGATTCGATATGGGTCAAACCCCTTACCTTGTTTAAGATCTTTGCTCCAATAGGCTGAGAGTCGAGATTCGATGGATTTTGTGCAGATGGTCACTGTTGATCATCTGATTCTTGTCATAATGGCAGTTTTGTAATTATCCATATCTTCAGGGGTCATTAGGTAGTTTGTCACTTTCAGAATATATTATTACTATTTTTCTAAAAAAAAAAAATCCATAATTTTCCTAACAATTCTTCATCCATTCTTGGTCATTATTAAGACGGCTGTCCTTGATCAATCCTCTTAATTTCTTTTCTTGCATTCATTGGGTTATACATGGATGGCTTTTCTTCATTTTTTGGTGTGTTACATTGGATAAGGAAGGATAAGTAGGTAAACAAAGAAATGGTGCAAAACTATATTACCCCTAAGGATATTTAACTATGGTTCATGACCTAAAAGACCTCCAAATGCTATTAAATTATGTGGTAGACCTTATTATGTGATGTCTGAAGATGTGAAGATGTTTGAAAGTTATTGGAACACGTTGATTAGCAAAACCAAGAATTAGAGATAAAATGACCAAAATGCCCCTAGGACTACTTATTTAAATTCAAGGTCTATATGTGCTCCAAATGACTTGCTACTTCTTTTAAGGCCTATTCATAAGGACAAGGAGTTATGTTCAATGGTTCAAGTTGATTAGAGCAAGCTTGGAACCTAAAGCAAGTTAGGACCAAAGAAACACCTAAAGGAAACACATCAAGACACAAAAGTCAAGACCCTTCTAGAATCCTTTAAGGAATTCATTATGAATGTAAGACCTTCTAGAACAACCCATGTTCGTTATTACGATGTATTCATATGTTTACGAATGCATGTTATAACTTATGCCATAAGGAGTTATGAACCTTAGAAACTTACAAGATTGAGAATCAAGAACAATATAGCTGCTTCCAAAACTATACAGAGAATACTTTATTGAATCCTAGAACAAATGCAAAATCTAAGCAATAGTTGGGTAACATAACCATTACCTCATATACTACAAACTCTAAAAATACTTTACAGATTCTTTCATATTATCGATGTTACTCACTTCCCTGTTTCATGTTAACTTCTTGACAGTAATGGCCTATCTAGAATGCATCACTGCCTTGTATACAGTCCTGCCATAAGCACATATCTCGTGAAAAGTAATAGTGGCCTCAATTAGATCTTGGGAAGAAATTCTTTCCTTAGGTGGGAAATAGACATCCGAATCCATAGATTTTCATTCCTTGTTTTGCTCCATTTCGAATGGATGTCTCGTGCAATATAAGATGATCATAATTAGAACGATAGAAACTCCACCTACTTTAAAAGATGGAGACGATGAATCTCCATTGCAGTTGTCAAGAGGTCCACCACAGAGCCCATCTTTTTCAATGAATCTACTAGTGGGCATGTTCTGAAAAAAAGTTTTTGAAGGGATCGGATGTCCCACGTTATGCTATATTGCTATGTCGTAGCAAAATTAGTAGATCTTGTACTCAAAATAGAATTATTGTTCTTCAACTAGGTATACTTTTTAGGACTAAAACTTCTATTTCACATTTGTTAAATTTTATTTTTCTCTTTCCAACGTTCCTTACATATTAACTAACATTTTGTTTGTCAAGAAAAACATATTAGTTTGATTAAAATAATAATAAAAAAAGAAGCTAAGACAAAAATCAATTGATTAACTACTAAATTTATGTAATATATATAATATTACAATTATTAGAACAAAAATATATTTATCCATATAATAATTAAAAAAGATGTTAAAGTAATATTCTTGTCAATTTATCTCAAATTCCATTTTATTTTACTTTTTTTTTTCTTTTTTACTTTGAATTTATTAAATTTGGTTTAAAAAGTAATTTATGAAAAAACAATACTATGTGAATAAGTGTGACTTCTGAGTAAATTATGGGTATATGAATCACCTAAGATCACATCCTTATAAGAGCGACCGTGAGGATAAGATGGCTAAGAAATGTTTAAAAGACTTGAAAGTCACTACCTATACAACCAAGGAGCACCTTCCTTTATGGTAGCTCAATCATAGGACCACATGGTTAAGCATGCTTTACTCGGAGCAATTATATGTTGGGAGACCTTTTAGAAATTTTTCTAGGATGCATGTGAATGAGGACAAAGTGATAACTATCTAAAAGTAGAGTCATATGAAGTGTTTTTGGAGTTAATATTGCACTCTTATTCACCATTTTCTCATTTATAGCCCCATTTATTCTACTTAGTGAGCATGAAATCGTTTATTGCGGTCCAATGTGAAATAAATATGATTTGGCATAAATCGATCTTAATTGTATATTTAATTGAGTTATGTGGTAAAATTTCAGACATTTATGCTAAACCATGTGGGAGTAGCGAATTTGGAAACAAATGGGGGATGACATGGAAATAATAAATCCACGTCAGCAGTCCAAGTGGGTCATTGACTACCCAATGAGGAACATCCTATGTGTACTACTTATTTCTTTTCAGCCCTAATGGAGAACCCATGCTCAATATAAAAGGAAAATGAAGACCAAGAGGAGAAGAGCCACATTTTAGGGAGAAAATCGAATTACACAGCAGTAGCTTCTGCTGCAGTGAACTGTTGTGAAACCAGAGAAGAAGAAGAAAACCCTAATCCATCAGCTGTTGACAGCGAAGGAAATGGAATCCAACAAGGATTGATTAGAGCAAAGAGATGGACGTGAGAGCGCAAGAGAAGGGAACTTCTATTGACGAACGGCAACAAACCGGGATAACTCTCTATTTCCTTATTCTCTTTCCTTATTCCATCAATTTTACATAATGAAGATGCGGATTCCTTTGTTTAATTAAGTTTGTATGGAAAGCTAAACTTAATAGGGGAGGCGAGAGAGTTTTATATAGTTTAAGTATGTTGACGGTATGATTTTAGTTTATTAAAAAGTTGTTGTTAATGATTTACATGTATGTTTTATTAGCTACTTTACATACATAGTTGTTCTCTTATTCGGGAGAAGAGAGGGAGCAATGAAATCCTCTTTAATACTCTAGTACCATAGCAAGGAGACTTGAAGGATAATAGAAGGGTTAGGAATAATTCTTCTCCTAGAGCCTTGTTAATAGAAATTACAACGATTATGGAAATAATCACCATTCATGACCCTCGGAAGTGGGCTTGAGAATCTATTAAAAGGAACTAAAATCTACCACAAAACTCAACAACTTATCGATATTTAATCTCTCTTAGCCGAACCTTCCTCATTATAGTTGATTTTCTCATCATTTTCTGTTTTTCGACAGCAGTGGCACTCTGTTTTAGTTTTGTTTAAATAGTTAAAATCTCCAACACCCATTTGAATGTTACAAAAAAACTCACTTAATTTCTAGCGATAAAATTAACCAAAAAGATAGGTTCCCTGTGGAATCGATAATTTACTTATTACTTGCTACTTGTGATAGTGTATACTTGCACTTATTCTTGTGAATTTTACATCATTTTATTATATTCATCCACAAGCGATCAAGTTTTTTGCGCCGTTGCCGGGGAACCTAATTTGGTTATTTTACTTGTTGTAGATTTTTGTGAGTTGGAGCCAACAAGAAGTCATAGTAAGCTGAGTTTTCCTACTGCTATATTCACTGCTGAAGAATTGAGTTTACTACTGCAGAATTCTGTGTATGAACCCACCTACGGGTTTGGAATTTATTTTGGATCCTGAAATAGAGAGAACATTTAGACGAAGGTTGAGGGAGAAAAAGAAAATGACAGAACAAAATATACAGCAAATAGCCCAACTACATCGGGAGTTTGAAAATCCAGTGATGATGGCTAATCAAGAGAGAATTACTGCCAATGCCATTCAATTAGCAGATGACAGAGAAAGAGCGATCCGAGCATATGCACACCCAGCTGTGGAAGAGCTAAATCCGTGCATCATTAGACCCGAAATACAAGCAACCACGTTTGAGCTAAAACCTGTGATGTTTCAAATGCTGCAAACCATTGGGCAATTTCATGGACTACCGTCGGAAGATCCTAACTTACACCTAAAGTCTTTTTTGGGAGTTGGAGACTCATTTCGATTTCAAGGAGTGGATAAAGATGTGATTAGACTGAGCTTATTCCCATACTCATTGAGGGATGGTGCTAAATCATGGCTGAATACCTTAGCACCGGGAACAATTGATTCGTGGAATAGTCTAGCAGAGAAATTTTTGATCAAGTATTTCCCACCCACGAGAAATGCACGGTTCAGAAATGAGATTGTTGCTTTTCAACAGTTTGATGATGAGACACTAAGTGAAGCTTGGGAGAGATTTAAAGAGATGCTTAGAAAGTGTCCTCGCCATGGACTACCTCATTGTATACAAATGGAGACTTTCTACAATGGATTAAATATTGCTACTAAACAAGTAGTTGATGCTTCCGCCATTGGAGCTATTGTGTCAAAGACATACAATGAAGCATGTGAGATTTTAGAGAGAATAGCATCTAACAATTGTCAATGGGCCGATGTGAAAAGCAACCCACGAAGGAAGACTCAAGAAGTACTTGAAGTTGATGCTTTGTCCTCTATCAATGCTCAACTAGCTTTGGTAACTAATATTTTACAAAATCTAGCGTTGGGGCAAGACTCCATGATCAAAGCACCAGTCCATACAGATGCTGTAATTAACCAGATAGCATCCGAATCTTGTGTATATTGTGGAGAGAAACACACCTTTGATCAATGTCCAAGCAATCCGGCCTCAATTTTCTATGTCGGGAATCAAGTTAGTCAAGGCAACCCGAAAAATAACCCCTTCTCAAATACTTATAATCCAGGGTGGAGAAATCATCCAAATTTCTCATGGAAGGGACAAGGCTCGTACAACCAACAAATGCCCCCTAAAGCAAATTACCCTCCGCGTTTTGGATTACAAAATCAATTGACATATGGTTCTCAACAAGCCACCACCCAAGGGGAAGGAATTAGCCAAGCTCAACACATACCGGGAACATCGCTTGAGAA
Source organism: Cucurbita pepo subsp. pepo (assembly GCF_057944985.1). Classification (NCBI taxonomy): domain Eukaryota; kingdom Viridiplantae; phylum Streptophyta; class Magnoliopsida; order Cucurbitales; family Cucurbitaceae; genus Cucurbita; species Cucurbita pepo. Next base: position 8,626,287 of record NC_141808.1, read on the forward strand.
CCTAATAAAGGAATATATGGCTAAAAATGATGGTGTGATACAAAGTCAACAAGCATCATTGCAAAATTTGGAAGTTCAAGTAGGTCAATTAGCAAATGAGTTACGAAATAGACCTCTTGGTAAGCTGCCAGCAGACACCGAAATGCCAAAAAGAGAGGGAATGGAACAATGTCAAGCAATAGAGTTGAGAAGTGGGAAAGAAATACCCAGCAGAGGAGAAAAAAAATTAAAGAACAGGTGATACACAGCAGAGAAATGGGAAAGCCGTTGTGCAAGAAGAGCACAACAAAAATGATGCAGAAGCAGCTGTATAGAAAGAACACAGCAGAAATTATGCAGAAATTATGAAGCCTCCTAAAACACAAACATCAGTCTGCAGTGGACAAGAAAGCAGAATATACACACCAACACCTCCTTTTCCACAAAGAATAAAAAGAAAGAAGGAAGAAGCCCACTTTGAGAAGTTCATGGACATATTTAAGGAAATTCACATAAATATACCATTAATTGAAGCTTTGAAGCAAATGCCAAATTATGTGAAATTCTTGAAGGATGTGCTCACCAATAGAAGAAAGTTTGAAGAATTCAAGGTGGTACCATTGAATGAAGAGTGTAGTGCAATATTGAAAAACAAGATCCCGCTAAAGGAGAAAGACCCCGGTTCATTCACAATTCCAATATCAATAGGAGGGAAGAAGCTAGGTCGAGCATTATGTGATTTGGGATCAAGCATTAATCTAATGCCGCTGTCTATTTACAAAAAAGTTTGGTATTGGTGAAGCTAGACCAACTACAGTCACTCTTCAACTAGCAGATCGATCTTTCACTTATCCCGAAGGAAAGATTGAGGACATCTTAATTCAAGTTGACAAATTCATATTTCCTGCAGATTTTATCATTTTAGATTATGAAGCCGATCATGATGTTTCAATTATTTTGGGGAGGCCATTTTTAAAGACCGGAAGAACATTAGTCGATGTCTACAAAGGAACCATCACGTTAAGAATGGGTGACCAAAAAGTTGAATTTAACATCAATGATAGCATGAAATATCCAACAGTGATAGAAGAATGCTCAACAGTGTATGAATTGACAGAACAACCAGCGACCGAGGAATGGGATGATGGGGAAAGCGGGCATGAAGAAGATAGCAGCTGGAATGATAGAATAGAACAGTTAGCAGTTTTATGTGAATTCAGCGGAACTTTTGAGTCACTAGAATGTGAGGGAAGAAAGAGTTCACCGATGAGACCATCTGTTGAGGAAGCGCCGCAGCTGGACTTGAAACCACTACCACCTAACCTTAAGTATGCTTATGTTGGTGACAAGAAGACACTACCCATCATCATCTCAGCGACACTATCCTCGACTCAAGAGGATATGCTCCTAGAAACATTGAATAAGCACAAGGGGGCGATAGGTTGGACATTGGCGGATATAAAAGGAATTAGCCCTTCACTATGCATGCACAAAATACAATTGGAGGAAGGAAAAGTTAAGTCCATTGAGCAACAAAGACCATTAAATCCCATGATGAACGAGGTTGTTAGAAAGGAGATTCTCAAATGGCTAGATGCTGGAATAATTTATCCAATTGCAAACAGCAGCTGAGTCAGTCCTATTCAATGTGTTCCGAAGAAAGGAGGGATAACAGTAATGGCAAATGAGAACAATGAGTTGATCTCCACTAAAATAGTGAATGGATGGAGAACTTGCATGGATTATAGAAGGCTAAACAAAGCGACACGTAAGGATCATTTTCCCTTACCATTCATTGATCAAATGCTTGATAGGCTTGCTGGAAAGTCACATTATTGCTTGTTGGATGGTTATTCAGGATACAATCAAATTATAATCAGTCCAGAAGATCAAGAGAAAACTACATTCACATGCCCATATGGAATTTTTGCCTTTAGACGAATGCCCTTTGGACTATGTAATGCTCCAGCGACATTTCAACGTTGTATGATGGCCATTTTTACAGATATGGTAGAAACATTTATGGAGATATTCATGGATGATTTTTCGGTTTATGGTGAATCTTTTGAGACTTGTTTATGCAATTTAGGGAAGGTTCTACAAAGATGTGAAGAGAAGAATCTTGTACTGAATTGGAAAAAATGTCATTTTATGGTCAATGTGGGAATAGTGTTAGGCCACAAGATCTCAAGAAGAGGAATAGAAGTTGATAGAGCCAAGATAGAAGCTATTGAAAGATTGAATCCACCTACGTCAGTTAAAGGTATAAGAAGCTTTTTGGGCCATGCAGGGTTTTATAGTAGGTTTATTAAAGATTTCTCCAAGATTGCAAAACCATTGTGTAGTTTGTTGGAGTCAAATAGAAAATTCGTTTTTGACAAACAATGCATGACTGCCTTCCAAGCATTAAAGACAGCGCTGACCACAGCTCCTATATTGTCAACACCCGATTGGAATTCACCATTTGAGTTGATGTGTGATGCTAGTGGCCATGCTGTGGGGGCAATGTTAGGACATAAAAAGGGGAAGGTACTTCATCCTATCTATTATGCCAGCAAAACGTTGAATTAGGCTCAAGTGAATACAACCATTGAAAAAGAATTGTTGGCCGTAGTATTCGCTGTTGAAAAGTTCAGAGCTTATTTATTTGGAGCGAAGGTGAAAGTGTACACTGACCACCCAGCAATCAAGCACCTAATGATGAAACCGAATGCCAAGCCAAGATTAATTAAATGGATTCTACTGTTACAAGAGTTCGAGATAGAAATCGTGGACACGAAAGGAGCTAATAACCATGTAGTGGATCACTTATCTAGAATGGAGAACATGGAAGAAAAGTTCAATAGCAACGAAATTGATGATGCATTTTCGGATGAACAACTTCTTGGGATAAACAGTAGTAGCATAATGACAGCAACTCCATGGTATGCAGACATAGCAAATTTTTTGGCTTGTGCCATCATACCCGAAGAGAAAAATTATCAACAAAGGAAGAGGTTTTCCATGAATCCAAAAGTTACATTTGGGATGAACCTTTTCTTTTTAAACAATGTGGAGACGACATAATGAAAAGATGCATTTCAGAGAGTGAAATACCAACAATTCTTGAACAATGTCATGCATCTTCATATGGAGGTCATTTTGGAGGGCAAAGGACAGTAGCCAAGGTATTTCAATTGAGTTTCTATTGGCCAACAATTTTCAAAGATGCAAAAGAATTTTGCAAGGGTTGTGATCAATGTCAAAGGACGGGAAATATCAGTAAAAAAATGAGCTACCCCTAAATTCAATTCTAGAAGTGGAACTTTTTGATGTATGGGGCATTGACTTTATGGGACCATTTCCGCCATCTTATGGGAACTTATATATTCTAGTGGCTGTCGGCTATGTGTCCAAGTGGGTGGAAGCAATAGCTTGTCCATCCAACGATGGGAAAACGGTACTCAAGTTTTTAAAAAGAAACATATTCACTAGGTTTGGTGTACCAAGAGCATTAATCAGCGATGAGGGAACGCACTTTGTGAACAGATTGATGAATAGTCTTTTAGAGAGATACAATGTAAAACATAGAGTAGCGACACCTTATCACCCACAAACCAATGGGCAAGCAGAGGTCTCCAACATAGAAATTAAAAGTATTTTGGAAAAGGTGGTACAACCCAACAGGAAAGATTGGTCGGTGAAATTTGATGATGCGATATGGGTATACAGGACTGCCTTCAAAACCCCTTTAGGAATGTCTCCTTACAAGCTAGTTTTTGGGAAAGCATGTCATCTACCCCTGGAATTGGAATATAAAGCATTTTGGGCATTAAAGAAGTTAAATTTTGACTATACAACAGATGGAGACTTGAGGCGAATGCAACTAAATGAATTAGAAGAATTCAGGTACCTTTCCTACGAAAATGCTAAGATGTACAAAGAAAAAACAAAAGTGTGGCATGACAACAAAATTAGGCCCAAAGAACTCTACAAAGGACAAAGAGTGTTGCTATTCAACTCAAGGCTGAAGTTATTCCCTGGAAAATTAAAATCAAGATGGTCTGGTCCGTTTATAGTTGAAGAAGTCACTCCCTATGGGGCAATAACGATAAAACATGGAGACGAAAGGAGACCTTTCACAATGAATGGACAGAGACTGAAGCCATATTTGGGTGGAGAATTAAAAAGAGGCATTGCCTCTTTAAGCTTAAAAAGCTGAAAAATAAAACATTTTGGAGCAAACGGGAGCTGACAAGAAACGGTAACAGGTAACAAACTTCCGGGAAGCCAAGTTAGTTTTTCTTCTCCTTTTATTTATGCACTTTTAATTGTTTTTAAATAGTTATCTTCACTTATCTTAGAATGATAGTTTTTTAAATATTATTTTACATTTTTATCATGAATGACTCCCATGTCCCAAGAAAGTAGCTAATTTTTTTTTTTTTTGTAGATGAATTAGGTGGATTCTGATGTGGTTAACAAGGCTAATTTCAAAGTAGTAAGGAGGTTAATTACATTTGGTACATACTAAGTTGTGATTAGTGTCAAAGTTATTCTTTTTCGGTGTATGCTGCCATGAAGTACTGCATTCTTCCTCATTTGCATGAATTTGATCTAATTTGTGTGCGCTTTCTCACGAATTATATATCAAACAAAAAGATGGCATCAATTGATATCAAACAAGAAAAAGGGAAACTTTGGGAAAAAAAATATATATTTACAGCAATCTGCTGCATTAAAAAAAAAAATTGGCAGTAGGTATTCATTGAATACAACAGACTGTGTTAATAAAAAAAATAAAAAAATAAATAAAAAATTACAGCAGCTTGCTGTCAACTTGACTTATTTTTTTGGAGGACGATCCTCGTTCTAATTTCTTGGAGATAGTAACATTTGCTTCTCCTGTTTGTCCCTTGTTCGTTAAGAGGGACTGATAAGCCTGTACCTCATTGAGAAGAGCAGTCAAGTTATATTCTATTTTGTTCATTACCACATTGGTGCGGAATTGGAAGAAGCTCTTCGGAAGAGACATCATGATAAAACTGACTTGACTCTTCTCATCTATGAAAGCTTCATTTTCTTCTGCCACATTGAAATGGACCATCATGTCCAGGACATGTTCTCTAACTGAGGTCCCTTCTTTCATACGGCAGTTGTAAATGTATTTTATGGCTTCATGTCTAAGGGAGAAGGACGGTTGTCCAAACATCCCTTTTAGAGATTCCATAATCTCTTTTGTGGTACCCATAACATCGTGTTTCTTAGCCAAAACATCAGATATGCTGGCTAGAATGTACACTCGGGCTTTGTCATTTGCTTTTATCCATCTGTCATACGCATCCTGAACTGTTCGGTTTGCATTTGAGCTGGGGTTTGGAGGACACTCCTCAGTTAAAACAAACTTTAAATCATCAATGACCAGTATTGTGTTTAGGTTTGATTTCCAAGTTGTGTAGTTGTCGCCGTTTAATTTCTCAGAAGCGACTAATTGTACTATTGAGTTTGTCATGATGTGATATAAAGAAAATTCTATTAGTGATTTGACTTAATCCTATTTAATCCAATCAGTTTTAGGAAATGTAATAATGTACCCAAATCATTATTAATTTGCAACGATACTTTAGTGAGTTAGAGCAACTGCTACCGACGGGAAGTCAATCACTCATTCACTAAACCAAGACATTCTTGACTTAAACACTAATTCCAGAATAACTCTTGTTTCTATAGTGTTTTAGTTATCGCTATTTTGGTCAAGAATATACTAACTCTTAGTAATTCTTCGCAAGTGTGACCCACCAATTTCAGACCTCAGAGATCGGTCCCAACAACACTATCGAATGAAAAAGCCAAAGTTGGGAATGGACCTAAGAAATCCTATCCATTTCTGGAGTTTGCGATGTTTCGACTCCCATGTTACGACCCTCCAAATGGGTAGTTGCTCTAGGGCAACATGCAAGCGGAACATGGGAATCCCACGGTGTAGCCTAGTGGTGGAGACCATAGGACGTGTTGACTTCCTTCTCCCACTTACTATAAATACTTTCTCTATTCACCTTGTTATTAACTCATTCAAATACCTTCCGAATGGAGGACGCTCCCAGGGCGACACGAGGCCGAGCATGAATCTCACGGTGTGAATTTTTCAGAGAGCGTGAAAAGGAAAACGATGTATCTCATATACCTTTTTCCTCCCACTAAGTATTTTAGACGGTTGGGTATACTCATTACTTAGGTATATTCCGGCTAATTAAATATAACCTAAGTCTAGGTGATTTTTCCAAAACATACATCACTCAAGCATGCTCATAAAACTGGGCTAACTAAGCTCAAGTACTGGTCCGATCTCCAGGTAGTAGGTGTTCCGCAAACCGTCAACTTAAGTACCTCCAGCCTTAGACAAGATTGTGCCAGGTGAGCTTTCTTGTGAGCACAATTTTACAAGACATCGACCTATTTTAACTATTAAAATTGATCGTGCTCGGTTCTTAACCCTAAGTGAGCATGCACTTATCTTTATTATAGATTTTAACGTCTATCTCGTTTTATGACGTTGAAAATAACCTGTAACATGCATCTACCATGCTTTATATAACAATTATATAATCATCCATTCCATGCAATAATATAACAATTTATATCTATCACTCATGGAACCCTAAACACTTATAACATACTTGGAATGCATGAAACATGCTTAGCCTATGGTGGGATTTTAAATCTATATGACATACTTTATGCATATACATGTTCTATTTAATTAAAACATACATTCATAATGCATAATTAATTAAACACACTAAAGTGGGTTGGTTCTGGCATTTTAAAGCAAGCAATTAACTAAATTATTACATTAATAATTAAAAATAACTTGAGCCGCTCCCGAGGACCACGAACTGGGCGAACCAACCCTTAAAAATGTTGAATCGAACTCCAACGGCAGAAAAAACACCCGAACCGCCTCTTCCATCTTCTTCGGTTCTATTTGCTATCTCTTCCATTTTCTATCAATTACAACCTAAAATGGACTCTAATGACTCCATAATTATTACAGACCTTTTTTCATTCATTAAAGCCCATACACATTAGGCTTATTACAATAATTGTATCAAATGAAAGAATAAAAGAAAATGCCAAAACCAAAACCATCCACTATAGCAACCACAAATTTCATTCATGAAATGGTACCCACCATGATCAAATTAATGTAAATAAAGTGCCTAAAACTTGCTCTGATACCAATTGATGGTGTTAATATAACACATGCGGAAGCAATTTTGATCTTAGGCACTTTTAGAACATCAATTATAGTAAATAACTAGCATGTTCATAAGTATTAAAACTTAATGAGTTTAAATACTAACCTTTTGTAGTTAAAACTCATTTTTTCTCACGAACCCGTTTCGAACCACCACTAGTGTCTTCTCCACTATTCTCCGGCCTTAGAACGGGATTGTGGAATCCGGTGAGTGACTAAACTTGGGAGGGATTTTGTATATGTGAAGAGAGTGTTTGTGAGAGGTTTTTTCTCAAGGTTTTTCACCAAGAAGAAGAACACCTTCCATGTACCATGATCACTCTATTTAAAGAGTCATGTTTGCATGTTCATGCAAATTTGAGATCACCAAATTTTGACACTTAAAATTCCACTCAAATGTTTGGGATTATGTGGCAAGCATGCATGTTTGAGTTAACCAAAATTTGACACCTCAAAATTCCACTAACATGGTTTTTTCCATTAAATGAAGTCAACATTTTGACCTTCTTCATTTTAATTCAACAATTAATTTGAATACTGAATTTGAAATTAAAGTAACATTAAATGATTAATTAAACTATTTAATTAATTTAAATGCCAATCCCAATCAATTCCAACACATAATTGATTAAGATATTTAAATCTTATTTAAATATCTCAGATCCTCTCTTTTTGTTTAATTTGTAAATAAAACAAAAATGCGGTTAAATATATCGTATATATGTAGTGCATATTTCCTAATTTGAATTCGAACACTTCGAACTCACTCGTCACACTGTTCTATGGTTTAGTCCGATATGAGCTAGCAGAGGAACCTAATGGACCTATAGATCATGGGCTCCAACGATTCAAGATTAACCGGTTAAACTCATTAACCTTGTTAACCAACATTCGTTAACTACTAGGACAGTCCACTATAGCCTAGTAGTTGCACTCCCCTCATTATAGATATATTTCGGTCCATTTGATATAACCATGATTAGTAAGTCGATCCTTCACAGGTTGTTCGTAACTAGAGCTGGGTCAATTTACCGTTTTACCCCTAAAGTTACTTCTTGTTCCTTATGTCTCACCGATCCTCTAATGAACAATTGGTTTGTGGTCCAACCAGTAAACCAAATCCCTCTCAAGCTAATGAGAGGGTGGGGCCCCTTGTTCAAGACCTGGAGTCAGTGTTTAAGGGAACTACCTCTCTTCTATCCTTAAAAGTGGGTAGGAGTGAATTTCATCTTGCACCCCACGTCCCCAGCCATTCACCCAGTCTTACCCCTGAAATGAGAGGCCTATTGAGTCGGCGAACTAGAGCCACTCTCACCCATGCAAATCTAAGGATAATTACGAATAAACAGGAGTTCATGGTTAGCTCAGGATTAAAACCGAGTTACCTAGGTTATCGAATGAAAAGAAAATCAGTCTCAACAGTAAACGACATTATAAAGTGGGCCGTATCCATAGTGTCCCCAGAACAAGGTACTCAGCCTTATCCTTATACTATAGATCATTTTGACTATATACTTGAACTTGATCCACTCTTATGTCTATACATATAGTTCAAGTAATCATACTATAGCCAGAGTGTTCTTAGTTTATTGGATTCAGATTAATGATCGTAAATTTCACTTTATTCAATAACAATCTTTACTTAATAAACAATAATAATAACTTTATTGAAAATATAATATGTTTTTGTTTACAAACTATGAGTTTTAGGACATAAAACCCAACAAACTCCCACTTGGACTAAAACTCTAGTGGGGTTTTATAACGTTGAGTAGAGAGAAATACAATAAACAAGGGCATCACATACTCATGCCATTTCTCCCACTTGCCCTAGATTACATAACTCGTAGTCCTAGACTCACTAGGTGCTCTTCAAACACTTTAGCCGTGAGGGGCTTTGTAAATGGATCAGCAATGTTGTGCTCTGAAGCTATCTGTGTGACGATCACATCTCCTCGTTGCACAATCTCCCTTATGAGATGATATTTGCGCTCAATATGTATTCCTCGCTTATGGCTTCTTGGTTCTTTTGAATTTGCAACTGCTCCACTGTTATCACAATAAAGAGTGACGGGAAGATGCATATTTGGAACGACTTCCAAATCAGTTAAGAACTTCCTAAGCCATACAGATTCTTTCGCTGCTTCACAAGCAACAACATACTCAACCTCCATGGTGGAATCAGCAATGCAACCTTACTTTATGCTTCTCCATATTATTGCTCCTCCGTTCAGAGTGAAGACAGATCTTGATGTCGATTTCCTCAAATCTACATCGGTCTGGAAATCTGAGTCAGTGTACCCTGTAAGGATCAGATCCTTAGCACCGTACATGAGCATATAGTCCCTCGTTCTCCTAAGATACTTGAGAATATTCTTAACAGCAGTCCAATGAGCACGTCCCGGATTGGACTAATATCTGCTGACAATTCCCACAGCATAGCATATGTCGGGTCGGGTACATAGCATGGCATACATCAGACTGCCGACCGCTGATGCATAGGGAATGTGTCTCATATCCTCAACTTCTTGAGGTGTCTTAGGACTTTGTTCCTTTGACAAATGAACTCCATGCCTGAAAGGTAATAATTCTTTCTTGGACTCCTGCATCTTATATCGAATCAACATTTTATCGATATACGATGCCTGAGAAAATGCTAGTATTTTGTTCTTGCGATTTCGAACAATTTGGATTCCAAGAACAAACTGAGCCTCTCCCAAATCTTTCATTTGGAATTGTGTCGCTAGCCAATGCTTAATGTCAGTCAGAAATCCCACATCATTTCCAATGAGTAGGATATCGTCAACGTACAACACTAGGAAAGCTACTGTAGAGTTGACTATCCTTTTATAAACACAAGGTTCATCAACAATCTGTTTAAAGCCATAAGATTTGATCGCAGTATCAAACTTTATATTCCAGAATCGAGATGCTTGCTTCAACCCATAAATGGATCTTTTAAGCTTGCAAACCCTTTGCTCGTGATCCTATTCAATGAACCCCTCTGGTTGAGCCATATAGATACTCTCTTCAAGATTGCCGTTTAGAAAGGCTGTCTTAACATCCATTTGCCAAATTTCATAATCATAAAATGTGGCAATAGACAAGAGTATTCTAATCGATTTAAGCATAGCAACAGGAGAGCAGGTTTCTTCATAGTCCACCCCCTCTCTTTGGGTATAACCCTTTGCTACTAGTCGAGCTTTAAAGGTCTGTACCTTACCGGTTTGGTCTCGTTTCCTCTTATAGATCCATTTACAACCAATAGGTTTTACCCCATCAGGTTGATCTACAAGTTCCCAGACTGAATTGAAGTACATTGACTCCATTTCAAGATCATGGCTTTAATCCACTGATCTCTATCTTCATCATTCATTGCCTATTTGTAGGTCAATGGATCCTCAACGCCATCATCAGGTATGATGACTTGAGTTTCTGCCAAACCTAAGTAACGATCGGGTTAACCCTCCCACTACGTCAAGGCATTCTCAACTCTTGAAAAGGATGTGATTGACCAGAAGTGTCAGCTCCATCAACAACTCTTGTTGAAGATCCAGCTTGATCAACAACTCGTGTTGTTTTATCAGTAGCTTCTTTAGAAATCTCACTTAATACTAGTTTGCTACGAGGTTGATGATTTTTTACGTGGTCTTTCTCTAAGAATGTAGCGTTTGTTGATACAAACACTCTATTTTCCTGAGGGTCATAAAACAAACCACCTTTCGTCTCTTTGGGGTATCCTACGAATAGACATAATTTTGAACGATGTTCTAATTTCTTGGGGTTTTGCAACAACACATGTGCTGGACATCCCCAAATTCTGAAGTGACGTAAACTACCTTTACACCCTTTCCATAACTCATAAGGTATTTCTGAAACACTCTTAGTAGGAACCATGTTCAAAATGTATGTAGCAGTCTCCACTGCTTATCCCAAAACGGATCGGGTAATTGAGCGAAACTCATCATAGACCGAACCATGTCTAATAGAGTTCTATTTCTCCTTTCTGATACACCATTTTGTTGAGGCATACCAGGGGCTGAGAGTTGAGACCTTATTCCATGTTCTATCATATAGTCCTGAAATCTTAAGTCCATGTACTCTCCTCCTCGATCTGATCGAAGTGTTTTAATAGTTTTACCTAATAGATTCTCAACTTCAGTCTTATACTCTCTGAATTTTTCAAGAGCTTCGAACTTGTGATGCATTAGGTAAAGATAGCCATACCTTGAATAATCATCAATAAAACTGATGAATTATTCATACCCTCCTCGTGCTTTGACATTCATTGGACCACAGAGAGGTATGCACGAGTTCTAAGGTTTCTTTGGCTCTATAACCTTTTTCGGAAAAAGATCGTTTAGTCATTTTACCCTCAAGACAAGACTCACATGGAGGTAAAGAGTTGTCTTCTAACTCATTTAGAAGTCATCTTTTGACCAATCTCTCAATCCTATTGAGATTAATGTGGTCTAGTCTTAAGTGCCAAAGATAGGTATTAGGAGAAATCTTTTGTCGTTTATTTTGAGTTTCAGCTGTTTTAAACATCTCGGTATTTAAAATAGCTTTTGTTTCGCTCGGTTTTAACATATATAAGTTGTTTTCTAGTTTTGCAGAACAAATATGAATACCTCTTTTGAAAATGAACACTTCATTGATTTCAAAAGATACTTTATACAATTGTTCTAATAAACAAGAGATAGATATTAGATTCCTTTTCATTTGAGAAACAAAAAGTACATTATCTAATATAATGAATCTATCTCCAAAAAATAACTTTAAATTTCCTACTGATCTTGCTGAGACAACCTCTCCTGTTCCAACCCTGAGTGTTATCTCGCCGTCCGCAAGCATTCTCCAGGAGCTAGTTTCCTGGTAAAAGAAACAAATATGATTAGTCGCCCCTGAATCTAGTATCCAAGTTGAGTTGTCATACTCTACTAAACATATTTCTACAACGAGTAAATCATATTTACCTTGTTGTGTCTTTTCGGCTTTCTTCTCTGCAAGGTATTTTGGGCAGTTTCTCTTCCAGTGGCCCGTTTTCGTTGCAATGGAAACATTTTCCCTTATCTGCTTTTTGAACCTTGTGTTTGCGGTTAGTAGGAATCTTATTTTTCCCTTTACCCTTTTTCTTCATCAAAAAACTTTTAGAAGTTGAAGGTCCAGACTTATTTTTGGAGGACGATCCTCGTAGTAATTTCTTGGAGATAGCAACATTTGCTTCTCCTGTTTGTCCCTTGTTCATTAAGAGGGACTGATAAGTCTGTAGCTCATTGAGAAGAGCAGTCAAGTTATATTCTATTTTGTTCATTACCACATTGGTGCGGAATTGGAAGAAGCTCTTCGGAAGAGACATCATGATAAAACTAACTTGACTCTTCTCATCTATGAAAGCTTCATTTTCTTCTGCCACATTGAAATGGACCATCATGTCCAGGACATGTTCTCTAACTGAGGTCCCTTCTTTCATACGGCAGTTGTAAATGTATTTTATGGCTTCATGTCTAAGGGAGAAGGACGGTTGTCCAAACATCCCTTTTAGAGATTCCATAATCTCTTTTGTGGTACCCATAACATCGTGTTTCTTAGCCAAAACATCAGATATGCTGGCTAGAATGTACACTCGGGCTTTGTCATTTGCTTTTATCCATCTGTCATACGCATCCTGAACTGTTCGGTTTGCATTTGAGCTGGGGTTTGGAGGACACTCCTCAGTTAAAACAAACTTTAAATCATCAATGACCAGTATTGTGTTTAGGTTTGATTTCCAAGTTGTGTAGTTGTCGCCGTTTAATTTCTCAGAAGCGAGTAATTGTACTATTGAGTTTGTCATGTTGTGATATAAAGAAAATTCTATTAGTGTTTTGACTTAATCCTATTTAATCCAATCAGTTTTAGCAAATGTAATAATGTACCCAAATCATTATTAATTTGCAACGATACTTTAGTGAGTTAGAGCAACTGCTACCGAGGGGCAGTCAATTACTCATTCACTAAACCAAGACATTCTTGACTTAAACACTATTCCCAGAATAACTCTTATTCCTATAGTGTTCTTAGTTATCGCTGTTTTGGTCAAGAATATACCAACTCTTAGTATTTCTTCGTAAATGTGACCCGCCATTTTCAGACCTCATAGATCGGTCCCAACAATGCAATCGAATGAAAAAGCCAAAGTTGGGAAAGAACCTAAGAAATCCTATCCCATTTCTGGAGTTTGCGTTGTTTCGACTCCCATGTTACGACCCTTCGAATGGGTAGTTGCTCTAGGGCAACATGCAGGTGGAACATGGGAACCTCACGGTGCAACCTAGTGGTGGAGACCGTAGGACATATTTGACATACTTCCTTCTCCCACTTACTATAAATACTTTCTCTATTCACCTTGTTATTGACTCATGCAAATACTTTTCGAATGGAGGACGCTCCCAGGGCGACACGAGGCCGAGCATGAATCTCACTGTGTGAATTTTTCAGAGAGCGTGAAAAGAAAACGATGTATCTTATACATCTTTTTCCTCCCACTAAGTATTTTAGATGGTTGGGTATACTCATTACTGAAGTATATTCCGGCTAATTAAATATAACTTAAGTCTAGGTGATTTTACTAAATCTTACTTAAGCATGCTCATAAAACATGGCTAACTAAGCTCAAGTACTGGTTCGATCTCCAGGTAGTAGGTGTTCTGTAAACCGTCAACTTAAGTACCTCCATCCTTAGACAAGATCGTGCCAGGTGAGCTTTCTCGTAACCGCAATTTCGTAAGACATCGACCTATTTTAACTATTAAAATTGATCATGCTAGGGTCTTAACCCTAAGTGAGCAAGCACTTATCTTTATTATAGATTTTAACGTCTATCTCGTTTTATGACGTCGAAAATAACCTATAACATGCATCAAACATGCTTTATATAACAATTATATAATCATCCATTCCATGCAATAATATAACAATTTATATCTCTCACTCATGGAACCCTAAACACTTATAACATACTTGGAATGCATGAAACATGCTTAGCCTATGGTGGGATTTTAAATCTATATGACATACTTTATGCATATACATTTTCTATTTAATTAAAACATACATTCATAATGCATAATTAATTAAACACATTAAAGTGGGTTGGTTTTGGCATTTTAAAGCAAGCATTTAACTAAATTATTACACTAATAATTAAAAATAACTTGAGCCACTCCCGAGGATCACGAACTGGGCGATCCAACCCTTAATAACGTTGAATCGGACCCCAACGGCAGAAAAAACACCCGAACCGCCTCTTCCATCTTCTTCGGTTCAGCTTGCTATCTCTTCCATTTTTGATCAATTACAACCTAAAATGAACTCTAATGACTCCATAAAAATTACAGACATTTCTTCATTCATTAAAGCCCATACACATTAGGCTTATTACAATAATTGTATCAAATGAAAAAAAAAAATGCCAAACCAAAACCATCAACTTTAGCAACCACAAATTTCATTCATGAAATGGTACCCACCATGATCAAATTAATGTAAAGAAAGTGCCTAAAACTTGCTCTGATACCAATTGATAGTGTTAATATAACACATGCGGAAGCAATTTGGATCTTACGCACTTTAAGAACATTAATTATAGTATATAACTAGCATGTTCATTAGTATTAAAACTTAATTAGTTTAGATACTAACCATTTGTAGTTCAAACTCTTTTTTCCTCACGAACCGGTTTCGAACCACCGCTAGTGTCTTCTCCACTATTCTCCGGCCTTAGAACGGGATTGTAGAATCCGGTGAGTGACTAAGCTTGGAAGGGATTTTGTATATGTGAAGAGATGTTTGTGAGAGGTCTTTCTCAAGGTTTTTCACCAAGAAAAAGAAGAAGACCTTCCATGTACAATGATCACTCTATTTAAAGAGTGATGTTTGCATGTTCATGCAAATTTGAGATCACCAAATTTTGACACTTAAAATTCTACTCAAATGTTTGGGATTATGTGGCAAGCATGCATGTTTGAGTTAACCAAATTTTGACACTCAAAATTCCACTCAAACTTGTGGGGTTTATTTGGCAAACATGCAAGTTTGGTTAAACCAAATTTTGACACCTCAAAATTCCACTAACATCGATTTTTCCATTAAATGGAGTCAACATTTTGACTTTCTTCATTTCAATTCAACAATTAATTTGAATAATGAATTTCAAATTAAAGTAACATTAAATGATTAATTAAACTATTTAATTAATTCAAATGCCAATCCCAATCAATTCCGACACATAATTGATTAAGATATTTAAATCTTATTTAAATATCTCAGATCCTCTCTTTTTGTTTAATTTGTAAATAAAACAAAAATGCGGTTAAATATATCGTATATATGTAGTGCATATTTTCTAATTTGAATTCGAACACTTCGAACTCACTCGTCACACTGTTCTATGGTTTAGTCCGATATGAGCTAGCTTCTTCAAACATTTTTTACGACAGTCAAGAGAAGTGGTTTAGTTGTGTCTAAACCAAAGATTAAACTTTTTCAAACATAGATCCGTTTTCTTGGATTTGAAATTCATTTGGGTCTCATTAAACCCATTCAAAGATCCATTGAGTTTGCCTCAAACTTTTCGGACCAAATTACGGATAAAACCCTACTACAAAGATTTTTGGGATGTCTCAATTATGTGATTTCCTTCAAAATATCAGACCCATTTGCAAGCCACTCTTTGAAAGGCTAAAAAAGAATCCATATCCTTGGACTGAAGAACACACCAAAATAGTCCAAACAATCAAATCCCTTGTCAAGTCAATTCCGTGTTTATCGCTGATAAACCTAAGGGCTAGTTTAATAGTGGAGACCGACGCATCCGATATTGGATATGGAGGAATCCTGAAACATTCTCTTGACAAGAAAAAATCCATTGTCCGGTTCCATTCGGGAATATTGAATTCTACTAAAAAAAAAAATTACTTAATAGTGAAGAAAAAAATACTTTCAATAGTACTTTGTGTACAAAAATTTCAAAGGGATTTAATTAACAAAAGCTTTGTTATCAAAACAGATTCAAGGGCATCTAAATTGGTTTTAGAAAAAGATGTCAAGAATCTTGTGTCTAAACAAAGTTTTGCTAGATGGCAAGCCATTTAATCTTGCTTCGACTTCCAAATTTTGCCTATAAAAGGGGTCGAAAACCCCTTGGCATATTACCTCCCAAGAGAGTTCTTACTCTCGAAGAAAAACTCTCCCTAGCCAACCTCCTTCTCCCAATGATGACTAGTAAGAAAGCAACAGAAAAAGGGAAGAAGCTCATTGCTTCTTCAAACACACCTACTCCAATGACGTCTGCTAGCTACGCAATGGATGCATGTTTCACATTGGTGACCAGATCTAGAGCAAAGCTTTCTAAAAAACAAGCGGAGGTTATCACTCCGATGAGGCCTTCTGCCTCTTTAACACGGCCATCTGCCGCTACTCCATCGAGACGTACTATCTCTTCCACTTCAAAGGGACGTTCTGTCCCCTCAACCTACTCGGACGTGGTTGTTCCCGTTCGAAATTAGGACCTATTTTAAAAAATCTGTGTCTATATCAGAAGCCCTAGTAGAACTAGAATACGACGACCCAAAAATCAGCGAGGTCGTCAAGAAAGCCTATCCATCGAGATTCTTCTATATCCCGGAAGATCTTCATAAGACCAGACGATTTTATGAATTCATTTTAGTCAACACAAAATCCGTCGAAATTATTCATATTCTGAGTCGCAATGATCCTTAAAAAATCGCGTACTCAAAGGTAAAAATGTTCAAAGTCATGAATCCGACGTACTGGAATCAAGATCTGTACACGGAAAAGACTTTTTCAAAACCGTTTGTTCCTCACTCCTACTCATACAGGATGGCATGGTTCAATGTCATTTGGTATCAAAATTATGAGTACTCATGGTTTATCCAATTTTTCCAGAATGCTCATAAAATTCATTATCCATTTTGGTTCATCAAAGGGTGGAAAATCTTAGGATCAACCAAAGATATATTCCCCGTTCATACAAGAATCCTACCACTACTTTATTCAAAATATATTCAAAATTCCTTGGATCAAAGGGTGGAAAATCTTAGGTACTAACCATGCGCTTTTGCGTATTTTTTCAAATTCCTTGGATTTTAACTTGGAATTTTCATATAAAAGAAACCGAAGACCAAATAAAACAGGTCTTCAAAACTATTAAAATCAAATGGTGGGATAAATATACTTATACCTACACAAATATCAAAGCGGTAAAGGTGTGGCTATATCAAAGCGGTAAAGGTGTGGCTATCAGAGAATGGTGGGATAAAGTAATAGTGGCCTCAATTAGATCTTGGGAAGAAATTCTTTCCTTAGGTGGGAAATAAACATCCTAATCCATAGATTTTCTTTCCTTGTTTTGCTCCGTTTCGAATGGATGTCTCATGCAATATAAGATAATCATATTTAGAACGATAGAAACTCCACCTACCTTAAAAGATGTAGACGATGAATCTCCATTGCAGTTGTCAAGAGGTCCACCACAGAACCCCTCTTTGTCAATGAATCTACTAGTGGGCATGTTCTCAAAAAAAGTTTTTGAAGGGATCGGATGTCTCACGTTATGCTATATTGCTATGCCGTAGCAAAATCAGTAGATCTTGTACTCAAAATAGAATGATTGTTCTTGAACTAGGTATACTTTTTAGGGCTAAAACTTCTATTTCACATTTGTTAAATTTTATTTTTCTCTTTCCAACCTTCCTTACATATTAACTAACATTTTGTTTGTCAAGAAAAACATATTAGTTTGATTAAAAAAAAAAAAAAAAGCTCAAACAAAAAATCAATTGAGTAATTACTAAATTTATGTAATATATATAATATTACAATGAGTAGAACAAAAATATATTTATCCATATAATAATTAAAAAAGATTTTAAAGTAATATTCTTGTCAATTTATCTCAAATTCCATTTTATTTTATTTTATTTTATTTTTTACTTTGAATTTATTCAATTTGGTTGAAAAAGTAATTTATGAAAAAACAATACTATGTGAATAAGTGTGACTTCTGAGTAAATTATGGGTACATGAATCACCTAAGATCACAGCCTTATAAGAGCGACCGTGAGGATAAGATGACTAAGAAATGTTTAAAAGACTTGAAAGTCACTACCTATACAACCAAGGAGCACCTTCCTTTATGGTAGCTCAATCATAGGACCACATGGTTAAGCATGCTTTACTCGGAGCAATTATATGTTGGGAGACCTTTTAGAAATTTTCCTAGGATGCATGTGAAGGAGGACAAAGGATGTTGGAAAGACTATATTGGTCTATCGAGATAGTTTTCATGCCTAGAATCGAGTATCCGCTACAACATTAAGAAAAAAAAAACAAAATCTTAGGTGAAATATGTCAGGATGAAACATATTTCCTCACATATTTCATCATGTTTGTTTGTCTTCTATTTTTTGGTTTATCATTTTTACTTTTCCCACTTTTATTATGTTCACTTTTTCCATTTTCATCACGTTATTGATGAATATGGATTTCCACTTTCATCTAATTGTTTGTATGTACATTAAGAATTGTATTTTGAATATGTAAATTAAGCTAGGATGAAAGAGCTCATGTAAATTGTAAGGGCTCAAGTCATTAAGCGTAGGAATGGTATCAGAGCCGACCTCTCAATTTTTGTGAGGGAAGAGAAGTTACTCGATCTTTAAGAACAACAGTGTAAACCAGGAGGATGATAAAAGAGATTCAGAAGAATTTGGAGTATGAGATAGCTGAGCGAATAGCCCTTGTGTTTCAGGTGGTAAGACGCGGGATGCGCAGTAAGTCCGTTGGCAAGCTTGGGTGCTTAGTGATATGAAAAATTCTGAAGAAAATCTTATCTACAACCTGACACCTTTATCAGAGACGAAACAAAGATTGACAACTGGTCAGCCACACAGGGAAGACTCACATGTGAATTATTAGTGTTTGTAAATTATTAGTTTGCTTTGTCTTTTCTTACTTTTAGGAAAGCAGATCTTGCAGGGGTTCTGTCTTGTTAGATTTTATCTTATCATTTAGTTGGTGTTTTTCAGATTTACGTTCAAATCTGAAGTCTATAAAACGACTTCATCAATGTAAGGAGAGCATCAATCGGCCGATAACTCTCTCTTGAATATCAATTGAAGAATTCAGAGAAAAATTATTCTACTCTATCTCTTATCTTATCTATCTTCTTATGAATGAATTTCTGAGAAATCTCATAAAATAAAACCATTTCAAATGTTCTACCAATGAAAAAGAAAGTTGTAATGAACATAGAAGGGGAGAAAATCTCACAATCTCAAATACTGTCAATCAAGAATATCATATTTCCAAGATCGAAGATCAACTCCAAAATTGGACTATTTCAAAGGTAATCCTAAAACTATCTACCAAATCTCAACCTTCAATTTTACTCAAAGATCATGCATCAAATTCTCAGAGAAATAGCAATAGGGAATCTCTGAATCTTTTTTCAAAATCTCTTATACTCCAACACCGTGAAGAGTTTAACTATCTTCACGTCGGTCTTGTCCAAGTCGTTGTAAAACCATTGTTCAGACTTGGGTTAGATATCCCAGTCCTTATCTTCTTACGAGATAAGAGACATGAAGATTTCTCAAATTCTTTATTGGGAATGTTTCAATCCAATCTAGAGAATGGACTAGTCTATTTCAATTGTTATCCAAATTTTACTTTGTCGCTCCACGACCCGCACATATTATCAGCCCTCATGCTGGACTTACAATAAAAAAAATTGAACATCAAGGCTGAAACTCATTCTTCAGTCGTCATATTCAGGGTTTATTACAATCTCATGAATACAAAGATTTCTCCAAGAGCATTAATATCCTCGCCAAAAGGATCAACCATGCTCATAGAGGCAAATATTGGAAAGTCCTCAGTGACTGTGACCAAAACTCTTTCTTAGGATCAAATAACCAGAAATACTCTCTGGAAAATAGAAGATGCTAATCTTCTGAGGAAAAAAAAAATCTCAAAACCCATTACAAATCATCGAACATGACGATGGAAGCGTTGAAATAAAATTCAGCGAAGAACCCTCATCAGAATCAAAAGTAAAAGAATTCTTGAGTTCTAGACCAAGTACGTCGGTAGTTTCAAGATCAATGTATGACCCCTTAAAGGTAAAAGAGGTTAGTTGTGATAAAAAAAGTGCATCAATCCACTATGAAGATGGCTCAAGATCTCCAACCCATAAGGATATGGATACTCAATCCGTCTACGAAAGTTAGCTAAATGTCATTACGGCTGACTTCCAGATAGACAGAGAATTATTGAAGGCAGATTTTATGTCAGCTGCCAACTCTTCAAAGAGAAAAGCTTTCTTCCAAACCTACAAAGAAGTTGAGCGAAGTGAATTAAGTGCTCAATGGTATTCTCATATGGAAACCATAGAAGAAAACATATCATTCTTCGAATGGTTTGAAGAAAATATTTTGCAAATATGCACTTCGACTCAAAGAAGCTGGAAGACTACTAGAAGAGGCGAAGTATATTCAAAACATCATCCATTGGAAGAAGTCGAATTTGACAATTATTACGGAGAAAAGGTCAAAGCTAGTCTTTTCAAAACTATCCCAGAAGAACTAGAAAAGGGTAATTCGACCCTAAAGGATATCGAGAATATCCAGCATCAAAATAATAATTAAAACAAGATTTTATCAACGATATCTACCCAGCTTGAGAGTATCAAGGGAAAAATCTCAAAAAAAATTGGTACTCTGCAAGAACAAGCAGGTAGCTCTGTACCGAAAGTCGATAGTCAATCCCAATACTCAGACCGGCAAACCTCAACGTATTTACATTGAGGATTTCAAAAGAAGAGGCAGCGATGGCCAAAATAGAAGAAAAGTTGATAGAATCCTAAATCCTGGATAACACATGAGGATTCATCTGTCAATGTTGTTAACAATGACGACAAAATTCAAGAATTCGAAGACGAGATTTTAGATGAGGTAGAAGAGCCTCTCTACAATCGAATTGAAAGAATCTCCAAGAGAAGTTAAAATAATACTAGTAATCAGAAAAACTTGTATCCTCAACCGTCTTTTCCGGATCTTCAATTTGAAGAAAAGACTCTACAAACTCAAGCTCATTACGATGATCTAGCAATCTATGAATGGAATATCGATGGATTGTCCGACTATCTGATAATGAATGTTGTCAATGAAATGATGATGGCCGCAGGCGTGTATTAAATTACAGGGCCATAAATCCGACCATCAAATAGCTCAAGTTTTAGTGACCGGATTTACCGGGCAACTCAACACTAGTGGGACAAATATCTCGATGAAGCAACTCGCCAACAGATATTAAGCCACCATGTCATTAGGCCAACTACTCAAATCATTAAAGAGGAAGGTCCATCAACTAGGATCAAAGTACAAGATGAAAGGGTAGAGGATGCTGTCAACACCCTCATTTATACCCTTATAGAATTCTTCTTTGGCGACCCCTTGAAATAGCAAGAGAGATCCGCCGAAATACTCATGAACCTGAAGTGCCCCACCTTACGAGATTTTAGGTGGTAAAAACAGACAGTTCGTTGGAATTTTGGAAAGAGAATTTTGTCAATGGACTACCAAAACACTTCTCAAGAAGGATCAAAGACGGCCTTAAGACAAAGTATAATGGAACAATTCCATGGAAAACGTTGTCATACGGGTCAATAGCATCCTTCATCATAGAAGAAGGACTCCTACAAAATCTCAAAAGCCAACATATTAGAGAAGAAAGTATACTCCTACAAAAACCCATAGAGGAAAGAAAAAGCAAACTTGCTTCAAATGTCGAGAAGAAGGACACTATGCTAACAAGTGTTCGATAAGAGGAAAGATCAATGAGTTGGATATAGATCAAGAGCTGAAAAATCAGCTACTACGACTGGCTCTAACCGACTCAGAACAATCATGTGAGGGAGAAATCCTCGAACTCCAACAAGAATCCGATTCATATTCTAGCACAGAATATGAATCAAGACAGGAAGGAAAGAGGACGTGCGAAGGATGCATAAATGTTCTTACAAAGGATCAAGAAATTCTACTCGAAGTAGTAGAAAAAGCTCAAGATCCAGAAATTCAACAGAAAATCGCTCAACGACTCAGAGATGCCATGACAATCTCTAAGCCTCCTAAAAGGGAAGAAAGAAATCCCTACAGACTTCAATCAGTTCTCCAAAGGTTTGAAAAACCGAGAGAACTCACTACTCAAGACCTACACAGAGAGATTAATAATCTCAAACAAGAAGTACAGGCATTAAGATCTGAAACTAGATCAGAATCCTATATGCTTCGCCAAGAAGTTCTCAGTCTTCAGGAACGGCTGCTCGAACGAAAGAAAATGGCGTAACCAAACCTGGACGAGGATGACTTTCAAAGTTCCTTCGTTGGAGCCATCACCACTCCTCAATACCAAAAATGTTACGCTCTCGTTACCTTAAAAATTTATGATTTCAAAATCACACTAAAAGCTCTGATTGATACTGGAGCCGATCAAAATTGCATTCAAGAAGGCCTAATACCCACAAAGTATTTTGAAAAAACTATTGAGGGCCTTAGAGGTGCAAATAACAATAGACTAAAAAATAATTACAAATTATCTAATGTCCATGTTTGTAATCACGGAATTTGCTTCGTAAATTCCTTCCTTTTAGTAAAGGACTTAGGACAAGAACTAATCCTAGGTATTCTTTCATTACTCAATTATACCCTTGTAAAATAACTGAAAAGGAATTAAAGTCAAAAGTCGTAGGAAAGAAGATAAAATTTAATTTCTTCCTCTTATAAGGATTAGTGAATTAAATAACTTTCAAAAGAATACAATTATTCCATCAATAAATGTATTAAATTATAAAGAAAAAAAAATTTCTTTTTTGAAGGAAGAAATTTCATTCAAAAGAATAGAAGAACAGATTCAAAGTAAGACGATCCAGTCTAAAATCAAAACTTTACAAACTCAAATAGAAAGGGAGATTTGTTCAACTATCCTTAATGCCTTTTGGAATAAGAAGCAACACATAGTTAGTCTTCTTTATGTCAAAAATGCAAAAGTATTAAAAATTTGATATGAAATCAGGATTTTGGGAAATCAAGATTTCAGAAAAAGACAAGTACAAAACGGCTTTCAATGTCCCTTTCGGACAATACGAATGGAACGTTATGCCATTTAGGCTAAAAAACGCTCCATCCGAATTTCAAAAGATTATGAATGATATTTTCAATCCTTTTCAATTGTTTATGTAGACGATGTTCTGATTTTTTCTCAAAACATCGATCACCACTTCAAGCTTCTTCAAACATTTTTTACGACAGTCAAAAGAAGCGGTTTAGTTGTGTCTAAACCAAAAATTAAACTTTTTCAAACAAAGATTCGTTTTCTTGGATTTGAAATCATTTAGGTCTCATTAAACCCATTCAAAGACCCATTGAGTTTGCCTCTAACTTTTCGGACCAAATTACGGATAAAACCGAACTACAAAGATTCTTGGGATGTCTCAATTATGTGTCTGATTTCGTTCAAAATATGAGACCCATTTACAAGCCACTTTTTGAAAGGCTAAAAAAGAATCCAAAGCCCTGGACTTTAGAACACACCTAAACAGTCCAAAAAATCAAATCTCTTGTCAAGTCAAGAAAGAATTCATTGTCCGTTTCCATTCAGTAATATGGAATTTTACTAAAAAAAATTACTCAACAGTGAAGAAAGAAATACATTCAATAGTACTTTGTGTACAAAAATTTCAAAGCGATTTAATTAACAAAAGCTTTGTTATCGAAACAGATTCAAGGGCATCTAAATTTGTTTTAGAAAAAGATGTCAAGAATCTTGTGTCTAAACAAAGTTTTGCTAGATGGCAAGCCATTTAATCTTGCTTCGACATCCAAATTTTGCCTATAAAGGGTCGAAAACCCCTTGGCATATTACCTCCCAAGAGAGTTCTTACTCTCGAAGAAAAACTCTCCCTAGCCAACCTCATTCTCCAGTGATGACCGGTAAGAAAGCAACAGAAAAAGGGAAGAAGCCCATTGCTTCTTCAAACACACCTACTCCAATGACGTCCGATAGCTACGCAATGGATGCTGGTTTCACATTGGTGACCAGGTCTAGAGCAAAGCTTTCTAAAAAATAAGCGGAGGTTATCACTCCGACGAGGCCTTCTGCCTCTTCAACACGGCCATCTGCCGCTACTTCATCGAGAACTACTGTCTCTTCCACTTCAAAGCGACCTTCTGTCCCCTCAACCTACTCGGACGCGGTTGTAACCGTTCGATTTTCTCCAGTTCCTGAAATCAGGACCTATTTTAAAAAATCTGTGTCTATACCAGAAGCCCTGGTAGAACCAGAATACGACGACCCAAAAATTAGCGAGGTTGTCAAGAAAGCCTATCCATCGGGATTCTTCTATATCCCGGAAGATCTTCATAAGACCAGACTCAACCCTCAACTCCAACTTGCTTCACCACTGGTTCCTAAGCAAGTGTCTCAGAAGTTTCTTGAGTATCCGCTACAACATTACTATGTGAATCTTTCAGCAACTCAACCTCAACTCCCACTTTCTTCATCTCTAGTTTCTCAGCAACAGTCTCAGGAGTTTCTCGAGTATCTGCTACAACATCACTCTGTGAATTGTTCTGCAACTCAACCTCAACTTCCACTGACTTCGTTGTCCCGGTACTTTTCTTCAATTCTCTGGCAGTCTTTGTGAAGCTAACTCGTTTTTGTTTCCTCATAACGCAGTTCTCACAAGGACTCATATCAACAGATTTCAGACCTTCCAAAAACTCATTCCGGCATCTTCATTCCTTTAACGCTCATATGTCCAAGTCTATTGTGCCATATACTTCTATTTGAAACACTTCAACAACAGCAGCTCTGTTCATACACCCTGCAGTGGTGTATAAAGTTCCAGATTTTGTGCCACGTGCTTCCATCATAGCACCCTTCATAATCTTCTACGAACTCTTACCAAACTTTGTTGCATAACCTGTGCTATCCAACTGACCAATAGAGATCAGGATCTTCTTGAGACTAGGAATATATCTAACATCCTTTAATGTCCACTAATTTCCTGTTGGAGTTTTTATGCAGACAACTCTTTTACTTCGATCTTCAAATCTTTGTTGTTGGCAAGATACACATCTCAAAACTTTCAAACTTGAAATTTCGAAACAACTCTTTATTTTGAGACGAATGAAAAGACACACTTGAATCAAAAATCAGAGATTCAATCGAACTATCCATGCTGAGGATTAGAGCATCCCCAATGTCTTCTGCTAATTGTATCGAATCATCGTCATTCTCTGCTTAAAGTTGAAATCTTAATAAGAACCACACGGTGAAAAAAACTAAATCGGGGTTAATATTTTTTGACATTATTGTGATGAGTGTAACTCTCATAGTATGATATCGTAATTGCACACTATGGAGTGTTCATGAGTTGCATTAGGTTTTGTTGAGACATTTTTTAGATCCAGTTCCATTATTTGACTCTAAATTTTTTAACCTAAGCAACCCTTATTAAATAATGGAATCAACCCACACCAATGAATATTTGTGTTAGGTGGGTAAGACCGGGTCATTTGTTTAAATTTTATTTTCAATAAAAATAAAATGTTAATTTATTAAAAAAATCTATTTATTTATTTTAAAACATTGAATTACATTTTTTTTAATTCAATCTCAATATATATTTTGAAAAATCACCCTCTAAATACTTCAAAAAATTATTTTAAGAGATTATAGAATAATTAATAAAAATATTAATTATTTTAAGAGGTTATAGAATAATTAATAAAAAAATTAATTGAGTTTTTTAAACACCCATGAATTGATTACTTACTCAGTGTTGTTCAACTCATTCATGCTACTCTCTCGTGGAGTTTCCATAAGACCCCTAACGAGTTTCAAATGTATATTTTTCAATTAAAAAACCCGCTATCAAACATGGTTCTATTTTTATTGTAAACAATGAAGGAGAACTCGTTACCAAACATGTACATAATTGCCTTCATTCACAACAAGAATATAAAATATTGAAACATCATCCTTGTTCATCAACTTTAAATTTAAAGACCATTGCATTACACTTTAGAATCGGTGTTACTGCTAACAACATATGGTTAACAATAGCTCCCATGGGTGGTTTTGAAAATAACTAAAATATTACTAATAATAAATAAAAAACTATACAAGCTTAACATGGTGGTGGTTACCCATTCCAATATAACAATAATATGTTTCTTTAGTTTGAGTGAGGGTAATTGACAATGGAACCTCATTTTACTCATATAAAAGTGGAACAAATCCAGCATAAATATTCTCATATTTACAAAATGAATTCATTTTCAACACTTTCACGGTCTTTCCTATTGTCATTGTTCTTTGCTACCCTATTTACTAACATCGATGGAAAAATCTTCCGAAACCCACCGATTACAGTAAACATAACAAATGTTCTAAGAAGTCATGATCAGCTAACTATTCACTGCAAATCTGGTGATGATGACTTGGGAGTCCATCATCTCCCACCTTTGAGCGGTTACGCTTTTAGTTTTCGACCAAACTTTTAGGGCTCAACACAGTTTTACTGCACCTTCCAATGGTCTGGCTGGTCGCATTACTTTGATATATACAAGGATGATAAAGATAGAACCAAATGCAACGATACTCTATGTTTGTGGTTAGTGGTTGAACATGGTATTTGTATGTTCAACTATAAAACCAAATTGTATGATATTTGCTACACATGGCCGGCTAAATGAATATAAAAAATCGACATATCCATGAATTGGTGGGTTTTGATTATGATATTATAATAAATCGATATAAATTTGATACGGTGTATTAGTTTTAATGAAATATGTTATTAAGATTTGTTAAGGTATTTCAATGCATAAAATACTTATTTATTAATTTCTTCCACTTTGATAGGAATTATTTGCCCTCATTTATCGAAATCTCCCATGATTTTTTCCAACATAAATCAAACTCAAATATGACAAGAATACAAAACCAAATTAATTTTTTTATTGGTTATAAAATTTAAACATCTCATTAGCTTTTAATGTTACGTTACTTGTCTATATTATTTCAATGAAAATGGGTCCGATTTCAATGTGGGCGCAGTCTCGAAGAATATCATTATTTTTATTTGCTAATCTATTTATTATGGAATTATCAATTGAATTTATAGCTACCAAATCAAAATAATTCATTTTATAAGCTTGTTCAAATTGACATGATTAGTGTCACGGTCTTACATCAATCGCATAATGGAATTTGTTTATTACGACTCTCAAGTGGTCCGATGGGTGACACTCGCATAATAAACTCAGTTTAGTTTGACCCGCAAATGCTTCCACTAATGAGAAACTTTCGTATTATAGTAGTTTGACCCATACATTTTGACCGCTTGCAAATAAGGTATAAACTACCCCAAGCATAATTTAGTAGATACGGTATGAATTAAGATCACAAAGTTCGGTAGTTCAATTTCTTACTCCTAAAATTTTGAACTTATAAAAATGAAAATTTAGAGATCTATTGGACATAGTTTTAGGTTTACGGACCAAATAGATATAAGTTGAAAGTTTGTCGTGGACTAAACGTACAATATAGATAATTTTGAATGTCCAATACACTTTTAGTCTTACCTGATTTTAAAACTTCATCATAAAGTATGTATTCCATCTTATTGGAGGTCCTAATGATGATGAAAGAGATGTTATTCTACAAATGGGTCAAACCCTTACCTTGTTTAAGATATTTGAAGGTGGAGAATATAGGGCTTGGATTCTTTTCTCCGACTAGTCTATGAATCCACAAGTAATGAGAGTCGAGATGGTCACTGTTGAGAGTCAAGATTCGATATGGGTCAAACCCCTTACCTTGTTTAAGATCTTTGCTCCAATAGGCTGAGAGTCGAGATTCGATTGATTTTGAGCAAATGGTCATGGTTGATCATCTGATTCTTGTCATAATGGCAGTTTCGTAATTATCTGTAACGACCCAAAAAAAATAATAATTAAATAATTAAAATAATATTTTCCCTAAACTACTCTCCACTAACCCCTTCCTCTCTCAACTATCTCTCTTCAAACAAGTCAGTCAAAATCCCAAATCAGAATACAGGATTCATGGGTGGTTCCTGCAATAAAAAAAAGAAAAAAAAAATACCAACAACCAGATTTAGAGATTTAATTATTGGAGACAGATTTACAATAGAGCTGAAGATTTAATTATTGGAAGGAGATCTTGTTTCAGATCTCTTTTTCATATTTCAGATCTCTTTTTCATTTATCCTATTGATTTCCTTTCCTTTTTCTAATTATTCAAAATCAGATCTCTTTTCCCTGCCCATCTATTTAGATTTTAGTTATCAGGTTATAGAAAATTAACTATAACCGAGGCTAATATCTGTCAATAGAATAAAAAATATATATATATAGAACAGAGAAAAAAAATGGAAGATAAGAAATAAATACAGAACAAAGAGTAAAGAAAAGATTCGATTTAAAAAAATTAACAAGTAAATAAGAAAGGAAAGATTTGGGAAGAAGAATTTATATGTGATATCTGTTAATTTCAATGATAAGGAAGAAAAAAGAAAGGAAAACCAGAGAAAGGGAAGATTTGGAAAGAAAATTAATTAGAATACAGAAAATTAACAAGTAAATAAGAAAGGAAAGATTTGGAAAGAAGAATTTATATGTGATATCTGTTAATTTGAATGATAAGGAAGAAAAAAGAAAGGAAAACAAGAGAAAGGGAAGATTTGGAAAGAAGAATTAATTAGAATACACGCAAAAGACGGCAAAAGACAGAGAGCAGCCTAGAGAGAGGCCAGAATATTGTTAATAAAATCAGAAAGAAAACAAAATTAAAAGGAAGGAGAGACGTGAAGAAATGCAGAGAAAAAAAAATAAATAAATAATGAGACAAAATCAAAAGGAAAGAAAGAAGAAATGCAAAGAAAAGAAAAAAAAATAATAATAATCAAAAGGAAAGAAAGAAGAAATGCAAAGAAAAGAAAAAAAAATAAATAAAGAGAGAAAGACAGAAATAACAAAGAAAATAATACTAAATCAAAAGATAGAGAAAAACAAAAGGGAAGATGTAGAGAAAAGAAAAAAAATAAATAATGAGACAAAATCAAAAGGAAAGAAAGAAAAATGCAGTGAAAAGAAAAAAATAATAATAAATAAAAATAATAATAAATAAAGAGAGCAGGACTGAAATAACAAAGAAAATAAATACTAAATCAAAAGACAGAGAAAAACAAAAGGGAAGAGTTGGGATTAAGAATGGATGGGATTGACCACTAATATGATTAATAAGAATAGATTAAATTTTTTTTTGTTATGTTTTGAACAAAAATGGAGAGAAAAAGCAGAGTATAGGAGAATATCATACGACAAGAAAGTAGTCACTCGAAATAAAAAATATAAAATGAAATCTTAATATAAATAGAATATATATATATAATATGTATATATATTTAGATGTATATTATAACGTTCCAAGACTTTATCCATGCAAAGTCTTTAATGCTCGCATGAAGTTTAGCACATGAACCATTGTAAGAGTTAGAGAATTGAACATGAAATTGATGCTATGGATTTATATAGGTTGGCTTGGATACAAAGGGGAAAATCGAACTTTCATTAAGGATAAATTGGTGACACCCGTATAAGCTAACCAGGTAAGTGGTCTTACTATAGGATAGGCTCAAAATTGTATGAGTTACGATGATGTATGAACTATGTCGTACGATGCGGTATGTGAGTTATGATGATGTATGAACTATGTCGTACGATGCGGTATGTGAGTTATGATGATGTATGAGTTATGATGATATGTGAGTTACGATACTTGATGATGTGCTCAGTATATATATATTTTGATGAATGTCGTACTTGATATGTTTGATGTACTTTGTGGCAATATGATGAGTATGATGGTTGCGTGACGTTTACCTTAATATGATGATGTTTTCCATATTGAGCATGCTATATGATGATGAGTGCCATATTGTATCATGTCATTAGATCGACATAGGACACAACCCTAAGAGCGTGAAAATGATATTAATATAAATATCTACGAGTATCTGTTACCTAGAGTAACAAAGAGATGAGACTAGAGGGTTGTGTCAGAAAAGACATTATGATGGATTTAGAGGGACCTCATGCATATTGTATGTTCATAAGCATAGGGCTACTTCCCCTAGAGATGATGAGTGCGGACGCGCACCGTATGATGAGCGCGAATGCGCACAGGTGCGAACGCACACAGATGAGGGTGTTCATCAGGCGCATGACACTATGGGGTTCCGCTGACCTCCGGACGTCGCTACAGATTAGCTTGACCAGAGGGTCCAGGGGGTGTGCGAGCGCCTTGGGGATTCACACTTGCACGTGTGAGTCGTGTGTAGGGAAGTACTACACATCCAATTTGTCCGAGACTGGAGGCCACCCCTAAGATGATTAGAGATAGGTCCCTAAATCATGATTGCATGTGTTTGCATTTGCATGGCCCCTATAGTGGGGCCACTTACTGAGTATTCTTTGAAATACTCAGGCCGTGTGCCACATCATTTTTCAGGTAAAGGCAAGGCACACTTGTACGGAGGACGGCGGCATCGCGAGCAGAGACTGTGGCACGTGCATAGGGTAGATTCATATTTAAATTTCTAGTCTTAAGTTAGAATAGGTTGTTTTGCATTTCATGGTTTTAAATTATTTTGTATTTGTTTTTGTTTTCTCTGAATTTCAGTATTTCATATTTAAACACCTAAGACCATGGCTGTGTTTTCCAGAGAAAAAGTTGTTTTAAACGTTTTTTTGAAGTTTACGTTATCAATTATGTTCATGTAAGAGTTATATTTCCGCATTATAGATGAGCATAAGACGTTAGTAGCGACTCTGAGTATGTGGAAATTTAGGGTCGTTACATTATCCATATCTTCAGGGGTCACTAGGTAGTTTGTCACGTTCAAAATATATTATTACTATTTTTCTAAAAAAAAATCCATAATTTTCCTAACAATTCTTCATCCCTTCTTGGTCATTATTAAGACTGTTGTCCTTGATCAATCCTCTTGATTTCTTTTCTTGCATTCATTGAGTCTTACATGGATGGCTTTTCTTCATTTTTGGGGTGTTACATTGGATATCTAATTATGGTTCATGACCTAAAAGACCTCCAAATGCTATTAACTTATGTGGTAGACCTTTGTGATGTCTCAAGATGTGATGATGTTTGAAAGTTATTGGAACAAGTTGATTAGAAAAACCAAAAATTAGAGATAAAAAGACCAAAATGCCCCAAGGACTACTTATTTAAATTCAAGGTCTATATGTGCTCCAAATGACTTCTACTTCTTTTAAGGCCTATTCGTAAGGACAAGGAGTTACGTTCAATGGTTCAAGGTGATTAGAGCAAGCTTGGAACCTAAAGCAAGTTAGGACCAAAGAAACACCTAAAGGAAACACCTCAAGACACAAAAGTCAAGACCCTTATAGAATTCTCTAAGGAATTCATTATGAATGTATGACCTTCTAGAACAACCCATGTTTGTTCTTACGATGTATGCATATATTTACGAATGCATGTTATAACTTTTGCCTCAAGAAATTATAAACCTTAGAAACTTACAAGATTGAGAATCAAGAACAATATAGCTACTTTCAAAACCTATACAGAGGATGCTTTATTGAATCCTAGAATAAATGCAAAATCTAAGCAATAGTTGGGTAAGATAACCATTACCTCATATACTACAAACTTTGAAAATACTTTACAGGCTCTTTCCTATTATCGATGTTACTCCCTTCCCTGTTTCATGTTAACTTCTTGACAGTAATGGTCTGTCCAGAATGCATCACTGCCTTGTATACAGTCTCGCCATAAGCACATATCTCGTGAAAAGTAATAGTGGCCTCAATTAGATCTTGGGAAGAAATTCTTTCCTTAGGTGGGAAATAGACATCTGAATCCATAGATTTTCTTTCCTTTTTTTGCTCCATTTTGAATGGATGTCTCATGCAATATAAGATGATCATACTTAGAACGATAGAAACTCCACCTACCTTAAAAGATGGAGACGATGAATCTCCATTGCAGTTGTCAAGAGGTCCACCACAGAGCCCCTCTTTGTCAATGAATCTACTAGTGGGCATGTTCTGAAAAAAAGTTTTTGAAGGGATCGGATGTCTCACGTTATGCTATATTACTATGCCGTAGCAAAATTTTAGGACTAAAACTTCTATTTCACATTTGTTAAATTTTATTTTTCTCTTTCCAACGTTCCTTACATAGTAACTAACATTTTGTTTATCAAGAAAAACATATTAGTTTGATGAAAAAAAAAAAAAAGCTCAGACAAAAAATCAATTGAGTAACTACTAAATTTAATGTAATATATATAATATTCCAATTATTAGAACAAAAATATATTTATCCATATAATAATTAAAAAAGATGTTAAAGTAATAATCTTGTCAATTTATCTCAAATTCCATTTTATTTTACTTTTTTTTTTCTTTTTTACTTTGAATTTATTAAATTTGGTTGAAAAAGTAATTTATGAAAAAACAATACTATGTGAATAAGTGTGACTTCTGAGTAAATTATGGGTACATGAATCACCTAAGATCACACCCTTATAAGAGCGACTGTGAGGATAAGATGATTAAGAAATGTTTAAAAGACTTGAAAGTCACTACCTATACAACCAAGGAGCACCTTTCTTTATGGTAGCTCAATCATAGGACCACATGGTTAAGCATGCTTTACTCGGAGCAATTATATGTTGTGAGACCTTTTAGAAATTTTCCTAAGATGCATGTGAATGAGGACAAAACTTGTTGGAAAGACTACATTGGTCTATCGAGATAGTTTTCATGCCTAGAATCGAGTATCCGCTACAACATTAAAAAAAAAAAAATCGTAGGTGAAATATGTCAGGATGAAACATATTTCCTCACATATCTCATCATGTTTGTTTGTCTTCTATCTTTTGCTTTTTCATTTTCACTTTTCCCACTTTAATTATTTTCACTTTTTCCATTTTCATCACATTATTGATGAATATGGATTTCCACTTTCATCTAATTATTTGTATGTACATTAAGAATTGTATTTTGAATATGTAAATTAAGCTAGGATGACAGAGCTCATGTAAATTGTAAGGGCTCAAGTCATTAAGCGTAGGAATGGTATCAGAGCCAGCCTCTCAATTTTTGTGAGGGAAGAGGAGTTACTCGATCTTTAAGAACGACAGTTTAAACCAGGAGGATGATAAGAGAGATTCAGAAGAATTTTGAGTATGTGATAGCTGAGTGAATAGCCCTTGTGTTCCAGGTGGTAAGACGCGGGAAGCGCAGTAAGTCCGTTGGCAAGCTTGGGTGCTTAGTCATATGAATAATTCTGAAGAAAATTTTATCTACAACCTGACACCTTTATCAGAGACAAAACAAAGATTGACAACTTGTCAGCCACACCGTGAAGGCTTACATTTGAATTATTAGTGTTTGTAAATTATTAGTCTTTTAAATTATTAGTTTGGTTTATGCCTTTTCTTACTTTTAGGAAAGCAGATCTTGTAGGGGTCCTGTCCTGTTAGATTTGATCTTATCTCTTAGTTGGTGTTTTTCAAATTCACGTTCAAATCCGAAGTCTATAAAAAGACTTCATCAATGTAAGGAGAGCATCAATCGGCCCATAGCTCTCTCTTGAATATCAATTGAAGAATTGAGAGAAAAATTAATCTACTCTATCTCTTATCTTATCTTATCTATCTTCTTATGAACAAATTTCTGAGAAAGCTCAGAAAATCAAACCATTTCAAATGTTCTACCATAGAAGAAAAGTTCAAATGAACATAGAAGGGGAGAAAATCTCACAATCTCAAATAAGGTGAATCAAGAATATCAGATTGCCAGGATCGAAGATCAACTCCAAAATTGGATTATTCCAAAGGTAGATACCAAATCTCAACCTTCAATTTTACTCAATGATTTCTCAAATTCTTTATTGGGAATGGTTCAATCCAATCTAGAGAATGAACCAGTCTATTTCAATTGTTATCCAAATTTTACTTTGTCGCTCCACGACCCGCACATATTATCAACCCTCATGCTGGACTTACAATCAAAAAAAATTTAACATCAAGGCTGATACTCATTCTTCAGTTGTCATATTCACGGTTTATTACAAACTCGTGAATACAAATATTTCTCCAAGAGCATTAAGATCCTCGCCAAAAGGATCAACCATGCTCATAGAGGCAAATATTGGAAAGTCCTCGGTGACTGTAACAAAAACTCTTTCTTGGGATCAAATAACCAGAAATACTCTCTGGAAAATAGAAGATGCTAATCTTCCGAGGAAAAAGAAATCTCAAAACCCATTACAAATCATCGAACATGACGATGGAAGCGTTGAAATAAAATTCAGCGAAGAACCCTCGTCAGAATCAAAAGTAAAAGAATTCTTGAGTTCTAGACCAAGTACGTCTAGAGTTCATGATCAATGTATGACCCCTTAAAGGTAAAAGATGTCAGTTATGATCAAAAAAGGGCATCAATCCACTATGAAGATGGCTCAAGATCTCCAACCCATATGGATATGGATACTCAATCCGTCTACGAAAGTCAACTAAATGTCATTACGGCTGATTTTCAGATAGGCAAAGAATTATTGAAGGTAGATTTTATGTCAGCTGCCAACTCTTCAAAGAGAAGAGCTTTCTTCCAAACCTACAAAGAAGCTGAGCGAAGTGAATTAAGAGCTCAATGGTATTCTCATATGGAATCCATAGAAGAAAACATATAATTCTTCGAATGGTTTGAAGAAAATATTTTGCAAATATGCACTTCGACTCAAAGAAGTTGGAAGACTACCAGAAGAAGCGAAGTATATTCAAAACATCCTCCGTTGGAAGAAGTCGAATTTGACAATTATTACAGAGAAAAGGTCAAAGCTAGTCCTTTCAAAACTATCCCAGGAGGACTAGAAAAGGGTAATCCGACCCTAAAGGATATCAAGAATATCTAGCATCAAAATAATTATTCAAACAAGATTTTATCCACGATCTCCACCCAGCTTGAGAGTATCGAGGGAAAAATCTCAAAAAATTCTGGTACTCTGCAAGAACAAGTAGGCAGCTCTGTATCAAAATTCGATGTGTCAATCCCAATACTCAGACCGGCAAACCTCGACGTATTTACAAAGAGGATTTCAAAAGAAGAGGCCGTGATGTCCAAAATAGAAGAAAAGTTGGATAGAATCCTAAATCCTGGGATAACACATCAGGATTCATCTGTTAATGTCGTTAACAATGACGACGACATTCAAGAATTCGAAGACGTGATTTTAGATGAGGTAGAAGAGCCTCTCTACAATCGAATTGAAAGAATCTCCAGGAGAAGTCAAAATAATACCAGTAATCAGAAAAACTGGTATCCTCAACCGTCTTTTCCGAATATTCAATTCGAAGAAAAGACTCTACAAACTCAAGCTCATTACGGTGGTCTACCAATATATGAATGGAAAATCGATTGATTATCCAATTATCAAATAATGAATGTTGTCAATGAAATGATGATGGCCGAAGGCACGTATAAATTACAGGGCCATAAATTCAACCATCAAATAGCTTAAGTTTTAGTGAACGGATTTACCGGGCAACTCAAGGACTGGTTGGACAAATATCTTGATGAAGCAACTCGCCAACAGATATTAAGCCACCGTGTCATTAGGCCAACTACTCAAATCATCAAAGAGGAAGGTCCATCAACTAGGACTGAAGTACAACATGAAAGGGTAGAGGATGCTGTCAACACCCTCATTTATACCCTTATAGAATTCTTCGTTGGCGACCCCTTGAAATACCAGGAAAGATCCGCCGAAATACTCATGAACCTGAAGTGCCCCACCTTAGAAGATTTAAGGTGGTACAAAGACATGTATTTGAGCAAAGTTCTTATTAGAACAGACAGTTCGTTGGAATTATGGAAAGAGAATTTTGTCAATGGACTACCAAAACACTTCTCAAGAAGGATCAAAGACGGTCATAAGACAAAGTATAATGGAACAATTCCATGGTAGACTTTGTCATACGGATCAATAGCACCCTTCATCATAGAAGAAGGACTCAGACTTTGCAATGAGTCAAAGATTGAAAACAAGCTCAATTCTTCGATATCAAATAGAAAAGAGCTTGGAAGATTTTGCGATCAATATGGATGCAAGGGGATAGAGGCCCCCTCAACCTCCAGAAGGAAGAAGGTTAAGACGCATCCAAAGCCTTATAATTCATACAGGCCCAGAGAAAAGTATCGAAAAAAACTAGTACATCTCAAAAGCCAACATATTCAAGAAGAAAGTATACTCCTACAAAAACCCATAGAGGAAAGAAAAAGCAAACTTACTTCAAATGTCGAGAAGAAGGACACTATGCTAACAAGTGTCCGATAAGAGGAAAGATCAATGAGTTGGATATAGATCAAGAGCTAAAAAATCAGCTACTACGAATGGCTCTAACCGACTCAGAACAATCAAGCGAGGGAGAAATCCTCGAACTCCAAGAAGAATCTGATTCATATTCTAGCATAGAATACGAATTAGGACAGGAAGGAAAGAGGACGTGCGAAGGATGCATAAATGTCCTTACAAAGGAGAAAAAGTTCAAGATCCAGAAATTCAACAGAAAATCGCTCAACGACTCAGAGATGCCATGACAATCTCTAAGCCACCTGAAAGGGAAGAAAGAAATCCCTACAGACTTCAATCAGTTCTCCAAAGGTTTGAAAAAAAAGAGAGAACTCACTACTCAAGACCTACAAAGAGAGATTAATAATCTCAAACAAGAAGTACAGGCATTAAGATCTGGAACCATGTCAGAATCCTATATGCTTCGCCAAGAAGTTCTCAATCTTCAGGAACGGCTGCCCGAACGAAAGGAAACGGCGCAACCAAACCTGGACGAGGATGACTTTCAAAGTTCCTTCGTTGGAGCCATCACCACTCTTCAATACCAAAAATTGTACGCTTTTAGTTACCTTAAAAATTTATGATTTCAAAATCACACTAAAGACTCTCATAGATACTAGAGCCGATCAAAATTGCATTCAAGAAGGCCTAATACCTACAAAGTATTTTGGAAAAAAACTACTGAGGGCCTTAGAGGTGCAAATAACAATAGACTAAAAAATAATTACAAATTATCTAAAGTCCATGTTTATAATGACGGAATTTGCTTCGTAAATTCCTTCCTTTTAGTAAAGGACTTAGGACAAGAACTAATCCTAGGTACTCCTTTCATTACTCAATCATACCGTTCTAAAATAACTGAAAAGGGGTAAGAGCCAAAAGCCCTAGAAAAGAAGATAAAATTTAATTTCCTTC
The DNA here is from genome assembly GCF_057944985.1 of Cucurbita pepo subsp. pepo. Classification (NCBI taxonomy): domain Eukaryota; kingdom Viridiplantae; phylum Streptophyta; class Magnoliopsida; order Cucurbitales; family Cucurbitaceae; genus Cucurbita; species Cucurbita pepo. The sequence continues at coordinate 8,663,971 of NC_141808.1, forward strand.
CTCCCATAAGGATTAGTGAAATAAATAACTTTCAAAAGAATACAATTATTCAATCAATAAATGTATTAAATTATAAAGAAGATCAAATTTCTTTTTTGGAGGAAGAAATTTCATTCAAAAGAAAAGAAGAACAGATTCAAAGTAAGACCGTCCAGTCTAAAATCAAAACTTTACAAACTCAAATAGAAATGGAGATTTGTTCAATTATCTCTAATGCCTTTTGGAATAGAAAGCAACACATAGTTCATCTTCTTTATGTCAAAAACTTCGAGGAGAAAAATATTCCTACGAAGGCCCGACCTATTCAAATGAATAAGGAATTACTAACATTCTGCAGAACAGAAATCAATGATCTTTTGCAGAAGGGTCTTATTAGGCTGTCAAAGAGCCCCTGGTCATGTGCGGCTTTTTATGTCAACAACAAGGCAGAGAAGGAACGTGGAGTCCCACGACTGGTAATAAACTACAAACCCTTAAATAAGGTTTTGGAATGGATTAGATATTCATTTCCAAATAAATCAGATTTAATGCAAAGAATTTGAAATGCAAAAGTATTTTAAAAATTTGATTTGAAATCTGGATTTGCAAGACAAGTACAAAACGACTTTCAATGTCCCTTTCGGACAATACGAATGGAACGTTATGCCATTTGGGCTAAAAAACGCTCCATCCAAATTTCAAAAGATTATGAATGATATTTTCAATCCTTTTAAATTTTTTATGTTGACGATGTTCTGATTTTTTCTCAAAACATCAATCAACACTTCAAGCATTTTCAAACATTTTTTACGACAGTCAATAGAAGCAGTTTAGTTGTGTCTAAACAAAAAATTTAACTTTTTCAAGCAAAGATCCGTTTTCTTGGATTTGAAATTCATTTGGGTCTAATTAAACTCATTCAAAGATCCATTGAGTTTGCCTCAAACTTTTTGGACCAAATTACAGATAAAACCCAACTACAAAGATTTTTGGGATGACTTAATTATGTGTCTAATTTCCGTCAAAATATCAGACCCATTTTCAAGCCACTTTTGAAAGGGGCAAAAGAATCCAAAGCCCTGGACTGAAGAACACACTAAAACAGTCCAAAAAATCAAATCCCTTGTCAAGTCAATTCCGTGTTTATCGCGGATAAACCTAAGGGCTAGTTTAATAGTGGAGACCAACGCATCCGATATTGGATATGGAGGAATCCTGAAACAGTCTCTTGACAAGAAAGAATCCATTGTTCGTTTCCATTCGGGAATATGGAATTCTACTAAAAAAAAATTACTCATCAGTGAAGAAATAAATACTTTCAATAGTACTTTGTACAAAAATTTTCAAAGCGATTTAATTAACAAAAGCTTTGTTATCAAAACAGATTGAATGGCATCTAAATTTGTTTTAGAAAAAGATGTCAAGAATCTTGTGTCTAAACAAATTTTTGCTAGATGGCAAGCCATTTTATCTTGCTTCGACTTCCAAATTTTGCCTATAAAAGGGGTCGAAAACCCCTTGGCAGATTACCTCTCAAGAGAGTTCTTACTCTCGAAGAAAAACGCTCCCTAGCCAACCTCCTTCTACCAGTGTTGAACGGTGAGAAAGGAACAGAAAAAGGGAAGAAGCCCATTGCTTCTTCAAACACACCTACTCCAATGACGTCTGATAGCTACGCAATGGATGCTGGTTTCACATTGGTGACCAAGTCTAGAGCAAAGCTTTCTAAAAAACAAGCGGAGGTTATCACCCCGAGGAGGCCTTCTGCCTCTTCAACACGGCCATCTGCCGCTACTCCATCGAGACCTACTGTTTCTTCCACTTCAAAGTGAGCTTCTTTCCCCTCAACCTACTCGGACGCGGTTGTTCCCGTTCGATTTTCTCCAGTTCCTGAAATCAGGACCTATTTTTAAAAATCTTTGTCTATACCCGAAGCCCTAGTAAAACAAGAATACGACGACCCAAAAATCAGCGAGGTCGTCAAGAAAGCCTATCCATCGGGATTCTTCTATATCCCGGAAGATCTTCATAAGACCAGACGATTTTATGAATTCATTTTAGTCGACACAAAATCCGTCGAAATTACTCATATTTTGAGCCGCGATGATCCTTCAAAAATCGCGTACTGAATGTTAAAAATTTTCAAAGTCATGAATCCGACGTATTGGAATCAAGAACCGTACACGAAAAAGACTTTTTCAAAACCGTTTGTTCTTCACTCCTACTCATACAGAGACTATCAGACGGCATGGTTCAATGTCATTTGGTATCAAAATTATGAGCACTCATGGTTTATCCAATTTTGCCAGAATGCTCATAAAATTCATTATCCATTTTGGTTCATCAAATGGTGGAAAATCTTTGGATCAGCCAAAGATATATTCCCAGTTCCAATACAGGAATCCTTCCACTACTTTATTCAAAATATATTCAAAACCCCATTTCCATTAACCATGCGTTTTTGCGTATACTTTCAAATTCCTTGTATTTTAACTTGGAATTTTCAAATAAAAGAAGCGAAGACCAAATAAAACAGGTCTTCAAAACTATTAAAATCAAATGGTGGGATAAATATACTTGTACCCACGCATATATCAAAGCGGTAAAGGTCTGGCTATCAGAGAATGGCCACCTTCAGGATTTATCCAAGAAGAGGACCTCCGAATTCCTTAATTCAAAGTCGAAGCTACTCGCTGCATTAGCCCAGTCAACTTCGAAAGCTGATTTTCAAAAGCTTCTTCAAGAGGCTGCATCAGTCGGTTCGACATCTTCTCCTTCTATTGTAGAAGAAGAAGAGGAAGACACGATTTATGATCTTAATGATCCATTCTTGGATTCTCAACCACCTCTATAAATATCATCAACAATGACTGAATAGTCGTTAAACTATTTATAAAAAAAAAAAAAAAATCGTAGGTTTAATATGTCAGGATGAAACATATTTCCTCACATATCTCATCATGTTTATTTGTCTTCTATCTTTTGTTTTATTATTTTCACTTTTTCCACTTTCATTATTTTCACTTTTTCTATTTTCATCACATTATTGATGAATATGGATTTCCACTTTCATCTAATTATTTGTATGTACATTAAGAATTGTATTTTGAATATGTAAATTAAGTTAGGATGACAGAGCTCATGTAAATTGTAAGGGATCAAGTCACTAAACTCTCAACTCAAACTTGCTTCACCACTGGTTCCTCAGCAAGAATCTTAGAAGTTTTTTGAGTATCCGCTACAACATCACTCTGTGAATCTTTCAGCAACTCAACCTCAACTCCCACTTGCTTCACCTCTAGTTTCTCAGCAACGGTCTTAGGAGTTTCTCGAGTATCTGCTACAACATCACTTTGTGAATTGTTCTCCAACTCAACCTTAACTCCCACTGGCTTCGTTGTCCCGATACTTTTCTTCAATTCTTTGGCAATCTTTGTGAAGCTAACTTGTTTCTGTTTGCTCATAACGTAGTTCTCACTAGGACTCATATCAACAGATTTCAGACCTTCCAAAAATTCCTTCCAGCATTTTCATTCCTTTAACACTCGTATGTCAAAGTCTATTGTGCCATATACTTCAATTTGAAATATTTCCGCAATAGCAGCTCTGTTCATACATCATGCAGTGGTGTATAAAGTTCCAGATTTTGTGCCACGTGCTACCACCATAGCACCCTTCACAATCTTCCACGAACACTTACCAAACTTTGTTGCATAACCTGTGCTATCCAACTGACCAATAGAGATCAGGTTCTTCTTGAGACTAGGAATATATCTTACATTCTTTAATGTCCACTACTTTCCTGCCGGAGTTTTTATGCAAACATCCCCTTTTACTTCGATCTTCAAATCTTTATTGTTGGCAAGATACACATCTCAAAACTTCCAGACTTGAAATTTCGAAATAACTCTTTATTTGGAGACGAATGAAAAGACGCACCTGAATCCAAAATCCAAGATTCAATCGGACTATCCACGCTGAGGATTAGAGCATCCCCAATGTCTTCTACTAAATGTATCGAATCGTCGTCATTCTCTTCTTAAAGTTGAAATCTTAATAAGAACCACAGGTGAAAAAAACTAATTCGAGGTTAATATTTTTTGACATTATTGTGTTGAGTGTAACTCTCATAGTATGATATCGTAATTGCACACTATGGAGTGTTCATGGGTCGCATTAGGTTTTGTTGACACATTTTTTTAGATCTAGTTCCATTATTTGATTCTAAATTTTTTAACCTAAGCAACCCTTATTAAATAATGGAATCAACCCACCCCAATTAATATTTGTGTTAGGTTGGTAAGGCCCAGTCATTTGTTTAAATTTTATTTTCAATAAAAATAAAATGTTAATATATTAAAAAAATCTATTTATTTATTTTAAAACATTGAATTACATTTTTCTAATTCAATCTCAATATATGTTTTGAAAAATCACCCTCTAAATACTTCAAAAAATTATTTTAAGAGATTATAGAATAATTAATAAAAAAATTATTTGAGTTTTTCAAAAACACCCATGAATTGATTACTTACTCAGTATTGTTTAACTCATGCTACTTTGTGGCGGAGTTTCCATAAGACCCCGAACGAGTTTCAAATATATATTTTTCAATTAAAAAACCCGTTACCAAACATGGTTCTATTTTGATTGTAAACAATGAAGGAGAACTCGTTACCAAACATGTCCATAATTGCCTTCATTTACAACAAGAATATAAAATATTGTAACGTCATCCTTGTTCATCAACTTTAAATTTAAAGGACCATTGCATTACACTTTAGAACCGGTGTTACTGCTAACAACAGATGGTTAACAATAGCTCCCTTTGGTTGTTTTGAAAACAACTAAAATATTACTCATAGTAAATAAAAAAATATACCAGCTTAACATGGTGGTGGTTACCCATTCCAATATAACAATAATATGTTTCTTTAGTTTTAGTGGGTGTAATTGACAATGGAACCTAATTTTACTAATATAAAAGTGGAACAAATCCAGCACAAATATTCTCATATTTATAAATGAATTCATTTTCAACACTTTCACGGTCTCTCCTATTGTCATTGTTCTTTGCTATCCTATTTACTAACATCGATGGAAAAATCATGATCAGCTATCCTATTTGCTATCCTATTTACTAACAAATGTTCTAAGAAGTCATGATCAGCTCACTATTCACTGCAAATCTGGTGATGATGACTTGGGAGTCCATCATCTCCCACCTTTGAGCGGTTACGCTTTTAGTTTTCGACCAAACTTTTGGGGCTCAACAAAGTTTTACTGCACCTTCCAGTGGTCTGGCTGGTCGCATTACTTTGATATATACAAGGATGATAGAGATAGAACCCAATGCAACGATACTCTATGTTTGTGGTTAGTGGTTGAACATGGTAGTTGTATGGTCAACTATAAAACCAAATTGTATGATATTTGCTACACATGGCCGGCTAAATGAATATAAAAAATCGACATATCCATGAATTTGAGGGTTTTGATTATGATATTATAATAAATCGATATAAATTTGATACGGTGTATTAGTTTTAATGAATTATATTATTAAGATTTGTTAAGGTATTTCAATGCATAAAATACTTATTTATTAATTTCTTCCACTTTGATAGGAATTATTTTCCCTCATTTATGGAAATCTCCCATGATTTTTTCGAACATAAATCAAACTCAAATATGACAAGAATACAAAACCAAATTAATTTCTTTTTTTATTGGTTAAAAAATTTAAACATCTCATTAGCTTTTAATGTTACGTTACTTGTCTATATTATTTCAATGAAAATGGGTCCGATTTCAATGTGGGCGCAGTCTCGAAGAATATCATTATTTTTATTTGCTAATCTATTTACTATGGAATTATCAATTGAATTTATAGCCACCAAATCAAAATAATTCATTTTATAAGCTTGTTCAAATTGACATGATTAGTGTCACGGTCTTACATCAATCGCATAATGGAATTTGTTTATTACGACTCTCAAGTGGTCCGATGGGTGACACTTGCATAATAAACTCAGTTTAGTTTGACCCGCAAATGCTTCCACTAATGAGAAACTTTCGTATTATAGTAGTTTGACCCATACATTTTTACCGCTTGCAAATAAGGTATAAACTACCCCAAGCATAATTTAGTAGATACGGTATGAATTAAGATCACAAAGTTCGGTAGTTCAATTTCTTACTCCTAAAATTTTGAACTTAAAAAAATGAAAATTTAGAGATCTATTGGACATAGTTTTAGGTTTACGGACCAAATAGATATAAAGTTGAAAGTTTGTCGTGGACTAAACGTACAATATAGATAATTTTGAATGTCCAATACACTTTTAGTCTTACCTGATTTTAAAACTTCATCATAAAGTATGTATTCCATCTTATTGGAGGTCCTAATGATGATGAAAGAGATGTCATTCTACAAATGGGTCAAACCCTTACCTTGTTTAAGATATTTGAAGGTGGAGAATATAGGGCTTGGATTCTTTTCTCCGACTAGTCTATGAATCCACAAGTAATGAGAGTCGAGATTGTTGGGTTTTATGTCCTAAAACTCATAGTTTGTAAACAAAAACATATTCTATTTTCAATAAAGTTATTATTGTTATTTATTAAGTAAAGATTGTTATTGAATAAAGTGAACTTTACGATCGTTAATCTAAATCCAATAAACTAAGAACACTCTGGCTATGGTATGATTACTTGAACTATATGTAGAGACATAAGAGTGGATCAAGTTCAAGTATATAGTCAAAATGATCTATAGTATAAGGATAAGGCTGAGTACCTTATTCTAGGGACACTATGGATGCCGCCCACTTTTGTATATGATATAAACAATGTGATCACTAAATTGTACATGTGGAGACATGTGAGTGGGGGCGTCCTATGCAATGAGTATTGCATAAGATCGGACCATGAAGAAAACCACTCTCACTTTATAATGTCGTTTACTGTTGAGACTGATTTTCTTTTCATTCGATAACCTAGGTAACTCGATTTTAATCCTGAGCTAACCATGAACTCCTGTTTATTCGGAATTATCCTTAGATTTGCATGGGTGAGAGTGGCTCTAGTTCGCCGACTCAATAGGCCTCCCATTTCACGAGTAAGACTGGGTGAATGGCTGGGGACGTGGGGTGCAAGATGGAATTCACTCCTACCCACTTTTAGGGATAGAAGAAAGGTAGTTCCTTTAAGCACTGACTCCAGGTCTTGAACAAGGGGCCCCACCCTCTCATTGGCCTGAGAGGGATTCGGTTTACTGGTTGGACCACAAACCAATTGTTCATTAGAGGATCAGTGAGACATAAGGAACAAGAAGTAACTTTAGGGGTAAAACGGTAAATTGACCCAGCTCTAGTTACGAAAAACCTGTGAATGATCGACTTACTAATCATGGTTATATCAAATGGACAGAAATATATCTATAGTGAGGGGAGTGCAACTACTAGGCTATAGTGGAGTGTCCTAGTAGTTAACGAATGTTGGTTAACAAGGTTAATGAGTTTAGCCAGTTAATCTTGGATCGTTGGAGCCCATGATCTATAGGTGCATTAGGTCCCTCTACTAGCTCATATCGGACTAAGCCATAGAACAGTGTGACGAGTGAGTTCGAAGTGTTCAAATTCAAATTAGGAAATACGCGCTACATATATACGATATATTTAACCACATTTTTGTTTTATTTACGAATTAAACAAAAGGAGAGAATCGGAGATATTTAAATAAGATTTAAATATCTTAATCAATTATGTATCAGAATTGATTGGGATTGGCATTTGAATTAATATTAAATATTAATTAAATAGTTTAATTAATCATTTAATGTTACTTTAATTTGAAATTCATTATTCAAATTAATTGTTGAATTAAAATGAAGAAAGTCAAAATGTTGACTTCATTTAATGGAAAAATCCATGTTAGTGGAATTTTGAGGTGTCAAAATTTGGTTTAACCAAACTTGCATGTTTGCCAAATAAACCCCACAAGTTTGAGTGAAATTTTGAGTGTCCAAATTTGGTTAACTCAAACATGCATGCTTGCCACATAATCCCAAACATTTGAGTGAAATTTTAAGTGTCAAAATTTGATGATCTCAATTTTGCATGAACATGCAAACATGACTCTTTAAATAGAGTGATCATGGTACATGGAAGAGCTTCTTCTTCTTGGTGAAAAACCTTGAGAAAAACCTCTCACAAACATCTCTTCACATATACAAAATCCCTTCCAAGTTTAGTCACTCACCGGATTCCACAATCTCGTTCTAAGGCCGGAGGATAGTGGAGAAGACACTAGTGGTGGTTCGAAACCGGTTCGTGAGGAAAAAGGAGTTTGAACTACAAAAGGTTAGTATCTAAACTAATTAAGTTTTAATAGTTATGAACATGCTAGTTATATACTATAATTAATGTTCTTAAAGTGCCTAAGATCAAAATTGCTTCCGCATGTGTTATATTAACACCATCAATTGGTATCAGAGCATGTTTTAGGCACTTTATTTACATTAATTTGATCATGGTGGGTACCATTTCATGAATGAAATTTGTGGTTGCTAAAGTGGATGGTTTTTGTTTTGGCATTTTTTTATGCTTCCATTTGATACAATTATTGTAATAAGCCTAATGTGTATGGGCTTTAATGGATGAAGAAAGGTTTGTAATTTTATGGAGTCATTAGAGTCCATTTTAGGATTTTATGGAGTCATTAGAGTCCATTTTAGGTTGTAATTGATCGAAAATGGAAGAGATAGCAAGCTGAACCGAAGAAGATGGAAGAGGCGGTTCAAGTGTTTTTTCTGCCGTTGGGGTCCGATTCAACGTTTTTAAGGGTTGGTTCGCCCAGTTCGTGATCCTCGGGAATGGCTCAAGTTATTTTTAATTATTACTGTAATAATTTAGTTAATTGCTTGCTTTAAAATGCCAAAACCAACCCACTTTAGTGTGTTTAATTAATTATGCATTATGAATGTATGTTTTAATTAAATAGAAAATGTATATGCATAAAGTATGTCATATAGATTTAAAATCTCACCATAGGCTAAGCATGTTTCATGCATTCCAAGTATGTTATAAGTGTTATAATGTATAGTATGCATGTTTAGGGTTCCATGAGTGAAAGATATAAATTGTTATATTATTGCATGGAATGGATGATTATATAATTGTTATATAAAGCATGTTAGATGCATGTTATAGGTTATTTTCAACGTCATAAAACGAGATAGACGTTAAAAAATCTATAATAAAGATAAGTGCATGCTCACTTAGGGTTGAGAACTGAGCACGATCAATTTTAATAGTTAAAATAGGTCGATGTCTTACAAAATTGCGGTTACGAGAAAGCTCACCTGGCACGATCTTGTCTAAGGCTGGAGGTACTTAAGTTGACGGTTTACGGAACACCTACTACCTAGAGATCGGACCAGTACTTGAGCTTAGTTAGCCGAGTTTTATGAGCATGCTTAAGTGATGTAAGATTTAGAAAAATCACCTAGACTTAAGTTATATTTAATTAGTCGGAATATACTTAAGTAATGAGTATACCCAACCATCTAAAATACTTAGTGGGAGGAAAAAGGTGTATAAGATACATCGTTTTCTTTTCACGCTCTCTGAAAATTCACACAGTGAGATTCATGCTCGGCCTCGTGTCGCCCTGGGAGCGTCCTCCATTCGGAAGGTATTTGCATGAGTCAATAACAAGGTGAATAGAGAAAGTATTTATAGTAAGTGGGAGAAGGAAGTATGTCAAATACGTCCTATGGTCTCCACCACTAGGTTGCATCGTAAGGTTCCCATGTTCCACCTGCATGTTGCCCTAGAGCAACTACCCATTCGGAGGGTCGTAACATGGGAGTCGAAACAACGCAAACTTCAGAAATGGATAGGATTTCTTAGGTCCGTTCCCAACTTTGGCTTTTTCATTCGATAGCATTGTTGGGACCGATCTATGAGGTCTGAAAATGGCGGGTCACACTTACGAAGAAATACTAAGAGTTTGTATATTCTTGACCAAAACAGCGATAACTAAGAACACTATAGGAACAAGAGTTATTCTGGGAATAGTGTTTAAGTCAAGAATGTCTTGGTTTAGTGAATGAGTGATTGACTGCCCCTCGGTAGCAATTGCTCTAACTCACTAAAGTATCGTTGCAAATTAATAATGATTCGGGTACATTATTACATTTGCTAAAACTGATTGGATTAAACAGGATTAAGTCAAATCACTAATAGAATTTTCTTTAAATCACAGCATGACAAACTCAATAGTACAATTACTCGCTTTTGAGAAATTAAACGGCGACAACTACACAACTTGGAAATCAAACATAAACACAATATTGGTCATTGATGATTTAAAGTTTGTTTTAACTGAGGAGTGTCCTTCAAACCCCAGCTCAAATGCAAACCGAACAGTTTGGGATGCGTATGACAGATGGATAAAGGCAAATGATAAAGCCCGAGTGTACATTCTAGCAAGCATATCTGATGTTTTGGCTAAGAAACACGATGTTATGGGTACTGCTAAAGAGATTATGGAATCTCTAAAAGGGATGTTTGGACAACCGTCCTTCTTCCTTAGACATGAAGCTATAAAATACATTTACAACTGCCGTATGAAAGAAGGGACCTCAGCTAGAGAACATGTCCTGGACATGATGGTCCATTTCAATGTGGCAGAAGAAAATGAAGCTGTCATTGATGAGAAGAGTCAAGTTAGTTTTATCATGATGTCTCTTCCGAAGAGCTTCTTCTAGTTCGGCACCAATGTGGTAATGAACAAAATAGAATATAACTTGACTGCTCTTCTCAATGAGCTACAGACTTATCAGTCCCTCTTAATGAACAAGGGATAAACAAGAGAAGCAAATGTTACTATCTCCAAGAAATTACTACGAGGATCGTCCTCCAAAAATAAGTCTGGATCTTCAACTTCTAAAAGTGTTTTGATGAAGAAGAAGGGTAAAGGGAAAAATAAGATTCCTACTAACCGCAAACACAAGGTTCAAAAAGCAGATAAAGAAAAATGTTTCCATTGCAATGAAAACGGGCACTGGAAGAGAAACTGCCCAAAATACCTTGCAGAGAAGAAAGCCAAAAAGACACAACAAGGTAAATATGATTTACTCGTTGTAGAAATATGTTTAGTAGAGTATGACAGCTCAACTTGGATACTAGATTCAGGGGCGACTAATCATATTTGTTCTTTTTACCAGGAAACTAGCTCCTGGAGAATGCTTGCGGACGGCGAGATAACACTCAGGGTTGGAACAGGAGAGGTTGTCTCAGCAAGATCAGTAGGAAATTTGAAGTTGTTTTTTGGAGATAGATTCATTATATTAGATAATGTACTTTTTTTTCCTGAAATGAAAAGAAATCTAATATCTATCTCTTGTTTATTAGAACAATTGTATAAAGTATCTTTTGAAATCAATGAAGTGTTCATTAGCAAAAGAGGTATTCATATTTGTTCTGCAAAACTAGAAAACAACTTATATATGTTAAAACCGAGCGAAACAAAAGCTATTTTAAATACCGAGATGTTTAAAACAGCTGAAACTCAAAATAAACGACAAAAGATTTCTTCTAATACCTATCTTTGGCACTTAAGACTAGGTCACATTAATCTCAATAGGATTGAGAGATTGGTTAAAAGAGGACTTCTAAATGAGTTAGAAGACAACTCTTTACCTCCATGTGAGTCTTGTCTTGAGGGTAAAATGACTAAACGATCATTTTCCGAAAAAGATTGTAGAGCCAAAGAAACCTTAGAACTCGTGCATACAGATCTCTGTGGTCCAATGAATGTCAAAGCACGAGGAGGGTATGAATATTTCATCAGTTTTATTGATGATTATTCAAGGTATGACTATCTTTACCTAATGCATCACAAGTTCGAAGCTCTTGAAAAATTCAGAGAATATAAGACTGAGGTTGAGAATCTATTAGCTAAAACTATTAAAACACTTCGATCAGATCGAGGAGGAGAGTACATGGACTTAAGATTTCAAGACTATATGATAGAACATGGAATAAGGTCACAACTCTCAGCCCCTGGTATGCCTCAACAAAATGGTGTATCAGAAAGGAGAAATAGAACTCTATTAGACATGGTTCGGTCTATGATGAGTTTCGCTCAATTACCCGATCCGTTTTGGGGATATGTAGTGGAGACTGCTACATACATTTTGAACATGGTTCTTACTAAGAGTGTTTCAGAAACACCTTATGAGTTATGGAAAAGGCGTAAAGGTAGTTTACGTCACTTCAGAATTTGGGGATGTCCAGCACATGTGTTGTTGCAAAACCCCAAGATATTAGAACGTCGTTCAAAATTATGTCTATTCGTAGGATACCCCAAAGAGACGAAAGGTGGTTTGTTTTATGACCCTCAAGAAAATAGAGTGTTTGTATCCACAAACGCTACATTCTTAGAGGAAGACCACGCAAGAAATAATCAACCTCGTAGCAAACTAGTATTAAGTGAGATTTCTAAAGAAGCTACTGATAAAACAACAAGAGTTGTTGATCAAGCTGGTCCTTCAACAAGAGTTGTTGATGGAGCTGACACTTCTGGTCAATCACATCCTTCTCAAGAGTTGAGAATGCCTTGACGTAGTGGGAGGGTTATAACTCAACCTGATCGTTACTTGGGTTTGGCAGAAACTCAAGTCATCATACCTGATGATGGCGTTGAGGATCCATTGACCTATAAACAGGCAATGAATGATGAAGATAGAGATCAGTGGATTAAAGCCATGAATCTTGAAATGGAGTCAATGTACTTCAATACAGTCTGGGAACTTGTAGATCTACCAGATGGGGTAAAATTTATTGGTTGCAAATGGATCTATAAGAGGAAACGAGACCAAACCGGTAAGGTACAGACCTTTAAAGCTCGACTGGTAGCAAAGGGTTATACCCAAAGAGAGGGGGTGGACTATGAAGAAACCTTCTCTCCTGTTGCTATGCTTAAATCGATTAGAATACTCTTGTCTATTGCCACATTTTATGATTATGAAATTTGGTAGATGGATGTTAAGACAACCTTTCTAAACGGCAATCTTGAAGAGAGTATCTATATGGCTCAACTAGAGGGGTTCATTGAACAGGATCACGAGCAAAGGGTTTGCAAGCGTAAAAGATCCATTTATGGGTTGAAGCAAGCATCTCGATCCTGGAATATAAAGTTTGATACTGCGATAAAATCTTATGGCTTTAAACAGAATGTTGACGAACCTTGTGTTTATAAAAGGATAGTCAACTCTACAGTAGCTTTCCTGGTGTTGTACGTTGACGATATCCTACTCATTGGAAATGATGTGGGATTTCTGACTGACATTAAGCATTAGCTAGCGACACAATTCCAAATGAAAGATTTGGGAGAGGCTCAGTTTGTTCTTGGAATCCAAATTGTTCGGAATCGCAAGAACAAAACACTAGCATTGTCTCAGGCATCGTACATCGACAAAATGTTGATTCGATATAAGATGCAGGACTCCAAGAAAGGATTATTACCTTTCAGGCATGGAGTTCATTTGTCGAAGGAACAAAGTCCTAAGACACCTCAAGAAGTTGAGGATATGAGACACATTCCCTATGCATCAGCGGTCGTTAGTCTGATGTATGCCATGCTATCTGATGTATGCCATGCTATGTACCCGACCTGACATATGCTATGCTGTGGGAATTGTCAGCAGATATCAGTCCAATCCAGGATGTGCTCATTGTACTGCCGTTAGGAATATCCTCAAGTATCTTAGGAGAACGAGGGACTATATACTAATGTACGGTGCTAAGGATCTGATCCTTACAGGGTACACTGACTCAGATTTTCAGACCGATGTAGATTCGAGGAAATCGACATCAGGATCTGTCTTCACTCTGAACGGAGGAGCAATAATATGGAGAAGCATAAAGCAAGGTTGCATTGCTGATTCCACCATGGAGGCTGAGTATGTTGATGCTTGTGAAGCAGCAAAAGAATCTGTATGGCTTAGGAAGTTCTTAACTGATTTGGAAGTCGTTCAAAATATGCATCTTCCCGTCACTCTTTATTGTGATAACAGTGGAGCAGTTGCAAATTCAAAAGAACCAAGAAGCCATAAGCGAGGAAAACATATTGAGCGCAAATATCATCTCATAGGGGAGATTGTGCAACGAGGAGATGTGATCGTCACACAGATAGCTTCAGAGCACAACATTGCTGATCCATTTACAAAGCCCCTCACGGCTAAAGTGTTTGAAGGGCGCCTAGTGAGTCTAGGACTACGAGTTATGTAATCTAGGGCAAGTGGGAGAAATGGCATGAGTATGTGATGCCCTAGTTTATTGTATTTCTCTCTACTCAACATTATAAAACCCCACTAGAGTTTTAGTCCAAGTGGGAGTTTGTTGGATTTTATGTCCTAAAACTCATAGTTTGTAAACAAAAACATATTCTATTTTCAATAAAGTTATTATTGTTATTTATTCAGTAATGATTGTTATTGAATAAAGTGAACTTTACGATCGTTAATCTAAATCCAATAAACTAAGAACACTCTGGCTATAGTATGATTACTTGAACTATATGTAGAGACATAAGAGTGGATCAAGTTCAAGTATATAGTCAAAATGATCTATAGTATAAGGATAAGGCTGAGTACCTTATTCTAGGGACACTATGGATGCCGCCCACTTTTGTATTTGATATAAACAATGTGATCACTAAATTGTACATGTGGAGACATGTGAGTGGGGGCGTCCTATGCAATGAGTATTGCATAAGATCGAACCATGAAGAAAACCACTCTCACTTTATAATGTCGTTTACTGTTGAGACTGATTTTCTTTTCATTCGATAACCTAGGTAACTCGATTTTAATCCTGAGCTAACCATGAACTCCTGTTTATTCGGAATTATCCTTAGATTTGCATGGGTGAGAGTGGCTCTAGTTCGCCGACTCAATAGGCCTCCCATTTCAGGGGTATGACTGGGTGAATGGCTGGGGACGTGGGGTGCAAGATGGAATTCACTCCTACCCACTTTTAGGGATAGAAGAAAGGTAGTTCCCTTAAGCACTGACTCCAGGTCTTGAACAAGGGGCCCCACCCTCTCATTGGCCTGAGAGGGATTCGGTTTACTGGTTGGACCACAAACCAATTGTTTATTAGAGGATCAGTGAGACATAAGGAACAAGAAGTAACTTTAGGGGTAAAACGGTAAATTGACCCAGCTCTAGTTACGAAAAACCTGTGAATGATCGACTTACTAATCATGGTTATATCAAATGGACAGAAATATATCTATAGTGAGGGGAGTGCAACTACTAGGCTATAGTAGAGTTTCCTAGTAGTTAACGAATGTTGGTTAACAAGGTTAATGAGTTTAGCCGATTAATCTTGGATCGTTGGAGCCCATGATCTATAAGTCCATTAGGTCCCTCTACTAGCTCATATCGGACTAAACCATAGAATAGTGTGACGAGTGAGTTCGAAGTGTTCGAATTCAAATTAGGGAATATGCGCTACATATATACGATATATTTAACCACATTTTTGTTTTATTTACGAATTAAACAAAAGGAGAGAATCAGAGATATTTAAATAAGATTTAAATATCTTAATCAATTATGTGTCGGAATGGATTGAGATTGGCATTTGAATTAATATTAAATATTAATTAAATAGTTTAATTAATCATTTAATGTTACTTTAATTTGAAATTCATTATTCAAATTAATTATTGAATTAAAATGAAGAAAGTCAAAATGTTGATTTCATTTAATGGAAAAATCCATATTAGTGGAATTTTGAGGTGTTAAAATTTGGTTTAACCAAACTTGTATGTTTGCCAAATAAACCCCACAAGTTTGAGTGGAATTTTGAGTGTCAAAATTTGGTTAACTCAAACATGCATGCTTGCCACATAATCCCAAACATTTGAGTGGAATTTTAAGTGTCAAAATTTGGTCATCTCAAATTTGCATGAACATGCAAACATGACTCTTTAAATAGAGTGATCATGGTACATGGAAGGGCTTCTTCTTCTTGGTGAAAAACCTTGAAAAAAACCTCTCACAAACATCTCTTCACATATACAAAATCCCTTCCAAGTTTAGTCAATCACCGGATTCCACAATCCCGTTCTAAGGCCGGAGGATAGTGGAGAAGACACTAGTGGTGGTTTGAAACCGGTTCGTGAGGAAAAAGGAGTTTGAACTACAAAAGGTTAGTTTCTAAACTAATTAAGTTTTAATACTTATGAACATGCTAGTTATATACTATAATTAATGTTCCTAAAGTGCCTAAGATCCAAATTGCTTCCGCATGTGTTATATTAACACCATCAGAGATGATCACTGTTGAGAGTCGAGATTCGATATGGCTCAAACCCCTTACCTTGTTTAAGATCTTTGCTCAAATAGGTTGAGAGTCGAGATTCAATGGATTTTGTGCAAATGGTCACGGTTGATGATCTGATTCTTGTCATAATGGCAGTTTCGTAATTATCCATATCTTTAGGGGTCACTAGGTAGTTTGTCACGTTCAAAATATATTATTACTATTTTTCTAAAAAAAAAAATCTATAATTTTCCTAGCAATTGTTTATCCCTTCTTGGTCATTATTTAGATTGTTGTCCTTGATCAATCCTCTTGATTTCTTTTCTTGCATTCATTGGGTCTTACATGGATGGCTTTTCTTCATTTTTGGGGTGTTACATTGGATAAGGAAGGATAAGTAGGTAAACAAAGAAATGGTGCAAAACTATATTACCCCTAAGGATATCTAATTATGGTTCATGACCTAAAAGACCTCCAAATGGTATTAACTTATGTGGTAGACCTTATTATGTGATGTCTGAAGATGTGATGATGTTTGAAAGTTATTGGAACACGTTGATTAGTAAAACCAAAAATTAGAGATAAAATGACCAAAATGCCCCTAGGACTACTTATTTAAATTCAAGGTCTATATGTGCTAAAAATGACTTGCTACTTCTTTTGAGGCCTATTCGTAAGGACAAGGAGTTATGTTCAATGGTTCAAGTTGATTAGAGCAAGCTTGGAACCTAAATCAAGTTAGGAGCAAAGAAACACGTAAAGGAAACACCTCAAGACAGAAAAGTCAAGACCCTTCTAGAATCCTCTAAGGAATTCATTATGAACGTATGACCTTCTAGAAAAACTCATGTTTGTTATTATGATGTATTCATATGTTTACGAATGCATGTTATAACTTATGCCTCAAGGAATTATAAACCTTAGAAACTTACAAGATTGAGAATCAAGAACAAAATAGCTCCTTTAAAAAACTATACAGAGAATACATTATTGAATCCTAGAACAAATGCAAAATCTAAGCAATAGTTGGGTAACATAACCATTACCTCATATACTACAAACTCTGAAAATACTTCACAGGTTCATTCCTATTATCGATGTTACTCCCTTCCCTGTTTGATGTTAACTTCTTGACAGTAATGGCCTGTCCAGAATGCATCACTGCCTTGTATACAGTCCCGCCATAAGCACACATCTCGTGAAAAGTAATAGTGACCTCAATTAGATCTTGGGAAGAAAGTTTTTTCCTTAGGTGGGAAATAGACATCTGAATCCATAGATTTTCTTTCCTTTTTTTGCTCAATTTCGAATGGATGTCTCATGCAATATTAGATCATCATAATTAGAAGGATAGAAACTCCACCTACCTTAAAAGATGGAGACGATGAATCTCCATTGCAGTTGTCCAGAGGTCCACCACAGAGCCCCTCTTTGTCAATGAATCTATAGTGGGCATGTTCTGAAAAAAAGTTTTTGAAGGGATCGGATGTCTCACGTTATGCTATATTACTATGCCATAGCAAAATTAGTAGATTTGTACTCAAAATAGAATGATTGTTCTTGAACTAGGTATACTTTTTTTAGGACTAAAACTTCTATTTCAGGTTATGCTATATTACTATGAATTCATTTTCAACACTTTAACAGTCTCTCCTATTGTCATTGTTCGCTACCCTATTTACTAACATCGATGGAAAAATCTTCCGAAACCCACCGATTACAGTAAACATAACAAATGTTCTACGAAGTCATGATCAGCTCACTATTCACTGCAAATCTGGTGATGATGACTTGGGAGTCCATCATCTCCAACCATTGAGTGGTTACACTTTTAGTTTTTTACCAAACTTTTGGGGCTCAACACAGTTTTACTGCATCTTCCAGGGGTCTGGCTGGTCGCATTACTTTGATATATAAAAGGATGATAGAGATAGAACCAAATGCAACGATACTCTATGTTTGTGGTTAGTGGTTGAACATGGTATTTGTATGTTCAACTATAAAACCAAATTGTATTATATTTGCTACACATGACCCGCTAAATGAATATAAAAAATCGATATATCCATGAATTGGAGGGTTTTGTTTATGATATTATAATAAATCGATATAAATTTGATACCGTGTATTAGTTTTAGTGAATTATATTATTAAGATTTGTTAAGGTATTTCAATGCATAAAATACTTATTTATTAATTTCTTCCACTTTGATCGGAATTATTTGCCCTCATTTATGGAAATCTCCCATCATTTTTTCGAACATAAATCAAACTCAAATATGACAAGAATACAAAACCAAATTAACTTTCTTTCTTTTTTTATTAGTTATAAAATTTAAACATCTCATTAGCTTTTAATGTTACGTTACTTGTCTATATTATTTCGTTGAAAATGGGTCCGATTTCAATGTTGGCACAGTCTCGAAGAATATCATTATTTTTATTTTCTAATCTATTTACTATGGAATTGTCAATTGAATTTATAGTCACCCAATCAAAATAATTCATTTTATAAGCTTGTTCAAATTGACATGATTAGTGCCACGGTCTTACATCAATCGCATAATGGAATTTGTTTATTACGACTCTCAAGTGGTTCGATGGGCGACACACACATAATAAACTCAGTTTAGTTTGACCCGCAAATGCTTCCACTAATGAGAAACTGTCGTATTATAGTCGTTTGACCCATACATTTTGACCGTTTGCAAATAAGGTATGAACTACCCTAAGCATAATTTAGTAGATACGGTATGAATTAAGATCACAAAGTTCGGTAGTTCAATTTCTTACTCCTAAAATGTTGAACTTAAAAAAATGAAAATTTAGAGATCTATTGGACATAGTCTTAGGTTTACGGACCAAATAGATATAAAGTTGAAAGTTTGTCGTGGACTAAACGTACAATATAGATAATTTTGAATGTCCAATACACTTTTAGTCTGACCTAATTTTAAAACTTCATCATAAAGTATGTATTCCATCTTATTGGAGGTCCTAATGATGATGAAAGAGATGTCATTCTACAAATGGGTCAAACCCTTACCATGTTTAAGATATTTGAAGGTGGAGAATATAGGGCTTGGATTCTTTGCTCCGACTAGTCAATGATTCCACAAGTAATGAGAGTCGAGATGGTCACTGTTGAGAGTCGAGATTCGATATGGGTCAAACCCCTTACCTTGTTTAAGATCTTTGCTCCAATAGGTTGAGTGTCGAGATTCGATGGATTTTGTGCAGATGGTCACTTTTGATCATCTTATTATTGTCATAATGGTAGTTTCATAATTATCCATATCTTCAGGAGTCATTAGGTAGTTTGTCACATTCAGAATATATTATTACTATTTTTCTAAAATAAAAAATCCATAATTTTCCTAACAATTGTACATCCGTTCTTGGTCATTATTAAGACGGTTGTCCTTGATCAATCCTCTTGATTTCTTTTCTTGCATTCATTGGGTCTTACATGGATGGCTTTTCTTCATTTTTGGGGTGTTACATTGGATAAGGAAGGATAAGTAGGTAAACAAAGAAATGGTGCAAAACTATATTACCCGTAAGGATATCTAATTATGGTTCATGACCTAAAAGACCTCCAAATGCTATTAACTTATGTGGTAGACCTTATTATGTGATGTTTGAAGATGTGATGATGTTTGAAAGTTATTGGAACACGTTGATTAGCAAAACCAAAAATTAGAGACAAAATGACCAAAATGCCCCTAGGACTACTTATTTAAATTCAAGGTCTATATGTGCTAAAAATGACTTGCTACTTCTTTTGAGACCTATTCGTAAGGACAAGGAGTTATGTTCAATGGTTCAAGTTGATTAGAGCAAGCTTGGAACCTAAAGCAAGTTAGGAGCAAAGAAACACCTAAAGGAAACACCTCAAGACACAAAAGTCAAGACCCTTCTAGAATTCTCTAAGGAATTCATTATGAATGTATGACCTTCTAGAACAACTCATGTTTGTTATTACGATGTATTCATATGTTTATGAATGCATGTTATAACTTATGCCTCAAGGAATTATGAACCTTAGAAACTTACAAGATTGAGAATCAAGAACAATATAGCTCCTTTCAAAAACTATACAGAGAATACTTTATTGAATCCTAGAGCAAATGCAAAATGTAAGCAATAGTTGGGTAACATAACCATTACCTCATATACTACAAGGAAATACTTTACAGGTTCTTTCCTATTATCGATGTTACTCCCTTCCCTGTTTGATGTTAACTTCTTGACAGTAATGGCCTGTCCAGAATGCATCACTGCCTTGTATACAGTCCCGCCATAAGCACATATCTCGTGAAAAGTAATAGTGGCCGCAATTAGATCTTGGGAAGAAACTCTTTACTTAGGTGGGAAATAGACATCCAAATCCATAGATTTTCTTTACTTGTTTTGCTCCATTTCGAATGGATGTCTCGTTTGTTAGGATTGCACAACAACGCACACGCTCGATCTAGATGAACACAAAGAAAAGGATATATTAAATTGCAAGGAGAACTCTGGCTAAAAGGATTTTTATTGATGACTTCAGGTATGTACAACAAGAGAGAGTACAGAGAATAGAAAGTACATTTCCAAAGCTTTACTAGACGGGAGATATATATGGTTCAGTCTACTAATTATAGCTTTACCAGATTTAACCATCTACTATATATAGCTATTTACCATATATAGCTTTACCGGATATAGCTTTACCATATATGGCTTTACCAAATATAGCTTTATCGGATATGGCCGTTGACCAAGCTATAAATACAGGGAGCAGACTCCATAACTCAACAATTCTCCCACTTGGAGACTGATCCTACACCATACCAATTAGAGCTTTGCATAACCTTAATTTTCCAACATCAACACATTTTGTCAACATGTCTGCTGGATTCTTTGCACTCTCTATATTCTCCAAACACATATCGCCTTCTTCCACTAACCTGCGAGTGAAATGGTATCGTCTTCTAATGTGTTTTGTCCTTGAATGATAGATTGGGTTTTTCACCAACTATATGGCACTCTGACTATCTGTATAAAGAATCTTCTTGCACTGCTTCCGGCCTAATTCTTCTAAATAGTCTGTCATCCATATCATCTCCTTTCCAGCTTCAGCTATGGCCACATACTCAGCTTCAGTAGATGAAAGAGCAACGCATTTCTGAAGCTTGGACATCCAACTCACTGCTGTTCCATCTATAGTGTAGATATACCCAGATGTGCTCTTGCTAGAGTCTACATCTTCACTCAGATCAGCATCCATAAAACCTTGCAGAACTACTTTGCCATTTCCATAACAAAGTGTAGTATTGAATGTACCTCTCAGATATCTCAGAAGCCACTTCACAGCTCCCCAATGTTCCTTCCCTGGATTTGCCATGTACTTGCCAACAACTCCCACTGCATGTGTTATGTCAGGTCTAGTGCAGACCATAGCATACATCAAACTCCCAACTGCAGAAGCGTACGAAACTGATGCCATGTGCTCACGTTCCTCAACTGTCTTGGGAGATTGCCCCTTTGACAATTTAATATGATTTGCCAAGGGGGTAGTCCTGGGTTTAGCGTTATTCATCTTGAATTTGGACAACACCTTCTCAATGTACTGCTCTTGGGATAGATTTAATGTGCCAGCAGATCTATCTCGAGAAATTCTCATCCCAAGGATCTGCTTCGCTGCACCTAAATCTTTCATCTCAAATACTGAAGACAAGCTTGCCTTCAGGTGGTTTATCTCCCTCATACTTGATCTAGCAATTAGTATATCATCCACATACAGGAGTAGAAACACATAAGAATCAGTGTATTTCTTGAGGTAGCAACACTGATCCTTTTCACTTCTGTGGAAACCACTCTTGCTCATGAAGGAGTCAAACTTCTTGTACCATTGTCTCGGTGCTTGTTTCAGTCCATACAAGCTCTTATTGAGCTTACACACCATGTGCTCCTTGCCTGGAGCTGCAAACCCTTCGGGTTGTTGCATATAGATCTCCTAATCTAGATCTCCATGTTAAAATGCCGTTTTTACATCCATTTGCTCAAGGTGCAAATTCTCCGATGCAACAATACTCAGCAGAATTCTGATAGTAGTTAATTTCACAACTGGAGAAAAGATCTCAGCATAATCAATGTCTTTTCTTATTGAATATCCTTTAACTACTAACCGAGCCTTAAACCTCCTTCTGCCATCTGGTTCAACCTTGATTTTGAACACCCATTTGTTCAACAGAGCTCTCTTTCCTGTAGGCAACTCAGTCAGCACCCACGTATTATTCCTTTCAAGTGAGCTCATCTCTTCATCCATGGCTTGCTCCCACTTGGTTGAATCTTCCACTTGTAGGGCATCATCAAAGAACTCTGGTTCTCCTTCGTCAGTCAGCAACAGATAATGTAATGAGGTTGAATATCTATCTGGTGCTCTGGTAGTTCTGGATGATCTTCTCAACACCTGCTCAGGTGCAACTTGCTCCACGTCTGGTTCTTTAGCAATAGAATCAAGAGTTTCTTGAGCTTCTGTTGTACCATCACTGCATGAATTTTCTTGCCACTCAAGTTCAACTCCCACTTGCTTCGTAGTCTCAGAGTTTATCTTCTCTCTGTCTTTGTACATGACATTTTCATCAAAGGTCACATCACAGTGTCTTAGGATCTTCATATTTTTCTCATCCCAAAACCTGTCCCAGAACATGTCAGAGCCATAGCCTATGAAGTAGCATTTCACAGCCTTAGCATCAAGCTTATCTCTCTTCTCTGGATCAACATGAACATACGCAGTACAACCAAAGATTCTCAAGTGAGTACTTGAGTTCTTTTCCTGTCCATACTTCTTCGGGCAATTTGAACTTCAAGGGTACTGACGGCCCTCTATGAATCAAATATGCTGCGGTATTCACAGCATCAGCCTAGAATGTCTTTAGCAGTCCAGAATGAATCCTTATGCTTCTTGCTCGCTCATTCAATGTTCTGTTCATCCTTTCTGCAATACCATTTTGTCTTGCCTTACTGGGAATTGTTCTTATTAATCTAATTCCCTCAGCTGCACAAAATGTTATAAACTCTGATTTGTTGTACTCTCCTCCATTGTCAGACCTCAGGCATTTGATCTTCAAGCCGGTCTGATTTTCAACTTCAGCTTTCCACTTCTTGAAGGTGGTAAACACATCTGACTTGTGTTTCAAAAAGTAAACCCATACCTTTCTGCTGAAGTCATCGATGAAGGTGACGTAGTACCTTGATCCACCAAGTGATGAAACTGGAGATGGTCCCCAGACGTCTGTATGGACCATTTCCAACCGCACTTTCTTCGGTTCTCTAGCAGCCTTTGTGAAACTAACTAGTTTCTGTTTGCCCATAACGCAACTCTCACAAAGATCCATATCAACAGATTTTAAGCCTTCTAAAGCTCCTTTTGCAGTGAGCATCTTCATTCCTTTGACACTCATATGTTCAAGTCTATTGTGCCATAGACTTGAATTGGAAGCACTCTCAGCAGCAGCAGTCATGTTTATACACTCTGCAGTAGTGTATAAGGTTCCGGATTTTGTGCCACGTGCAACAACCATGGCGCCCTTCACAATCTTCCATGAACTCTTTCCAAACTCTGCTGCATAGCCTGTGCTATCCAACTGACCAATAGAGATCAGGTTCTTCTTGAGACCAGGAATGTATCTGACATCTTGTAATGTCCATTGATTTCCTGCTGGAGTTTGTATGGAGACATCTCCCTTTCTTTCAATCTCCAAGGTTTTGTTGTCGGCAAGATACACCTTCCCGAAATTTCTTGATTTGAAATTTCGAAACAATTCCTTACTTGGAGACGAATGGAACGATGCACCTGAATCCAAAATCTAGGATTCAGCTGGGCTATCCACACTAAGGATTAAAACGTCCTCAGCATCTTCTGTTGTATATATAGAATCATCATCATCTTCAGATTTATGATTCTGCTTCTTCTTTAGTTTTGTACAATATGTCCGAAAGTGTCCTTTTCCCCCACAGCTTCTACACGTTACAATGGGTTTGTTTGGAGATTTGCCCCGATTCTTTGATTTTGAACACCCATGTTTGTTTGAGCTCTTTGATTTGCTTCTTCCCCTTCGATCAACACTGAGAGCAATGCATGATGAATCTCCAGTTTCCCATTTGCGAATACTTTTACTGAGAACTACATCTCGAATTTCATCAAACTTCAGTTTATCAGATCCTCGGGAACTGCTGATTGCGGCAACAACAGTATCCCATTACTCGAGTAAGGATGACATCAAAATCAACGCTTTAATTTCATCTTCGAAATTAATTTCCACCAAACCCAGTTGACTTATGATCATATTGAATTCATTTATATGATCCGCAACACGTCCACCTTCAGACATCTGTAGATTGAACAATCTACGCATCAAATACACCTTGTTCATAGCCGACGGTTTTTCATACATATTTGACAGCGCCTTCATCAGATCTGACGTTGTCTTCTCCTTGATGATGTTAAACGCCACGTTTCTGGATAGCGTCAACCGGATCATCCCTAAGGCTTATCGATCCTTGAGCTTCCACTGTTCCGTGGTCATGGTATCAAGAGTACTAGAAGAAGCGAAGTATATTCAAAACATCCTCCGTTGGAAGAAGTCGAATTTGACAATTATTACGGAGGAAAGGTCAAAGCTAGTCCTTTCAAAACTATCCCAGGAGGACTAGAAAAGGGTAATCCGACCCTAAAGGATATCAAGAGTCAGTTCAACAAAGGTTTGAAAAATCGAGAGAACTCATTACTCAAGACCTACAAAGGGAGATTAATAATCTCAAATAAGAAGTACAAGCATTAAGATTTGAAACCAGGTCAGAATCCTATATGCTTCGCCAAGAAGTTCTCAATCTTCAGGAACGGCTGCCCGAACGAAGGAAAATGGCGCAACCAAACCTGGACGAGGATGACTTTCAAAGTTCCTTCGTTGGAACCATCACCACTTCTCAATATAAAAAATGGTACGCTCTCGTTACCTTAAAAATTTATGATTTCAAAATCACACTAAAGGCTTTCATAGATATTGGAGCCGATCAAAATTGCATTCAAGAAGGCCTAATACCTACAAAGTATTTTTAAAAAACTATTGAGGGCCTTAGAGGCACAAATAACAATAGACTAAAAAATAGTTACAAATTATCTAAAGTCCATGTTTGTAATCACGAAATTTGCTTCGTAAATTCCTTCCTTTTAGTAAAGAACTTAGGACAAGAACTAATCTCAGGTACTCCTTTCATTACTCAATTATACCCTTTTCAAATAACTGAAAAGGGGTTAGAGTCAAAAGCCCTAGGAAAGAAGATAAACTTTAATTTCCTTTCTCCTATAAGGATTAGTGAAATAAATAACCTTCAAACAAATACAATTATTCAATCAATAAATGTATTAAATTATAAAGAAAAACAAATTTCTTTTTTGAAGGAAGAATTCATTCAAAAGAATAGAAGAACAAATTCAAAGTAAGACCGTCCAGTCTAAAATCAAAACTTTACAAACTCAAATAGAAACGGAGATTTGTTCAACTATCCCTAATGCCTTTTGGAATAGGAAGCAATACATAGTTAATCTTCCTTATGTCAAAAACTTCGAGGAGAAAAATATTCCTACGAAGGCCCGACCTATTCAAATGAATAAGGAATTACTAACATTCTGTAGAGCATAAATGAATGATCTTTTGCAGAAGGGTCTTATTAGGCCGTCAAAGATCCCCTAGTCATGTGCGGCTTTTTATGTCAA
Source organism: Cucurbita pepo subsp. pepo (assembly GCF_057944985.1). NCBI lineage: Eukaryota > Viridiplantae > Streptophyta > Magnoliopsida > Cucurbitales > Cucurbitaceae > Cucurbita > Cucurbita pepo. Next base: position 8,690,059 of record NC_141808.1, read on the forward strand.
CAACCAGGTAGAGAAGGAACGTGGAGTCCCACGACTGGTAATAAACTACAAACCCTTAAATAAGGTTTTGGAATGGATTAGATATCCAATTCCAAATAAATCAGATTTAATGCAAAAAATTTCAAATGCAAAAGTATTTTCAAAATTTGATATGAAATCAGGATTTTGGCAAATCCAGATTTCAGAAAAAGACAAGTACAAAACCGCTTTCAATGTCTCTTTCGGACAATACGAATGGAACGTTATGCCATTTGGGCTAAAAAACGCTCCATCCGAATTTCAAAAGATTATGAATTATATTTTCAATCCTTTTCAAGACTTTTCAAATGTTTTAGTTGACGATGTTCTGATGTTTTCTCAAAACATCGATCAACACTTCAAGCATCATCAAACATTTTTTACGACAGTCAAAAGGAGTGGTGTAGTTGTGTCTAAACCAAAAATTAAACTTTTTCAAACAAAGATCTGTTTTCTTGGATTTGAAATTCATTTTGGTCTCATTAAATCCATTCAAAGATCCATTGAGTTTGCCTTAAACTTTTCGGACCAAATTACGGATAAAACCCAACAACAAAGATTTTTGGGATGTCTCAATTATGTGTCTGATTTCGTTCAAAATATCAGACCCATTTGCAAGCCACTTTTTGAAAGGCTCAAAAAGAATCCAAAGCCCTGGACGGAAGAACACACCAAAACAGTCCAAAAAATCAAATCCCTTGTCAAGTCAATTCCGTGTTTATCGCTCATAAACCTAAGGGGCTAGTTTAATAGTGGAGACCGACCCATCCGATATTGGATATGGAGGAATCCTGAAACAGTCTCTTGACAAGAAAGAATCCATTGTCCGTTTCCATTCGAGAATATGGAATTCTACTTAAAAAAATTACTCAACAGTGAAGAAAGAAATACTTTCAATAGTACTTTGTCTACAAAAATTTCAAAGCGATTTAATTAACAAAAGCTTTGTTATCAAAACAGATTCAAAGGCATCTAAATTTGTTTTAGAAAAAGATGTCAAGAATCTTGTGTCTAAACAAATTTTTGCTAGATGGCAAGCCATTTTATCTTGCTTCGACTTCCAAATTTTGCCTATAAAAGGGGTCGAAAACCCCTTGGTAGATTATCTCTCAAGAGAGTTCTTACTCTCGAAGAAAAACTCTCCCTAGCCAACCTCCTTCTCCCAGTGATGACTGGTGAGAAAGCAACAGAAAAAGGGAAGAAGCCCATTGCTTCTTCAAACACACCTACTCCAATGACGTCCGATAGCTACGGAATGGATGCTGGTTTCACATTGGTGACCAGGTCTAGAGCAAAGCTTTCTAAAAAACAAGCGGAGGTTATCACTCCGACGAGGCCTTCTACCTCTTCAACACGGCCATCTGCCACTACTCCATCGAGACCTACTATCTCTTCCACTTCAAAGGGACCTTCTATCCCCTCAACCTACTCGGACGCAATTGTTCCCGTTCGATTTTCTCCAGTTCCTAAAATCAGGACCTATTTTAAAAAATTTGTGTCTATACCAAAAGCCCTGGTAGAACCAGAATACGACGACCCAAAAATCAGAGAGGTCGTCAAGAAAGCCTATCCATCGGGATTCTTCTATATCCCGGAAGATCTTCATAAGACCAGACGGTTTTATGAATTCGTTTTAGTCGACAAAAAATCCGTCGAAATTACTCATATTTCGAGTCGCGTTGATCCTTCAAAAATCGCGTACTCAAAGTTAAAAATTTTCAAAGTCATGAATCCGACGTACTGGAATCAAGATCCGTACACGGAAAAGACTTTTTCAAAACCGTTTGTTCCTCACTCCTACTCATGAACAAATTTAGACTATCAGATGGCATGGTTCAATGTCATTTGGTATCAAAATTATGAGCACTCATGGTTTATCCAATTTTGCCAGAATGCTTATAAAATTCATTATCCATTTTGGTTCATCAAAGGGTGGAAAATCTTTGGATCAGCCGAAGATATATTCCCAGTTCCAATTGAGGAATACTTCCACTACTTTATTCAAAATATATTCAAAACCTCATTTCCATTAACCATGCGCTTTTGCGTATACTTTCAAATTCCTTGGATTTTAACTTGGAATTTTCAAATAAAAGAAATGGAAGACCAAATAATACAGGTCTTCAAAAATATTAAAATCAAATGGTGGGATAAATATACTTATACCCATACAGATATCAAAGCGGTAAAGGTCTAGCTATCAGAGAATGGCCACCTTCAGGATTTATCCAAGAAGAGGACCTCCAAATTTCTTAATTCAAAGTCGAAGCTACTCGCTGCATTAGCTCAGACAACTTCGGAAGCTGATTTTCAAAAGCATCTTCAAGAGGCCGCATCAGTCGGTTCGACATCATCTCCTTCTATTGTAGAAGAAGAAGAGGAAGACACGATTTATGATCTTAATGATCCATTCTTGGATTCTCAACCACCTCTGTAAATATCATCATCAATGACTGAATAGTCCTTAAACTATTTGTAAAAAATAAAAAATAAATCGCAGGTAAAATATGTCAGGATGAAACATATTTCCTCACATATCTCATCATGTTTGTTTGTCTTCTATTTTTTGTTTTATTATTGTCACTTTTCCCACTTTTATTATTTTCACTTTTTCCATTTTCATCACATTATTGATAAATATGGATTTCAACTTTCATCTAATTATTTGTATGTACATTAACAATTGTATTTTGAATATGTAAATTAAGCTAGGATGACAGAGCTCATGTAAATGGTAAGGGCTCAAGTCACTAAACCCTCAACTCCAACTTGCTTCACCACTGGTTCCTCAGCAAGAGTCTCAGAAGTTTCTTGAGTATCCGCTACAACATCACTATGTGAATCTTTCACCAACTCAACCTCAGCTCCCACTTGCTTCACCTCTAGTTTGTCAGCAACAGTCTTAGGAGTTTATCGAGTATCTGCTACAACATCACTCTGTGAATTATTCTGCAACTCAACCTCAACTCCCACTGGCTTCGTTGTCCGGGTACTTTTCTTCAATTTTGTGGCAGACTTTGTGAAGCTAACTTGTTTCTGTTTCCTCATAACGCAGTTCTCACAAGGACTCATATCAACCGATTTCAGACTTTCCAAAAACTCCTTCTGGCTATGTCCAAGTCTATTGTGCCATATACTTCAATTTGAAACACTTCGGCAACAGCAGCTCTGTTCATACACCCTGCAGTGGTGTATAAAGTTCCAGATTTTGTGCCACGTGCTACCATCATAGCACCCTTCATAATCTTCCACGAACTCTTACCAAACTTTGTTGCATAACCTGTGCTATCCAACTGACCAATAGAGATCAGGTTCTTCTTGAGACTAGGAATATATCTAACATCCTTTGTCGGAGTTTTTATGCAGACATCCCCTTTTACTTTGATCTTCAAATCTTTGTTGTTGGCAAGATACACATCTCGAAACTTCCAGACTTGAAATTTCGAAACAACTCTTTATTTTGAGACGAATGAAAAGACGCACCTGAATCCAAAATCAGAGATTCAATTGGACTATCCACGCTTAGGATTAGAGCATCCCCAATGTCTTCTGCTAAATGTATCGAATCATCGTCATTCTCTGCTTAAAGTTGAAATCTTAATAAGAACGACATGGTGAAAAGAACTAAATCGGGGTTAATATTTTTTGACATTATTGTGATGAGTGTAACGCTCATAGTATGATATCGTAATTGCACACTATGGAGTGTTCATGAGTTGCATTAGGTTTTGTTGAGACATTTTTTAGATCCAATTCCATATTTGACTGTAAATTTTTTAACCTAAGCAACCCTTATTAAATAATGGAATCAACCCACACCAATGAATATTTGTGTTAAGTTGGGTAAGACCAAGTCATTTGTTTAAATTTTATTTTCAATAAAAATAAAATGTTCATTTATTAAAAAAATCTATTTATTTATTTTAAAACATTGAATTACATTTTTTTAATTCAATCTCAATATATATTTTGAAAAATCACCCTCTAAATACTTCAAAAAATTATTTTAAGAGATTATAGAATAATTAATAAAAATATTAATTATTTTAAGAGATTATAGAATAATTAATAAAAAAATTAATTGAGTTTTTTAAACACCCATGAATTGATTACTTACTCAGTATTGTTTAACTCATTCATGCTACTCTCTCGTGGAGTTTCCATAAGACCCCTAACGAGTTTCAAATGTATATTTTTCAATTAAAAAACCCGTTATCAAACATGGTTCTATTTTTATTGTAAACAATGAAGGAGAACTCGTTACCAAACATGTCCATAATTGCCTTCATTCACAACAAGAATATAAAATATTGAAATGTCATCCTTGTTCATCAACTTTAAATTTATAGGACCATTGCATTACACTTTAGAACCGGTGTTACTGCTAACAACAGATGGTTAACAATAGCTCCCATTGGTTTTGAAAATAACTAAAATATTACTAATAATAAATACAAATATATACAAGCTAATTTTAGTGGGTGTAATTGACAATGAACCTAATTTTACTCATATAAAAGTGGAACAAATAAAGCACAAATATTCTCATATTTACAAAATGAATTCATTTTCAACACTTTCACGGTCTCTCCTATTGTCATTGTTCTTTGCTACCCTATTTACTAACATCGATGGAAAAATCTTCCGAAACCCACCGATTACAGTAAACATAACAAATGTTCTAAGAAGTCATGATCAGCTCACTATTCACTGCAAATCTGGTGATGATGACTTGGGAGTCCATCATCTCCCACCTTTGAGTGGTTACGCTTTTAGTTTTCGACCAAACTTTTGGGGCTCAACACAGTTTTACTGCACCTTCCAGTGGTCTGGCTGGTCGCATTACTTTGATATATACAAGGATGATAGAGATAGAACCAAATGCAACGATACTCTATGTTTGTGGTTAGTGTTTGAACATGGTATTTGTATGTTCAACTATAAAACCAAATTGTATGATATTTGCTACACATGACCGGCTAAATGAATATAAAAAATTGATATATCCATGAATTGGAGGGTTTTGATTATGATATTATAATAAATCGATATAAATTTGATATGGTGTATTAGTTTTAATGAATTATATTATTAAGATTTGTTAAGGCATTTCAATGCATAAAATACTTATTTATTAATTTCTTCCACTTTGATCACAATTATTTGCCCTCATTTAACCAAATCTCCCATCATTTTCTCAAATATGACAAGAATACAAAACCAAATTAACTTTCTTTCTTTTTTTATTGGTTATAAAATTTAAACATCTCATTAGCTATTAATGTTACGTTACTTGTCTATATTATTTCGATGAAAATGGGTCCGATTTCAATGTAGGCGCAGTCTCGAAGAATATCATTATTTTTATTTTCTAATCTATTTACTATGGAATTATCAATTGAATTTATAGCCACCAAATCAAAATAATTCATTTTATAAGCTTGTTCAAATTGAAATGATTAGTGTCACGGTCTTAGATCAATCGCATAATGGAATTTGTTTATTACGACTCTCAAGGTGTCCGATGGGCGACACTCGCATAATAAACTCAGTTTAGTTTGACCCGCAATTGCTTCCACTAATGAGAAACTTTCGTATTATAGTAGTTTGACCCATACACTTTGACCGTTTGCAAATAAGGTATGAACTACCCTAAGCATAATTTAGTAGATACGGTATGAATTAAGATCACAAAGTTCGGTAGTTCAATTTCTTACTCCTAAAATGTTGAATTTAAAAAAATGAAAATTTAGAGACCTATTGGACATAGTCTTAGGTTTACGGACCAAATAGATATAAAGTTGAAAGTTTGTCGTGGACTAAACGTATAATATAGATAACTTTGAATGTCCAATACGCTTTTAATCTTACATGATTTTAAAACTTCATCATAAAGTATGTATTCCATCTTATTGGAGGTCCTCATGACGATGAAAGAGATGTCATTCGTCAAATGGGTCAAACCCTTACCATGTTTAAGATATTTGAAGGTGGAGAATATAGGGCTTGGATTCTTTGCTCCGACTAGTCTATGAATCCACAAGTAATGAGAGTCGAGATTGTCACTGTTGAGAGTCGAGATTCGATATGGGTCAAACCCCTTACCTTGTTTAAGATCTTTGCTCCAATAGGCTGAGAGTCGAGATTCGTTGGATTTTGTGCAAATGGTCACTGTTGATCATCTGATTCTTGTCATAATGGTAGTTTCGTAATTATCCATATCTTCAGGGGTCATTAGGTAGTTTGTCACGTTTAGAATATATTATTACTATTTTTCTATAAAAAAAAATCCATAATTTTCCTAACAATTCTTCATCCCTTCTTGGTCATTATTAAGGATGATGTCCTTGATCAATCCTCTCAATTTCTTTTCTTGCATTCATTGGGTCTTACATGGATGGATTTTCTTCATTTTTTGGTGTGTTATATTGGATAAGGAAGGATAAGTAGGTAAACAATGAAATGGTGAAAAACTATATTACCCCTAAGGATATCTAACTATGATTCATGACCTAAAAGACCTCCAAATGCTTTTAAATTATGTGGTAGACCTTATTATGTGATGTCTGAAGATGTGAAGACGTTTGAAAGTTAATGGAACACGTTGATTAGCAAAACCAAGAATTACAGATAAAATGACCAACATGCCCCTAGGACTACTTATTTAAATTCAAGGTCTATATGTGCTCCAAATGACTTCTACTTCTTTTAAGGCCTATTCGTAAGGACAAGGAGTTATGTTCAATGGTTCAAGGTGATTAGAGCAAGCTTGGAACCTAAAGCAAGTTAGGACCAAAGAAACACCTAAAGGAAACACCTCAAGACACAAAAGTCAAGACCCTTATAGAATTCTCTAAGGAATTCATTATGAATGTATGACCTTCTAGAACAACCCATGTTTGTTCTTACGATGTATGCATATATTTACGAATGCATGTTATAACTTTTGCCTCAAGAAATTATGAACCTTAGAAACTTACAAGATTGAGAATCAAGAACAATATAGCTACTTTCAAAAACTATACAGAGGATGCTTTATTGAATCCTAGAATAAATGCAAAATCTAAGCAATAGTTGGGTAAGATAACCATTACCTCATATACTACAAACTTTGAAAATACTTTACAGGCTCTTTCCTATTATCGATGTTACTCCCTTCCCTGTTTGATGTTAACTTCTTGACAGTAATGGCCTGTCCAGAATGCATCACTGCCTTGTATACAGTCTCGCCATAAGCACATATCTCGTGAAATGTAATAGTGGCCTCAATTAGATCTTGGGAAGAAATTCTTTCCTTAGGTGGGAAATAGACATCTGAATCCATAGATTTTCTTTCCTTTTTTTGCTCCATTTTGAATGGATGTCTCATGCAATATAAGATGATCATAATTAGAACGATAGAAACTCCACCTACCTTAAAAGATGGAGACCATGAATCTCCATTGCAGTTGTCAAGAGGTCCACCACAGAGCCCCTCTTTGTCAATGAATCTACTAGTGGGCATGTTCTAAAAAAAAGTTTTTGAAGGGATCGGATGTCTCACGTTATGCTATATTGCTATGTCGTAGCAAAATTAGTAGATTTGTACGCAAAATAGAATGATGGTTCTTCAACTAGGTATACTTTTTACAACTAAAACTTCTATTTCACATTTGTTAAATTTTATTTTTCTCTTTCCAACATTACTTGCATATTAACTAACATTTTGTTTGTCAAGAAAAACATATTAGTTTGATTAAAATAATTAAAAAAAAAAGCTCAGACAAAAAATCAATTGACTAACTACTAAAATTATGTAATATATATAATATTACAGTAGGTAGAACAAAAATATATTTATCCATATAATAATTAAAAAAGATTTTAAAGTAATATTCTTGTCAAGGTATCTCTAATTCCATTTTTTTTTTCTTTTTTACTTTGAATTTATTAAATTTTGTTGAAAAAGTAATTTATGAAAAAGCAATACTATGTGAATAAGTGTGACTTCTGAGTAAATTATGGGTACATGAATCACCTAAGATCACAACCTTATAAGAGCGACCGTGAGGATAAGATGACTAAGAAATGTTTAAAAGACTTGAAAGTCACTACCTATACAACCAAGGAGCACCTTCCTTTTTGGTAGCTCAATCATAGGACCACATGGTTAAGCATGCTTTACTCGGAGCAATTATATGTTGGGATACCTTTTAGAAATTTTCCTAGGATGCATGTGAATGAGGACAAAGTGATAACTATCTAAAAGTAGAGTCATATAAAGTCTTTTTGGAGTTAATATTGCACTCTTATTCACCATTTTCTCATTTATAGCCCCATCTATTCTACTTAGTGAGCATGAAATCGTTTATTGCGGTCCAATGAGAAAAAAATATGATTTGGCATAAATCGATCTTAATTGTATATCTAGTTGATTTATGTGGTAAAATTTCAGACATTTATAGTAAACCATGTGGGAGTAGCGAATTTGGAAACAAATGGGGGATGACATGGAAATGATAAATTCACGTCAGCAGTCCAAGTGGGTCATTGACTACCCAATGAGGAACATCCTATGTGTACTACTTATTTCTTTTCAGCCTTAAAGGGGAACCCATGCTCAATATAAAAGGAAAAGGAAGACCAAGAGGAGAAGAGCCACATTTTGGGGAGAAAATCGAATTACACAGCAGCAGCTTCTGCTGCAGTGAACTGCTGTGAAACTAGAGAAAAAGAAGAAAACCCTAATCCAGCAGCTGTTGACAGCAGAAGGAAAAGAAGACCAACAAGGATTGATTAGGGCAAAGAGGTGGACGTGAGAGCTCAAGAGAAGGGAACTTCCATTGACGAACGGCAACAAACCGGGATAACTCTCTATTTCCTTATTCTCTTTCCTTATTCCATCAATTTTACATGATGAAGATGCGGATTCCTTTGTTTAATTCAGTTTGTATGGAAAGGTAAACTTAATAGGGAGGCGAGAGAGTTTTGTTTAGTTTAAGTATGTTGACGGTATGATTTTAGTTTATTAAAGAGTTGTTGTTAATGATTTACATGTATATTTAATTAGCTACTTTACGTACACAGTTGTTCTCTTATTCGGGAGAAGAGAGGGAGCAATGAAATCCTCTTTAATACTCTAGTTCCATATCAAGGAGACTTGAAGGGTAATAGAAGGGTTAGGAATAATTCTTCTCCTAGAGCCTTGTTAATAGAAATTACAACGATTATGGAAATAATCACCATTTATGACCCTCAGAAGTGGGCTTGAGAATCTATTAAAAGGAACTAAAATCTACCACAAAACTCAACAACTTATCTATATTTAATCTCTCTTAGCCGAACCTTCCTCATTATAGTTGATTTTCTCATCATTTTCTGTTTTTCGACAGCAGTGGCACTTTGTTTTAGTTTTGTTTAAATAGTTAAAATCTCCAACACCCATTTGAATATTACCAAAAAACTCACTTAATTTCCAGCGATAAAATTAACCAAAAAGATAGGTTCCCTGTGGAATCGACAATTTACTTATTACTTGCTACTTGTGATAGTGTATACTTGCACTTATTCTTGTGAATTTTACATCATTTTATTATATACATCCACAAACGATCAAGTTTTTGGCGCCGTTGCCGGGAAACCTAATTTGGTTATTTTACTTGTTGTAGATTTTTGTGAGCTGGAGCCAACAAGAAGTCATAGTAAGCTGAGTTTTCCTATTGCTGTATTTACGGTTGAAGAATTGAGTTTACTGCTGCAGAATTCTGTGTATGAACCTACCTACGGGTTTGGAATTTATTTTGGATCTTGAAATAGAGAGAACATTTAGACGAAGGTTGAGGGAGAAAAAGAAAATGACAGAACAGAATATACAGCAAATGGCCCAACTAAATCAGGAGTTTGAAAATCCAGTGATGATGGCTAATCAAGAGAGAATTACTGCCAATGCCATTCATTTAGCAGATGACAGAGAAAGAGCGATCTGAGCATATGCACACCCAGCTGTGGAAGATCTAAATCCGTGCATCATTAGACCCGAAATACAAGCAACCACGTTTGAGCTAAAACCTGTGATGTTTCAAATGCTGCAAACCATTGGGCAATTTCATGGACTACCGTCGGAAGATCCTCACCTACACCTAAAGTCATTTTTGAGAGTTAGTGACTCATTTCGATTTCAAGGAGTGGATAAAGATGTGATTAGACTGAGCTTATTCCCATATTCATTGAGGGATGGTGCTAAATCATGGTTGAATACCTTAGCACCGGGAACAATTGATTTGTGGAATAGTCTAGCAGAGAAATTTTTGATCAAGTATTTCCCACCCACGAGAAATGCACGGTTCAGAAATGAGATTGTTGCTTTTCAACAGTTTGAAGATGAGACACTAAGTGAAGTTTTGGAGAGATTTAAGGAGATGCTTAGAAAGTGTCCTCACCATGGACTACCTCATTGTATACAAATGGAGATTTTCTACAATGGATTAAATATTGTTACTAAATAAGTAGTTGATGCTTCCGCCAATGGAGCTATTTTGTCAAAGACATATAATGAAGCATATGAGATTTTAGAGAGAATAGCATCTAACAATTGTCAATGGGCCGATGTGAGAAGCAACCCAGGAAGGAAGACTCGAGGAGTACTTGAAGTTGATGCTTTGTCCTCTATCAATGCTCAACTAGATTTGTTGACTAATATTTTACAAAATCTAGCGTTGAGGCAAGACTCCATATATCAAAGCACCAGTCCATACAGCTGCTGTAATTAACAAGACAGCAGCCTTATCTTGTGTATATTGTGGAGAGGAACACACCTTTGATCAATGTCCAAGCAATCCGGCCTCAATTTTCTATGTCGGGAATCAAGTTAGTCAAGGCAACCCGAAAAATAACCCCTTCTCAAATACTTATAATCCGAGGTGGAGAAATCATCCAAATTTCTCATGGAAGGGACAAGGCTCGTACAACCAACAAATGCCCCCTAAAGCAAATTACCCTCCGGGTTTTGGATTACAAAATCAATTGACATATGGTTCTCAACAAGCCACCACCCAAGGGGAAGGAACTAGCCAAGCTCAACACATACCGGGAACATCGCTTGAGAGACTAGTAAAGGAATATATGGCTAAAAATGATGTTGTGATACAAAGTTAACAAGCATCATTGCGAAATTTTGAAGTTCAAGTAGGTCAATTAGCAAATGAGTTACGAAATAGACCTCTTGGTAAGCTGCCAGCAGACACCGAAATGCCAAAAAGAGAGGGAATGGAAAAATGTCAAGCAATAGAGTTGAGAAGTGGGAAAGAAATACCCAGCAGAGGAGAAAAATTAAAGAACACGGTGATAGTCGCACTCAAGAAACAACTGATACACATCAGAGAAAGGAGAAAGCCGTTGTGCAAGAAGAGCACAACAAAAATGATGCAGAAGCTGCTGTACAGAAAGAACACAGCAGAAATTATGCAGAAATTGTGAAGCCTCCTAAAACACAAACATCAGTCAGCAGTGGACAAGAAAGCAGAATATACACACCAACACCTCCTTCTCCACAAAGAGTAAAAAAAAAGAAGGAAGAAGCCCACTTTGAGAAGTTCATGGACATATTTAAGGAAATTCACATAAAAATACCATTAGTTGAAGCTTTGAAGCAAATGTCAAATTATGTGAAATTCTTGAAGGATGTGCTCACCAATAGAAGAAAGTTTGAAGAATTCAAGGTGGTAGCATTGAATGAAGAGTGTAATGCAATATTGAAAAACAAGATCCCGCTAAAGGAGAAAGACCCCGGTTCATTCACAATTCCAATATCAATAGGAGGGAAGAAGCTAGGTCGAGCATTATGTGATTTGGGATCAAGCATTAATCTAATGTCGCTGTCTATTTACAAAAAGTTAGGTATTGGTGAAGCTAGATCAACTACAGTCACTCTTCAACTAGCAGATCGATCTTTCACTTATCCCGAAGGAAAGATTGAGGACATCTTAATTCAAGTTGACAAATTCATATTTCCTGCAGATTTTATCATTTTAGATTATGAAGCCGATCATGATGTTCCAATTATTTTGGGGAGGCCATTTTTAAAGACCGGAGGAACATTAGTCGATGTCTACAAAGGAACCATCACGTTAAGAATGGGTGACCAAAAAGTTGAATTTAACATCAATGAGAGCATGAAATATCTAGGAGTGACAGAAGAATGCTCAGCCGTGTATGAATTGACAGAACAACCAGCGACTGAGGAATGGGATGATGGGGAAAGCGGGCAGGAAGAAGACAGTAGCTAGAATGACAGAACAAAACAGTTAGCAGTTTTAGGTCAATTCAGCAGAACTTTTGAGTCACTAGAATGTGAGGGAAGAAAGAGTTCACCGATGAGACCATCTATTGAGGAAGCGCCGCAACTGGACTTGAAACCACTACCACCTAACCTTAAGTATGCTTATTTAGGTGACAAGAAGACACTAACCATCATCATCTCAGCGACACTATCCTCGACTCAAGAGGATATGCTCCTAGAAACATTGAAGAAGCACAAGGGGGCGATAGGTTGGACATTGGCGGATATAAAAGAAATTAGCCCTTCACTATGTATGCATAAAATACAATTGGAGGAAGGAAAAGTTAAGTCCATTGAGCAACAAAGAGGATTAAATCCCATGATGAAGGAGGTTGTTAGAAATGAGATTCTCAAATGCAAATAGCAGCTGGGTCAGTCCTATTCAATGTGTTTCGAAGAAAGAAGGGATAACAGTAATGACAAATGAGAACAATGAGTTGATCCCCACTAGAATAGTTAATGGATGGAGAATTTGCATGGATTATAGAAGGCTAAACAAAGCGACACGTAAGGATCATTTTCCCTTACCATTCATTGATCAAATGCTTGATAGGCTTGCTGGAAAGTCACATTATTGCTTCTTGGATGGTTATTCGGGATACAATCAAATTACAATCAGTTCAGAAGATCAAGAGAAAACTACATTCACATGTCATATGGAATTTTTGCCTTTAGACGAATGCCCTTTGGACTATGTAATGCTCCAGCGACATTTCAACGTTGCATGATTGCCATTTTTACAGATATGGTAGAAACATTTATAGAGATATTCATGGATGATTTTTCGGTTTATGGAGAATCTTTTGAGACTTGTTTGTGCAATTTAGGGAAGGTTCTACAAAGATGTGAAGAGAAGAATCTTGTACTGAATTGGGACAAATGTCATTTTAAGGTCAATGAGGGAATAGTGTTAGGCCACAAGATCTCAAGAAGAGGAATAAAAGTTGATAGAGCCAAGATAGAAGCTATTGAAAGATTGAATCCACCTACGTCAGTTAAAGGTATAAGAAGCTTTTTGGGCCATGCAGGGTTTTATAGGAGGTTTATTAAAGATTTCTCCAAGATTGCAAAACCATTGTGTAGTTTGTTGGAGTCAAATAGAAAATTCGTTTTTGACAAACAATGCATGACTGCCTTCCAAGCATTAAAGACAGCGCTGACCACAGCTCCTATAATGTCAACACCCGATTGGAATTCACCATTTGAGTTGATGTGTGATGCTAGTGGCCATGCTGTGGGGGCAATGTTAGGACAGAAAAAGGGGAAGGTACTTCATCCTATCTATTATGCCAGCAAAACGTTGAATTAGGCTCAAGTGAATTATACAACAACTGAAAAAGAATTTTTGGCCGTAGTATTCGCTGTTGAAAAGTTCAGAGCTTATTTATTTGGAGCGAAGGTGAAAGTGTATACTGACCACGCAGCAATCAAGCACCTAATGATGAAACCGAATGCCAAGCCAAGATTAATTAGATGGATTCTACTATTACAAGAGTTCAAGATAGAAATCGTGGACACGAAAGGAGCTAATAACCATGTAGCGGATCACTTATCTAGAATGGAGAACATGGAAGGAAAGGTCAATAGCAAAGAAATTGATGATGCGTTTCTGGATGAACAGCTGCTTGGGATAAACAGCAGTAGCAGCAGCTACAGCAGTAGCAGAATGACAGCAACTCCATGGTATGCAGACATAGCAAATTTTTTGGCTTGTGCCATCATACCCAAAGAGAAAAATTATCAACAAAGGAAGAGGTTTTCCATGAATCAAAAAGTTACATTTGGGATGCACCTTTTCTTTTTAAACAATGTGGAGACGACATAATGAAAAGATGCATTCCAGACAGTGAAATACCAACAATTCTTGAACAATGTCATGCATCTCCATATGGAGGTCATTTTGGAGGGCAAAGGACAACAGCCAAGGTATTTCAATCGAGTTTCTATTGGCCAACAATTTTCAAAGATGCAAAAGAATTTTGCAAGGGTTGTGATCAATGTCAAAGGACGGGAAATATCAGTAAAAAAAATGAGCTACCCCTGAATTCAATTCTTGAAGTGGAACTTTTTGATGTATGGGGCATTGACTTTATGGGACCATTTCAGCCATCTTATGGGAACTTATATATTCTAGTGGCTGTCGACTATGTGTCCAAGTAGGTGGAAGCTGTTAGGATCGATACCAGTTGTTAGGATCGCACAACAACGCACACGCTCGATCTAGATGAACACAAAGAGAAGGATAGAGAGAAGTTGCAAGGAGAACTCTGGCTAAAAGGATTTTTTATTGATGACTTCAGGCATGTACAACAAGAGAGTACAGAGAATAGAAAAGTACATTTAAGAGCTTTACTGGACCGGATATATATATGGTTCAGTCTACTAAATATAGCTTTACCAGATTTAACCATCTACTATATATAGCTATGTACCATATATAGCTTTACCGGATATAGCCATTGACCAAGCTATAAATACAGGGAGCAGACTCCATAACTCAACAATTCTCCCACTTGGAGACTGATCCTACACCATACCAATTAGGGCTTTGCATAGCTTTAATTTTCCAACATCAACACATTTTGTCAACATGTCTGCTGGATTCTTTGCACCCTCTATCTTCTCCAAACACATATCGCCTTCTTCCACTAACCTGCGAGTGAAATGGTACCGTCTTCTAATGTGTTTTGTTCTTGAATGATAGACTGGGTTTTTCACCAACTGTATGGCACTCTGACTATCTGTATAAAGGATCTTCTTGCACTGCTTCCTGCCTAATTCTTCTAGATAGTCTGTCATCCATATCATCTCCTTTCCAGCTTCAGCTATGGCCACGTACTCAGCTTCAGTAGATGAAAGAGCAACGCATTTCTGAAGCTTAGACATCCAACTCACTGCTGTTCCATCTATAGTGTAGATATACCCAGATGTGCTCTTGCTGGAGTCTACATCTCCACTCAGATCAGCATCCACAAAACCTTGCAGAACTACTTTGCCATTGCCATAACAAAGTGTAGTATTGGATGTACCTCTCAGATATCTTAGAAGCCACTTCACAGCTTCCCAATGTTCCTTCCCTGGATTTGCCATGTACTTGCTAACAACTCCCACTGCATGTGTTATGTCAGGTCTAGTGCAGACCATAGCATACATCAAACTCCCAACTGCAGAAGCGTACGGAACTGATGCCATGTGCTCACGTTCCTCAACTGTCTTGGGAGATTGCCCCTTTGACAATTTAATATGATTTGCCAAGGGGGTAGTCCTGGGTTTAGCGTTATTCATCTTGAATTTGGATAACACCTTCTCAATGTACTGCTCTTGGGATAGATTTAATGTGCCAGCAGATCTATCTCGAGAAATCCTCATCCCAAGGATCTGCTTCGCTGCACCTAAATCTTTCATCTCAAATACTGAAGACAAGCTTGCCTTCAGGTGGTTTATCTCCCTCATACTTGATCCAGCAATTAGTATATCATCCACATACAGGAGTAGAAACACATAAGAATCAGTGTATTTCTTGAGGTAGCAACACTGATCCTTTTCACTTCTGTGGAAACCACTCTTGCTCATGAAGGAGTCAAACTTCTTGTACCATTGTCTCGGTGCTTGTTTCAGTCCATACAAGCTCTTATTGAGCTTACACACCATGTGCTCCTTGCTTGGAGCTGCAAATCCTTCGGGTTGTTGCATATAGATCTCCTCGTCTAGATCTCCATGTAAAAATGCCGTTTTTACATCCATTTGCTCAAGGTGCAAATTCTCCGATGCAACAATACTCAGTAGAATTCGGATAGTAGTTAATTTCACAACTGGAGAAAAGATCTCAGCATAATCAATGCCTTTTCTTTGTGAATATCCTTTAACTACTAACCGAGCCTTAAACCTCCTTCTGCCATCTGGTTCAACCTTGATTTTGAACACCCATTTGTTCAACAGAGCTCTCTTTCCTGTAGGCAACTCAGTCAGCACCCACGTATTATTCCTTTCAAGTGAGCTCATCTCATCATCCATGGCTTGCTCCCACTTAGTTGAATCTTCCACTTGTAGGGCCTCATCAAAGGACTCTGGTTCTCCTTCGTCAGTCAGCAACAGATAGTGTAATGAGGTTGAATATCTGTCTGGTGCTCTGGTAGTTCTGGATGATCTTCTCAACACCTGTTCAGGTGCAACTTGCTCCACGTCTGGTTCTTCAGCAATAGGATCAGCCACGTCTGGTTCTTCAGCAATAGGATCAGGAGTTTCTTGAGCTTCTGTTGTACCATCCCTGTGTGAATTTTCTTGCCACTCAAATTCAACTCCCACTTGCTTCGTAGTCTCAGAGTTTATCTTCTCTCTGTCCTTGTACATGACATTTTCATCAAAGGTCACATCACAGTGTCTTAGGATCTTCATATTTTTCTCATCCCAAAACCTATACCCGAACATGTCAGAGCCATAGCCTATGAAGTAGCATTTCACAGCCTTAGCATCAAGCTTATCTCTCTTCTCTGGATCAACATGAACATATGCAGTACAGCCAAAGGTTCTCAAGTGAGAGTACTTGAGTTCTTTTCCTGTCCATACTTCTTCGGGCAATTTGAACTTCAAGGGTACTGACGGCCCTCTATTAATCAAATATGCTGCTGTGTTCACAGCATCAGCCCAGAATGCCTTTGACAATCCAGAATGAATCCTCATGCTTCTTGCTCGCTCATTCAAGGTTCTGTTCATCCTTTCTGCAATACCATTTTGTCTTGCCTTACCGGGAATTGTTCTTATTAATCTAATTCCCTCAGCTGCACAAAATGTTATAAACTCTAATTTGTTGTACTCTCCTCCATTGTCAGACCTCAGGCATTTGATCTTCAAGCCGGTCTGATTTTCAACTTCAGCTTTCCACTTCTTGAAGGTGGTAAACACATCTGACTTATGTTTCAGAAAGTAAACCCATACCTTCCTGCTGAAGTCATCGATGAAGGTGACGTAGTACCTTGATCCACCAAGTGATGAAACTGGAGATGGTCCCCAGACGTCTGTATGGACCATTTCCAACCGCACTTTCTTCGGTTCTCTGGCAGCCTTTGTGAAACTAACTCGTTTCTGTTTGCCCATAACGCAGCTCTCACAAAGACCCATATCAACAGATTTTAAGCCTTCTAAAGCTCCTTTCGCAGTGAGCATCTTCATTCCTTTGACGCTCATATGTCCAAGTCTATTGTGCCATAGACTTGAATTGGAAGCACTCTCAGCAGCAGCAGTCATGTTTATACACTCTGCAGTAGTGTATAAGGTTCCAGATTTTGTGCCACGCGCAACAACCATGGCGCCCTTCACAATCTTCCAGGAACTCTTTCCAAACTCTGCTGCATAGCCTGTGCTATCCAACTGACCAATAGAGATCAGGTTCTTCTTGAGACCAGGAATGTATCTGACATCTTGTAATGTCCATTGATTCCCTGCTGGAGTTTGTATGGAGACATCTCCCTTTCCTTCAATCTCCAAGATTTTATTGTTGGCAAGATACACCTTCCCGAAATTTCCTGATTTGAAATTTCGAAACAATTCCTTACTTGGAGACGAATGGAACGATGAACCTGAATCCAAAATCCAGGATTCAGCTGGGCTATCCACACTAAGGATTAAAACGTCCTCAGCATCTTCTGTTGTGTATATAGAATCATCATCATCTTCAGATTTATGATTCTGCTTCTTCTTTAGCTTTGTACAATCTGTCCGAAAGTGTCCTTTTCCCCCACAGCTCCAACACGTTACGTTGGGTTTGTTTGGAGATTTTCCCCGGTTCTTTGATTTTGAACGCCCATGTTTGTTTGAGCTCTTTGATTTGCTTCTTCCCCTTCGATCAACACTGAGAGCATTGCCTGATGAATCTCCAGTTTCCCGTTTGCGAATACTTTCGCTGAGAACTACATCTCGAATTTCATCAAACTTCAGTTTATCAGATCCTCGGGAACTGCTGATTGCGGCAACAACAGTATCCCATGACTCGGGTAAGGATGACATCAAAATCAACGCTTTAATTTCATCTTCGAAATTAATTTCCACCGAACCCAGTTGACTTATGATCATATTGAATTCATTTATATGATCCGCAACACGTCCACCTTCAGACATCTGTAGATTGAACAATCTACGCATCAAATACACCTTGTTCATAGCCGACGGTTTTTCATACATATTTGACAGCGCCTTCATCAGATCTGACGTTGTCTTCTCCTTGATGATGTTAAACGCCACGTTTCTGGATAGCGTCAACCGGATCATCCCTAAGGCTTGTCGATCCTTGAGCTTCCACTGTTTCGTGGTCATGGTATCCGGCTTCACCCCCAACAGAGGTTCGTGAAGATCTTTCTGGTACAGATAATCTTCAATCTGCATCTTCCAGAAACCGAAATCGGATCCATCGAACT
Organism: Cucurbita pepo subsp. pepo; assembly: GCF_057944985.1. Lineage (NCBI taxonomy): Eukaryota > Viridiplantae > Streptophyta > Magnoliopsida > Cucurbitales > Cucurbitaceae > Cucurbita > Cucurbita pepo. Next base: position 8,708,803 of record NC_141808.1, read on the forward strand.
TCTCAATTCCAATCTTTGAACTTTCCATCTTCACAGATCGTGGTGAATTTTGCCTTGCTCTGATACCAGTTGTTAGGATCGATACCAGTTGTTAGGATCGCACAACAACGCACACGCTCGATCTAGATGAACACAAAGAGAAGGATAGAGAGAAGTTGCAAGGAGAACTCTGGCTAAAAGGATTTTTTATTGATGACTTCAGGCATGTACAACAAGAGAGTACAGAGAATAGAAAAGTACATTTAAGAGCTTTACTGGACCGGATATATATATGGTTCAGTCTACTAAATATAGCTTTACCAGATTTAACCATCTACTATATATAGCTATGTACCATATATAGCTTTACCGGATATAGCCATTGACCAAGCTATAAATACAGGGAGCAGACTCCATAACTCAACAGAAGCAATAGCCTTTCCATCCAACGATGGGAAGACGGTACTCAAGTCTTTAAAAAGAAACATATTCACTAGGTTTGGTGTACCAAGAGCATTAATCAGCGATGAAGGAACGCACTTTGTGAACAGATTGATGAATAGTCTTTTAGAGAGATACAACGTAAAACATACGCTCCATCTGAATTTCAAAAAGATTATGAATGATATTTTCAATCCTTTTCAATTGTTTATGTTGACGATGTTCTGATTTTTTCTCAAAACATCAATCAACACTTCAAGCATCTTCAAACATTTTTTACGACAGTCAATAGAAGCGGTTTAGTTGTGTCTAAACCAAAAATTAAACTTTTTCAAACAAAGATCCGTTTTCTTGGATTTGAAATTATTTGGGTCTAATTAAACTCATTCAATGATCCATTGAGTTTGCCTCAAACTTTTCGGACCAAATTACGGATAAAATCCAACTACAACAATTTTTGTGATGTCTTAATTATGCGTTTGATTTCCTTCAAAATATCAGACCCATTTCGAAGCCACTTTTGAAAGGCTCGAAAAGAATCCAAAGCCCTGGACTGAAGAACACACCAAAACAGTCCAAAAAATCAAATTCCTTGTTTATCGCTGATAAACCTAAGGGCTAGTTTAATAGTGGAGACCAACCCATCCAATATTGGATATGGAGGAATCCTGTAACAGTCTCTTGACAAGAAAGAATCCATTGTCCGTTTCCATTCGGGAATATGGAATTCCACTCAAAAAAATTACTCATCAGTGAAGAAAGAAATACTTTCAATAGTACTTTGTGTACAAAAATTTCAAAGCGAGTTAATTAACAAAAGCTTTGTTATCAAAACAGATTCAAGGGCATCTAAATTTGTTTTAGAAAAAGAAGTCAAGAATCTTGTGTCTAAACAAATTTTTGCTAGATGGCAAGCTATTTTATCTTGCTTCGACTTCCAAATTTTGCCTATAAAAGCGGTCGAAAACCCCTTGGCAGATTACCTCTCAAGAGAGTTCTTACTCTCGAAGAAAAACTCTCCCTAACCAACCTCCTTCTCCCAGTGTTGACCGGTGAGAAAGCAATAGAAAAAGGGAAGAAGCCCATTGCTTCTTCAAACACACCTACTCCAATGACGTCCGATAGCTACGCAATGGATGCTGGTTTCACATTGGTGACCAGGTCTAGAGCAAAGCTTTCTAAAAAACAAGCGGAGGTTATCACTCTGAGGAGGCCTTCTACCTCTTCAACACGGCCATCTGCCGCTACTCCATCGAGACCTACTGTCTCTTCCACTTCAAAGTGACCTTCTGTCCCCTCAACCTACTCGAACGCGGTTGTTCCCGTTCGATTTTCTCCAATTCCTGAAACCAGGACCTATTTTAAAAAATCTATGTCTATACCAGAAGCCCTGGTAGAACAAGAATATGACGACCCAAAAATCAGCAAGGTCGTCAAGAAAGCCTATCCATCGGGATTCTTCTATATCCCGGAATATCTTCATAAGACCAGACGGTTTTATGAATTCATTTTAGTCGACACAAAATCCGTTGAAATTACTCATATTCCGAGTCGCGATGATCCTTCAAAAATCGCGTAATCAAAGTTAAAAATTTTCAAAGTCATGAATCCGACGTACTGGAATCAAGATCCGTACACGAAAAAGACTTTTTCAAAACCGTTTGTTCTTCACTCATACTCAAACAGAGACTATAAGATGGCATGGTTCAATGTCATTTGGTATCAAAATTATGAGCACTCTTGGTTTATCCAATTTTGCCAGAATGCTCATAAAATTCATTATCCATTTTGGTTCATCAAATGGTGGAAAATCTTTGGATCAGCCAAAGATATATTCCCCGTTCCAATACAGGAATCCTTCTACTACTTTATTCAAAATATATTCAAAACTCCATTTCCATTAACCATGCGCTTTTGCGTATACTTTCAAATTCCTTGTATTTTAACTTGGAATTTTCAAATAAAAGAAATAGAAGACCAAATAAAATAGGTCTTCAGAACTATTAAAATCAAATGGTGGGATAAATATACTTGTACCCACGCAAATATCAATACGGTAAAGGTCTGGCTATCAGAGAATGGCCACCTTCAGGATTTATCCAAGAAGAGGACCTCCGAATTTCTAAATTCAAAGTCGAAGCTACTTGCTGCATTAGCCAAGACAACTTTGGAAGTTGATTTTCAAAAGCTTCTTCAAGAGGCCGCATCAGTCGGTTCGACATCTTCTCCTTCTATTGTAGAAGAAGAAGAGGAAGACACGATTTATGATCTCAATGATCCATTCTTGGATTCTCAACCACCTCTGTGAATATCATCATCAATGATTGAATAGTCGTTAAACTATTTATAAAAAATAAATAAATAAATCGTAGGTGAAATATGTCAGGATGAAACATATTTCCTCACATATCTCATCATGTTTGTTTGTCTTCTATCTTTTGTTTTATTATTTTCACTTTTCCCACTTTTATTATTTTCACTTTTTCCATTTTCATCACATTATTGATGAATATGGATTTCCACTTTCATCTAATTATTTGTATATACATTAAGAATTGTATTTTGAATATGTAAATTAAGCTAGGATGACAGAGCTCATGTAAACTGTAAGGGCTCAAGTCACTAAACCCTTAACTCCAACTTGCTTCACCACTGGTTCCTCAGCAAGAGTCTCAGAAGTTTTTTGAGTATCCGCTACAACATCACTACGTGAATCTTTCAGCAACTCAACCTCAACTCCCAGTTGCTTCACCTCTAGTTTCTCAGCAACAGTCTTAGGAGTTTCTCGAGTATCTGCTACAACATCACTTTGTGAATTGTTCTGCAACTCAACCTCAACTCCCACTGGCTTCGTTGTCCCGGTACTTTTCTTCAATTCTCTGGCAGTCTTTGTGAAGCTAACTTGTTTCTGTTTGCTCATAACGCAGTTCTCACTAGGACTCATATCAACAGATTTCAGACCTTCCAAAAATTCCTTCCAGCATTTTCATTCCTTTAATGCTCATATGTCAAAGTCTATTGTGCCATATACTTCAATTTGAAACACTTTAGCAATAGCAGCTCTGTTCATACATCCTGCAGTGGTGTATAAAGTTCCAGATTTTGTGCCACGTGCTACCACCATAGCACCCTTCACAATCTTCCATGAACTCTTACCAAACTTTGTTGCATAACCTGTGCTATCCAACTGACCAATAGAGATCAGGTTCTTCTTGAGACTAGGAATATATCTTACATCCTTTAATGTCCACTAATTTCCTGCCGGAGTTTTTATGCAAACATCCTCTCTTACTTCGATCTTCAAATCTTTATTGTTGGCAAGATACACATCTCGAAACTTCCAGACTTGAAATTTCGAAACAACTCTTTATTTGGAGACGAATGAAAAGACGCACCTGAATCCAAAATCCAAGATTCAATCGGACTATCCACGCTGAGGATTAGAGCATCCCCAATGTCTTCTACTAAATGTATCAAATCATCGTCATTCTCTGCTTAAAGTTGAAATCTTAATAAGAACCACACGGTGAAAAAAACTAAATCGGAGTTAATATTTTTTGACATTATTGTGATGAGTGTAACTCTCATAGTATGATATCGTAATTGCACACTATGGAGTGTTCATGGGTTGCATTAGGTTTTGTTGAGACATTTTTTAGATCCAGTTCCATTATTTGACTGTAAATTTTTTAACCTAAGCAACCCTTATTAAATAATGGAATCAACCCACACCAATTAATATTTGTGTTAGGTTGGGTAAGCCCAGTCATTTGTTTAAATTTTATTTTCAATAAAAATAAAATGTTAATATATTAAAAAAATCTATTTATTTATTTTAAAACATTGAATTACATTTATTTAATTCAATCTCAATATATATTTTGAAAAATCACTCTCTAAATACTTCAAAAAAAAATTATTTTAAGAGATTATAGTATAATTAATAAAAATATTAATTATTTTAAGAGATTATAGAATAATTAATAAAAAAATTAATTGAGTTTTTTAAACACCCATGAATTGATTACTTACTCAATATTGTTTAACTCATTCATGCTACTCTCTCGTGGAGTTTCCATAAGACCCCTGACGAGTTTCAAGTGTATATTTTTCAATTAAAAAACCCGTTATCAAACTGTTGGATCGGTATGGCAACCCTAGAGGGGGGTGAATAGGGTTTCAACAATAAAAGTGTTTAAACGTGATTAATTTTTCTAATGATAAAACTTTTTACAAATAAGTAGAAGATGATAATTAGTAGAACAAAATAATTAAAGTCAAAACAATAATCAAGTAGAACATGCAATAACTCACAATAATAATTTTGAAATTAAATAGGAAAAAGTTAGAGAAAATGACACAGTAGTTTTATAGTGGTTCGGTCAAACTCGACCTACTCCACTCTCCAAGCGCCTCTTGGGAATTTGAATAAAGAACTTTCTCGACTCTTTCCACGGGTCAGAGCCAAACCGCTACACCGCTCTTTTTGCGAGTTCAAGAGCAAACTCAATCCTTTCCACGACACAGGATCAAACCGATACAAGTATTTGAGTTTGATAATAACACACCACAACTCTCTCAAAGAGTAGATTTACAATTTGGGATACTCACAACTATTTCCTCACAATACAATAATAATCCCTCTCAAGAATAAGATGAAAAGAAATAAACTTGTAAGCTCGGAGAGAGCAACAACCAAGGGAGACTTTGAACAAATGAGGATTGGAGAATGTATGTAAGTTGTTTATTTTAAAATGTGGGGAAGATGAGTTTACATAGAGGAGAAAAGTGGCAAAATGTAGGATTGAATATTGACCATTGGATTGTGTTAGGAATAATGGAAGGTGGAGGAGTAAAAGTAAATAAATAAGAAAATTTTCTAAATTCATTTATTTCAAAATTTTAATATAATAGTAATATAATATAATAATAATAAAAAATTATGTGAGTAACGGTCAAATGAAATTCAAAATTTATTATAAATATAATAATATAATAATAATAAAAACTATGTGAGTAACTACTAAAATTTTAAAATATAATAATATAATATAGTAATAATAAAAATCGATGTGAGTAATGGTTAGATTCAAATTTATATTTTGTAAAAATAACTTTATTTAAAAATATAATAATAAGAAAAAAAACTCCACCATTATAAATGTCATACTTTGATATATTTTGATTTTTCCATCATTTTGATTTTGCTGACACATCATCACGTCGGGTATGTTCTCTCGATTATAATTTCTTTGTTTTAGCTCTGATTTAAGTAATTGAAAGGTCGTTGAAATCGTTATTCCCGACCTTATACTGTGGACAGTTCAAAATACTGAAAATAGTTAATAATTAAAAAGTAGGTTTGTTATCATCAAAACATCAATTAATTAATTGAAATTAATTAAAGTGAGATCAAGGGCCAAAATTTAAATCATTCATGCTACTCTCTCGTGGAGTTTCCATAAGACCCCTGACGAGTTTCAAATGTATATTTTTCAATTAAAAAACCCGTTACCAAACATGTCCATAATTGCCTTCATACACAACAAGAATATAAAATATTGAAACGTCATCCTTGTTCATCAACTTTAAATTTAAAGGACCATTGCATTACACTTTAGAACCGGTGTTACTGCTAACAACAGATGGTTAACAATAGCTCCCATCAGTGGTTTTGAAAATAACTAAAATATTACTAATAATAAATAAAAAAAATATACAATGGTGGTGGTTACCCATTCCAATATAACAATAAATGTTTCTTTAGTTTTAGTGGGTGTAATTGACAATGGAACCTAATTTTACTCGTGGAACAAATCCAGCACAAATATTCTTATATTTACAAAATGAATTCATTTTCAACACTTTCACCCCTATTGTCATTGTTCTTTGCTACCCTATTTACTAACATCGATGGAAAAATCTAACGAAACCCACCGATTACAGTAAACATAACAAATGTTTTAAGAAGTCATGATCAGCTCACTATTCACTGCAAATCTGGTGATGATGACTTGGGAGTCCACCATCTCCCACCTTTGAGCGGTTACGCTTTTAGTTTTCGACCAAACTTTTGGGGCTCAACACAGTTTTACTGCACCTTCCAGTGGTCTGGCTGGTCGCATTACTTTGATATATACAAGGATGATAGAGATAGAACCAAATGCAACGATACTCTATGTTTGTGGTTAGTGGTTGAACATGGTATTTGTTTGTTCAACTATAAAACCAAATTGTATGATATTTGCTACACATGGCCGGCTAAATGAATATAATAAATCGATATAAATTTGATACGGTGTATTAGTTTTAATGAATTATATTATTAAGATTTGTTAAGGTATTTCAATGCATAAAATACTTATTTATTAATTTCTTCCCGATAGGAATTATTTGCCCTCATTTATCGAAATCTCCCATAATTTTTTCGAACATAAATCAAACTCAAATATGACAAGAATACAAAACCAAATTAACTTTCTTTCTTTTTTTATTGGTTATAAAATTTAAACATCTCATTAGCTTTTAATGTTACGTTACTTGTCTATATTATTTCGATAATAATGGGTCCGATTTCAATGTGGGCGAAGTCTCGAAGAATATCATTATTTTTATTTGGTAATCTATTTACTATGGAATTATCAATTGAATTTATAGCAACCCAATCAAAACAATTCATTTTATAAGTTTGTTCAAATTGACATGATTAGTGTCACGGTCTTACATCAATGGCATAATGGAATTTGTTTATTACGACTCTCAAGTGGTCCGATGGGCGACACTCGCATAATAAACTCAGTTTTGTTTGACCCGCAAATGCTTCCACTAATAAGAAACTGTCGTATTATAGTAGTTTGACCCATACATTTTGACCGTTTGCAAATAAGGTATGAACTACCCAAAGCATAATTTAGTAGATACGGTATGAATTAAGATCACAAAGTTTGGTAGTTCAATTTCTTACTCCTAAAATGTTGAAATTAAAAAAATGAAAATTTAGAGACCTATTGGACATAGTCTTAGGTTTACGGACCAAATAGATATAAAGTTGAAAGTTTGTCGTGGACTAAACGTACAATATAGATAATTTTGAATGTCCAATACACTTTTAGTTTTACCTGATTTTAAAACTTCATCATAAAGTATGTATTCCATCTTATTGGAGGTCCTAATGATGATAAAAGAGATGTCATTCTACAAATGGGTCAAACCCTTACCTTGTTTAAGATATTTGAAGGTGGAGAATATAGGGCTTGGATTCTTTTCTCCGACTAGTCTATGAATCCACAAGTAATGAGAGTCGAGATGGTCACTGTTGAGAGTCGAGATTGGATATGGGTCAAACCCCTTACCTTGTTTAAGATCTTTGCTTCAATAGGCTGAGAGTCGAGATTCGATGGATTTTGTGCAAATGGTCACGCTTGATCATCTGATTCTTGTCATAATGGCAGTTTCGTAATTATCCATATCTTCAGGGTCACTAGGAAGGATAAGTAGGTAAACAAAGAAATGGGTGCAAAACTATATTACCCCTAAGGATATCTAACTATGGTTCATGACCTAAAAGACCTTCAAATGCCATTAAATTAAGTGGTAGACCTTATTATGTGATGTCTCAAGATGTGACGATGTTTGAAAGTTGTTGGAACACTTTAATTAGGCAAACCAAGAATTAAAGATAAAATGACCAAAATAGCCCTAGGACTAGTTATTTAAATTCAAGGTCTATATGTGCTCCAAATGACTTGCTACTTCTTGTAAGGCCTATTCGTAAGGACAAGGAGTTATATTCAATGGTTCAAGTTGATTAGAGCAAGCTTGGAACCTAAAGCAAGTTAGGACCAAAGAAACTCCTAAAAGAAACACCTCAAGATACAAAAGTCAAGACCCTTCTAGAATCCTCTAAGGAATTCATTCTGAATGTATGACCTTCTAGAACAACCCATGTTTATTATTACAATGTATTCATATGTTTACGAATGCATGTTATAACTTATGCCTCAAGAAATTATGAACCTTAGAAACTTACAAGAATGAGAATCAAGAACAATATAGCTCCTTTCAAAAACTATACAGAGAATACTTTATTGAATCCTACAAAAAATGTAAAATCTAAGCAATAGTTGGGTAACATAACCATTACCTCATATACTACAAACTCTGAAAATACTTTACAGGTTCTTTCCTATTATCGATATTACTCCCTTCCCTGTTTGAGTTAACTTCTTGACAGTAATGGCCAGCCTAGAATGCATCACTGCCTTGTATACAGTCCCGCCATAAGCACATATCTCGCGAAAAGTAATAGTGGCCTCAATTAGATCTTGGGAAGAAATTCTTTCCTTAGGTGGGAAATAGACATCTGAATCCATAGATTTTCTTTCCTTGTTTTGCTCCATTTCGAATGGATGTCACATGCAATATAAGATGATCATAATTAGAATGATAGTAACTCCACCTACCTTAAAAGATGGAGACGATGAATCTCCATTGCAGTTGTCAAGAGGTCCACCACACAGCCCCTCTGTCAATGAATCTACTAGTGGGCATGTTCTAAAAAAAAGTTTTTGAAGGGATCGGATGTCTCACGTTATGCTATATTGCTATGCCGTAGCAAAATTAGTAGATCTTGTACTCAAAATATAATGATTGTTCTTCAACTAGGTATACTTTTTACGACTAAAACTTCTATTTCACATTTGTTAAATTTTATTTTTCTCTCTACGACGTTCCTTTACATATTAACTAACATTTTGTTTGTCAAGAAAAACATATTAGTTTGATTAAAATAATAATATAAAAAAAGCTCATACAAAAAATCAATTGAGTAACTACTAAATTTATTTAATATATATAATATTACAATTATTAGAACAAAAGTATATTTATCCATATAATAATTAAAAAAGAGGTTAAAGTAATATTCTTGTCAATTTATCTCAAATTCCATTTTATTTTACTTCTTTTTTCTTTTTTTACTTTGAATTTATTAAATTTGGTTGAAAAAGTAATTTATGAAAAAACAATACTATGTGAATAATTGTGACTTATGAGTAAATTATGGGTACATGAATCACCTAAGATCACACCCTTATAAGAGCGACCGTGAGGATAAGATGATTAAGAAATGTTTAAAAGACTTGAAAGTCACTACCTATACAACCAAGGAGCACCTTCCTTTATGGTAGCTCAATCATAGGACCACATGGTTAAACATGCTTTACTTGGAGCAATTATATGTTGGGAGACCTTTTAGAAACTTTCCTAGGATGCATGTGAATGAGGACAAAACATGTTGGAAAGACTACATTGGTCTATCGAGATAGTTTTCATGCCTAGAATCGAGTATCCGCTACAACATTAAAAAAAAAAAAAAAAAAAAAAAAAAAAAAAAAAAAAAAAAAAAAAAATTGTAGGTGAAATATGTCAGGATGAAACTTATTTCCTCACATATCTCATCATGTTTGTTTGTCTTCTATCTTTTGCTTTATCATTTTCACTTTTCCCACTTTAATTATTTTCACGGATGACAGAGCTCAGGTAAATTGTTAGGGCTCAAGTCATTAAGCGTAGGAATGGTATCTAAGCCAGCCTCTCAATTTTTGTGAGGGAAGAGGAGTTACTCGATCTCTAAGAACGACAGTGTAAACCAGGAGTATGATAAGAGAGATTCATAAGAATTTGGAGTATGTGATAGCTGAGCGAATAGCACTTGTGTTCCAGGTGGTAAGACGCGGGAAGCGCAGTAAGTCCGTTGGCAAGCTGGGGTGCTTAGTCATATGAAAAAATCTGAAGAAAATCTTATCTACAACCTGACACCTTTATCATAGACAAAACAAAGATTGACAACTTGTCAGCCACACAGAAGGCTTACATGTAAATTATCCGTGTTTGTAAATTATTAGTCTTTTAAATTATTAGTTTGCTTTATGCCTTTTCTTACTTTTAGGAAAGCAGATCTTGCAGGGGTCCTGTCCTGTTAGATTTGATCTTATCTCTTAGTTGGTGTTTTTCAAATTCACGTTCAATTCCGAAGTGTATAAAACGACTTCATCAATGTAAAGAGAGCATCAATCGGCCCATAGCTCTCTCTTGAATATCAATTGAAGAATTGAGAGAAAAATTAATCTACTCTATCTCTTATCTTATCTATCTTCTTATGAACAAATTTCTGAGAAAGCTCAGAAAATCAAACCATTTCAAATTTTCTACCAAGAAAGAAAAGTTCAAATGAACAGAGAAGGGGAGAAAATCTCACAATCTCAAATATTGTCAATCAAGAATATCAGATTGCCAGGATCGAAAATCAACTCCAAAATTAGATTATTCCAAAGGTAGATCCTAAAACTATATACCAAATCTCAACCTTCAATTTTACTCAAAGATTTCTCAAATTCTTTATTGGGAATGGTTCAATCCAATCTAGAGAATGAACCAGTCTATTTCAATTGTTATCCAAATTTTACTTTGTCTCTCCACGACCCGCACATATTATCAACCCTCATGCTGGACTTACAATAAAAAAAATTTAACATCAAGGCTGAAACTCATTCTTCAGTCGTCATATTCAGGGTTTATTACAAACTCGTGAATACAAATATTTCTCCAAGAACATTAAGATCCTCGCCAAAAGGATCAACCATGCTCATAGAGTCAAATATTGGAAAGTCCCCAGTGACTGTAACAAAAACTCTTTGTTGGGATCAAATAACAAGAAATACTCTCTAGAAAATAGAAGATGCTAGTCTTCCGAGGAAAAAGAAATCTCAAAACCCATTACAAATCATCGAACATGACAATGGAAGCGTTGAAATAAAATTGAGCGAAGAACCCTCGTAAGAATCAAAAGTAAAAGAATTCTTGAGTTCTAGACCAAGTACGTTGGGAGTTTCAAGTTCAATGTATGACCCCTTAAAGGTAAAAGATGTCAGTTATGATAAAAAAAGGGCATCAATCCACTATGAATATGGCTCAAGATCTCCAACCCATATGGATATGGATACTCAATCCGTCTACGAAAGTCAACTAAATGTCATTACGGCTGATTTTCAGATAGGCAAAGAATTATTGAAGGCAGATTTTATGTTAGCTGCCAACTCTTCAAAGAGAAGAGCTTTTTTCCAAACCTACAAAGAAGCTGAGCGAAGTGAATTAAGAGCTCAATGGTATTCTCATATGGAAACCATAGAAGAGAACATATAATTCTTCGAATGGTTTGAAGAAAATATTTTTCAAATATGCACTTCGACTCAAAGAAGCTGGAAGACTACTAGAAGAGGCGAAGTATATTCAAAACATCCTACGTTGGAAGAAGTCGAATTTGACAATTATTACGGAGAAAAGGTCAAAGCTAGTCCTTTCAAAACTATCCCAGGAGGACTAGAAAAGGGTAATCCGACCCTAAAGAATATCAAGAATATCTAGCATCAAAATAATTATTCAAACAAGATTTTATCCACGATCTCCACCCAGCTTGAGAGTATCGAGGGAAAAATCTCAAAAAATTATGGTACTCTGCAAGAACAAGCAGGCAGCTCTGTACCGAAAGTCGATGTGTCAATCCCAATACTCAGACCGGCAAACCTCGACGTATTTACAAAAAGGATTTCAAAAGAAGAGGCCGCGATGGCCAAAATAGAAGAAAAGTTGGATAGAATCCTAAATCCTGGGATAACACATGAGGATTCATCTGTTAATGTCGTTAACAATGACGACGAAATTCAAGAATTCGAAGACGTGATTTTAGATGAGGTAGAAGAGCCTCTCTACAATTGAATTGAAAGAATCTCCAGGAGAAGTCAAAATAATACTAGTAATCAGAAAAACTGGTATCCTCAACCGTCTTTTCCGAATATTCAATTCGAAGAAAAGACTCTACAAACTCAAGCTCATTACGATGGTCTACCAATATATGAATGGAATATCGATTGATTATCCGACTATCAAATAATGAATGTTGTCAATGAAATGATGATGGCCGCAGGCGCGTATAAATTACAGGGCCATAAATCCAACCATCAAATAGCTTAAGTTTTAGTGAATGAATTTACCGGGCAACTCAAGGACTGGTGGGACAAATATCTTGATGAAGCAACTCGCCAACAGATATTAAGCCACCATGTCATTAGGCAAACTACTCAAATCATCAAAGAGGAAGGTCCATCAACTAGGATCGAAGTACAACATGAAAGGGTAGAGGATGCTGTCAACACCCTCATTTATACACTTAATAGAATTCTTCGTTGGCGACCCCTTGAAATACCAGGAAAGATCCGTCGAAATACTCATGAACCTGAAGTGCCCCACCTTAGGAGATTTCGGGTGGTACAAAGACATGTATTTGAGCAAAGTTCTTATTAGAACAGACCGTTCGTTGGAATTATGGAAAGAGAATTTTGTCAATGGACAACCAAATCACTTCTCATGAAAGATCAAAGACGGTCTTAAGACAAAGTATAATGGAACAATTCCATGGCAGACTTTGTCATACGGGTCAATAGCATCCTTCATAATAGAAGAAGAACTCAGACTTTGCAATGAGTCAAAGATTCAAAACAAGCTCAATTCTTCGATATCAAATAGAAACAGCTTGGAAGATTTTGCGATTAATATGGATGCAAGGGGATAGAGGCCCCCTCAACCTCCTCCAGAAGGAAGAAAGTTAAGATGCATCCAAAGCCTTATAATTCGTACGGGCCCAGAGAAAAGTATTGGAATAAACCAATACAATCTCAAAAGCCAACATATTCAAGAAGAAAGTACTCCTACAAAAACCCATAGAGGAAAGAAAAAGCAAACTTGCTTCAAATGTTCAGAAGAAGGACACTATGCTAACAAGTGTCCAATAAGAGGAAAGATCAATGAGTTGGATATAGATCAAGAGCTGAAAAATCAGCTACTACGACTGGCTCTAACTGACTCAGAACAATCAAGCGAGGGAGAAATCCTCGAACTCCAAGAAGAATCCGATTCATATTCTAGCATAGAATATGAATCAAGACAGGAAGGAAAGAGGACGTGCGAAGGATGCATAAATGTCCTTACAAAGGATCAAGAAATTCTACTCGAAGTAGTAGAAAAAGTTCAAGATGCAGAAATTCAACAGAAAATCGCTCAACGACTCAGAGATGCCATGACAATCTCTAAGCCACCTGAAAGGGAAGAAAGAAATCCCTACAGACTTCAATCAGTTCACCAAAGGTTTGAAAAACCGAGAGAACTCACTACTCAAGACCTATAAAGAGAGATTAATAATCTCAAACAAGAAGTACAGGCATTAAGATCTGGAACCAGGTCAGAATCCTATATGCTTCGCCAAGAAGTTCTCAATCTTCAGGAATGGCTGCCCGAACGAAAGGAAACTGCGCAACCAAACCTGGACGAGGATGACTTTCAAAGTTCATTCGTTGGAGCCATCACCACTCCTCAATATCAAAAATTGTATGCTCTCGTTACCTTAAAAATTTATGATTTCAAAATCACACTAAAGGCTTTCATAGATATTGGAGCCGATCAAAATTGCATTCAAGAAGGCCTAATACCTACAAAGTATTTTGAAAAAACTACTGAGGGCCTTAGAGGTGCAAATAACAATAGACTCAAAAATAATTACAAATTATCTAAAGTCCATGTTTGTAATGACGGAATTTGCTTCGTAAATTCCTTCCTTTTAGTAAAGGACTTAGGACAAGAACTAATCCTAGGTACTCCTTTCCTTACTCAATCATACCCTTCTAAAATAACTGAAAAGGGGTTAGAGTCAAAAGCCGTAGGAAAGAAGATAAAATTTAATTTTCTTCCTCGCATAAGGATTAGTGAAATAAATAACTTTCAAAAGAATACAATTATTCAATCAATAAATGTTTTAAATTATAAAGAAAAACAAATCAATTATTCAATCAATAAATGTATTAAATTATAAAGAAAAACAAATTTCTTTTTTGAAGGAAGAAATTTCATTCAAAAGAAAAGAAGAATAGATTTCTTTTTTGAAGGAAGAAATTTCATTCAAAAGAAAAGAAGAATAGATTCAAAGTAAGACGTCCAGTCTAAAATCAAAACTTTACAAACTCAAATAGAAATGGAGATTTGTTCAATTATCCGTAATGCCTTTTGGAATAGGAAGCAACACATAGTTCATCTTCCTTATGTCAAAAACTTTGAGGAGAAAAATATTCCTACGAAGGCCCGACCTATTCAAATGAATCCAAATTACTAACATTCTGCAGAGCAGAAATCAATGATCTTTTGCAGAAGGGTCTTTTAGGCCGTCAAAGAGCCCCTGGTCATGTGCGGCTTTTTATGTCAACAATCAGGCAGAGAAGAAACCTGGAGTCCCACGATTGGTAATAAACTACAAACCCTTAAATAAGGTTTTGGAATGGATTAGATATCCAATTCCAAATAAATTAGATTTAATGCAAAGAATTTCAAATGGAAAAGTATTTTCAAAATTTGATATGAAATCAGGATTTTGGCAAATCTAGATTTCAGAAAAAGACAAGTACAAAATGGTTTTCAATGTCCCTTTCGGACAACACGAATGGAACGTTATGCCATTTGGGCTAAAAAACGCTCCATCCAAATTTCAAAAGATTATGAATGATATTTTAAATCCTATTCAATTTTTTATGTTGACGATGTTGTGATTTTTTCTCAAAACATCAATCAACACTTCAAGCATCTTTAAACATTTTTTACGACAGTCAAGAGAAGTGGTTTAGTTGTGTCTAAACCAAAAATTAAACTTTTTCAAACAAAGATTTGTTTTCTTGGATTTGAAATTCATTTAGGATTAATTAAACTCATTCAAAGACCCATTGAGTTTGCCTCAAACTTTTCGGACCAAATTACAGATTAAACCCAACTACAACGATTTTTGGGATGTCTTAATTATGTGTCTGATTTCCTTCAAAATATCAGACCCATTTCCAAGCCACGTTTGAAAGGCTCGAAAAGAATCCAAAGCCCTGGACTAAAGAACACACTAAAACAGTCCAAAAAATAAAATCCCTTGTCAAGTCAATTCCGTGTTTATCGCTGATAAACCTAAGGGCTAGTTTAATAGTGGAGACCAACGCATCCCATATTGGATATGGAGGAATCCTGAAACAGTCTCTTGACAAGAAAGAATCCATTGTCGCTTTCCATTCGGATATATGGAATTCTACTAAAAAAAATTACTCATTAGTGAAGAAAGAAAAACTTTCAATAGTACTTTGTACAAAAATTTCAAAGCGATTTAATTAACAAAAGCTTTGTTATCAAAACAGATTCAATGGCATCTAAATTTGTTTTAGAAAAAGATGTCAAGAATCTTGTGTCTAAACAAATTTTTGCTAGATGGCAAGCCATTTTATCTTGCTTCAACTTCAAAATTTTGCCTATAAAAGGGGTCGAAAATCCCTTGGCAGATTACCTCTCAAGAGAGTTCTTACTCTCGAAGAAAAACTCTCCCTAGCCAACCTCCTTCTCCCAGTGTTAACCGGTGAGAAAGCAACAGAAAAAGGGAAGAAGCCCATTGCTTCTTCAAACACACCTACTCCAATGACTTCCGATAGCTACGCAATGGATGCTGGTTTCACATTGGTGACCAAGTCTAGAGCAAAGCTTTCTAAAAAACAAGCAGAGGTTATTACTCGGAGGAGGCCTTCTGCCTCTTCAACACGGCCATCTGCCACTACTCCATCGAGACCTACTTTTTCTTCCACTTCAAAGTGACCTTCTGTCCCCTCAACCTACTTGGACGCGGTTGTTCCCGTTCGATTTTCTCAAGTTCCTGACCTATTTTCAAAAATCTTTGTCTATACCAGAAGCCCTGGTAAAACAAGAATACGACGACCCAAAAATCAGCGAGGTCGTCAAGAAAGCCTATCCATCGGGATTCTTCTATATCCCGAAAGATCTTCATAAGACCAGACGGTTTTTTGAATTCATTTTAGTCGACACAAAATCCGTCGAAATTACTCATATTTCGAGCCGCGATGATCCTTCAAAAATTGCGTACTCAAAGTTAAAAATTTTCAAAGTCATAAATCCGACGTACTGGAATCAAGAACCGTACACCGAAAAGACTTTTTCAAAACCGTTTGTTCTTCACTCCTACTCATATAGAGACTAACAGATGGCATGGTTCAATGTCATTTGGTATCAAAATTATGAGCACTCATGGTTTATCCAATTTTGCCAGAATGCTCATAAAATTCATTATCCATTTTGGTTCATCAAATGGTGGAAAATCTTTGGATCAGCCAAAGATATATTCCCAGTTCCAATACAAGAATCCTTCCACTACTTTATGCAAAATATATTCAAAACCCCATTTCCATTAACCATGCGCTTTTGCGTATACTTTCACATTTCTTGTATTTTAACTTGGAATTTTCAAATAAAAGAAATAGAAAACCAAATAAAGCAGGTCTTCAAAACTATTAAAATCAAATGGTGGGATAAATATACTTGTACCCACGCATATATCAAAGCGGTAAAGGTCTGGCTATCAGAGAATTGCCACCTTCAGGATTTATCCAAGAAGAGAACCTCCGAATTTCTTAATTCAAAGTCGAAGCTACTCGCTGCATTAGCCTAGACAACTTGAAGCTAATTTTCAAAAGCATCTTCAAGAGGCCGCATCAGTCGGTTCAACATCTTCTCCTTCTATTGTAGAAGAAGAAGAGGAAGACACGATTTATGATCTCAATTATTCATTCTCGGATTCTCAACCACCTCTGTAAATATCATCATCAATGACTGAATAGTCGTTAAACTATTTATAAAAAAATAAATAAATAAATCGTAGGTGAAATATGTCAGGATGAAACATATTTCCTCACATATCTCATCATGTTTATTTGTCTTCTATCTTTTGGTTTATTATTTTCACTTTTTCCACTTTTATTATTTTCACTTTTTCCATTTTCATCACATATGAATATGGATTTCCACTTACATCTAATTATTTGTATGTACATTAAGAATTGTATTTTGAATATGTAAATTAAGCTAGGATGACAGAGCTCAGGCAAATTGTAAGGGCTCAAGTCACTAAACCCTCAACTCCAACTTGCTTCACCACTTGTTCCTAAGCAAGTGTCTCAGAAGTTTCTTGAGTATCCGCTACAACATCACTATGTGAATCTTCCAGCAACTCAACCTCAACTCCCACTTGCTTCACCTCTAGTTTCCAGCAACGGTCTTAGGAGTTTCTCGAATATCTGCTACAACATCACTTTGTGAATTGTTCTGCAACTCAACCTCAACTCCCATTGGCTTCGTTGTCCCGGTACTTTTCTTCAATTCTTTGGCAGTATTTGTGAAGCTAACTCGTTTCTGTTTGCTCATAACGCAGTTCTCACTAGGACTCATATCAACAGATTTCAGACCTTCCAAAAATTTCTTCCAGCATTTTCATTCCTTTAACACTCATATGTCAAAGTCTATTGTGCCATATACTTCAATTGGAAACACTTTAGCAATAGCAGCTCTATCCATACATCCTACAGTGGTGTATAAAGTTCCAGATTTTGTGCCACGTGCTTCCATCATAGCACCCTTCAGAATCTTCCACGAACTCTTACCAAACTTTGTTGAATAATCTGTGCTATCTAACTGACCAATAGAGATCAGTTTCTTCTTAAGATTACGAATATATCTAACATCCTTTAATGTCCACTAATTTCCTGTCGGAGTTTTTATGCAGACATCCCCTTTTACTTAGATCTTCAAATCTTTGTTGTTGGTAAAATACACATCTCAAAACTTCCAGACTTGAAATTTCGAAACAACTCTTTATTTTGAGACGAATGAAAAGACGCACCTGAATCCAAAATCAGAGATTCAATCGGACTATCCACGCTGAGGATTAGAGCATCCCAAATGTCTTCTGTTAATTGTATCGAATCATCGTCATTCTCTGCTTAAAGTTGAAATCTTAATAAGAACCACATGGTGAAAAAAACTAATTCAGGGTTAATATTTTTTGACATTATTATGATGAGTGTAACTCTCATAGTATGATATCCTAATTGCACACTATGGAGTGTTCATGGGTTGCATTAGGTTTTGTTGAGACATTTTTTAGATCGAGATCCATTATTTGACTGTAAATTTTTTAACCTAAGCAACCCTTATTAAATAATGGAATCAATCCACACCAATTAATATTTGTGGTACGTTGGGTAAGGCCAATCATTTGTTTAAATTTTATTTTCAATAAAAATAAAATGTTAATATATTAAAAAAATCTATTTATTTATTTTAAAACATTGAATTACCTTTTTTTAATTCAATCTCAATATATGTTTTGAAAAATCACCCTCTAAATGCTTCAAAAAATTATTTTAAGAGATTATAGAATAATTAATAAAAAAATTATTTGAGTTTTTCAAAAACACCCATGAATTGATTACTTACTCAGTATTGTTTAACTCATTCATGCTACTCTCTGGCCGAGTTTCCATAAGACCCCTAACGAGTTTCAAATGTATATTTTTCAATTAAAAAATCGGTTACACAACATGGTTCTATTTTTATTGTGAACAATGAAGGAGAACTCGTTACCAAACATGTCCATAATTGCCTTCATTCACAACAAGAATATAAAATATTGAAACGTCATCCTTGTTCATCAACTTTAAATTTAAAGGACCATTGCATTACACTTTAGAACCAGTGTTACTGCTAACAACAGATGGTTAACAATAGCTCCCATGGGTGGTTTTGAAAATAACTAAAATATTACTAATAATAAAAAATATATATATATACAAGCTTAACATGGTGGTGGTTACCCATTCCAATATAACAATAATATGTTTCTTTAGTTTTAGTGGGGTAATTGACAATGGAACCTAATTTTACTCATATAAAAGTGGAACAAATCCTTCACAAATATTCTCATATTTACAAAATGAATTCATTTTCAACACTTTCACGGTCTCTCCTATTGTCATTGTTCTTTGCTACCCTATTTACTAATATCAATGGAAAAATCTTCCGAAACCCACCGATTACAGTAAACATAACAAATATTCTAAGAAGTCATGATTAGCTCACTATTCACTGCAAATCTAGTGATGATGACTTGGGAGTCCATCATTTCCCACCTTTGAGCGGTTTCGCTTTTAGTTTTCGACCAAACTTTGGGGGCTCAACACAGTTTTACTGCACCTTCCAGTGGTCTAGCTGGTCGCATTACTTTGATATATACAAGGATGATAGAGATAGAACCAAATGCAACGATACTCTATGTTTGTGGTTAGTGGTTGAACATGGTATTTGTATGTTCAACTATAAAACCAAATTGTATGATATTTGCTACACATGGCCGGCAAAATGAATATAAAAAATCGATATATCCATGAATTGGAGGGTTTTGATTATGATATTATAATAAATCGATATAAATTTGATACGGTGTATTAGTTTTAATGAATTATATTATTAAGATTTGTTAAGGTATTTCAATGCATAAAATACTTATTTATTAATTTCTTCCACTTTGATCGGAATTATTTGCCCTCATTGATCGAAATCTCCCATCATTTTTTCGAACATAAATCAAACTCAAATATGACAAGAATACAAAACCAAATTAACTTTCTTTCTTTTTTTATTAGTTATAAAATTTAAACATCTCATTAGCTTTTAATGTTACGTTACTTGTCTATATTATTTCGATGAAAATGGGTCGGATTACAATGTGGGCGCAGTCTCGAAGAATATCATTATTTTTATTTGCTAATCTATTTACTATGGAATTATCAATTGAATTTATAGCCACCAAATAAAAATAATTCATTTTATAAGCTTGTTCAAATTGACATGATTAGTGTCACGGTCTTACATCAATCGCATAATGCAATTTGTTTATTACGACTCTCAAGTGGTCCGATGGGCGACACTCGCATAATAAACTCAGTTTAGTTTGACCCGCAAATGCTTCCACTAATGAGATACTATCGTATTATAGTAGTTTGACACATACATTTTGACCGTTTGCAAATAAGGTATGAACTACCCTAAGCATAATTTAGTAGATACGGTATGAATTAAGATCACAAAGTTCGGTAGTTCAATTTCTTACTCCTAAAATGTTGAACTTAAAAAAATGAAAATTTAGAGACCTATTGGTCATAGTCTTAGGTTTACGGACCAAATAGATATAAAGTTGAAGATATTTGAAGGTGGAGAATATAGGGCTTGGATTCTTTTCAACGACTAGTCATGAGCCCACAAGTAATGAGAGTCGAGATGGTCACTGTTGAGAGTTGAGATTCGATATGGGTCAAACCCCTTACCTTGTTTAAGATCTTTGCTCCAATAGGCTGAGAGTCGAGATTCGATGGATTTTGTGCAAATGGTCACGGTTGATCATCTGATTCTTGTCATAATGGCATTTTCGTAATTATCCATATCTTCAGGTGTCACTAGGTAGTTTGTCACGTTCAGAATATATTATTACTATTTTTCTATAAAAAAATCCATAATTTTCGTAACAAATCTTCATCCCTTCTTGGTCATTATTAAGACCGTTGTCCTTGATCAATCCTCTTGATATCTTTTCTTGCATTCATTGGGTCTTACATGGATGGCTTTTCTTCATTTTTTGGGTGTTACATTGGATAAGGAAGGATAAGTAGGTAAACAAAGAAATGGTGCAAAACTATATTACCCCTAAGGATATCTAATTATGGTTCATGACCTAAAAGACCTCCAAATGTTATTAACTTATGTGGTAGACCTTATTATATGATGATGTTTGAAAGTTATTGGAACATGTTGATTAGCAAAACAAAAAATTAGAGATAAAATGACCAAAATGCCCCTAGGACTACTTATTTAAATTCAAGGTCTATATGTGCTCCAAATGACTTGCTACTTCTTTATAGGCCTATTTGTAAGGACAAGGAGTTATGTTCAATGGTTCAAGTTGATTAGAGCAAGCTTGGAACCTAAAGCATGTTAGGACCAAAGAAACACCTAAAGAAAACACCTCAAGACACAAAAGTCAAGACCCTTCTAGAATCCTCTAAGGAATTCATTATGAATGTATGACCTTCTAGAACAACTCATGTTTGTTATTACGATGTATTCATATGTTTACGAACGCATGTTATAACTTATGCCTCAAGGAATTATGAACCTTAGAAACTTACAAGATTGAGAATCAAGAACAAAATAGCTCCTTTCAAAAACTATACAGAGAATACTTTATTGCATCCTAGAACAAATGCAAAATCTAAGCAATAGTTGGGTAATATAACCATTACCTCATATACTACAAACTCTTAAAATACTTTACAGGTTCTTTCCTATTATCGATGTTACTCCCTTCCCTGTTTGATGTTAACTGCTTGACAGTAATGGCCTGTCCAGAATGCATCACTGCCTTGTATACAGTCCCGCCATAAGCACACATCTCGTGAAAAGTAATAGTGACCTCAATTAGATCTTGGAAAGAAAGTTTTTTCCTTAGGTGGGAAATAGACATCCGAATCCATAGATTTTTTTCCTTGTTTTGCTCCATTTCGAATGGATGTCTCATGCAATATAAGATGATCATAATTAGAACGATAGAAACTCCACCTACCTTAAAAGATGGAGACGATGAATCTCCATTGCAGTTGTCAAGAGGTCCACCACAGAGCCCCTCTTTGTCAATGAATCTACTAGTGGGCATGTTCTCAAAAAAAGTTTTTGAAGGGATCGGATGTCTCACGTTATGCTATATTACTATGCCGTAGCATAATTAGTAGATTTGTACTCAAAATAGAATGATTGTTCTTCAACTAGGTATACTTTTTTTACGACTAAAACTTCTATTTCACATTTGTTAAATTTTATTTTTCTCTTTCCAACCTTCCTTACATACTAACTAACATTTTGTTTGTCAAGAAAAATATATTAGTTTGATTAAAAAAACAAAAAAGCTCAGACAAAAAATCAATTGAGTAACTACTAAATTTATGTAATATATATAATATTACAATTACTAGAACAAAAATATATTTATCCATATAATAATTAAAAAATATTTTAAAGTAATATTCTTGTCAATTTATCTCAAATTCCGTTTTATTTTACTTTTTTTTTCTTTTTTACTTTGAATTTATTAAATTTGGTTGAAAAAGTAATTTATGAAAAAACAATACTATGTGAATAAGTGTGACTTCTGAGTAAATTATGGGTACAAGAATCACCTAAGATCACATCCTCATAAGAGTGACCGTGAGAATAAGATGACTAAGAAATGTTTAAAAGACTTGAAAGTCACTACCTATACAACCAAGGAGCACCTTCCTTTATGGTAGCTCAATCATAGGACCACATGGTTAAGCATGCTTTACTCGGAGCAATTATATGTTGGGAGACCTTTTAGAAATTTTCCTAAGATGCATGTGAACGAGGACAAAGCATGTTGGAAAGACTACATTGGTCTATCGAGATAGTTTTCATGCCTAGAATCGAGTATCGGCTACAACATTAAAAAAATAAAAAAAATTGTAGGTCAAATATGTCAAGATGAAACATATTTCCTCACATATCTCATCATGGTTGTTTTTCTTCTATCTTTTGCTTCATCATTTTCACTTTTTCCACTTTTATTATTTTCACCTTTTCCATTTTGATCACATTATTGATGAATATGAATTTCCACTTTCATCTAATTATTTGTATATACATTAAGAATTGTACTTTGAATATGTAAATTAAGCTAGGATGACAGAGCTCACGTAAATTGTTAGGGCTCAAGTCATTAAGCGTAGGAATGGTATCCGAGCCAGCCTCTCAATTTTTGTGAGGGAAGAGGAGTTACTCGATCTTTAAGAACGACAGTGTAAACCAGAAGAAGGATAAGAGAGATTCAGAAGAATTTGAAGTATGTGATAGCGGAGCGAATAGCCCTTCTGTTCCAGGTGGTAAGACGCGGGAAGCACAGTAAGTCCGTTGGCAAGCTTGGGTGCTTAGTCATATGAAAAATTCGGAAGAAAATCTTATCTACAACCTGACACCTTTATCAGAGACAAAACAAAGATTGACAACTTGTCAGCCAAACAGTGAAGGCTCACATGTGAATTATCAGTGTTTGTAAATTATTAGTCTTTTAAATTATTAGTTTGCTTTATGTTTTTTTATACTTCTAGGAAAGTAGATCTTGTAGGGGTCCTGTCCTGTTAGATTTGATCTTATATCTTAGTTGGTGTTTTTCAAATTTACGTTCAAATCCGAAGTCTATAAAATGACTTCACCAATGTAAGGAGAGCATCGATCGGCCGATAGCTCTCTCTTGAATATCAATTGAAGAATTCAGATAAAAATTATTCTACTCTATCTCTTATCTTATCTATCTTCTTATGAATTTCTGAGAAAGCTCCGAAAATTAAACCTTGTCAAATGTTCTACCAATGAAGAAGAAAGTTCAAATGAACATAGAAGGGGAGAAAATCTCACAATCTCAAATACAGTCAATTAAGAATATCAAATTGCCAGGATCGAAGATCAACTCCAAAATTGGACTATTCCAAAGGTAGATCCTAAAACTATCTACCAAATCTCAACCTTCAATTTTACTCAAAGATCATGCATCAAATTCTCAGAGAAAAACAACCCAATTCATAGCAATAGGGAATCTCTGAATCTTTTTTCAAAATCTCTTATACTCCAACACCGTGAAGAGTTTAACTATCTTCACGTCGGTCTTGTCCAAGTCGCTGTAAAACCATTGTTCAGACTTGGGTTAGATATCCCAGTCCTTATCTCCTTACGAGATAAGAGACATGAAGATTTCTCAAATTCTTTATTGGGAATGGTTCAATCCAATCTAGAGAATGGACCAGTCTATTTCAATTGTTATCCAAATTTTACTTTGTCGCTCCAGGACTCGCACATATTATCAGCCCTCATGCTGGACTTACAATAAAATAATTTGAACATCAAGGCTGAAACTCATTCTTCAGTCGTCATATTCAGGGTTTATTACAAACTCATGAATACAAATATTTCTCCAAGAGCATTAAGATCCTCGCCAAAAGGATCAACCATGCTCATAGAGTCAAATATTGGAAAGTCCTCGGTGGCTGTTCCAAAAACTCTTTCTTGGGATCAAATAACCAGAAATACTCTCTAGAAAATAGAAGATGCTAATCTTCCGGGGAAAAAGAAATCTCAAAACCCATTACAAATCATCGAACATGACGATGGAAGCGTTGAAATAAAATTGAGCGAAGAACCCTCGTCAGAATCAAAAGTAAAAGAATTCTTGAGTTCTAGACCAAGTACGTCTGGAGTTTCAAGATCAATGTATGACCCCTTAAAGGTAAAAGAGGTCAGTTATGATAAAAAAAGAGCATCAGTCCACTATGAAGATGGCTCAAGATCTCCAACCCATACGGATATGGATACTCAATCCGTCTACGAAAGTCAGCTAAATGTCATTACGGCTGATTTCCAGATAGACAAAGAATTATTGAAGGCAGATTTTATGTCGGCTGCCAACTCTTCAAAGAGAAAAGCTTTCTTCCAAACCTACAAAGAAGTTAAGCGAATTGAATTAAGAGCTCAATGGTATTCTCATATGGAAACCATAGAAGAAAACATATCATTCTTCGAATGGTTTGAAGAAAATATGTTGCAAATATGCACTTCGACTCAAAGAAGCTAGAAGACTACCAGAAGAGGCGAAGTATTTTCAAAACATCCTCCATTGGAAGAAGTCGAATTTGACAATTATTACGGAGAAAAGGTCAAGAATATCCAACATCAAAATAATTATTCAAACAAGATTTTATCCACGATCTCCACCCAGCTTGAGAGTATCGAGGGAAAAATCTCAAAAAATTATGGTACTCTGCAAGAACAAGCAGGCAGCTCTGTACCGAAAGTCGATGAGTCAATCCCAATACTCTGACCGACAAACCTCGACGTATTTACAAAGAGGATTTCAAAAGAAGAGGCGGCGATGGCTAAAATAGAAGAAAATTTGGATAGAATCCTAAATCCTGGGATAACACATCAGGATTCATCTATCAATGTCGTTAACAATGACGACGAAATTCAAGAATTCGAAGACGAGATTTTAGATGAAGTAGAAGAGCCTCTCGACAATCGAATTGAAAGAATCTCTCTAGGAGAAGTCAAAATAATACTAGTAATCAGAAAAACTGGTATCCTCAACCGTCTTTTCCGGATATTCAATTGGAAGAAAAGACTCTACAAACTCAAACTCATTACGATGGTCTAGCAATCTATGAATGGAATATCGATGAATTGTTCGACTATCTGATAATGAATGTTGTCAATGAAATGATGATGGCCGCAGGCGTGTATAAATTACAGGGCCAAAAATCCAACCATCAAATAGCTCAAGTTTTAGTGACCGAATTTACCAGGCAACTCAAGGACTGGTGGGACAAATATCTCGATGAAGCAACTCGCCAACAGATATTAAGCCGCTATGTCATTAGGCCAACTACTCAAATCATCAAAGAGTTAGGTCCATCAACTAGGACCGAAGTACAACATGAAAGGGTAGAGGATGCTGTCAACACCCTCATTTATACCCTTATAGAAGTCTTCTTTGGCGACCCCTTGAAATAGCAGGAGAGATCCGCCGAAATACTCATGAACCTGAAGTGCCCCACCTTAGGAGATTTGAGGTGGCACAAACACATGTATTTGAGCAAAGTTCTTATTAGAACAGACAGTTCGTTGGAATTCTAGAAAGAGAATTTTGTCAATGGACTACCAAAACACTTCTCAAGAAGGATCAAAGACGGTCTTAAGACAAAGTATAATGGAACAATTCCATGGCAGACTTTGTCATACGGGTCAATAGCATCCTTCATCATAGAAGAAGGACTCAGACTTTGCAATGAGTCAAAGATTCAAAACAAGCTCAATTCTTCGATATCAAATAGAAAAGAGCTTGGAAGATTTTGCGATCAATATGGATGCAAGGGGATAGAGGCCCCCTCAACCTCCAGAAGGAAGAAGGTTAAGACGCATCCAAAGCCTTATAATTGGTACAGGCCCAGAGAAAAGTATCGAAACAAACCAGTACATCTCAAAAGCCAACATATTCAAGAAGAAAGTATACTCCTACCAAAACCCATAGAGGAAAGAAAAAGCAAACTTGCTTCAAATGTCGAGAAGAAGAACACTATGCTAACAAGTGTCTGATAAGAGGAAAGATCAATGAGTTGGATATAGATCAAGAGCTGAAAAATCAGCTACTACGACTGGCTCTAACCAACTCAGAACAATCAAGCGAGGGAGAAAGCCTCGAACTCCAAGAAGAATCCGATTCATATTCTAGCACAGAATATGAATCAGGACAAGAAGTAAAGAGGACGTGCGAAGGATGCATAAATGTCCTTACAAAGGATCAAGAAATTCTACTCGAAGTAGTAGAAAACTTCAAGATCCAGAAATTCAACAGAAAATCGCTCAACGACTCAGAGATGCCATGACAATCTCTAGGCCACCTGAAAGGGAAGAAAGAAATCCCTACAAACTTTAATCAGTTCTCCAAAGGTTTGAAAAATCGAGAGAACTCACTACTCAAGACCTACAAAGAGAGATTAATAATCTCAAACAAGAAGTACAAGCATTAAGATCTGAAACCAGGTCAGAATCCTATATGCTTCGCCAAGAAGTTCTCAATCTTCAGGAACGGCTGCCCGAATGAAAGGAAACGGCGCAACCAAACCTGGACGAGGATGACTTTCAAAGTTCCTTCGTTGTCGCCATCACCACTTCTCAATATCAAAAATGGTACGCTCTCGTTACCTTAAAAATTTATGATTTCAAAATCACACTAAAGGCTTTGATAGATATTGGAGCCGATCAAAATTGCATTCAAGAAGGCCTAATACCTACAAAGTATTTTGAAAAAACTACTGAGGGCCTTAGAGGCGTAAATAACAATAGACTAAAAAATAATTACAAATTATCTAAAGTCCATGTTCGTAATAACGGAATTTTCTTCATAAATTCCTTCGTTTTTAGTAAAGGACTTAGGACAAGAACTAATCCTAGGTACTTCTTTCCTTACTCAATTATACTCCTCTAAAATAACTGGATTAGAGTCAAAACCCTAGGAAAGAAGATAAAATTTAATTTCCTTCCTCCTATAAGAATTAGTGAAATAAATTACCTGCAAAAGAATACAATTATTCGATCAATAAATGTATTAAATTATAAAGAAAAACAAATTTCTTTTTTGAAGGAAGAAATTTCATTCAAAAGACTAGAAGAACAGATTCAAAGTAAGACCGTCCAGTCTAAAATCAAAACTTTACAAACTCAAATAGAAAGGGAGATTTGTTCAACTATCCCTAATGCCTTTTGGAATAGGAAGCAATACATAGTTAATCTTCCTTATGTCAAAAACTTCGAGGAGAAAAATATTCCTACGAAGGTCCGACCTATTCAAATGAATCCAAATTACTAACATTCTGCAGAGCAAAAATCAATGATCTTTTGCAGAAGGGTCTTATTAGGCCGTCAAAGAGCCCCTAGTCATGTGCGGCTTTTTATGTCAACAACCAGGCAGAGAAGGAACGTGGAGTCCCACAACGGGTAATAAACTACAAACCCTTAAATAAGGTTTTGGAATGGATTAGATATCCAATTCCAAATAAATCAAATTTAATGCAAAGAATTTCAAATGCAAAAGTTTATTCAAAATTTGATATGAAATCAGGATTTTGGCAAATCCAGATTTCAGAAAAAGACAAGTACAAAACGGCTTTCAATGTCCCTTTCGGACAATACAAATGAAACGTTATGCCATTCGGGCTAAAAAACGCTCCATCCGAATTTCAAAAGATTATGAATGATATTTTCAATCCTTTTCAAGACTTTTCAATTGTTTATGTTGACGATGTTCTGATTTTTTCTCAAAACATCGATCAACACTTCAAGCATCTTCAAACATTTTTTATGATAGCCAAACGAAGCGGTGTAGTTGTGTCTAAACCAAAAATTAAACTATTTCAAACAAAGATCCGTTTTCTTGGATTTAAAATTCATTTGAGTCTCATTAAATCCATTCAAAGATCCATTGAGTTTGCCTCAATCTTTTCGGACCAAATTACGGATAAAACCCAACTACAAAGATTTTTGGGATGTCTCAATTATGTGTCTGATTTCGTTCAAAATATCAGACCCATTTGGAAGCCACTTTTTGAAAGGCTAAAAAAGAATCCAAAGCCCTGGACTGAAGAACACACCAAAACAGTCCAAAAAATCAAATCCCATGTCAAGTCAGTTCCGTGTTTATCGCTCATAAACCTAAGGGCTAGTTTAATAGTGGAGACCGACGCATCCGATATTGAATATGGAGGAATCCTAAAACAGTCTCTTGAGAAGAAAGAATCCATTGTCCGTTTCCATTCGGGAATATGGAATTCTACTTAAAAAAATTACTCAGTGAAGAAAGAAATACTTTCAATAGTACTTTGTCTACAAAAATTTCAAAGCGATTTAATTAACAAAAGCTTTGTTATCAAAACAGATTCAAGGGCATCTAAATTTGTTTTAGAAAAAGATGTCAAGAATCTTGTGTCTAAACAAATTTTTGCTAGATGGCCAGCCATTTTATCTTGCTTCGACTTCCAAATTTTACCTATAAAAGGGGTCGAAAACCCCTTGGCAGATTACCTCTCAAGAGAGTTCTTACTCTCGAAGAAAAACTCTCCCTAGCCAACCTCCTTCTCCTAGTGATGACCGGTGAGAAAGCAACAGAAAAAGGGAAGAAGCCCATTGCTTCTTCAAACACACCTACTCCAATGATGTCCGATAGCTACGCAATGGATGCTGGTTTCACATTGGTGGCAAGGTCTAGAGCAAAGCTTTCTAAAAAACAAGCGGAGGTTATCACTACGACGAGGCCTTCTGCCTCTTCAACACGGCCATCTGCCGCTACTCCATTGAGACCTACTGTCTCTTCCACTTCAAAGGGACCTTCTATCCCCTCAACCTACTCGAACGTGGTTGTTCCCGTTCGATTTTCTCCAATTCCTGAAATCAGGACCTATTTTAAAAAATCTGTGTCTATACCAGAAGCCTTGGTAGAACCAGAATACGACGACCCAAAAATCAGAGAGGTTGTCAAGAAAGCCTATCCATCGGGATTCTTCTATATCCCGAAAGATCTTCATAAGACCAGACAGTTTTATGAATTCATTTTAGTCGACACAAAATCCGTCGAAATTACTCATATTCCGAGTCGCGATGATCCTTCAACCATGCGCTTTTGTGTATACTTTCAAATTCCTTTGATTTTAACTTGGAATTTTCAAATAAAAGAAACGGAAGACCAAATAAAACAGGTCTTCAAAACTATTAAAATCAAATGGTGGGATAAATATACTTATACCCACGCAGATATCAAAGCGGTAATGGTCTGGCTATCAGAGAATGGCCACCTTCAGGATTTATCCAAGAAGAGGACCTCCGAATTCCTTAATTCAAAGTCGAAGCTACTCGCTGCATTAGCTCAGACAACTTCGGAAGTTGATTTTCAAAAGCATCTTCAAGAGGCCGCATCAGTCGGTTCGACATCTTCTCCTTCTATTGTAGAAGAAGAGGAAGACACGATTTATGATCTTAATGATCCATTCTTGGATTCTCAACCACCTCTGTAAATATCATCATCAATGACTGAATTGTCGTTAAACTATTTGTAAAAAAAAAAAAATTAAATCGTAGATGAAATATGTCAGGATGAAACATATTTCCTCACATATCTCATCATGTTTGTTTGTCTTCTATCTTTTGTTTTATTATTTTCACTTTTCCCACTTTTATTATTTTCATTTTTTCCATTTTCATTACATTATTGATGAATATGGATTTCCACTTTCATCTAATTATTTGTATGCACATTAAGAATTGTATTTTCAATATGTAAATTAAGCTAGGATGACAGAGCTCAGGTAAATTGTAAGGGCTCAAGTCACTAAACCCTCAACTCCAACTTGCTTCACCACGGGTTCCTCAGTAAGAGTCTCAGAATTTTCTTGAGTATCCGCTACAACATCACTATGTGAATCTTTCAGCAACTCAACCTCAGCTCCCACTTGCTTTATCTCTAATTTCTAAGCAACAGTCTCAGGAGTTTCTCGAGTATCTGCTACAACATCACTCTGTGAATTGTTCTGCAACTCAACCTCAACTCCCACTGGCTTAAGTTTCTGGGTACTTTTCTTAAATTCTCTGGCAGACTTTGTGAAGCTAATTTGTTTCTGTTTCCTCATAACGCAGTTCTGACAAGGACTCATATCAACAGATTTCAAACCTTCCAAAAATACATTCCGGCTATGCCCAATTCTATTGTGTCATATTCTTCAATTTGAAACACTTCAGCAGCAGCAGCTCTGTTCATACACCCTACAGTGGGGTATAAAGTTCCAGATTTTGTGCCACGTGCTACCATCATAGCACCCTTCACAATCTTCCACGAATTCTTACCAAACTTTGTTGCATAACCTGTGCTATCCAACTAACCAATAGAGATCAGGTTCTTCTTGAGACTAGGAATATATCTAACATCCTTTAATGTCCACTAATTTCCTGTCGGAGTTTTTATGCAGACATCCCCTTTTACTTCGATCTTCAAATCTTTATTGTTGGCAAGATACACATCTCGAAACTTCCAGACTTGAAATTTCGAAACAACTCTTTATTTTGAGACTAATGAAAAGACGCACCTGAATCCAAAATTAGAGACTCAATCGGACTATCCACGCTAAGGATTAGAGCATCCCCAATGTCTTCTGGTAAATGTATCGAATCATCGTCATTCTCTGCTTAAAGTTGAAATCTTAATAAGAACCACACGGTGACAAAAACTAAATCGGGGTTAATATTTTTTGACATTATTGTGATGAGTGTAACTCTCATAGTATGATATCGTAATTGCACACTATGGAGTGTTCATGAGTTTCATTAGGTTTTGTTAAGACATTTTTTATATCGAGTTCCATTATTTGACTTAAATTTTTTAACCTAAGCAACCCTTATTAAATAATGGAATCAACCCACACCAATGAATATTTGTGTTAGGTTGGGTAAGACCAGGTCATTTGTTTAAATTTTATTTTCAATAAAAATAAAATGTTAATTTATTAAAAAAAAATTATTTATTTATTTTAAAACATTGAATTACATTTTTTTTAATTCAATCTCAATATATATTTTGAAAAATCACCCTCTAAATATTTCAAAAAACTATTTTAAGAGATTATAGAATAATTAATAAAAAAATTAATTGAGTTTTTTAAATACCCATGAATTGATTACTTACTCAGTATTGTTTAAATCATTCGTGCTACTCTCTAGTGGAGTTTCCATAAGACCCCTAACGAGTTTCAAATGTATATTTTTAAATTAAAAAATCCGTTATCAAACATGGTTCTATTTTTATTGTAAACAATGAAGGAGAACTTCTTACCAAACATGTCCATAATTGCCTTCATTCACAACAAGAATATAAAATATTGAAACGTCATCCTTGTTCATCAACTTTAAATTTAAAGGACCATTGCATTACACTTTAGAACAGGTGTTACTGCTAACAACAGATGGTTAACAATAGCTCCCATTGGTGGTTTTGAAAATAACTAAAATATTACTCATAATAAATAAAAAAATATACAAGCTTAACATGGTGGTGGTTATCCATTGAGCGGTTTTGCTTTTAGTTTTCGACCAAACTTTGGGGGCTCAACACAGTTTTACTGCACCTTCCAGTGGTCTGGCTGGTCGCGTTACTTTGATATATACAAGGATGATAGAGATAGAACCAAATGCAATGATACTCTATGTTTGTGGTTAGTGGTTGAACATGGTATTTGTATGTTCAACTATAAAACCAAATTGTATGATATTTGCTATACATGGCCGGCTAAATGAATATAAAAAATCGATATATCCATGAATTGGAGGGTTTTGATTATGATATTATAATAAATCGATATAAATTTGATACGGTGTATTAGTTTTAATGAATTATACTATTAAGATTTGTTAAGGTATTTCAATGCATAAAATACTTATTTATTAATTTCTTCCACTTTGATCTGAATTATTTGCTCTCGTTTATCAAAATCTCCCATCATTTTTTCGAACATAAATCAAACTCAAATATGACAAGAATACAAAACCAAATTAACTTTCTTTCTTTTTTTTATTGGTTATAAAATTTAAACATCTCATTAGCTTTTAATGTTACGTCAATTGTCTATTCTATTTCGATGAAAATGGGTCCGATTTCAATGTGGGCGCAGTCTCGAAAAATATCATTATTTTTATTTTCTAATCTATTTACTATGGAATTATCAATTGAATTTATAGCCACCCAATCAAAATAATTCATTTTATAAGCTTGTTCAAATTGACATGATTAGTGTCACGGACTTACATCAATCGCATAATGAAATTTGTTTATTACGACTCTCAAGTGGTCCGATGGGTGACACTCGCATAATAAACTCAGTTTAGTTTGACCCGCAAATGCTTCCACTAATGAGAAACTGTCGTATTATAGTAGTTTGACCCATACATTTTGACCGTTTGCAAATAAGGTATGAACTACCCTAAGCATAATTTAGTAGATACGGTATGAATTAAGATCACAAAGTTCGGTAGTTCAATTTCTTACTCCTAAAATATTGAACTTAAAAAAATAAAAATTTAGAGACCTATTGGACATAGTCTTAGGTTTACGGACCAAATAGATATAAAGTTGAAAGTTTGTCGTGGACTAAACGTATAATATAGATAACTTTGAATGTCCAATACGCTTTTAATCTTACATGATTTTAAAACTTCATCATAAAGTATGTATTCCATCTTATTGGAGGTCATAATGACGATGAAAGAGATGTCATTCTACAAATGGGTCAAACCCTTACCTTGTTTAAGATATTTGAAGGTGGAGAATATAGGACTTGGATTCTTTGCTCCGACTAGTCTATGAATCCACAAGTAATGACAGTCGAGATTCGATATGGGTCAAACCCCTTACCTTGTTTAAGATCTTTCCTCCAATAGGCTTAGAGTTGAGATTCGATGGATTTTGTGCATAGGGTCATTGTTGATCATCTGATTCTTGTCATAATGGCAGTTTTGTAATTATCCATATCTTCAGGGGTCATTAGGTAGTTTGTCACTTTCAGAATATATTATTACTATTTTTCTATAAAAAAATCCATAATTTTCCTAACAATTCTTCATCCCTTCTTGGTCATTATTAAGATGGTTGTCCTTGATCAATCCTCTTAATTTCTTTTCTTGCATTCATTGGGTCTTACATGGATGACTTTTCTTCATTTTTTGGTGTGTTACATTGGATAAGGAAGGATAAGTAGGTAAACAAAGAAATGGTGCAAAACTATATTACCCCTAAGGATATTTAACTATGGTTCATGACCTAAAAGACCTCCAAATGCTATTAAATTATGTGGTAGACCTTATTATGTGATGTCTGAAGATGTGAAGATGTTTGAAAGTTATTAGAACACGTTGATTAGCAAAACCAAGAATTAGAGATAAAATGACCAAAATGCCCCTAGGACTACTTATTTAAATTCAAGGTCTATATGTGCTCCAAATGACTTGCTACTCTTTTAAGGCCTATTCGTAAGGACAAGGAGTTATGTTCAATGGTTCAAGTTGATTAGAGCAAGCTTGGAACCTAAATGTAATAGCCCAAACATAAATAAAGAAATAAAGAATAAAAATAATTATAAAAATAGTTAAAATTATAATAATAAAAAAAATAAATTTAATTAATTAATTAATTAAAAAAATAAAAAAATAAAAAATAAAAAAATAAACCTTTCCCCATCTCTCTCCACTAACCTCTCATCCCTTCCTACAATTATCTCTCCTCTACCCATGTACGCTGCAAAAAAGGAAACAGAAAACGTGACAAAAAAAAAAGAAACACAAAACCACCCTGGTCAGATTTGAGAAGAAGTATTTGAACAGATTGCAGATTTAGAGATTTTTGTCCGTTATTACAGTAAAATTCTATCTCAGAACTCCTTTTCCTTTATAGTTATGCTTATAAGAAATTAATTTAGGATGAAATCTTCTTTCCTATCTTACAGTATGTAATAATGATCCAATGTTCAATTAATTAGATTTTTTTTAGCATTGGAAGTTATAGGAAATAAGGTTAGAATCAATATAATTTTAGCTGGCAGATCCATAAATCTGTAAGATAGTAGCCAAATTAAAATTGACCAATAATATCGGTTTACAGAATGAAAATAAATATAGAATTAGAGTAATATCTTATTTACAGATGTTTACAAAACTGATAATCTATCTACAGAATGGGAATGAAAATAATTACCATGAGGGAGGAGGGAAGATTTGTTAAACAGAATTTAAAAATATAACAGTAGACATCAGAGGGCATGAAACTCCATTAAATTCTGTCTAACAGTAAATATCAGAATTTTAACAAGGTAAATTAGAGAAATAATTGTATAGAGTTCAAACTTGAAATTGATGTTATGGGTTCACATAAGTTTGCTTGGATTTCAAAGGACGGAATCGAACTTTCAGTAAGGATATATACGTGACAACGACTTAAGCTAACCAGGTAAGTGACCTTACTATCGGCAAGGTTATATTTGATGTTGACACGTGCCCTGTGGTTCTGTACGTGTCATATATATTGATATGTATGATTTGTCTGAGGATCGATATGCTTCCTATATGTTATGTTATGTTATGTTATGTTATTATATGTGGATTGTATGATAATAATTATGGTACGATGTGCTCTAGAAGATGTTTGAGATAGGGTACGAGAAGGATGCACAAAACGAAATGTAACGATAGGAGTAAGATACGTTCATGAAATGTTAGAGTTAGGTTACATACCGGAGTGCTATGGATAGGAGAGATTGATGAAAGAATACGGTCAGGTTATGGGTAGAAAGAGATAGGTTTGTGATAGATTGATAGAACGATATCGTTAGGGTACGTTCTTGTGACGATATGACCAAGGTACGTCACGTAATGATATGTCTGTGATAGGTATAGGAACGTTAAGGCTATGGTAAGTTAGAGAACGATATGACTATGAAGTGTTTACGTTATGACTTGGTTATGATATGATACATTGTATGCTAGATTATTGTGCTTAAGTACGAAATCATGTGAACGTGAATGTATGTTATTTATGTTGCTTAGTTGATGTGATATGAATGCATGTGACGATGTGTGACCCTTGTACGATTATTGCTTGTTGTATGAGTATTGGAATGTAACTGAATGAATTGTATGACATGAAATACGGTAAATTGCATGATACATAACCCCGCTAGGAATATGTATGATATGTAACAGAATGAGAATGAGAATGACATGTAAGCATAAAAACGTGACACGGGGTTATGTTCATTAAATGATGACTGTAGGACTAGTGGGACCTCATGCATATTGTGTGATCATGCATTTGGGGGGATACCCCTATCCCATCACGAGGGTACGGACGCGTACATCCAAATGGCAGGACAACGATTGTTATGCCCTGCATAGCGCTGCCGTGACGGTTTTAGTTTTAACGGGTCCCGGTGGGCCCCCAGAGCATGCCCACCGGCTAGGGACAGTGGCCCAGCAGTGTGCGAACTAGCTGGTGAGCTCATACTCGCACGTATGGGCTGCGTGTAGAGTATATGGTACACGTCCATGATTACCTGTTAGGATTACACCGTAGGGAAAATGAAACGAAACGAAACGAAACGAAATGAAACGAAACGAAAGATAGGTCCCAACATTTTATTGCATGTGATTGTTGCATTTAACCCCAATAGTGGGGTCACTTACTGAGTATTTCTTTAAATACTCAAGCCATGTGCTACTACATTTTTTAGGTTAAGGCAAGGCATTCTTGTACGGCTGACGACGGCATCGCAACTCGAGATCATGGCACATGCATAGGATAGTGGTATTCATTTTCTTAGACTTAGGATAAAATAGGATGTTTTAAACTTAAACGCTTATTTATTTTATTTTGGGTCTTTTGTTGTGTCGTTTTAAAGATGTTTTCGAAACACGTAAGTCCATGGCTGTGTTTTCAAGTTAAAGGTTATGTTTTATGGAATTTAAATGAAGTCTTCCGCATTCAATGTTTATGGTATGTATACAGTAGCGACCTTAAATTAAGTAGAAAATTTCGGGTCCTTACACTAAAGCAAGTTAGGACCAAAGAAACACCTAAAGGAAACACCTCAAGACACAAAAGTCAAGACCCTTCTAGAATCCTCTAAGGAATTCATTATGAATGTAAGACCTAGACCAACCCATGTTCGTTATTACGATGTATTCATATGTTTACGAATGCATGTTATAACTTATGCCATAAGAAGTTATGAACCTTAGAAACTTACAAGATTGAGAATCAAGAACAATATAGCTCCTTTCAAAACCTATACAGAGAATACTTTATTGAATCCTAGAACAAATGCAAAATCTAAGCAATAGTTGGGTAACATAACCATTACCTCATATACAACAAACTCTGAAAATACTTTACAGGTTCTTTCATATTATCGATGTTACTCCCTTCCCTGTTTCATGTTAACTTCTTGACAGTAATGGCCTGTCTAGAATGCATCACTGCCTTGTATACAGTCCCGCCATAAGCACATATCTCGTGAAAAGTAATAGTGGCCTCAATTAGATCTTGGGAAGAAATTCTTTCCTTAGGAGGGAAATAGACATCTGAATCCATAGATTTTCTTTCCTTGTTTTGATCCATTTCGAATGGATGTCTCGTGCAATATAAGATGATCATAATTAGAACGATAGAAACTCCACCTACCTTAAAAGATGGAGACGATGAATCTCCATTGCAGTTGTCAAGAGGTCCACCAGAGAGCCCATCTTTTTCAATGAATCTACTAGTGGGCATGTTCTGAAAAAAGTTTTTGAAGGGATCGGATGTCCCACGTTATGCTATATTGCTATGTCGTAGCAAAATTAGTAGATCTTGTACTCAAAATAGAATGATTGTTCTTCAACTAGGTATACTTTTTACGACTAAAACTTCTATTTCACATTTGTTAAATTTTATTTTTCTCTTTCCAACGTTCCTTACATATTAACTAACATTTTGTTTGTCAAGAAAAACATATTAGTTTGATTAAAATAATAATAAAAAAAAAGCTCAGACAAAAAATCAATTGACTAACTACTAAATTTATGTAATATATATAATATTACAATTATCAGAACAAAAATATATTTATCCATATAATAATTAAAAAAGATTTTAAAGTAATATTCTTGTCAATTTATCTCAAATTCCATTTTATTTTACTTTTTTTTTCTTTTTTACTTTGAATTTATTAAATTTGGTTGAAAAAGTAATTTATGAAAAAACAATACTATGTGAATAAGTGTGACTTCTGAGTAAATTATTGGTATATGAATCACCTAAGATCACATCCTTATAAGAGCGACCGTGAGGATAAGATGGCTATGAAATGTTTAAAAGACTTGAAAGTCACTACCTATACAACCAAGGAGCACCTTCCTTTATGGTAGCTCAATCATAAGACCACATGGTTAAGCATGCTTTACTCGGAGCAATTATATGTTGGGAGGCCTTTTAGAAATTTTCCTAGGATGCATGTGAATGAGGACAAAGTGATAACTATCTAAAAGAAGAGTCATATCAAGTTTTTTTTTGGAGTTAATATGGCACTCTTATTCACCATTTTCTCATTTATAGCCCCGTTTATTCTACTTAGTGAGCATGAAATCGTTTATTGCGGTCCAATGTGAAATAAATATGATTTGGCATAAATCGATCTTAATTGTATATTTAATTGAGTTGTGTGGTAAAATTTCAGACATTTATGCTAAACCATGTAGGAGTAGCGAATTTGGAAACAAATGGGGAATGACATGGAAATGATAAATCCACTTCAGCAGTCCAAGTGGGTCATTGACTACCCAATGAGGAACATCCTATGTGTACTACTTATTTCTTTTCAGCCCTAATGGGGAACCCATGCTCAATATAAAAGGAAAAGAAAGACCAAGAGGAGAAGAGCCACATTTTGGGGAGAAAATCGAATTACACAGCAGCAGCTTCTGCTGCAGTGAACTGTTGTGAAACCAGAGAAGAAGAAGAAAACCCTAATCCAGCAGCTGTTGACAGCAGAAGGAAATGTTGACCAACAAGGATTGATTAGAGCAAAGAGGTGGACGTGAGAGCTCAAGAGAAGGGAACTTTCATTGACGAACGGCAACAAACCGGGATAACTCTCTATTTCCTTATTCTCTTTTCTTATTGCATCAATTTTACATAATGAAAATGCGGATTCCTTTGTTTAATTCAGTTTGTATGGAAAGCTAAACTTAATAGGGGAAGCGAGAGAGTTTTATATAGTTTAAGTATGTTGACGATATGATTTTAGTTTATTAAAGAGTTGTTGTTAATGATTTACATGTATGTTTAATTAGCTACTTTACATACATAGTTGTTCTCTTATTCGGGAGAAGAGAGGGAGCAATGAAATCCTCTTTAATACTCTAGTTCCATAGCAAGGAGACTTGAAGGATAATAGAAGGGTTAGAAATAATTCTTCTCCTAGAGCCTTGTTAATCACTAAGTGAAGCTTGGGAGAGATTTAAGGAGATGCTTAGAAAGTGTCCTTACCATGGACTACCTCATTGTATACAAATGGAGACTTTCTACAATGGATTAAATATTGCTACTAAACAAGTAGTTGATGCTTCCGCCAATGAAGCTATTTTGTCAAAGACATACAATGAAGCATGTGAGATTTTAGAGAGAATAGCATCTAACAATTGTCAATGGGCCAATATGAGAAGCAACTAAGGAAGAAAGACTCGAGAAGTACTTGAAGTTGATGCTTTGTCCTCTATTAATGCTCAACTAGCTTTGGTGACTAATATTTTACTAAATCTAGCGTTGGGGCAAGACTCCATGATCAAAGCACCAGTCCATACAGCTGCTGTAATTAACCAGACAGCATCCGAATCTTGTGTATATTGTGGAGAGGAACACACCTTTGATCAATGTCCAAGCAATCCGGTCTCAATTTTCTATGTCGGGAATCAAGTTAGTCAAGGCAACCCGAAAAATAACCCCTTCTCAAATACTTATAATCCGGGGTGGAGAAATCATCCAAATTTCTCATGGAAGAGACAAGGCTCGTACAACCAACAAATGCCCCCTAAAGCAAATTACCCTCCGGGTTTTGGATTACAAAATCAATTGACATATGGTTCTCAACAAGCCACCACCTAAGGGGAAGGAACTAGCCAAGCTCAACACATACCGGGAACATCGCTTGAGAGCCTAATAAAGGAATATATGGCTAAAAATGATGCTGTGATACAAAGTCAACAAGCATCATTGCGAAATTTGGAAGTTCAAGTAGGTCAATTAGCAAATGAGTTACGAAATAGACCTCTTGGTAAGCTGCCAGCAGACATCGAAATGCCAAAAAGAGAGGGAATGGAACAATGTCAAGCAATAGAGTTGAGAAGTGGGAAAGAAATATCCAGCAGAGGAGAAAAAAATGAAAGAACACGGTGATAGTCGCTCTCAAGAAACTGCTGATACACAGCAGAGAAAGGAGAAAGCCGTTGTGCAAGAAGAGCACAACAAAAATGATGCAGAAGCTGCTGTACAGAAAGAACACAATAGAAATTATGCAGAAATTGTGAAGCCTCCTAAAACACAAACATCAGTCAGCAGTGGACAAGAAACCAGAATATACACACCAACATCTCCTGATATGAACAACGACCAAGGAATTTCCATACCTCAAGGTCCAATTACAAGGACGAGAGCCAAGAAGCTACAACAAACTTTATACAGTTATATTCAAGCTATGGTGAGCTCATCAAAGGAAATTCTAGAAGAGTTGGTGACCTCCCTTATATGTTATGCAAAGTTGAGCTTCAAGACAGAGATGAATTAAATGCACTTTAAGTTGCATTTAATGAACTCCGCTGAATTTATCAATAGTCCAAGGATGACTAATAAGCACATTTTATTATTTGCATTATTTAATTATAGTTTAACTATTTGTTTTCATATTTAAGCTAGTTTTAAATATAGGAGTTAAGGTTATATTGTAACCCACATAGGTTACTATATTCCACCATTAACCAGCCATTTTAATATGGAGGTTATGGGTATTTCTCATTTACTAGCCCATTTAATTTTGGAGTTA
The DNA here is from genome assembly GCF_057944985.1 of Cucurbita pepo subsp. pepo. Lineage (NCBI taxonomy): Eukaryota > Viridiplantae > Streptophyta > Magnoliopsida > Cucurbitales > Cucurbitaceae > Cucurbita > Cucurbita pepo. Next base: position 8,749,464 of record NC_141808.1, read on the forward strand.
TGTATCACATAGGTTAAGGTTTGTAAAGGCTATATAAAGCCTTCTTTTCTTTGATTAGACATCAGATTTTGGAATTGAGAATAGAATTTCTATTTTAGATTTGTTGAGAGCTAAACTTTCTTTGCAAATTCTTGTGTTTAGAACTTGCATGTAGAGTCATTCAAGTGGTATTGATTAAACCTCTTGTGGAGTGATTCGAATCACGAATTTAGAAACGAGTTTTCTTTACTCTTGATCTTGATCATCAAGGTAATCCGTTCCATACTTTCCCTTGGGTTGATTTCCATATCATTTTGGTATCAGAGCTTTAGGCTCAAGATCGGATATATGTTTCATTGCGCTTATCTCTTTTAATTCTCTTATTATTATTTTTTTTTCTCAGTTTGTGTAGAATGTTCATATTCTATCACAAAAATATATAACAAAAAAAAAAAAAATACATTTTTTTTTTCTGTTCTTTAAAGTGTTAGATCTCGATCTTATCAACACTATATTCTTCTTTAAGATCTTCGAAATCAATTTTCTTGTTGGTAAATTGATTAGATTTTGCGAATAAGAAGAAAAAAAAACCATTGAAAGAAAGAAAGCATATTGATGTTAAATGTCTTTCTTTTTTCCTCTTGATTATTATATGTAACTCTCATATGTTCCTACGTCTAAATTAGTCCTTAATCATTTTCTTTCTGTAATTCGTTTCTTTATCGTTATTCGGATTGCTCCTTCAATACCCTTGTTTATGTATTGAGTGTGCTGTCTATTCACATTGAATTGCACTTAGCTCTATAACATAGCTTGTCTCACATCCCAATTTGTTTTTTGGAGTGTGATTTGTGTGTGCTCAATTGTGAGGGTGATTTTGTAAAGGAGTGACACATTGATTCGAGTGTTGAGTGCTAAACACGAGTGAACTACATTTACGAGTGAATACACGTGAGGGAGCGCTTGTGAGGTCCTTTTTTTTTCTTTTACCTTTCTCTTTTGTAGCATGGAAAATCCAGACGACAATTCTAACATTACTGATGCACGATTGAGAGAAGCACAACAACGAACCATGGAAAGACTAATTCGAGGAATAAAAGAGTTGACTGATCGAATAGGAAGATTGGAGATTCAAAATCAAGCACGACAGAGGATTCCACAACCTACGCCCTCAACCGATACATATGAGGGCAAACATTCTGATCACCACGAGGATAATCCACATGCGGTTGGTCATGGCTTGATGCGAGGGCGAGACCATGGAAGAAGGTATCATAATTTACAACAACGAGTTCCTTATGATGATAGAATTGATCATAACGTGGGGAGCATCAAATTAAAACTTCCCAAGTTTTATGGCAAAATCGATCCAGAGGAGTACCTTCAATGGGAGAAAACGGTGGAGTCGGTGTTCAACTGTCATAATTTTAGTGATAAAAAAAAGGTACTGTTATGCATTGCTCAATTCAAACAATATGCTCAAATTTGGTGGGATAAATTGATGTCAAGTAGGAGAAGAAACCTTGAAGCACCAATTGATTCATGGTACGAGTTCAAAGAGTCCATGAGGAAGCGTTTTGTTCCACAATATTTTCAACGGGACATGGCGCAAAAGCTTCAAGCATTGAAACAAGGACGCAAGTCTGTGGAAGATTATTACAAGGAGATGGATACATTGATGGATCGACTTGATCTCGATGAGGACATGGAGGCTCTCATGGCGCGGTTTCTTAATGGGTTAAACACAGAGATTGCAGACAAGACTGATTTACAGCCTTATTCTAATATTGAGGAGTTGTTGCACATTGCAATTAAGATCGAGAGGCAAATCCAAAGAAGATCTCAACGGTATTCTTCTAAAACTTTTCCCAATTCTACTTCTACATGGAAAAAGGATAGTAAGAACATTGATTATAAGCATAGAAATCCAGAGATTAATGAGAAGCCTCAAGCTAAATTTGAGAAAGGGGAGAGTTCTAGAACAGGGAAAGAAAAAGTAGAAAAGTCTAATGTTCGAAATAGGGATTTAAAGTGTTGGAGATGTCAAGGGGGTAGGACCTTATAGTAGAGATTGCCCAAATGCAAGAATTATGACCATCAAGGAGGGAGAAATTGTTACGGATGACGAGGCACATGACGACATAAATGAGGAAACTGATGAGAGTGAGGAGTTTAGCGAAGAGGACCCTACACATATATCTTTGGTTACTCGACGAGCTCTAAACACCCACATTAAGGAGGACGGCCTAGACCAAAGAGAGAACTTATTTCAAACTCGTTGTCTTGTTCAATCTGTACCTTGTAGTGTTGTCATTGATAGCGGTAGTTGCACCAATGTTGTGAGTTCCATTCTGGTCAAAAGACTTAATTTGAAGACACAACCACATCCAAGACCCTACAAGCTTCAATGGTTGAATGATTGTGGGGAAGTACGGGTAACTCAACAAACTCTTGTTTCATTTACTATTGGAAAATATGTTGATGATGTTTTATGTGATGTTGTATCCATGCATGTTGGAGATTTACTACTGGGGAGGCCATGGCAATTTGATCGTCGGGTAATGTATGATGGGTATGCAAATCGATACTCTTTTACTCACAATGGTAGAAAAACTACTCTTGTTCCATTGTCTCCAAAAGATGTATTTATTGATCATTGCAAACTTGAAAAGAAAAGGCAAGAGGCTGATGCAAAAGCAGAGATTGAAAAAGAATCAAGTGAAAAAATGAGCTTGAGTGAAAAGCAAGAGAGTAACACTCAGCCTAGAGAAAAAAAAGAGAGAAAAGCCAAATCAGTAAGCTTGTATGTTAGATCAAGTGAGGCTAGGAATGTTTTGCTCTCTAACCAGACTATTCTTGTACTTATGTGCAAGGGGTCTTGTTACTTTACTAACATGCTTAACCCTTCTTTGCCTAGTGATTTTGTTGTGCTTTTGCAAGAGTTTGAAGATTTATTTTCTGAGGAGATGCCTAGTAGTTTGCCACCACTTAGAGGGATTGAACACAAGATTGACTTCATTCCTGGCGCGCCCATTCCAAACCGACCAGCATATAGGACTAATCCAAAGGAGGCTGAAGAGATACAAAGGCAAGTAAGTGAACTCCTTGCTAAAGGGTATGTACGTGAAAGTTTGAGTCCTTGTTCTGTTCCAGTTATTCTTGTACCTAAGAAAGATGGTTCTTGGCGTATGTGTGTTGATTGTAGGGCTATAAACAAGATAACTATAAAGTATAGGCATCCAATTCCTAGATTAGATGATATGCTTGATGAATTGCATGGATGTAGTCTTTTTACTAAGATTGATTTAAAATCGGGTTATCATCAAATTCGCATGCATATTGGGGATGAGTGGAAAACAGCTTTTAAAATCAAGTATGGTCTTTATGAATGGTTGGTTATGCCTTTTGGATTAACTAATGCACCTAGTACATTCATGAGACTAATGAACCATGTCTTACGAGAATACTTAGGTAAGTTTGTGGTTGTTTATTTTGATGACATCCTTGTTTACTCTAAATCTTTAGATGATCATATTACCCATGTACGCAATGTTTTGACTACTTTAAGAAATGAATGTTTGTATGTAAATTTAAAGAAATGTAGCTTTTGCATGGAAAAAGTTAACTTTCTTGGGTTTGTAGTTTCATCTAATGGTGTTGAGGTTGATGAGGAGAAAGTGAAGGCTATAAAAGAGTGGCCTACACCTAAAAATGTAAGTGAGGTAAGAAGTTTTCATGGTCTTGCAAGTTTCTACCGTAGGTTCATTAAGAATTTTAGTACAATTGCTTCACCCTTGAATGAACTTGTTAAGAAAAATGTATCCTTTATATGGGAAAAAGATCAAGAACTTGCTTTTAATACTTTGAAAGAAAAATTGAGTTCTGCTCCTTTGCTTGCATTACCTAATTTTGAGTCTACTTTTGAAATTGAATGTGATGCAAGTGGAGTAGGGATAGGTGCTGTATTAATGCAAAATCAAAGACCTTTAATGTTCTTTAGTGAGAAGTTGACTGGTGCATCTTTGAGGTATCCAACTTATGACAAAGAGCTTTATGCTTTGGTTCGTGCATTACAAACCTGGCAACATTATCTTCGGCCTAAGGAGTTCATTATTCATACGGATCATGAAAGTTTAAAGCATTTGAGAGTACAAAATAAACTCAACAGACGACATGCTAAGTGGTTAGAATTTATTGAAACATTCCCTTATGTCATAAGATATAAACAAGGTAAGGAGAACATTGTTTCCGATGCTTTATCACGAAGGTATGTCCTCCTCAATACTTTGAATGCTAGGTTGTTGGGTTTTGAACACATAAAGGATTTGTATCAACATGACATGTTCTTTGCTCCTTTTGTTGAATCTTGTGAAAAAGGACTCATTGTGGATAATTACTTGTTGTTAGATGGATTTTTGTTCCGAAAAGGCAAATTTTGCATACCATCTTGTTCCATACGTGAGCTATTTGTGAGGGAAGCTCATGGAGGTGGTTTAATGGCACACCATGGAGTTTCTAAAACTTATGATATGCTGTCTGAACATTTTTTTTGGCCTAAAATGAGACATGATGTTCATAAAGTTTGTGCTCGTTGCATAGCATGTAAACAAGCTAAGTCTAGGCTTCAACCACATGGTTTATACTCCCCATTACCAGTTCCTAATGGTCCTTGGATTGATATATCAATGGATTTTGTTTTAGGTTTACCTAGGACTAGGAAAGGTTATGATAGCATCTTTGTTGTGGTTGATCGATTTAGTAAAATGGCTCATTTTATTCCTTGTCACAAAACTGATGATGCAAAACATATTGCAGACCTGTTCTTTAGGGAAGTTGTACGATTGCATGGTATTCCTAAAAGCATCGTTAGTGATCGTGATGTCAAATTTTTAAGCCACTTTTGGCGTGTTTTATGGGGTAAGTTAGGAACTAAGCTCGTATATTCAACTACTTGTCATCCTCAAACGGATGGACAAACTGAAGTTGTTAACAGAACCATGACTACTATGCTTAGGGCTATTATTGATAAGAATCTTAAGACTTGGGAGGATTGTTTGCCATTTATAGAATTTGCATATAATAGGGTTGTTCATAGCACTACTAAATGCACACCTTTTGAAATTGTTTATGGCTTTAATCCTTTAACCCCCATTGACTTGTTACCTATACCATCAAAAGAATTTGTGAATTTTGATGCAAATACCAAGGTTGAGTTTGTTCATAAATTGCACAAGCAAGTAAAAGAACAAATTGAGAAACAAAATTCCAAGGTTGCCACCCGAATTAATAAAGGACGTAAGATTGTCATCTTCAAGCCAGGAGATTGGGTTTGGGTGCATTTTCGAAAAGAAAGATTTCCTACTCAAAGAAAATCTAAGCTTTTACCACGAGGAGATGGACCTTTTCAAGTTCTTGAGCGTATCAATGACAATGCTTATAAAATTGATTTACCAGGTAAGTACGGTGTTAGTGCAACTTTTAATGTTGCTGATTTGAGTCCTTTTGATGTAGGTGATGGCTTGGATTCGAGGACGAATCCTTCTCAAGAGGGGGAGAATGATATGAACAACGACCAAGGAATTTCCATACCTCAAGGTCCAATTACAAGGACGAGAGCCAAGAAGCTACAACAAACCTTATACAGTTATATTCAAGCTATGGTGAGCTCATCAAAGGAAATTCTAGAAGACGTTGGTGACCTCCCTTATATGTTATGCAAAGTTGAGCTTCAAGACAGAGATGAATTAAATGCACTTTAAGTTGCATTTAATGAACTCCACTGAATTTATCAATAGTCCAAGGATGACTAATAAGCACATTTTATTATTTGCATTATTTAATTATAGTTTAACTATTTGTTTTCATATTTAAGCTAGTTTTAAATATAGGAGTTAAGGTTATATTGTAACCCAGGTAGGTTACTATATTCCGCCATTAACCAGCCATTTTAATATGGAGGTTATGGGTATTTCTCATTTACTAGCCCATTTAATTTTGGAGTTATGTATCACATAGGTTAAGGTTTGTAAAGGCTATATAAAGCCTTCTTTTCTTTGATTAGACATTAGATTTTGGAATTGAGAATAGAATTTCTATTTTAGCTTTGTTGAGAGCTAAACTTTCTTTGCAAATTCTTGTGTTTAGAACTTGCATGTAGAGTCATTCAAGTGGTATTGATCAAACCTCTTGTGGAGTGATTCGAATCACGAGTTTAGAAACGAGTTTTCTTTACTCTTGATCTTGATCATCAAGGTAATCCGTTCCATACTTTCCCTTGGGTTGATTTCCATATCAGTCAACACTAGAAATTATGCAGAAATTGTGAAGCCTCCTAAAACACAAACATCAGTCAGCAGTGGACAAGAAAGCAGAATATACACACCAACACCTCCTTTTCCACAAAGAATAAAAAGAAAGAAGGAAGAACCCCACTTTGAGAAGTTCATGGACATATTTAAGGAAATTCACATAAATATACCATTAATTGAAGCTTTGAAGCAAATGCCAAATTATGTGAAATTCTTGAAGGATGTGCTCACCAATAGAAGAAAGTTTGAAGAATTCAAGGTGGTACCATTGAATGAAGAGTGTAATGCAATATTGAAAAACAAGATCTCGCTAAAGGAGAAAGACCCCGGTTCATTCACAATTCCAAGGACTGGTGGGACAAATATCTCGATGAAGCAACTCGCCAACAGATATTAAGCCACTATGTCATTAGGCTAACTACTCAAATCATCAAAGAGGAAGGTCCATCAACTAGGACCGAAGTACAACATGAAAGGGTAGAGGATCCAGTCAACACCCTCATTTATACCCTTATAGAATTCTTTGTTGGCGACCCCTTGAAATACCACGAAAGATCCGCCGAAATACTCATGAACCTGAAGTGTCCCACCTTAGGAGATTTCAGGTGGTACAAAGACATGTATTTCTGCAATGTTCTTATTAGAACAGACAATTCGTTGGAATTCTGGAAAGAGAATTTTGTCAATGGACTACCAAAACACTTCTCAAGAAGGATCAAAGACGGTCTTATGACAAAGTATAATGGAACAATTCCGTGGCAGACTTTGTCATACGGGTCAATAGCATCCTTCATCATAGAAGAAGGACTCAGACTTTGCAATGAGTCAAAGATTCAAAACAAGCTCAATTCTTCGATATCAAATAGAAATCAGCTTGAAAGATTTTGCGATCAATATGGATGCAAGGGGATAGAGGCCCCATCAACCTCGAGAAGGAAGAAGGTTAAGATGCATCCAAAGCCTTATAATTCGTACAGGCCCAGAGAAAAGTATCGGAACAAACCAGTACAATCTCAAAAGCCAACATATTCAACAAGAAAGTATACTTCTACAAAAACCCATAGAGGAAAGAAAAAGCAAACTTACTTCAAATATCGAGAAGAAGGACACTCTGCTAACAAGTGTCCGATAAAAGGAAAGATCAATGAGTTGGATATAGATCAAGAGTTGAAAAATCAGCAACTACGACTGGCTCTAACCGACTCAGAACAATCAAGCGAGGGAAAAATCCTCGAACTCCAAGAAGAATCCGATTCATATTCTAGCACAGAATATGAATCAGAACAAGAAGGAAAGAGGACGTGCGAAGGATGCATAAATGTCTGGATCAAGAAATTCTACTCGATATAGTAGAAAAAGTTTAAGAAATAAAAATTCAACAGAAAATCGCTCAACGACTAAGAGATGTCATGACAATCTCTAAGCCACCTGAAAGGGAAGAAAGAAATCCCTACAGACTTCAATCAGTTCTCCAAAGGTTTGAAAAACCGAGAGAACTCACTACTCAAGACCTACAAAGAGAGATTAATAATCTCAAACAAGAAGTACAGGCATTAAGATCTGAAACCTGGTCAGAATCCTATATGCTTTGTCAAGAAGTTCTCAATCTTCAGGAACGGCTGCCCGAACGAAAGGAAACGGCGCAACCAAACCTGGACGAGGATGACTTTCAAAGTTCCTTCGTTGGAGCCATCACCACTTCTCAATATGAAAAATGGTATGCTCTCGTTACCTTAAAAATTTATGATTTCAAAATCACACTAAAGGCTCTCATAGATACTGGAGCCGATCAAAATTGCATTGAGGAAGGCCTAATACCTACAAAGTATTTTGAAAAAACTACCGAGGGCCTTAGAGGTGCAAATAACAATAGACTCAAAATTAATTACAAATTATCTAAAATCCATGTTTATAATGACGGAATTTGCTTCGTAAATTCCTTCCTTTTAGTAAAGGACTTAGGACAAGAACTAATCCTAGGTACTCCTCTCATTACTCAATTATACCCTTCTAAAATAATTGAAAAGCGGTTAGAGTCAAAAGCCCAGTAAAGAAGATAAAATTTAATTTCTTTCCTCCTATAAGGATTAGTGAAATAGATAACCTTCAAAAGAATACAATTATTCAATCAATAAATGTATTAAATTATAAAGAAAAACAAATTTCTTTTTTGAAGGAAGAAATTTCATTCAAAAGAATAGAAGAACAGATTCAAAGTAAGACCGTCCAGTCTAAAATCAAAACTTTACAAACTCAAATAGAAAGTGAGATTTGTTGAACTATCCCTAATGCCTTTTAGAATAGGAAGCAACACATAGTTAATCTTCCTTATGTCAAAAACTTCGAGGAGAAAAATATTGCTACGAAGGCCCGACCTATTCAAATGAATAAGGAATTACTAACATTTTGCCGAGCAGAAATCAATGATCTTTTGTAGAAGGGTCTTATTAGGCCGTCAAAGAGCCCCTGGTCATGTGCGGCTATTTATGTCAACAACCAGGCAGAGAAGGAACGTGGAGTCCCACAACTGGTAATAAACTACAAACCTTTAAATAAGGTTTTGGAATGGATTAGATATCCAATTCCAAATAAATCAGATTTAATGCAAAGAGTTTCAAATGCAAGTACAAAACGGCTTTCAATGTTCCTTTCGGACAATACGAATGAAACGTTATGCCATTTGGGCTAAAAAACGCTCCATCCGAATTTCAAAAGATTATGAATGATATTTTCAATCCTTTTCAAGACTTTTCAATTGTTTATGTTGACGATGTTCTGATTTTTTCTCAAAACATCGATCAACACATCAAGCATCTTCAAACATTTTTTACGACAGTCAAAAGAAGCGGTTTAGTTGTGTCTAAACCAAAAATTAAACTTTTTCAAACAAAGATCAGTTTTCTTGGATTTGAAATTCATTTGGGTCTCATTAAATCCATTCAAAGATCCATTGAGTTTGCCACTAACTTTTCGGACCAAATTACGGATAAAACTCAACTACAAAGATTTTTGGGATGTCTCAATTATGTCTGATTTCGTTCAAAATATCAGACCCATTTACAAGCCACTTTTTGAAAGGCTCAAAAAGAATTCAAAGCTCTGGACTGAAGAACACACCAAAACAGTTAAAAAAATCAAATCCCTTGTCAAGTCAATTCCGTGTTTATCGCTGATAAACCTAAGGGCTAGTTTAATAGTGGAGACCGACGTATCCGCTATTGGATATGGAGGAATCCTGAAACAGTCTCTTGACAAGAAAGAATCCATTGTCCGTTTCCATTCGGGAATATGGAATTTTACTAAAAAAAATTACTCAACAGTGAAGAAGGAAATACTTTCAATAGTACTTTGTGTACAAAAATTTTAAAGCGATTTAATTAACAAAAGCTTTGTTATCAATACAAAATCAAGGGCATCTAAATTTGTTTTAGAAAAAGATGTCAAGAATCTTGTGTCTAAACAAAGTTTTGCTAGATGGCAAGCCATTTAATCTTGCTTCGACTTCCAAATTTTGCCTATAAAAGGGGTCGAAAACCCCTTGGCAAATTTTCTCAAGAGAGTTCTTACTCTCGAAGAAAAACTCTCCCTAGCCAACCTCATTCTCCAGTGATGACCGGTAAGAAAGCAACAGAAAAAGGGAAGAAGCCCATTGCTTCTTCAAACACACCTACTCCAATGACGTCTGATAGCTACACAATGGATGCTGGTTTCACATTGGTGACAAGGTCTAAAGCAAAGCTTTCTTAAAAAACAAGCGGAGGTTATCACTCCGACGAGGCCTTCTGCCTCTTCAACACGACCATCTGCCGCTACTTCATCGAGACCTACTGTCTCTTCCACTTCAAAGCGATCTTCTGTCCCCTCAACCTACTCGGACGCGGTTGTAACCGTTCGATTTTCTCCCGTTCCTGAAATCAAGACCTATTTTCAAAAATCTGTGTCTATACCAGAAGCCCTGGTAGAACCAGAATACGACGACCCAAAAATCAGCGAGGTCGTCAAGAAAGCCTATCCATTGGGATTCTTCTATATCCCAGAAGATCTTCATAAGACCAGACGATTTTATGAATTCATTTTCGTCGACACAAAATCCATCGAAATTACTCATATTCCGAGTCGCGATGATCCTTCAAAAATCACGTACTCAAAGTTAAAAATTTTCAAAGTCATGAATCCGACGTACTGGAATCAAGATCCGTACACGGAAAAGACTTTTTCAAAACCGTTTGTTCCTTACTCCTACTCATACAGAGACTATCAGATGGCATGGTTCAATGTCATTTGGTATCAAAATTATGAGCACTCATGGTTTATCCAATTTTGCCAGAATGCTCATAAAATTCATTATCCATTTTGGTTCATCAAATGGTGGAAAATCTTTGGATCAGCCAAAGATATATTCCCCGTTCCAATACAGGAATCCTTCCACTACTTTATTCAAAATATATTTAAAACCCCATTTCCATTAACCATGCGCTTTTGCGTCTACTTTCAAATTCCTAGGATTTTAACTTAGAATTTTCAAATAAAAGAAGCGAAAGACCAAATAAAACAGGTCTTCGAAACTATTAAAATCAAATGGTGGGATAAATATACTTATCCCTACGCAGATATCAAAGCGGTAAAGGTCTATTTATTAGAGAATGGCCACCTTTAGGATTTATCCAAGAAGAGGACCTCCAAATTCCTTAATTCAAAGTCGAAGCTACCTGCTGCATTAGCCCAGACAACTTCGAAATCTGATTTTCAAAAGCTTCTTCAATAGGCCGCATCAGTCGGTTCGACATCTTCTCCTTCTATTGTAAAAGAAGAAGAGTAAGACACGATTTATGATCTCAATGATCCATTCTTGGATTCTCAACCACCTCTGTAAATATCATCATCAATGACTGAATAGGTTAAATATGTTAACATATTTCCTCACATATCTCATCATGTTTCTTTGTCTTCTATCTTTTGTTTTATTATTTTCACTTTTCCCACTTTTATTATTTTCACTTTTTCCATTTTCATCACATTATTGATGAATAGTGATTTCCACTTTCATCTAATTATTTGAATGCACATTAAGAATTTTATTTTGAATATGTAAATTGAACCAGGATGACAGAGCTCATGTAAATTGTAAGGGCTTAAGTCACTAAACCCTCAACTCCAACTTACTTCACCCCTGGTTCCTAAGCAAGCGTCTCAGAAGTTTCTTGAGTATCTGCTACAACATCGCTATGTGAATCTTTCATCAACTCAACCTCAACTCCCACTTGCTTCACCTCTAGTTTCTCAGCAACAGTCTCAAGAGTTTCTCGAGTATCTGCTACAACATCACTCTGTGAATTGTTCTGCAACTCAACCTCAACTCCCACTGGCTTCGTTGTCTTGGTACTTTTCTTCAATTCTCTGGCAGTCTTTGTGAAGCTAACTCGTTTCTGTTTCCTCATAACGCAGTTCTCACAAGAACTCATATCAACAGATTTCAGACCTTCCAAAAACTCATTCCGGCATCTTCATTCCTTTAACGCTCATATGTTCAAGTCTATTGTGCCATATACTTCAATTTGAAATACTTCAGCAACAGCAGCTCTGTTCATATACGCTGCAATGGTGTATAAAGTTCTAGATTTTGTGCCACGTGCTACCACCATAGCACCCTTCACAATTTTCCACGAACTCTTACCAAACTTTGTTGCATAGCCTGTGCTATCCAACTGACCAATAGAGATCAGGTTCTTCTTGAGACTAGGAATATATCTAACATCCTTTAATGTCCATTAATTTCCTGCCAGAGTTTTTATGCAGACATCCCCTTTTACTTCGATCTTCAAATCTTTGTTGTTAGCAAGATACACATCTCAAAACTTCCAGACTTGAAATTTCGAAACAACTCTTTATTTTGAGACGAACGAAAAGACGCACCTGAATCCTAAATCAAAGATTCAATCGGACTATCCACGCTGAGGATTAGAGCATCCCCAATGTCTTCTACTAAATGTATCGAATCATCGTCATTCTCTGCTTAAAGTTTAAATCTTAATAAGAACGATATGGTGAAAAAAAACTAAATCGGGGTTAATATTTTTTGACATTACTGTGATGAGTGTAACTCTCATAGTATGATATCGTAATTGCACACTATGGAGTGTTCATCAGTTGCATTAGGTTTTGTTGAGACATTTTTTAGATCCAGTTCCATTATTTGACCGTAAATTTTTTAACCTAAGCAACCCTTATTAAATAATGGAATCAACCCACACCAATGGATATTTGTGTTAGGTTGTGTAAGGCCCGGTCATTTGTTTAAATTTTATTGTCCAATACGCTTTTAATATTACATGATTTTAAAACTTCATCATAAAGTATGTATTCCATCTTATTGGAGGTCCTAATGATGATGAAAGAGATGTCATTCTACAAATGGGTCAAACCCTTACCTTGTTTAAGATATTTGAAGGTGGAGAATATAGGGCTTGGATTCTTTGCTCCGACTAGTCTATGAATCCACAAGTAATGAGAGTCGAGATTCGATATGGGTCGAGATTCGATGGATTTTGTGCAGATGGTCACTGTTGATCATCTGATTCTTGTCATAATGGCAGTTTCGTAATTATCCATATCTTCAGGGGTCATTAGGTAGTTTGTCACGTTTAGAATATATTATTACTATTTTTCTAAAAAAAAAAATCCATAATTTTCCTAACAATTCTTCATCCCTTCTTGGTCATTATTAAGATGGTTGTCCTTGATCAATCCTCTTAATTTCTTTTCTTGCATTCATTGGGTCTTACATGGATGGCTTTTCTTCATTTTTTGGTGTGTTACATTGGATAAGGAAGGATAAGTAGGTAAACAAAGAAATGGTGCAAAACTATATTACCCCTAAGGATATCTAACTATGGTTCATGACCTAAAAGACCTCCAACTGCTATTAAATTAAGTGGTAGACCTTATTATGTGATGCCTGAAGATGTGATGATGTTTGAAAGTTGTTGGAACACTTTAATTATCCAAACCAAGAATTAGAGATAAAATGACCAAAATGCCCCTAGGACTAGTTATTTAAATTCAAGGTCTATATGTGCTCCAAATGACTTGCTACTTATTTTAAGGCCTATTCGTAAGGACAATGAGTTATGTTCAATGGTTCAAGTTGATTAGAGCAAGCTTGGAACCTAAAGCAAGTTAGGACCAAAGAAACACCTAAAGGAAACACCTCAAGACACAAAAGTCAAGACCCTTATAGAATCCTCTAAGGAATTCATTATGAATGTATGACCTTCTAGAACAACCCATGTTGTTATTACGATGTATTCATATATTTACGAATGCATGTTATAACTTTTGCCTCAAGAAATTATGAACATTAGAAATTTACAAGATTGAGAATCAAGAACAATATAGCAACTTTCAAAAACTATACAGAGGATGCTTTATTGAATCCTAGAATAAATGCAAAATCTAAGCAATAGTTAGGTAAGATAACCATTACCTCATATACTATAAACTCTGAAAATACTTTACAGGCTCTTTCCTATTATTGATGTTACTCCCTTCCCTGTTTCATGTTAACTTCTTGACAGTAATGGCCTGTCCAGAATGCATCATTGACTTGTATACAGTCTCGCCATAAGCACATATCTCGTGAAAAGTAATAGTGGCCTCAATTAGATCTTGGGAAGAATTTCTTTCCTTAGGTGGGAAATAGACATCCGAATCCATAGATTTTCTTTCCTTGTTTTGCTCCATTTTGAATGGATGTCTCAAGCAATATAAGATGATCATAATTAGAACGATAGAAACTCCACCTACCTTAAAAGATGGAGACGATGAATCTCCATTGCAGTTGTCAAGAGGTCCACCACAGAGCCCCTCTTTGTCAATGAATCTACTAGTAGGCATGTTCTGAAAAAAAGTTTTTTAAGGGATCAGATGTCTCACGTTATGCTATATTGCTATGCCGTAGTAAAATTAGTAGATTTGTATGCAAAATAGAATGATTGTTCTTCAACTAGGTATAGTTTTTACGACTAAAACTTTTATTTCACATTTGTTAAATTTTATTTTTCTCTTTCCAACATTCCTTGTATATTAACTAACATTTTGTTTGTAAAAAAAAAAAAAACATATTAGTATGATCAAAATGAAATAAAAAAAGCTCAGACAAAAAATCAATTGAGTAACTACTAAATTTATGTAATATTTTACAATTAGTAGAACAAAAATATATTTATCCATATAATAATTAAAAAAGATTTTAAAGTAATATTCTTTTCAATTTATTTCAAATTCCATTTTATTTTACTTTTTTTTTCTTTTTTACTTTGAATTTATTAAATTTTGTTGAAAAAGTAATTTATGAAAAAATAATACTATGTGAATAAGTGTGACTTCTGAGTAAATTATGGGTACAAGAATCACCTAAGATCACTAAGAAATGTTTAAAAGACTTGAGAATAAGATGACTAAGAAATGTTTAAAAGACTTGAAAGTCACTACCTATACAACCAAGGAGCACCTTCCTTTATGGTAGCTCAATCATAGGACCACATGGTTAAGCATGCTTTACTCGGAGCAATTATATGTTGGGAGACCTTTTAGAAATTTTCCTAGGATGCATGTGAATGAGAACAAAGTGATAACTATCTAAAAGTAGAGTCATATCAAGTCTTTTTGGAGTTAATATTGCACTCTTATTCACCATTTTCTCATTTATAGCCCCATTTATTCTACTTAGTGAGCATGAAATCGTTTATTGCGGTCCAATGTGAAATAAATATGATTTGGCATAAATCGATCTTAATTGTATATTTAATTGAGTTGTGTGGTAAAATTTCAGACATTTATGCTAAACCATGTGGGAGTAGCGAATTTGGAAACAAATGGGGGATGACATGGAAATGATAAATCCACGTCAGCAGTCCAAGTGGGTCATTGACACCCAATGAGGATTATTCACCATTTTCTCATTTATAGCCCCATTTATTCTACTTAGTGAGCATGAAATCGTTTATTGCGGTCCAATGTGAAATAAATATGATATGGCATAAATCGATCTTAATTGTATATTTAATTGAGTTGTGTGGTAAAATTTCAGACATTTATGCTAAACCATGTGGGAGTAGCGAATTTGGAAACAAATGGGGGATGACATGGAAATGATAAATCCACGTCAGCAGTCCAAGTGGGTCATTGACACCCAATGAGGAACATCCTATGTGTACTACTTATTTTTTTTCAGCCCTAAAGGGGAACCCATGCTCAATATAAAAGAAAAAGGAAGACCAAGAGGAGAAGAGCAACATTTTGGGGGAGAAAATTGAATTACATAGCAGCAGCTTCTGTTGCAGTGAACTCCTGTGAAACTAGAGAAGAAGAAGAAAACCCTAATCCAGCAGCTGTTGATAGAAAAAGGAAAAGGAGACCAACAAGGATTGATTAGGGCAAAGAGGTGGACGTGAGAGCTCAAGAGAAGGAAACTTCCATTGACGAACGGAAACAAACCGGGATAACTCTATTTCCTTATTCTCTTTCCTTATTCCATCAATTTTACATGATGAAGATGCGGATTCCTTTGTTTAATTCAGTTTGTATGGAAAGCTAAACTTTATAGGGGAGGCGAGAGAGTTTTATATAGTTTAAGTATGTTGACGGTATGATTTTAGTTTATTAAAGAGTTGTTGTTAATGATTTACATGTATGTTTAATTAGCTACTTTACATACATAGTTGTTCTCTTATGCGGGAGAAGAGAGGGAGCAATGAAATCCTCTTTAATACTCTAGTTCCATAGCAAGGAGACTTGAAGGGTAATAGAAGGGTTAGGAATAATTCTTCTCCTAGAGCCTTGTTAATAGAAAATACAACGATGATGGAAATAATCACCATTCATGACCCTCGGAAGTGGGCTTGAGAATCTATTAAAAGGAACTAAAATCTACCACAAAACTCAACAACTTATCTATATTTAATCTCTCTTAGCCGAACCTTCCTCATTATATTTGATTTTCTCATCATTTTCTGTTTTTCGACAGCAGTGGCACTCTGTTTTAGTTTTGTTTAAATAGTTAAAATCTCCAACACCCATTTGAATGTTACCAAAAAACTCACTTAATTTCTAGCGATAAAATTAACCAAAAAGATAGGTTCCCTGTGGAATCGAGAATTTACTTATTACTTGCTACTTGTGATAGTGTATACTTGCACTTATTCTTGTGAATTTTACATCATTTTATTATATACATCTACAAGCGATCAAGTTTTTGGCGCCGTTGCCGGGGAACCTAATTTGGTTATTCTACTTGTTGTAGATTTTTGTGAGCTGGAGCCAACAAGAAGTCATAGTAAGCTGAGTTTTCCTACTGCTGTATTTACTGCTGAAGAATTGAGTTTACTGCTGCAGAATTCTGTGTATGAACACACCTACGGGTTTGGAATTTATTTTGGATCCTGAAATAGAGAGAACATTTAGACGGAGGTTGAGGGAGAAAAAGAAAATGACAGAACAGAATATACAGCAAATGGCCCAACTAAATCAGGAGTTTGAAAATCCAGTGATGATGGCTAATCAAGAGAGAATTACTGCCAATGCCATTCATTTAGCAGATGACAGAGAAAGAGCGATCCGAGCATATGCACACCCAGCTGTGGAAGAGCTAAATTCGTGCATCATTAGACCCGAAATACAAGCAACCACGTCTGAGCTAAAACCTGTGATGTTTCAAATGCTGCAAACCATTGGGCAATTTCATGGACTAGCGTCGGAAGATCCTCACCTACACCTAGAGTCATTTTTGGGAGTTAGTGACTCATTTCGATTTCAAGGAGTGGATAAAGATGTGATTAGACTGAGCTTATTCCCATATTCATTGAGGGATGGTGTGAAATCATGGTTGAATACCTTAGCACCGAGAACAATTGATTCGTGGAATAATCTAGCAGAGAAATTTTTTATCAAGTATTTCCCACCCACGAGAAATGCACGGTTCAGAAATGAGATAGTTGCTTTTCAACAGTTTGAAGACGAGACACTAAGTGAAGCTTGGGAGAGATTTAAGGAGATGCTTAGAAAGTAGTTGATGCTTCATTGTATTAAATATTGTTACTAAACAAGTAGTTGATGCTTCCGCCAATGGAGCTATTTTGTCAAAGACATACAATGAAGCATCTGAGATTTTAGAGAGAATAGCATCCAACAATTGTCAATGGGCCGATTAGAGAAGCAACCTAGGAAGGAAGACTCGAGGAGTACTTGAAGTTGATGATTTGTCCTCTATCAATGCTCAACTAGCTTCGGTGACTAATATTTTACAAAATCTAGCGTTGGGACAAGACTCCATATATCAAAGCACCAGTCCATACAACTGCTGTAATTAACCAGACAGTAGCCGAATCTTGTGTATATTGTGGAGAGGAACACACATTTGATCAATGTCCAAGCAATCCGGCCTCAATTTTCTATGTCGGGAATCAAGTTAGTCAAGGCAACCCGAAAAATAACCCCTTCTCAAATACTTATAATCCGGGGTGGAGAAATCATCCAAATTTCTCATGGAAGGGACAAGGCTCGTACAACCAACAAATGCCCCCTAAAGCAAATTACCCTCCGGGTTTTGGATTACAAAATCAATTGACATATGGTTCTCAACAAGCCACCACCCAAGGGAAAGGAACTAGCCAAGCTCAACACATACCGGGAACATCGCTTGAGAGCCTAATAAAGGAATATATGGCTAAAAATGATGCTGTGATACAAAGTCAACAAGCATCATTGCGAAATTTGGAAGTTCAAGTAGGTCAATTAGCAAATGAGTTACGAAATAGACCTCTTGGTAAGTTGCCAGCAGACACCGAAATGCACAAAAGAGAGGGAATGGAACAATGTCAAGCAATAGAGTTGAGAAGTGGGAAAGAAATACCCAGCAGAGGTGAAAAAATTAAAGAACACGGTGATAGTCGCTCTCAAGAAACTGCTGATACACAGCAGAGAAAGGAGAAAGCCGTTGTGCAAGAAGAGCACAACAAAAATGATGCAAAAGCCGCTGTATAGAAAGAACACAACAGAAATTATGCAGAAATTGTGAAGCCTCCTAAAACACAAACATCAGTCAGCAGTGGACAAGAAAGCAAAATATACACATCAACACCTCCTTTTCCACAAAGAATAAAAAGAAAGAAGAAAGAAGCCCACTTTGAGAAGTTCATGGACATATTTAAGGAAATTCACATAAATATACCATTAGTTGAAGCTTTGAAGCAAATGCCAAATTATGTGAAATTCTTGAAGGATGTGCTCACGAATAGAAGAAAGTTTGAAGAATTCAAGGTGGTACCATTGAATGAAGAGTGTAGTGCGATATTGAAAAACAAGATCCCGTTAAAGGAGAAAGACCCCGTTTCATTCACAATTCGAATATCAATAGGAGGGAAGAAGCTAGGTCGAGCATTATGTGATTTGGGATCAAGCAGTAATCTAATGCCGCTGTCTATTTACAAAAAGTTAGGTATTGGTGAAGCTAGACCAACTACAGTCACTCTTCAACTAGCAGATCGATCTTTCACTTATCCCAAAGGAAAGATTGAGGGCATCTTAATTCAAGTTGACAAATTCACATTTCCTGCAGATTTTATCATTTTAGATTATGAAGCCGATCATGATGTTTCAATTATTTTGGGGAGGCCATTTTTAAAGACCGGAAGAACATTAGTCGATGTCTACAAAGAAACCATCACGTTAAGAATTGGTGACCAAAAAGTTGAATTTAACATCAATGACGGCATGAAATATCCAGCAGTGACAAAAGAATGCTCAGCAGTGTATGAATTGACAGAACAACCAGCGACCGAGGAATGAGATGATGGGGAAAGCGGACAGGAAGAAGACAGCAGTTGGAATGACAGAATAGAACAGTTAGCAGTTTTAGGTGAATTCAACGGAACTTTTGAGTCACTAGAATGTGAGGGAAGAAAGAGTTCACCGATGAGACCATCTATTGAGGAAGCGCCACAGCTGGACTTGAAACCACTACCACCTAACCTTAAGTATGCTTATTTAGGTGACAAGAAGACACTACCCATCATCATCTCAGCGACACTATCCTCGACTCAAGAGGATATGCTCCTAGAAATATTGAAGAAGCACAAGGGGGCGATAGGTTGGACATTGGCGGATATAAAAGAAATTAGCCCTTCACTATGCATGCACAAAATACAATTGTTGGAAGGAAAAGTTAAGTCCATTGAGCAACAAAGGCGATTAAATCCCATGATGAAGAAGGTTGCTAGAAAGGAGATTCTCAAATTGCTAGATGCTGGAATAATTTATCCAATAGCAAACAGCAGCTGAGTCAGTCCTATTCAATGTGTTCCGAAGAAAGGAGGGATAACAGTAATGACAAATGAGAACAATGAGTTGATCTCCACTAGAATAGTGAATGGATGGAGAATTTGCATGGATTATAGAAGGCTAAACAAAGCGACACGTAAGGATCATTTTCCCTTACCATTCATTGATCAAATGCTTGATAGGCTTGCTGGAAAATCACATTATTGCTTCTTGGATGGTTATTCGGGATACAATCAAATTACAATCAGTCTAGAAGATCAAGAGAAAACTACATTCACATGCCCATACGGAATTTTTGCCTTTAGACGAATGCCCTTTGGACTATATAATGCTCCAGCGACATTTTAACGTTGCATGATGACCATTTTTACAGATATGGTAGAAACATTTATGGAGATATTCATGGATGATTTTTTGGTTTATGGAGAATCTTTTGAGACTTGTTTGTGCAATTTAGGGAAGGTTCTACAAAGATGGGAAGAGAAAAATCGTGTACTGAATTGGGAAAAATGTCATTTTATGGTCAATGAGGGAATAGTGTTAGGCCACAAGATCTCAAGAAGAGGAACAAAAGTTGATAGAGCCAAGATAGAAGCTATTGAAAGATTGAATCCACCTACGTCAGTTAAAGGTATAAGAAGCTTTTTGGGCCATGCAGGGTTTTATAGGAGGTTTATTAAAGATTTCTCCAAGATTGCAAAGCCATTGTGTAGTTTGTTGGAGTCAAATAGAAAATTCATTTTTGACAAACAATGCATGACTGTCTTCCAAGCATTAAAGACATCGCTGACCACAGCTCCTATAATGTCAACACCCGATTGGAATTCACCATTTGAGTTGATGTGTGATGCTAGTGGCCATGCTGTGGGGGCAATGTTAGGACAGAAAAAGGGGAAGGTACTTCATCCTATCTATTATGCCAGCAAAACGTTGAATGAGGCTCAAGTGAATTATAAAACCACTGAAAAAGAATTGTTGGTCGTAGTATTCGCTGTTGAAAAGTTCAGAGCTTATTTATTTGGAGCGAAGGTGAAAGTGTACACTGACCACGCTGCAATCAAGCACCTAATGATGAAACCGAATGCCAAGCCAAGATTAATTAGATGGATTCTACTGTTACAAGAGTTCGAGATAGAAATCGTGGACACGAAAGAAGCTAATAACCATGTAGCGGATCACTTATCTAGAATGTTGAACATGGAAGAAAATGTCAATAGCAAAGAAATTGATGATGCATTTCCGGATGAACAGCTGCTTGGGATAAACAGCAGTAGCAGCAGCTACAGCAGTAGCAGAATGACAGTAACTCCATGGTATGCAGACATAGCAAATTTTTTGGCTTGTGCCGTCATACCCAAAGAGAAAAATTATCAACAAAGGAAGAGGTTTTCCATGAAACCAAAAGTTACATTTGGGATGAACCTTTTCTTTTTAAACAATGTGGAGACGACATAATGAAAAGATGCATTCTAGACAGTGAAATACCAACAATTCTTTGTCATGCATCTCCATATGGAGGTCATTTTGGAGGGCAAAGGACAGCAGCCAAGGTATTTCAATCGAGTTTCTATTGGCCAACAATTTTCAAAGATGCAAAAGAATTTTGCAAGGGTTGTGATCAATGTCAAAGGACGGGAAATATCAGTAAAAAAAATGAGCTACCCCTAGTGGAACTTTTTGATGTATGGGGCATTGACTTTATGGGACCATTTCCGCCATCTTATGGGAACTTATATATTCTAGTGGCTGTCGACTATGTGTCCAAGTGGGTAGAAGCAATAGCTTGTCCATCCAACGATGGGAAGACGGTACTCAAGTTTTTAAAAAGAAACATATTCACTAGGTTTTGTGTACCAAGAGAATTAATCAGCGATGAGGGAACGCACTTTATGAACAGATTGATGAATAGGCTTTTAGAGAGATACAATGTAAAACATAAAGTGGCGACACCTTATCACACACAAACCAATGGGGAAGCAACAGAGAAATTAAAAGTATTTTGGAAAAGGTGGTACAACCCAACAGGAAAGATTGGTCGGTGAAACTTGATGATGCATTATGGGCATACAGGATAGCGTTCAAAACCCCTTTAGGAATGTCTCCTTACAAGCTAGTTTTCGGGAAGGCATGTCATCTATCCCTGGAATTGGAACATAAAGCATTTTGGGCATTAAAGAAGTTAAATTTTGACTATACAACAGATGGAGACTTGATGTAATGACCATAAATTTCCACATATCTAGAGTCGCCACTAACGTCTCATGCTCATCTCTAATGCAAAATAAAAATATAAGAATGCTCATTTGAAGAACTTGGCGTACAACTTGTGCTCTCTTAGGGTGGTTAGGACTTTTCAGAGGTGTTCCTCATGCTCTAGGTCTGTTTTCGAGTATATGAGGATGTCGTAAATGAACAGAATCACGAACATGTCTAGGCATTCCTTGATTACCCGATTCATTAACTCCATAAACACAGCTCGGGCATTGGTGAGGCCAAATGACATCACTACGAACTCGTAGTGACCGTACCTTGTCCTAAATGCTATTTTTGGTACGTCTTTTTCATAATCCTAATTTGGTGGTAACCGGACCGAAGATCTATCTTAGAGAATACAGTTGCCTCTCTGAGTTGATCAAACAAGTCTTCTATTCTAGGTAGAGGATATTTGTTTTTTATGGTTCTCTTGTTTAGCTCTTTGTAATTGATGCACAGACGCATCGATCCATCTTTCTTCTTAACAAACAACACTGGCGCACCCCAGGGGGACACGCTAGGTCGAATGAATCCTTTATCTAGTAAGTCTTGCAATTGCGCCTTGAGTTCCTTCAACTCTGCTGGCGCCATGCGATAGGGTGCTTTGGAAATAGGCCCAGTTCCCGGCTCGAGTTCGATGACGAAGTTGACCGCTCGGGAAGGGGGTATTCCAGGTAAGTCGTCTAGAAATACATCTGGGAACTCGTTTACTATTGGCACGTTTACTTGTCCTTTTCTTTCCTCTTACGTCTACAGCACATGCTAATATAGCCCATCCACCTTGTTGGACTAACCTTTTTGCTTTCATCATCGATACTACCTTGGGGGTAATCCCGGTACTTGTGCCTTTAAATTTAAAGGTAGGTCTTGTCGGTGGTGAAAATTTTACTTCCTTTTTGCGACAGTCTATACTAGCTCGGTTTCAGCTAGCCAATCCATGCCTAGTATGACGTCAAAATCTGTCATGTTTACAACCATAAGGTCAACGCTTAAAGTTTGGTTCCCTATGATTACTTGGCCATCCTTTACTCTATCCCTAGATACTAAGTCTACCCCCGCAGGGGTGCTTACAGACATTTCATGCAATAAGGGTTCTAATTCGAACCCTGCTTGTATAACAAAAGGCATGGAAATAAAGAAATGCGTGGAACAAGAATCAAATAAGATAAAGTGAAATGACCTAAAATGGATAGTGTACCTATCACCACGGCGTCAGACCTCCCAGTGTTCTTGCTGGTTGAAGCGTAGGCCCTAGCTTGAGCTCGCGGTGGTGCTGGTTGATCCGTTTGCTCTACTACTCTGGGCGGGTTTGCTTGTGCTGCAGCGTTTCCGACCGTGCAGTTCACGGTGATGTGCCCCTCTTGACCACATCTATAACACGCTCGCCTGCCAGCCATGCACCTCCCACCGTGTAGTCTTCCACAGATAGTGCACCCTTCCTCTCTCATCCCTCTGGCCCCATCTTGATTCCTGGGGTTCCTTTCAGTACGTCGGGGAGGGCGTCGCTCATCCCATCTAGGAGCGGGTCTGTTATTGGAACGGTGCCTACGTGCTGGTGGTGGACGGTCAGAGCCTCCTGATTCATGAGGACGCTTCTGCCCAATTATGACTGGCTCTTCACGTCGTTTCTCATCCTTTGGTTTCTCTAAAGCCTTGGCAGTTCTCAAGGCTTCCTCATAGGTCTTTGGGTTGAACGCCTCCAACATGCGACGGATTCTTGGTTCCAAACCCAATACAAACTTCTCTGTCATCTTTTCCTCAGTGTTCACCATGGACGGTGCAAATCTCTTGAGTCTCTTAAACTCTCGGTTGTACTTCTCCACTGTGAGTCCGCCCTGTACCAGGTGGGCGAACTCCTGCTGTCTTTTAAGTCGCTTTGACTTAGGATAATATTCCTTAAGGAAGGCCTCCTTAAATCGTTCCCAGTTCATCGGTCCCCCTTTTGGGTTAAAAAGGGTTTTGTTATCTCTCTACCATATCTCTGCGTTCTTTTGTAGGACGAAGGTTGCACAGGCGACTTTTTGGTTCTCTAGGCACTTCATAGTCTCAAAGGTGGTTTCCACTGCTGCAATCCACATTTGGGCTTCTATGGGGTGTACTAAGGAACCAGTGAATGGTCGAGGGTCGTATCTATTGAAATCCATTATCCAGTTTGAACATCTAACAGGTTGTGGAGGGTTTACTGGGGCATTGGCCTGAGCATTGGCTTGTGCCTGTGCCTGTACCTGTGCCAGTGCCAACGCCTGTGCTTGGGGTTGTTCCTGGGCCTGTTGTAGATTAGCTTGCTGAGTGGTTACCAAGGTTTGAATTAGGGCTTGGATGGAGTCACACATTAACCTAGTATTAGCATCTACTCCACCTGCTAGGGGTGCAGCTTCAGGTGCGACTTGGAGTGGTAGGGTAGGCTGGGGTGGAGGTTCTACTTGTGGTGGAGGCTCAGCTTGCAGTGGAGCTAGAGGAGGTAGCTCAACTGGTGGTAAGACTGGGGGCGGTGTAACTGTTACTGACCCAGTCTCTGATCTTTCTTGAGGTGGGCCCTCTACTGCCACACCTCGTCCTACTTCTCTTCAACGAGGTCGCCCCCATCCTTGTCTTCCTCTTCCTTTTTCCCATTCTCTTCCTCATTCTCGTCCTCTAGGCATGGTTCTATAAACCAATATAAGGTTGCTTAAGTCTAAGGCCTTAATACTATGCATATACATAAATAACAATACACACACTATACAATACATCGTAACGCCAAAAAAGTAAACATTCATCATGCTAAACATCATATCATACCACCAACAAAATTACTCAGCATGCAACATATGACATCATACTCTTATATAATAAATACGTGAAATATCACAACCATTTCAGTAATATCCACATAAAAAAAATGCATGCGAGTTTTAAAACGTTTCTCTTTTTTTATCTTATGCAAGGCATACCTGACGGTGACGGGGCATCGACGTTGGGACCGTGGAGTGTGCCACGCCTACATCGTAGGCTAGTCTACAGAATCTAAAACCTAGAGCTCTGATACCAACTGTAACGACCTTAAATTTCCACATATCTAGAGTCACCACTAACGTCTCATGCTCATCTCTAATGCAGAATAAAATTCTAAGAATGCTAATCTTTATTAGCGGAAAAATTTAAAACTTCAAAACATTGGAAAACACTGCCGGACTTACGTGTTTCAAACATCATGCTGGAGTTCAAAAAGATTAAAAAAAAAACGATTACAAATTAAATAATACAAATGAATGAAATGCAAACGCCCTATCCTAACCAACACTAGGAATTTTAAATATGCAACTATCCTATGCACGCGCCACAGTCTCTGATCACGATGCCACCGTTAACCGTATATGGGAGACTTGCGTTTACCTGAAAAACAATATGGCACACGGCCTGAGTATTTCGGTGACCCCACTATAGGGGTCATGCTAATGCAAACACATGCAATCATGAATTAGGGAGTATTTGTGAGAGATTTTTTCTAATGGGGTCATGCAAACACTATAGGGGTCATGCTAATGCAAACACATGCAAAACCCACTAGTGTCTTCTCCACTATTCTCCGGCCTTAGAACGGGATTGTGGAAACCAGTGAGTGACTAAACTTGGGAGGGATTTTGTATATGTGAAGAGAGTGTTTGTGAGAGATTTTTTCTCAAGGTTTTTTACCAAGAAGAAGAACACCTTCCATGTACCATGATCACACTATTTAAAGAGTGATGTTTGCATGTTCATGCAAATTTGAGATCATCAAATTTTGACACTTAAAATTCCACTCAAATGTTTGGGATTATGTGGCAAGCATGCATGTTTGAGTTAACCAAATTTTGACACTTAAAATTCCACTCAAACTTGTGGGTTTATTTGGCAAGCATGCAAGTTTGGTTAAACCAAATTTTGACACCTCAAAATTCCACTAACATGGATTTTTCCATTAAATGAAGTCAACATTTTGACTTTCTTCATTTTAATTCAACAATTAATTTGACTAATGAATTTCAAATTAAAGTAACATTAAATGATTAATTAAACTATTTAATTAATTCAAATGTCAATCCCAATCAATTCCGACACATAATTGATTAAGATATTTAAATCTTATTTAAATATCTCAGATCCTCTCTTTTTGTTTAATTCGTAAATAAAACAAAAATGCGGTTAAATATATCGTATATATGTAGTGCATATTCCCTAATTTGAATTCGAACACTTCGAACTCACTCGTCACACTGTTCTATGGTTTAGTCCGATATGAGCTAGCAGAGGGACCTAATGGACCTATAGATCATGGGCTCCAACGATCCAAGATTAACCGGTTAAACTCATTAACCTTGTTAACCAACATTCGTTAACTACTGGACATTCCACTATAGCCTAGTAGTTGCACTCCCCTCACTATAGATATATTTCTGTCCATTTGATATAACTATGATTAGTAAGTCGATCCTTCACAGGTTGTACGCAACTAGAGCTGGGTCAATTTAACGTTTTACCCCTAAAGTTACTTCTTGTTCCTTATGTCTCACCGATCCTCTAATGAACAATTGGTTTGTGGTCCAACCAGTAAACCGAATCCCTCTCAAGCTAATGAGAGGGTGGGGCCCCTTGTTCAAGACCTGGAGTCAGTGTTTAAGGGAACTACCTCTCTTTTATCCTTAAAAGTGGGTAGGAGTGAATTCCATCTTGCACCCCACGTCCCCAGCCATTCACCTAGTCTTACCCCTGAAATGGGAGGCCTATTGAGTCGGCGAACTAGAGCCACTCTCACCCATGCAAATCTACGGATAATTTCGAGCAAACAGGAGTTCATGGTTAGCTCAGGATTAAAACTGAGTTACCTAGGTTATCGAATGAAAAGAAAATCAGTCTCAACAGTAAACGACATTATAAAGTGAGAGTGGTTTTCTTCATGGTCCGATCTTATGCAATACTCATTGCATAGGACGCCCCCACTCACATGTCTCCACATGTACAATTTAGTGATCACATTGTTTATATCATATACAAAAGTGAGCCGCATCCATAGTGTCCCCAGAATAAGGTACTCAGCCTTATCCTTATACTATAGATCATTTTGACTATATATACTTGAACTTGATCCACTCTTATGTCTCTACATATAGTTCAAGTAATCATACTATAGTCAGAGTGTTCTTAGTTTATTGGATTTAGATTAATGATCGTAAAGTTCACTTTATTCAATAACAATCTTTACTGAATAAACAACAATAATAACTTTATTGAAAATAGAATATGTTTTTTGTTTACAAACTATGAGTTTTAGGACATAAAACCCAACAAACTCCCACTTGGACTAAAACTATAGGTGGGTTTTATAACGTTGAGTAGAGAGAAATACAATAAACTAGGGCATCACATACTCATGCCTTTTCTCCCACTTGCCCTAAATTACATAACTCGTAGTCCTAGACTCACTAGGTGCCCTTCAAACACTTTAGACGTGAGGGGCTTTGTAAATGGATCAGCAATGTTGTGCTCTGAAGCTATCTGTGTGACGATCACATCTCCTCGTTGCACAATCTCCCTTATGAGATGATATTTGCGCTCAATATGTTTTCCTCGCTTATGGCTTCTTGGTTCTTTTGAATTTGCAACTGCTCCACTGTTATCACAATAAAGAGTGACAGGAAGATGCATATTTGGAACGACCTCCAAATCAGTTAAAAACTTCCTAAGCCATACAGATTCTTTCGCTGCTTCACAAGCAGCAACATACTCAACCTCCATGGTGGAATCAGCAATGCAACCTTGCTTTATGCTTCTCCATATTATTGCTCCTCCGTTCAGAGTGAAGACAGATCCTGATGTCGATTTCCTCGAATCTACATCGGTCTTAAAATCTGAGTCAATGTACCCTATAAGGATCAAATCCTTAGCACCGTAAATTAGCATATAGTCCCTCGTTCTCCTAAGATACTTGAGGATATTCTTAACGGCAGTCCAATGAACATGTCCCGGATTGGACTGATATCTGCTGACAATTCCCACAGCATAGCATATGTCGGGTCAGGTACATAGCATGGCATACATCAGACTACCGACCGCTGATGCATAGGGAATGTGTCTCATATTCTCAAGTTCTTAAGGTGTCTTAGGACTTTGTTCCTTCGACAAATGAGCTCCATGCCTGAAAGGTAATAATTCTTTCTTGGAGTCCTGCATCTTATATCGAATCAACATTTTGTCGATGTACGATGCATGAGACAATGCTAGTATTTTGTTCTTGCGATTCCGAACAATTTGGATTCCAAGAACAAACTGAGCCTCTCCCAAATCTTTCATTTGGAATTGTGTCGCTAGCCAATGCTTAATGTCAGTCAGGAATCCCACATCATTTCCAATGAGTAGGATATCGTCAACGTACAACACCAAGAAAGCTACTGTAGAGTTTACCCTTTTATAAACACAAGGTTCGTCAACATTCTGTTCAAAGCCATAAGATTTGATTGTAGTATCAAACTTTTTATTCCAGGATCGAGATGCTTGCTTCAACCCATAAATGGATCTTTTAAGCTTGCAAACCCTTTGCTCGTGATCCTGTTCAATGAACCACTCTGGTTGAGCCATATAGATACTCTCTTCAAGATTGCCGTTTACAAAGGCTGTCTTAACATCCATTTGCCAAATTTCATAATCATAAAATGTGGCAATAGACAAGAGTATTCTAATCGATTTAAGCATAGCAACAGGAGAGAAGGTTTCTTCATAGTCCACCCTCTCTCTTTGGGTATAACCCTTTGCTACTAGTCGAGCTTTAAAGGTCTGTACCTTACCGGTTTGGTCTCGTTTCCTCTAATAGATCCATCTGCAACCAATAGGTTTTACCCCATCTGGTTGATCTACAAGTTCCCAGACTGAATTGAAGTACATTGATTCCATTTCAAGATTCATGGCTTTAATCCACTGATCTCTATCTTCATCATTCATTGCCTGTTTATAGGTCAATGGATCCTCAACGCCATCATCAGGTATGATGACTTGAGTTTCTGCAAACCCAAGTAACGATCGGGTTGAGTTATAACCCTCCCACTACGTCGAGGCATTCTCAACTCTTGAGAAGGATGTGATTGACAAGAAGTGTCAGCTCCATCAACAACTCTGGTTGAAGAACCAGCTTGATCAACAACTCTTGTTGTTTTTTCAGTAGCTTCTTTAGAAATCTCACTTAATACTAGTTTGCTACGAGGTTGATGATTTCTTACGTGGTCTTCCTCTAAGAATGTAGCGGTTGTTGATACAAACACTCTATTTTCTTGAGGGTCATAAAACAAACCACCTTTCGTCTCTTTGGGGTATCCTACGAATAGACATAATTTTGAACGACGTTTTAATTTCATGGGGTTTTGCAACAACACATGTGCTGGACATCCCCAAATTCTAAAGTGACGTAAACTACCTTTACGCCCTTTCCATAACTCATAAGGTGTTTCTAAAACACTCTTAGTAGGAACCATGTTCAAAATGTATGTAGCAGTCTCCACTGCATATCCCCAAAACGAATCGGGTAATTAAGCGAAACTCATCATAGACCGAACCATGTCTAATAGAGTTCTATTTCTCCGTTCCGATACACCATTTTGTTGAGGCATACCAGGGGCTGAGAGTTGAGACCTTATTCCATGTTCTATCATATAGTCCTGAAATCTTAAGTCCATGTACTCTCCTCCTCGATTTGATCGAAGTGTTTTAATAGTTTTACCTAATAGATTCTCAACCTCAGTCTTATACTCTCTGAATTTTTCAAGAGCTTCGAACTTGTGACGCATTAGGTAAAGATAGTCATACCTTGAATAATCATCAATAAAACTGATTTAATATTCATACCCTCCTCATGCTTTGACATTCATTGGACCACAGAGATCTGTGTGCACGAGTTCTAAGGTTTCTTTGGCTCTATAATATTTTTCGGAAAATGATCGTTTAGTCATTTTACCCTCAAGACAAGACTCACATGTAGGTAAAGAGTTGTCTTCTAACTTATTTAGAAGTCCTCTTTTAACCAATCTCTCAATCCTATTGAGATTAATGTGGCCTAGTCTTAAGTGCCAAAGATAAGTTTTAGGAGAAATCTTTTGTCGTTTATTGTGAGTTTCAGCTGTTTTAAACATCTCGGTATTTAAAATAGTTTTTGTTTCGCTCAGTTTTAACATATATAAGTTGTTTTCTAGTTTTGCAGAACAAATATGAATACCTCTTTTGCAAATGAACACTTCATTGATTTCAAAAGATACTTTATACAATTGTTCTAATAAACAAGAGATAGATATTAGATTTCTTTTCATTTCAGGAGCAAAAAGTACATTATCTAATATAATGAATCTATCTCCAAAAAATAACTTTAAATTTCCTACTGATCTTGCTGAGACAACCTCTCCTGTTCCAACCCTGAGTGTTATCTCGCCGTCCACAAACATTCTTCAGGAGCTAGTTTCCTGGTAAAAAGAACAAATATGATTAGTCGCCCCTGAATCTAGTATCCAAGTTGAGTTGTCATACTCTACTAAACATATTTCTACAACGAGTAAATCATATTTACCTTGTTGTGTCTTTTCGGATTTCTTCTGTGCAAGGTATTTTGGGCAGTTTCTCTTCCAGTGCCCGTTTTCATTGCAATGGAAACATTTTCCTTTATCTGCTTTTTGAACCTTGTGTTTGCGGTTAGTAGGAATCTTATTTTTCCCTTTACCCTTCTTCTTCATCAAAACACTTTTAGAAGTTGAAGGTCCAGACTTATTTTTTGGAGGACGATCCTCGTTCTAATTTCTTGGAGATAGCAACATTTGCTTCTCTTGTTTGTCCCTTGTTCGTTAAGAGGGATTGATAAGTCTATAGCTCATTGAGAAGAGCAGTCAAGTTATATTCTATTTTGTTCATTACCACATTGGTGCGGAATTGGAAGAAGCTCTTCGGAAGAGACATCATGATAAAACTGACTTGACTCTTCTCATCTATGACAGCTTCATTTTCTTCTGCCACATTGAAATGGACCATCATGTCCAGGACATGTTCTCTAACTGAGGTCCCTTCTTTCATACGGCAGTTGTAAATGTATTTTATGGCTTCATGTCTAAGGGAGAAGGACGGTTGTCCAAACATCCCTTTTAGAGATTCCATAATCTCTTTTGCAGTACCCATAACATCATGTTTCTTAGCCTAAACATCAGATATGCTGGCTAGAATATACACTCGGGCTTTGTCATTTGCTTTTATCCATCTGTCATACGCATCCCGAACTGTTCGGTTTGCATTTGAGCTGGGGTTTGGAGGACACTCCTCAGTTAAAACAAACTTTAAATCATCAATGACCAGTATTGTGTTTGGGTTTGATTTTCAAGTTGTGTAGTTGTCGCCGTTTAATTTCTCAGAAGCGAGTAATTGTACTATTGAGTTTGTCATGCTGTGATATAAAGAAAATTCTATTAGTGATTTGACTTAATCCTGTTTAATCCAATCAGTTTTAGCAAATGTAATAATGTACCCAAATCATTATTAATTTGCAACGATACTTTAGTGAGTTAGAACAACTGCTACCGAGGGGCAGTCAATCACTCATTCACTAAACCAAGACATTCTTGACTTAAACACTAATTCTAGAATAACTCTTGTTTCTATAGTGTTTTAGTTATCGCTATTTTGGTCAAGAATATACTAACTCTTAGTAATTCTTCGCAAGTGTGACCCACCAATTTCAGACCTCAGAGATCAGTCCCAACAACGCTATCGAATGAAAAAGCCAAAGTTGGGAATGGACCTAAGAAATCCTATCCATTTCTGGAGTTTGCGTTGTTTCGACTCCCATGTTACGACCCTCCGAATGGGTAGTTGCTCTAGGGCAACATGCAGGCGGAACATGGGAATCCCACGGTGCAACCTAGTGGTGGAGACCATAGGACGTGTTGACTTCCTTCTCCCACTTACTATAAATACTTTCTCTATTCACCTTGTTATTAACTCATGCAAATACCTTCCGAATGGAGGACGCTCCCAGGGCGACACGAGGCCGAGCATGAATCTCACGGTGTGAATTTTTCAGAGAGCGTGAAAAGAAAAACGATGTATCTCATATACCTTTTTCCTCCCACTAAGTATTTTAGACGGTTGGGTATACTCATTACTTAGGTATATTCCGGCTAATTAAATATAACCTAAGTCTAGGTGATTTTTTCAAAACATACATCACTCAAGCATGCTCATAAAACTAGGCTAACTAAGCTCAAGTATTGGTTCGATCTCCAGGTAGTAGGTGTTCCGTAAACCATCAACTTAAGTACCTCCAGCCTTAGACAAGATCGTGCCAGGTGAGCTTTCTTGTGAGCACAATTTTACAAGACATCGACCTATTTTAACTATTAAAATTGATCGTGCTCGGTTCTTAACCCTAAGTGAGCATGCACTTATCTTTATTATAGATTTTAACGTCTATCTCGTTTTATGACGTTGAAAATAACCTGTAACATGCATCTAACATGCTTTATATAACAATTATATAATCATCCATTCCATGTAATAATATAACAAATTATATCTATCACTCATAGAACCCTAAACATGCATACTATACATTGTAACACTTATAACATACTTGGAATGCATGAAACATGCTTAGCCTATGGTGGGATTTTAAATCTATATGACATACTTTATGCATATACATGTTCTATTTAATTAAAACATACATTCATAATGCATAATTAATTAAACACACTAAAGTGGGTTGGTTTTGGCATTTTAAAGCAAGCAATTAACTAAATTATTACATTAATAATTAAAAATAACTTGAGCCGCTCCCGAGGACCACGAACTGGGCGAACCAACCCTTAAAAATGTTGAATCGGACCCCAACGGCAGAAAAAACACCCGAACTACCTCTTCCATCTTCTTCGGTTCTATTTGCTATCTCTTCCATTTTCGATCAATTACAACCTAAAATGGACTCTAATGACTCCATAATTATTACAGACCTTTTTTCATTCATTAAAGCCCATACACATTAGGCTTATTACAATAATTGTATCAAATGAAAGCATAAAAGAAAATGCCAAAACAAAAACCATCCACTTTAGCAACCACAAATTTCATTCATGAAATGGTACCCACCATGATCAAATTAATGTAAATAAAGTGCCTAAAACTTGCTCTGATACCAATTGATGGTGTTAATATAACACATGTGGAAGCAATTTAGATCTTAGGCACTTTTAGAACATCAATTATAGTAAATAACTAGCATGTTCATAAGTATTAAAACTTAATGAGTTTAGATACTAACCTTTTTTAGTTCAAACTCCTTTTTCCTCACGAACCGGTTTTGAACCACCACTAGTGTCTTCTCCACTAGTGTCTTCTCCACTATGTTTGAGTTAACCAAATTTTGACACTCAAAAATCCACTCAAACTTGTTGGGTTTATTTGGCAAGCATGCAAGTTTGGTTAAACCAAATTTTGACACCTCAAAATTCCACTAACATGGATTTTTCCATTAGATGAAGTCAACATCTTGACTTTCTTCATTTTAATTCAACAATTAATTTGACTAATGAATTTCAAATTAAAGTAACATTAAATGATTAATTAAACTATTTAATTAATTCAAATGCCAATCCCAATCAATTCCGACACATAATTGATTAAGATATTTAAATTTTATTTAAATATCTCAGATCCTCTCTTTTTGTTTAATTCGTAAATAAAACAAAAATGCGGTTAAATATATCGTATATATGTAGTGCATATTCCCTAATTTGAATTTGAACACTTCGAACTCACTCGTCACACTGTTCTATGGGTTAGTTCGATATGAGCTAGCAGATGGACCTAATGGACCTATAGATCATGGGATCCAACGATCCAAGATTAACTGGTTAAATTCATTAACCTTGTTAACCAACATTCGTTAACTACTAGGACACTCCACTATAGCCTAGTAGTTGCACTCCCCTCACTATAGATATATTTCTGTCCATTTGATATAACCATGATTAGTAAGTCGATCCTTCACAGGTTGTTCATAACTAGAGCTGGGTCAATTTATCGTTTTACCCCTAAATTTACTTCTTGTTCCTTATGTCTCACCGATCCTCTAATGAACAATTGGTTTGTGGTCCAACCAGTAAACCGAATCCCTCTCAAGCTAATGAGAGGGTGGGGCCCCTTGTTCAAGACCTGGAGTCAGTGTTTAAGGGAACTACCTCTCTTCTATCCTTAAAAGTGGGTAGGAGTGAATTCCATCTTGCACCCCACGTCCCCAGCCATTCACCTAGTCTTACCCCTGAAATGGGAGGCCTATTGAGTCGGCGAACTAGAGCCACTCTCACCCATGCAAATCTACGGATAATTTCGAGCAAACAGGAGTTCATGGTTAGCTCAGGATTAAAACTGAGTTACCTAGGTTATCGAATGAAAAGAAAATCAGTCTCAACAGTAAACGACATTATAAAGTGAGAGTGGTTTTCTTCATGGTTCGATCTTATGCAATACTCATTGCATAGGACGCCCCCACTCACATGTCTCCACATGTACAATTTAGTGATCACATTGTTTATATCATATACAAAAGTGGGCCGCATCCATAGTGTCCCCAGAATAAGGTACTCAGCCTTATTCTTATACTATAGATCATTTTGACTATATATACTTGAACTTGATCCACTCTTATGTCTCTACATATAGTTCAAGTAATCATACTATAGCTAGAGTGTTCTTAGTTTATTGGATTTAGATTAATGATCGTAAAGTTCACTTTATTCAATAACAATATTTACTGAATAAACAACAATAATAACTTTATTGAAAATAGAATACGTTTTTGTTTACAAACTATGAGTTTTAGGACATAAAACCCAACATGGACCTTGTCTTCCTTACCCGACTCTGGTCGATTTTCCGGTGAGTTTTCTCTCTCCTTCCCGCGACGTTTCCGTTGCTGATTTTGGTCCTCTTTCTTCCTCTTCCTCATTTGTCGTCCTTCTTTCTTTTCTGGGAGTTTTGCGGCCTAAAGGTTCCTAAAACAACATATCCAAGAACGATTAGGAAATACCCAATTTTCTGACTAGTTACCGACGACGACATTTACGAAAAAGCACAAAACGCACCTTGAGTTATTGTGCTTTCGTTAGGGATCCTTCTCGTGGCGGTAACAGGTCGTTTGGTGTCGGTTTGAGGGTGGTTTGAGGGTTCGTCGGAAAACTGGACACTCACGGACTTTTTTTTTCTTTTCCGAAATCTCTCTCTCTCTCGTAGTTTCTGTCTTTTCTCCCTTTGTAGGTATTCTGATGGTGCTGGGAGTAATGGGCTGAAGGTTGGCCATGCTGTGGCCGTCGTTTCGTGTGGTTTCTGCGAAACTCGGCGGTCGCCGGAAAACTCGCGGGTTTTTCGGCGACTAAGTTTTTTTTTTTCGTTTTCTCGTTTTCTCATTTTCTCATTTTTTTTCTTTCTTTCCCGGGTCGTTACACTTAATGCGAATGCAACTAAATGAATTGGAAGAATTCAGGTACCTAGCCTACGAAAATGCTAAGATGTACAAAGAAAAAACAAAAATGTGGCATGACAACAAAATTAGGCCCAAAGAATTCTACAAAGGACAAAGAGTGTTGCTATTCAACTCAAGGCTGAAGTTATTCCCTAGAAAATTAAAATCAAGATGATCTGGTCCGTTTATAGTTGAAGAAGTCACTCCCTATGGGGCAATAATGATAAAACATGGAGACGAAAGGAGACCTTTCACAGTGAATGGACAGAGACTGAAGTCATATTTGGTGGAAAGTAAAAAGAGGCATTGCCTCTTTAAGCTTAAAAAGCTGAAAAATAAAACATTTTGGAGCAAACGGGAGCTGACAAGAAACGGTAACAGGTAACAAACTCTCGGGAAGCCAAGTTAGTTTTTCTTCTCCTTTTATTTATGCACTTTTAATTGTTTTGAAATAGTTATCTTCACTTATCTTA
The DNA here is from genome assembly GCF_057944985.1 of Cucurbita pepo subsp. pepo. Classification (NCBI taxonomy): domain Eukaryota; kingdom Viridiplantae; phylum Streptophyta; class Magnoliopsida; order Cucurbitales; family Cucurbitaceae; genus Cucurbita; species Cucurbita pepo. The sequence continues at coordinate 8,785,307 of NC_141808.1, forward strand.
GAATGATAGATTTTTTTATATGTTATTTTACATTTTTATTATGAATGACTCGCATGCCCCAAGAAAGTAGCTAATTTTTTTTTTTTTTTTTTTTTTTTGTAGATGAATTAGGTGGATTCTGATGTGGTTAACCAGGCTAATTTCAAAGTAGTAAGGAGGTTAATTACATTTGGTACATACTAAGTTGTGATTAGTGTCAAAGTTATTCTTTTTCGGTGTATGTTGCCATGAAGTACCGCGTTTTCCTCATTTGCATGAATTTGATCTAATTTGTGTGCGCTTTCTCACGAAACCTCAAGTCAAAATACCAACACAAAAAGATGACATCAATTGATATCAAACAAGAAAAAGGAAAACTTTGAAAAAAAAAAATTTACAGCAATCTGCTGCATTAAAAATTTTTTTGGCAGCAGTCTGCTGTATTCATTGTGAATACAGCAGACTGCTATGTTATATATAATAAAAAAAATAATAAATAATAAATAAATACAGGAGCTTGCTGTCAACCCTAATACAGCATATTGCTATGTTATATATAATAAAAAAATAATAAATAAAAAATAAAATAAATACAGCAGCTTGCTGTCAAGCTTCTGTTCTACCCAAAGTACACAGCCTGTTGTCGAAATGACAGCAGACTACTACTAGAAAAAAAAAATAATAATAATACAAATTGCTGTCTGTTCTTGACAGCAGACTACTGTAGCTGCATACCGTAGCCTATTTTCCTTTGTTTAAAAAAAAAATAATAATAAATAAATAAATAAAAAATAAATTACTTCCCCAAGAAGTCATCCTTTTTGTTATATACAAACTACTTCCACAAGAGATAACAATTCACTTTCACACTTACAAGCAACAAGGATAAAAAAAAAAAAAAAATTAGCTTGCAACCGACAATCATGGCACCGAGAAAAAGAGGAAACAAAATGGTGCGAGGAAAGGAAGAAGTGCAGCAAGATGAAGTGCAAGAAATAAATCAAGATCTCTTACTAACGGGCACCGGTTCGAAATGAAAAGAAAAAGACAAGAACAAAATGGAGAACCTCCCAACACAAAAAGGAATATTCGCAAACGAGGAGGCGTACAACAGGTATGAACTCTTCAAGTCAAGAGTAGTGTTGGTGGAAAGAAGGTTCCCAACATTTTACCTTACATTCCTGGAGTCCTTTCTTAATGCCATCAACGATCTAGGGTGGGAGATGTTCTGTCACAAAAGGGAACAAGCTATAGTGCCGATAGTGAAGAAGTTTTACGTACATATTGATCAAGTGGAAGGGTACACAACATTACTAAGAGGAAAAATAGTTGATTGGAGCCCTAAAGCCATCAACCAACTGTTTCACCTACAATCTTTTGAGTATGCCACCTTCAACGAAATGATGCTAGCTCCATCGGATGATCAACTTGAGATGGCCTTGAAGATGGTAGCCATAGAAGGAACACGGTGGCAACTCTCGAGAGGAGGAGCAAGACGATAATAGCAGCAGACCTCAACCCCGAAGCGAAAGTTTGGGCTGCCTTTGTAAAAACTAACTTACTACCCACTACACATGATACTACATTGTTAGCTGACAAAGTTTTACTTGTGTATGCAATCATAATGAATTTCAGGGGTAAGACTGGGTGAATGGCTGGGGACGTGGGGCGCAAGATAGAATTCACTCCTACCCACTTTTAAAGATAGAAGAGAGGTAGTTTCCTTAAACACTGACTCCAGGTCTTGAACAAGGGGTCCCACCCTCTCATTAGCCTAAAAGGGATTCGGTTTACTGGTTGGACCACAAACCAATTGTTCATTAGAGAATCAGTGAGACATAAGGAACAAGAAGTAACTTTAGGGGTAAAACGGTAAATTTACATAGCTCTAGTTACGAACAACCTGTGAAGGATCGATTTACTAATCATGGTTATATCAAATGGACAGAAATATATCTATTGTGAGGGGAGTGCAACTACTAGGCTATAGTGGAGTGTCCTAGTAGTTAACGAATGTTGGTTAACAAGGTTAATGAGTTTAACCGGTTAATCTTGGATCATTGGAGCCCATGATCTATAGGTCCATTAGGTCCCTCTGCTAGCTCATATCGGACTAAATCATAGAACAGTATGACGAGTGAGTTCGAAGTGTTAGAATTCAAATTATGCACTACATATATACGATATATTTAACCTCATTTTTGTTTTATTTACGAATTAAACAAAAAGAGAGGATCTGAGATATTTAAATAACATTTAAATATCTTAATCAATTATGTGTCGGAATTGATTGGGATTGGCATTTGAATTAATTAAATAGTTTAATTAATCATTTAATGTTAGTTTAATTTGAAATTCATTATTCAAATTAATTGTTGAATTAAAATGAAGAAAGTCAAAATGTTGACTTCATTTAATGGAAAAATCCATGTTAGTGGAATTTTGAGGTGTCAAAATTTGGTTTAACCAAACTTGCATGCTTGCCAAATAAACCCCACAAGTTTGAGTGGAATTTAGTGTCAAAATTTGGTTAACTCAAACATGCATGCTTGCCACATAATCCCAAACATTTGAGTGGAATTTTAAGTGTCAAAATTTGGTGATCTCAAATTTGCATGAACATGCAAACATGACTCTTTAAATAGAGTGATCATGGTACATGGAAGGTGTTCTTCTTCTTGGTGAAAAACCTTGAGAAAAAACCTCTCACAAACACTCTCTTCACATATACAAAATCCCTCCTAAGTTTAGTCACTCACCGGATTCCACAATCCCGTTCTAAGATCGGAGAATAGTGGAGAAGACACTAGTGGTGGTTCGAAATCGGTTCGTGAGGAAAAAAGAGTTTGAATTACAAAAGGTTAGTATCTAAACTCATTAAGTTTTAATACTTATGAATATGCTAGTTATTTACTATAATTGATGTTCTAAAAGTGCCTAAGATCCAAATTGCTTCCACATGTGTTATATTAACACCATCAGTCCACGGATCCGGGTCAACCCGAACCCAAAACCTGAGAGAGTCAGCCCATTCTTTCCCTTGGCCTCTGCCTTCGACCCAGCCCAACTACAGCGGCCCAACCCTCAGACCAGCCCAGAAGCTACGATTTAGTTGAACCAACCCGAGACCAGACCATAGGTCCAATCGAGCCGGCCTTCAACCCAAAAAAAACCTTTCGGCCCAGCCCAATAAGCCGAGGACCAACGATAGTCTCTGTAGCCCGCGACCCGGACCACGACTTAAACCAGACTGCAACCCGCGCTTTGACCCGACGCTACCGCACGACGTGGCTCGCTCTACTGCTGCCACGTGTCACATAGCGGCGCAGGCAGTCCCTCAGCTTGGCTCGGCGCGGCGCAAATAGCTCAGGCTCCCTCCAGCGATGCTCCGGCGGCTCCCAGTGGCTGTTTGGCTCGGCTCACCTGTTTTCAGCCCGGTTTCCACTGTTTCGACCCTCCCAGATCTGTTTTTGACCCCGATTAAGGTATTCGAGGTCGTTTTAGAGCCGTATTTAACATTCATTGAATTATAGGGAAATGAATTGTGAAATACTAACGGAAAGTGGTGAACGGTGTGATAGGAAACAAACCCCGGCGACGTAGGAAGCAGCTCTTACGGAACGGGAGCTTACGTTTAGCTATTTAGGGAGTACTTCGGCCAAGGCCAACCAAGTAAGTGGCCTTACTATAGAATAGGCTAAAAAATTGTATGAGTTATGATGATGTGTGGATTACGATGCTTGATGATATGTGCAGTATATATATATTTTGATGAATGATGTACTTCATATGTTTGACGCACTTTATGGCAATATGATGAGTATGATGATTGCATGATGTTTACCTTAATATGATGATGGTTTCCATATTGAGCATGCTAGATGATGATGAGTGCCATATTGCATCATGTCGTTAGATCGACATAGGACACAACCCTAAGAGCGTGAAAATGATATTAATATAAATATCCACGAGCATGTGTTACCTAGAGTAACAAAGAGATGAGACGAGAGGGTTGTGTCAGAAGAGATATTACGATGGATTTAGAGGGACCTCATGCATATTGTATGTTCATAAGCATAGGGCTACTTCCCCTAGAGATTATGAGTGCGGACGCGCACCTTATGATGAGCGCGAATTCGCATAGGTGCGAATGCGCACGGATGAGGGTGTTCGTGAGGCGCATGACACTATGGGGTTCCGCTGACCTCTGGACGTCGCTATATATTAGCTTGACCAGAGGGTCCAGGGGGTGTGCGACCGCCCTTGGATTTCACACTCGTATGTGTGAGTCGTGTGTAGGGAAGTACTACACATCCAATTTGTCTGAGACTAGAAGCCACCCCTAAAATTATTAGAGATAGGTCCCTAAGTCATGATTGCATGTGTTTGCATTAGCATGACCCCTATAGTGGGGTCACTTACTGAGTATTTCTTCGAAATACTCAGGTTGTGTGCCATATTGTTTTTCAGGTAAAGGCAAGACTCCCATGTACGGTTAACGGTGGCATCGTTATCAGAGACTGTGGCACTTGCATAGGATAGTTGCATATTTAAAATTCCTAGTCTTGGTTAGGATAGGGTGTTTGAATTTCATTCATTTATATTATTTTATTTGTAATCGTTTTTTTTTATCTTTTTGAACTCCAGCATGATATTTGAAACACGTAAGTCCGGTAGTGTTTTCCAATGTTTTGAAGTTTTAAATTTTTCCGCTAATAAAGATGAGCATTCTTAGATTTTTATTCTGCATTAGAGATGAGCATGAGACATTAGTGGCGACTCTAGATATGTGGAAATTTAAGGTCGTTACAGTTGGTATCAGAGCTCTAGGTTTTAGATTCTGTAGACTAGCCTACGATGTAGGCTTGACACACTCCACGGTCCCAACGTCGATGCCCCGTCACCATCAGGTACGCCTTGCATAAGATAAGAAAAGAGAAACGTTTTAAAACTCGCATGCATTTTTTTTATGTGGACATTACTGAAATGGTTGTGATATTTCACGTATTTATTCTTTAAGATTATGATGTCATGTGTTGCATGCTGAGTAATTTTGTTAGTGGTATGATATGATGTTTAGCATGATGAATGTTTACTTCTTTGGCGTTACGATGTATTGTATAGTGTGTGTATTGTTATTTATATATATGCATAGTATTAAGGCCTTAGACTTAAGCAATCTTATATTGGTTTATAGAACCATGCCTAGAGAACGAGAACGAGGAAGAGAAAGGGGAAGAGGAAGAGGAAGACGAGGATGGGGGCGACCCCGTCGAAGAGAAGTAGGACGAGGTGTGGCAGTAGAGCGCCCACCTCAAGAAAGATCAGAGAGTGGGTCAGTAACAGTTACACCGCCCCTAGTCTTACCACCAGTTGAGCTACCTCCTCTAGCTCCACTGCAAGCTGAGCCTCCACCACCAGTAGAGCCTCCACCACAAGTAGAACCTCCACCCCAGCCTACCCTACCACTCCAAGTCGCACCTGAAGCTGCACCTCCAGCGGGTGGAGTAGATGCTAATACTATGTTAATGTGTGACTTCATCCAAGCCCTAATTCAAACTTTGGTAACCACTCAGCAAGCTAATCTACAACAGGCCCAGGAACAAGCCCAAGCACAGGCGTTGTTACTGGCACAGGTACAAGCACAGGCACAGGCACAAGCCAATGCTCAGGCCAATGCCCCAGTAAACCCTCCACAACCTGTTAGATGTTCAAACTGGATAAGGGACTTCAAGAGATACGACCCTCGACCATTCACTGGTTCCTTAGTAGACCCCATAGAAGCCCAAATTTGGATTGCAGCAGTGGAAACCACCTTTGAGACTATGGAGTGCCAAGAGAACAAAAAGATCGCCTGTGCAATCTTCATCCTACAAAAGGACGCAGAGATATGGTGGAGAGATAACAAAACCCTTCTTAACCCAGAAGGGGGACCGATGAACTGGGAACGATTTAAGGATGCCTTCCTTAAGGAATATTATCCTAAGTCAGAGCGACTTAAAAGACAGCAGGAGTTCGCCCACCTGGTACAAGGCGGACTCACAGTGGAGAAGTACAACCGAGAGTTTAAGAGACTCAAGAGATTTGCACCGTCCATGGTGGACACTGAGGAAAAGATGACAAAGAAGTTTGTATTGGGTTTGGAACCAAGAAACCGCCGCATGTTGGAGGTGTTCAACCCAAAGACCTATGAGGAAGCCTTGAGAACTGCCAAGGCTTTAGAGAAACCAAAGGATGAGAAACGACGTGAAGAGCCAGTCATAATTGGGCAGAAGCGTCCTCATGAATCAGGAGGCTCTGACCTTCCACCACCAGCACGTAGGCACCGTTCCAATAACAAACCCGCTCCTAGATGGGATGAGCGACGCCCTCCCTGACGTACTGATAGGAACCCCAGGAATCAAGATGGGGCCAGAGGGGGGAGAGAGGAAGGGTGCACTATCTGTGGAAGACTACACGGTGGGAGGTGCATGGCTGGCAACCGAGCATGTTATAGATGCGATTAAGAGGGGCACATGGCCGTGAACTGCACGGCCGAAAACACTGCAACACAAGCAAACCCGCCCAGAGTAGTAGAGCAAACGAATCAACCAGCACCACCGCGAGCTCAAGCTAAGGCCTACGCGTCAACCAGCAAGGACACTAGGAGGTCCGACGCCGTGGTGACAGGTACACTATCAATTTTAGGTCATCTCACTTTTACCTTATTTGATTCTGGTTCCACGCATTCCTTTATTTCCATGCCTTTTGTTGTACAAGTAGGGTTCGAATAGAACCCTTATTGCATGAAAGGTCTGTAAGCACCCCTGCGGGGGTAGACTTAGTATTTATGGATAGAGTAAAGGATGGCCAAGTAATCATAGGGAACCAAACTTTAAGCGTTGACCTTATGGTGGTAAACATGACAGATTTTGACGTCATACTAGGCATGGATTGGCTAGCTAAAAACCGAGCTGGTATAGATTGTCGCAAAAAGGAAGTAAAATTTTCACCACCGACAGGACCTACCTTTAAATTTAAAGGCACATGTACCGGGATTACCCCCAAGGTAGTATCGATGATGAAAGCAAAGAAGTTAGTCCAACAAGGTGGATGGGCTATATTAGCATGTGCTGTAGACATAAGAGGAAAGGAAAGAACCCTAGTAAACGTGCCAATAGTAAACGAGTTCCCGGATGTATTTCCAAACGACTTCTTCCCAAGCGGTCAACTTCGTCATCAAACTCGAGCCGGGAACTGGACCTATTTCCAAAGCACCCTATCGCATGGCGCCAGCAGAGTTGAAGGAACTCAAGGCACAATTGCAAGACTTACTAGATAAAGGATTCATTCGACCTAGCGTGTCCCCCTGGGGTGCGCCAGTGTTGTTTGTTAAGAAGAAAGACGGATCGATGCGTCTATGCATCGATTACAGAGAGCTAAACAAGAGAACCATAAAAAACAAATATCCTTTGCCTAGAATAGAAGACTTGTTTGATCAACTCAGAGAGACAACTGTATTCTCTAAGATAGATCTTCGGTCCGGTTACCACCAAATTAGGATTATGAAAAAGACGTACCAAAAATAGCGTTTAGGACAAGGTACGGTCACTACGAGTTCGTAGTGATGTCATTTGGCCTCACCAATGCCCGAGCTGTGTTTATGGAGTTAATGAATCGGGAATTCAAGGAATGCCTAGACATGTTCGGGATTGTGTTCATTGACGACATCCTCATATACTCGAAAACAGACCTAGAGCACGAGGAACACCTCTGAAAAGTCCTAACCACCCTAAGAGAGCACAAGTTGTACGCAAGTTCTCCAAATGCAAATTTTTGTTCCAACAAGTCTCTTTCTGTTGGGTTTTATGTCCTAAAACTCATAGTTTGTAAACAAAGATATATTCTATTTTCAATAAAGTTATTATTGATGTTTATTCAGTAAAAAATTGTTATTGAATAAAGTGAACTTTACAATCGTTAATCTAAATCCAATAAACTAAGAACACTCTGGCTATAGTATGATTACTTGAACTATATGTAGAGACATAAGAGTGGATCAAGTTCAAGTATATAGTCAAAATGATCTATAGTATAAGGATAAGGCTGAGTACCTTATTCTGGGGACACTATGGATGCGGCCCACTTTTGTATATGATATAAACAATGTGATCACTAAATTGTGCATGTGGAGACATGTGGGTGGGGGCGTCCTATGCAATGAGTATTGCATAAGATCGGACCATGAAGAAAACCACTCTCACTTTATAAAGTCGTTTACTGTTGAGACTGATTTTCTTTTCATTCGATAACCTAGGTAACTCGGTTTTAATCCTGAGCTAACCATGAACTCCTGTTTATTCAGAATTATCCTTAGATTTGCATGGGTGAGAGTGGCTCTAGTTCGCCGACTCAACAGGCCTCCCATTTCAGGGGTAAGACTGGGTGAATGGCTGGGGACGTGGGGTGCAAGACGGAATTCACTCCTACCCACTTTTAGGGATAGAAGAAAGGTAGTTCCCTTAAGCACTGACTCCAGGTCTTGAACAAGGGGCCCCACTCTCTCATTGGCCTGAGAGAGATTCGGTTTACTGGTTGGACCACAAACCAATTGTTTATTAGAGGATCAGTGAGACATAAGGAACAATAAGTAACTTCAGGGGTAAAACGGTAAATTGACCCAGCTCTAGTTACGAACAACCTGTGAAGGATCGACTTACTAATCATGGTTATATCAAATGGACAGAAATATATCTATAGTGAGGGGAGTGCAACTACTAGGCTATAGTGGAGTGTCCTAGTAGTTAACGAATGTTGGTTAACCAGGTTAATGAGTTTAATCGGTTAATCTTTAATCGTTGGAGCCCATGATCTATAGGTCCATTAGGTCCCTCTGCTAGCTCATATCGGACTAAACCATAGAACAGTGTGACGAGTGAGTTCGAAGTGTTCGAATTCAAATTAGGGAATATGCGTTACATATATACGATATATTTAACCGCAATTTTGTTTTATTTACGAATTAAACGAAAAGAGAGAATCTGAGATATTTAAATAAGATTTAAATATCTTAATCAATTATGTGTCGGAATTGATTGGGATTGGCATTTGAATTAATATTAAATATTAATTAAATAGTTTAATTAATCATTTAATGTTATTTTAATTTGAAATTCATTATTCAAATTAATTGTTGAATTAAAATGAAGAAAGTCAAAATGTTGACTTTCATTTAATGGAAAAATCCATGATAATGGAATTTTGAGGTGTCAAAATTTGGTTTAACCAAACTTGCATGTTTGCCAAACAAACCCCACAAGTTTGAGTGGAATTTTGAGTGTCAAAATTTGGTTAACTCAAACATGCATGCTTGCCACATAATCCCAAACATTTGAGTGGAATTTTAAGTGTCAAAATTTGGTGATCTCAAGTTTGCATGAACATGCAAACTTGACTCTTTAAATAGAGTGATCATGATACTTGCAAATGGGATTCTTCATCTTGATGAAAAACCTCTCAAAAACACTCTCTTCCATCTTTACAAAATCCCTCCCAAGTCTAGTCACTCACCGGATTCCACAATCCCGTTTTAAGGCCGGAGAATAGTGGAGAAGACACTAGTGGTGGTTCGAAACCGGTTCGTGAGGCAAAAGGAGTTTGAACTACAAAAGGTTAGTATTTAAACTCATTAAGTTTTAATACTTATGAACATGCTAGTCATTTACAATAATTGATGTTCTAAAAGTGCCTAAGATCCAAATTGCTTCCGCATGTGTTATAGTAACACCATCAATTGGTATCAGAGCAAGTTTTAGGCACTTTATTTACATTAATTTGATCATGGTGGGTACCATTTCATGCATGAAATTTGTGGTTGCTAAAGTGGCTGGTTTTGGTTTTGGCATTTTTTTTTTTGCTTCCATTTGATACAATTATTGTAATAAGCCTAAGGTGTATGGGCTTTAATAAATGAAGAAAGGTCTGTAATTTTTATGAAGTCATTAGAGTCCACTTTAGGTTGTAATTGATCGAAAATGGAAGAGATAAGCAAGTTGAACCGAAGAAGATGGAAGAGGCGGTTCGGGTGTTTTTTCTGTCGTTGGGGACCGATTGAACGTTTTTAAGGGTTGGTTTGTCCAGTTCGTGATCCTCGGGAGCGGCTCAAGTTATTTTTAATTATTAATGTAATAATTTAGTTAATTCTTGCTTTAAAATGCCAAAACCAACCTACTTTAGTGAGTTTAATTAATTATGCATTATGAATGTATGTTTTAATTAAATAGAAAATGTATATGCATAAAGTATGTCATATAGATTTAAAATCCCACCATAGGCTAAGCATGTTTCATGCATTCCAAGTATGTTATAAGTGTTATAATGTATAGTATGCATGTCTTAGGGTTCCATGAGTGATAGATATAAATTGTTATACTATTGCATGGAATGGATGATTATATAAATTGTTATATAAAGCATGTTATAGGTTATTTTCAACATCATAAAATGAGGTAGACGTTAAAATCTATAATAAAGATAAGTGCATGCTCACTAAGGGTTAAGAACCGAGCACGATCAATTTTAACAGTTAAAAAGGGTCGATGTCTTATAAAATTGCGGTTACGAGAAAGCTCACCTGGCACGATCTTGTCTAAGGCTGTAGGTACTTAAGTTGACGGTTTACGGAACACCTACTACCTGGAGATCGGACCAGTACTTGAGCTTAGTTAGCCCAGTTTTATGAGCATGCTTAAGTGATTTAAGATTTAGAAAAATCACCTAGACTTAAGTTATATTTAATTAGCCGGAATATATTTAAGTAATGAGTATACCCAACCATCTAAAATACTTAGTGGGAGGAAAAAGGTGTATAAGATACATCGTTTTCTCTTCACGCTCTCTGTAAAATTCACACAGTGAGATTCATGCTCGGCCTCGTGTCGCCCTGGGAACGTCCTCCATTCGGAAGGTATTTGCATGAGTCAATAACAAGGTGAATTGAGAAAGTATTTATAGTAAGTGGGAGAAGGAAGTCAACACGTCCTATGGTCTCCACCACTAGGTTGCACCGTGAGATTCCCATGTTCCGCCTGCATGTTGCCCTAGAGCAACTACCCATTCGGAGGGTCATAACATGGGAGTCGGAACAACGCAAACTCCAGAAATGGATAGGATTTCTTAGGTCCATTCCCAACTTTGGCTTTTTCATTCGATAGCGTTGTTGGGACCGATTTCTGAGGTCTGAAATTGGTGGGTCACACTTGCGAAGAATTACTAAGAGTTAGTATATTCTTGACCAAAATAGCGATCAACTAAAACACTATAGGAACAAGAGTTATTCTGGAATTAGTGTTTAAGTCAAGAATGTCTTGGTTTAGTGAATGAGTGATTGACTGCCCCTCGGTAGCAGTTGCTCTAACTCACTAAAGTATCGTTGCAAATTAATAATGATTTGGGTACATTATTACATTTACTAAAACTGATTGGATTAAACAGGATTAAGTCAAATCACTAATAGAATTTTCTTTATATCACAGCATGACAAACTCAATAGTACAATTACTCGCTTCTGAGAAATTAAACGGCGACAACTACACAACTTGGAAATCAAACCTAAACACAATACTGGTCATTGATGATTTAAAGTTTGTTTTAACTGAGGAGTGTCCTCCAAACCCAAACTCAAATGCAAACCGAACAGCTCGGGATGCATATGACAGATGGATAAAGGCAAATGACAAAGCCCGAGTGTACATTCTAGCCAGCATATTTGATGTTTTGGCTAAGAAACACGATGTTATGGGTACTGCTAATGATAAGCGCCTACACTGCTGGAATTTGCAAAGCTAGAGGTCCTTCTAGAATCCTTGCAAAACGCTCACAGAGAAAGCTAACTTAACGAATTGATTCCAACCAAGAGCTGGTTAGAAGATGAATGACTCTTAGATCAAACTTGGAATCTATGATGGTCACTCTTAGATACCAAGACAATTCACTCCAGAATTAGCTTGATCAAAACTAATTCAATGAATCGGTTTAAACATCAAACCTAAAGCAAGATTTGAAAAAGAATAACCCCAAAAGGGTATCAAGAAAACACAAAGGTTTTTTCTGTATTCAACTAAAATCCCTCAAACATGAGTATTACATGCCTTTAAATAGGTCTAAAAGGTAACCCTAACATAATATGGTCCAGCCACCAATCACTAATAAATGCTATTAAATGCAAATTGAAGAATATAAGGCAATTCATACAAACTATTAATAAATGCTATTAAATATAAAATAAAGCAAATAAGGCATTAATAATTTCCTTAATTGGTAATTCAACTACCAAAGGCAAGTCTTCTAATTACTTTCCAATATCAGCCACTCCATTATCTTCTTGATTTGATATGCTAATGCTATAAAGCTTTTTGGGCTCAAAAGTCTTTGTTTCAACCGGTACACTAGCTAGCTTTTGAAGATGCAATGTATAGGCCTCTTGAATCTTCTTAACCTTGCTTCTTGTAATCGGTCCTTCGGGTACATGCACGTGATCAGTTGTTGGATTCATATCATCCCCCCTTTCTTTAAAAGGATTTGTCCTCAAATCAAATTCATCGTTCTTTCCGGACAAGAACTGAATTTTTTTTTTCTCACTTTTTTTTCTCACCTTTACCTTAGTTTCTTCTCTCCACTGTTGTTCTTCAGATTCTGTTCTTTTTTTCTCTAATTTCAATTGGTCACAATGTACTTCATATGGAGACAATGGAAGTAAAGTAAATTTCTTCCCACACAAAGTAAAAGTATACTTGTTCATGAAACCATCAAATGTTACCTTTCTATCATATTGCCAAGGTCGGCCGATAAAGATGTCCCCCGCATGCATTGGTACGACATCACAAAGAACTTCATCTTTATATCTTCCAAGAGTAAAAGAAATAAGAGCTTGAGAGTTCACCTTAATTTCTTCTTTGTTTGTTAACCAATGAAGTTTGTATGGTTTTGGATGGGGATGGACAGAAAGTTGAAGTCTTTTTACAACTAAGCTGCTTACCACATTTGTGCAACTTCCACTATCAATCACCAAGCTGCATGGGTTTCCTTTGACTAAACATCTTGTGTGGAACAAGTTTTCCCTTTGCTCTTCAAATTTCTCTTCCTTGATTTGAACATTGAGTACCCTTCTTGTGATCAAAGACATGGAATTACCTTCTTCAACATACTCATCATCATATGTTACGATTTCTTCCACAAGCTGTGAATCATGATCCTCACATTCATCATCTGAATCAAGTATACCATTCTTTATCACCATAACTTTTTTATTAACACACTCTTTGCTCATGTGTCCAAACCCTTTACACTTCCAACATTGAATAGAACTAGACTTCTCTTTTACCGTCTTTGAAGCTTCATTCATTTTACCATTGAAACTCTCAGCCTCCACTCTTTTAGCAGTCACAAACTTTTCTTTTGGTGACATCGAATCATTTTTATTCATAAAACTATCCTTGTTCCAAGTATTAGAATTTGAAAAGATGCTAGTTCGTGATGTGTACCTTTTTTAATGCTCTTTTTCTTCCTTCAATTGGTCTTCAATTTTGAGAGCATAATGATACATGTCTTCCAGATATGGTGGTGGATTTCTGTCAACAAGATGAGCAATTTCTCGATTCAAACCTCCAAGGAATCTAGACATGGTATCTTCTTCTTCTTCTCTAACCTTTGCTCTTTTCATCATAGTTTCCATCTCTTGATAATATTCCGCCACACTTTTTGTTCCTTGCCTCAAACCTTGCAATTTAGTTTTCAAATTTCTTTCATAATGTTTTGGAGCATACCTTTTTCTCATGACTTCTTTAAGTTCTTCCCATGTCTCTATTGGATTCTCCTCTTTTCTTCTTCTCTCGGATTTGAGATGTTGGTACCAATCACTAGCATGATTGGTAAATTCGGCAATAGCAAGTCTCATCTTCTTATTTTCACTATAGGTGTTGCAATCAAACACATGCTCTATCTTTCTTTCCCATTGCAAGTATGCCTCAGAATCTGCCGTTCCACAAAAGGGCGGGATTTTGAGTTTAACTCCCCCATCTCTATCTTCATGTACTCTTTCCATCCTTCTAGGTTGCATAATAGTTGCATGGTTATTTCTTCCTCTCCATCTACCATCAACTTGTCTTTCTTGTACTACTATACCTTCATCTTCTTGTAATGTTCGTTCTTGTCTTTGTTGTTGCGCCCTTCTTTCTTGTCTATCTTCCATCATCATTTCCATCATACCTTGAATTGCTTGAAGAATGGTTGTATTAAGATCTGGAACTGGTGGTACTGCTTCTCCATTATGTGACATTGTTATCAAGGGGCCTCTCCACACTTCTCACAAAAATTTTACTCAGGGACGCTCGTGTTTAACACTCAAAGGTGGGCTTTTGGTACTAGGTCAAGAATGTAAAGGCTGGCTTTTTTTTTCTTTTTTCGATAATCTGAGAGAGAAAAAAAAAACTTGATAGAAAAAAAATAACAATAAAGATATTTCACCTCTAGAGCGGCCAAAGAATGCTGACCAAATGCTCTGATACCAAATGATAAGCGCCTACACTGCTGGAATTTGCAAAGCTAGAGGTCCTTCTAGAATCCTTGCAAAACGCTCACAGAGAAAGCTAACTTAACGAATTGATTCCAACTAAGAGCTGGTTAGAAGATGAATGACTCTTAGATCAAACTTGGAATCTATGATGGTCACTCTTAGATACCGAGACAATTCACTCCAGAATTAGCTTGATCAAAACTAATTCAATGAATCGGTTTAAACATCAAACCTAAAGCAAGATTTGAAAAAGAATAACCCCAAAAGGGTATCAAGAAAACACAAAGGTTTTTTCTGTATTCAACTAAAATCCCTCAAACATGAGTATTACATGCCTTTAAATAGGTCTAAAAGGTAACCCTAACATAATATGGTCCAGCCACCAATCACTAATAAATGCTATTAAATGCAAATTGAAGAATATAAGGCAATTCATACAAACTATTAATAAATGCTATTAAATATAAAATAAAGCAAATAAGGCATTAATAATTTCCTTAATTGGTAATTCAACTACCAAAGGCAAGTCTTCTAATTACTTTCCAATATCAGCCACTCCATTATCTTCTTGATTTGATATGCTAATGCTATAAAGCTTTTTGGGCTCAAAAGTCTTTGTTTCAATCGGTACACTAGCTAGCTTTTGAAGATGCAATGTATAGGCCTCTTGAATCTTCTTAACCTTGCTTCTTGTAATCGGTCCTTCGGGTACATGCACGTGATCAGTTGTTGGATTCATATCAGTTAAAGAGATTATGGAATCTCTAAAAGGGATGTTTGGACAACCGTCCTTCTCCCTTAGACATGAAGCCATAAAATACATTTACAACTGTCGTATGAAAGAAGGGACCTCAGTTAGAGAACATGTCCTGGACATGATGGTCCATTTCAATGTGGCAGAAGAAAATGAAGCTGTCATTGATGAGAAGAGTCAAGTCAGTTTTATCATGATGTCTCTTCCGAAGAGCTTCTTCCAGTTCCGCACCAATGTGGTTATGAACAAAATAGAATATAACTTGACTGCTCTTCTCAATGAGCTACAGACTTATCAGTCCCTCTTAACAAACAAGGGACAAACAGGAGAAGCAAATGTTGCCATCTCCAAGAAATTACTACGAGGATCGTTCTCCAAAAATAAGTCTGGACCTTCAACTTCTAAAAGTGTTTTGATGAAGAAGAAGGGAAAAGGGAAAAATAAGATTCCTACTAACCGCAAGAACAAGGTTCAAAAAGTAGATAAAGGAAAATGTTTCCATTGCAACGAAAACGGGCACTGGAAGAGAAACTGCCCAAAATACCTTGTAGAGAAGAAGCTGAAAAGACACAACAAGGTAAATATGATTTACTCGTTGTAGAAATGTGTTTAGTAGAGTATGACAACTCAACTTGGATACTAGATTCAGGGGCGACTAATCATATTTGTTCTTTTTACCAGGAAACTAGCTCCTGGAGAATGCTTGCGGACGGCGAGATAACACTCAGGGTTGGAACAGGAGAGGTTGTCTCAGCAAGATCAGTAGGAAATTTAAAGTTGTTTTTTGGAGATAGATTCATTATATTAGATAATGTACTTTTTGTTCCTGGAATGAAAAGAAATCTAATATCCATCTCTTGTTTATTAGAACAGTTGTATAAAGTATCTTTTGAAATCAATGAAGTGTTCATTTGCAAAAGAGGTATTCATATTTGTTCTGCAAAACTAGAAAACAACTTATATATGTTAAAACCGAGCAAAACAAAAGCTATTTTAAATATTGAGATGTTTAAAACAGCTGAAACTCAAAATAAGCGACAAAAGGTTTCTCCTAATACCTATCTTTGGCACTTAAGACTAGGCCACATTAATCTCAATAGGATTGAGAGATTGGTTAAAAGAGGACTTAAGTTAGAAGACAATTCTTTACCTCCATGTGAGTCTTGTCTTGAGGGTAAAATGACTAAACGATCATTTTGCGGAAAAGGCTATAGAGCCAAAGAAACCTTAGAACTCGTGCATACAGATCTCTGTGGTCCAATGAATGTCACCGCACGAGGAGGGTATGAATATTTCATCAGTTTTATTGATGATTATTCAAGGTATGGCTATCTTTACCTAATGCATCATAAGTCGGAAGCTCTTGAAAAATTCAGAGAGTATAAGACTAAGGTTGAGAATCTATTAGGTAAAACTATTAAAACACTTCGATCAGATCGAGGAGAAGAGTACATGGATTTAAGATTTCAGGACTATATGATAGAACATGGAATAAGGTCTCAACTCTCAGCCCCTGGTATGCCTCAACAAAATGGTGTATCAGAAAGGAGAAATAGAACTCTATTAGACATGGTTCGGTCTATGATGAGTTTCGCTCAATTACCCGATCCGTTTTGGGGATATGCAGTGGAGACTGCTACATACATTTTTAACATGGTTCCTACTAAGAGTGTTTCAGAAACACCTTATGAGTTATGGAAAGGGCGGAAAGGTAGTTTACGTCACTTCAGAATTTGGGGATGTCCAGCACATGTGTTGTTGCAAAATCCCAAGAAATTAGAACGTCGTTCAAAATTATGTCTATTCGTAGGATACCCCAAAGAGACGAAAGGTGGTTTGTTTTATGATCCTCAAGAAAATAGAGTGTTTGTATCAACGAACGCTACATTCTTAGAGGAAGATCACGTAAGAAATCATCAACCTCGTAGCAAACTAGTATTAAGAGAGATTTCTAAAGAAGCTACTGATAAAAAAACAAGAGTTGTTGATCAAGCTGGTCCTTCAACCAGAGTTGTTGATGGAGCTGACACTTCTGGTCAATCACATCCTTCTCAAAAGTTGAAAATGCCTCGACGTAGTGGGAGGGTTATAACTCAACCCGATCGTTACTTGGGTTTGATAGAAACTCAAGTCATCATACCTGATGATGGCGTTGAGGATCCATTTTCCTATAAACAGGCAATGAATGATGTAGATAGAGATCAGTGGATTAAAGCCATGAATCTTGAAATGGAGTCAATGTACATCAATTCAGTCTGGGAACTTGTAGATCAACCAGATGGGGTAAAATCTATTGGTTGCAAATGGATCTAAAAGAGGAAACGAGACCAAACCGGTAAGGTACAGACCTTTAAAGCACGACTAGTAGCAAAGGTTTATACCCAAAGAGAGGGGGTGGACTATGAAGAAACCTTCTCACCTGTTGCTATGCTTAAATCAATTAGAATACTCTTGTCTATTGCCACATTTTATGATTATGAAATTTGGCAAATGGATGTTAAGACAGCTTTTCTAAACGGCGATCTTGAAGAGAGTATCTATATGGCTCAACCAGAGGGGTTCATTGAACAGGATCACGAGCAAAGGGTTTGTCAAGCTTAAAAGATCCATTTATGGGTTGAAGCAAGCATCTCGATCCTGGAACATAAAGTTTGATACTGCAATCAAATCTTATGGCTTTAAACAGAATGTTGACGAACCTTGTGTTTATAAAAGGATAGTCAACTCTACAGTAGCTTTCCTGGTGTTGTACGTTGACGATATCCTACTAATTGGAAATGATGTGGGAATTCTGACTGACATTAAGCATTGGCTGGCGACACAATATCAAATGAAAGATTTGGGAGAGGCTCAGTTTGTTCTTGGAATCCAAATTGTTCGGAATCGCAAGAACAAAACACTAGCATTGTCTCAAGCATCGTACATCGACAAAATGTTGATTCGATATAAGATGCAGGACTCCAAGAAAGGATTATTACCTTTCAGGCATGGAGTTCATTTGTCGAAGGAACAAAGTCCTAAGACACCTCAAGAAGTTGAGGATATGAAACACATTCCCTATGCATCAGCGATCGGTAGTCTGATGTATGCCATGCTATGTACCCGACCCGACATATGCTATGCTGTGGGAATTGTCAGCAGATATCAGTCCAATCCGGGACGTGCTCATTGGACTGCCGTTAAGAATATCCTCAAGTATCTTAGGAGAACGAGGGATTATATGCTAATGTACGGTGCTAAGGATCTGATCCTTACAGGGTACACTGACTCAGATTTTCAGACCGATGTAGATTCGAGGAAATCGACATCAGGATCTGTCTTCACTTTGAACGGAGGAGCAATAATATGGAGAAGCATAAAGCAAGGTTGCATTGCTGATTCCACCATGGAGGCTGAGTATGTTGCTGCTTGTGAAGCAGCGAAAGAATCTGTATGGCTTAGGAAGTTCTTAACTGATTTGGAAGTCGTTCCAAATATGCATCTTCCCGTCACCCTTTATTGTGATAACAGTGGAGCAGTTGCAAATTCAAAAGAACCAAGAAGCCATAAGCGAGGAAAACATATTGAGCGCAAATATCATCTCATAAGGGAGATTGTGCAACGAAGAGATGTGATCGTCACACAGATAGCTTCAGAACACAACATTGCTGATCCATTTACAAAGCCCCTCACGGCTAAAGTGTTTGAAGGGCACCTAGTGAGTCTAGGACTACGAGTTATGTAATCTAGGGCAAGTGGGAGAAAAGGCATGAGTATGTGATGCCCTAGTTTATTGTATTTCTCTCTACTCAACGTTATAAAACTCCACTAGAGTTTTAGTCCAAGTGGGAGTTTGTTGGGTTTTATGTCTTAAAACTCATAGTTTGTAAACAAAGATATATTCTATTTTCAATAAAGTTATTATTGATGTTTATTCAGTAAAAAATTGTTATTGAATAAAGTGAACTTTACGATCGTTAATCTAAATCCAATAAACTAAGAACACTCTGGCTATAGTATGATTACTTGAACTATATGTAGAGACATAAGAGTGGATCAAGTTCAAGTATATAGTCAAAATGATCTATAGTATAAGGATAAGGCTGAGTACCTTATTCTGGGGACACTATGGATGCGGCCCACTTTTGTATATGATATAAACAATGTGATCACTAAATTGTGCATGTGGAGACATGTGGGTGGGGGCGTCCTATGCAATGAGTATTGCATAAGATCGGACCATGAAGAAAACCACTCTCACTTTATAAAGTCGTTTACTGTTGAGACTGATTTTCTTTTCATTCGATAACCTAGGTAACTCGGTTTTAATCCTGAGCTAACCATGAACTCCTGTTTATTCAGAATTATCCTTAGATTTGCATGGGTGAGAGTGGCTCTAGTTCGCCGACTCAACAGGCCTCCCATTTCAGGGGTAAGACTGGGTGAATGGCTGGGGACGTGGGGTGCAAGACGGAATTCACTCCTACCCACTTTTAGGGATAGAAGAAAGGTAGTTCCCTTAAGCACTGACTCCAGGTCTTGAACAAGGGGCCCCACTCTCTCATTGGCCTGAGAGGGATTCGGTTTACTGGTTGGACCACAAACCAATTGTTTATTAGAGGATCAGTGAGACATAAGGAACAATAAGTAACTTCAGGGGTAAAACGGTAAATTGACCCAGGTCTAGTTACAAACAACCTGTGAAGGATCGACTTACTAATCATGGTTATATCAAATGGACAGAAATATATCTATAGTGAGGGGAGTGCAACTACTAGGCTATAGTGGAGTGTCCTAGTAGTTAACGAATGTTGGTTAACCAGGTTAATGAGTTTAATCGGTTAATCTTTAATCGTTGGAGCCCATGATCTATAGGTCCATTAGGTCCCTCTGCTAGCTCATATCGGACTAAACCATAGAACAATGTGACGAGTGAGTTCGAAGTGTTCGAATTCAAATTAGGGAATATGCGTTACATATATACGATATATTTAACCGCAATTTTGTTTTATTTACGAATTAAACGAAAAGAGAGAATCTGAGATATTTAAATAAGATTTAAATATCTTAATCAATTATGTGTCGGAATTGATTGGGATTGGCATTTGAATTAATATTAAATATTAATTAAATAGTTTAATTAATCATTTAATGTTATTTTAATTTGAAATTCATTATTCAAATTAATTGTTGAATTAAAATGAAGAAAGTCAAAATGTTGACTTTCATCTAATGGAAAAATCCATGATAGTGGAATTTTGAGGTGTCAAAATTTGGTTTTACCAAACTTGCATGTTTGCCAAACAAACCCCACAAGTTTGAGTGGAATTTTGAGTGTCAAAATTTGGTTAACTCAAACATGCATGCTTGCCACATAATCCCAAACATTTGAGTGGAATTTTAAGTGTCAAAATTTGGTGATCTCAAGTTTGCATGAACATGCAAACTTGACTCTTTAAATAGAGTGATCATGATACTTGCAAATGGGATTCTTCATCTTGATGAAAAACCTCTCAAAAACACTCTCTTCCATCTTTACAAAATCCCTCCCAAGTCTAGTCACTCACCGGATTCCACAATCCCGTTCTAAGGCCGGAGAATAGTGGAGAAGACACTAGTGGTGGTTCGAAACCGGTTCGTGAGGCAAAAGGAGTTTGAACTACAAAAGTTTAGTATTTAAACTCATTAAGTTTTAATACTTATGAACATGCTAGTCATTTACAATAATTGATGTTCTAAAAGTGCCTAAGATCCAAATTGCTTCCGCATGTGTTATAGTAACACCATCACTTTCCTAGGACACATGGTGTCAAAGGACGGAATATCTGTAGATCCCACCAAGGTCGAAGCGATCACAAAGTGGGAACGCCCAACTACAGTAACTGAAGTAAGGAGTTTTCTAGGATTGGCGGGATACTACCGAAGGTTCGTGCAGGACTTCGCTAAAATATCCTCGCCTTTAACAAAGTTAACAAAAAAAGGGCTACCATTTAGATGGAATCATTCTTGTGAGGCAAGCTTCCAGAACCTAAAAGAGAGATTGGTAACCGCCCCAGTACTCATAGTACCCGAGAGCTCAGAAGGATATGTGATCTATAGTGATGCCTCCATGAAAGGACTGGGATGTGTGTTAATGCAACACGACAAGGTTGTCGCATACGCATCTCGTCAACTTAAGGAATATGAAAAGAACTACCCAACCCATGACCTAGAGTTGGCCACTATAGTGTTCGCGCTGAAAATCTGGCGACATTACCTGTATGGAGAGAAAACCCAAATTTTTACCGACCACAAAAGTTTGAAATACTTCTTCACCCAAAAAGAGTTAAATATGAGGCAGAGAAGGTGGTTAGAATTGGTGAAGGATTATGACGTAGATATCTAGTACCACCCTGGAAAAGCAAATGTGGTCGCAGATGCCTTGAGTAGGAAGACGGTCCAGTCGTCGGCCCTCATTACGAGGGAAGTAAGGGTCCAAAGAGAGTTCGAGCGAGCCAACATAGCTGTAGCGACCGAGCGAGTCATAGCACAGCTGGCCTGACTCACGGTACAACCTACGCTTAGGCAGAGAATTATTACCTCCCAACGAGAGGATCCTAACTTACAGAAAGTCCTAGGACAGTTAGACGAAAGTCCGGTAGATGGATTCTCGAAGTCATCAGATGAAGGACTATTGTATCAGGGACGCTTATGTGTTCCGGCAATAGAAGATTTAAGAAAGGAGATACTGATGGAAGCTCACAACTCGCCATTTGCCATGCATCCAGGAGGTACTAAGATGTACCAAGATTTAAAACAACACTTTTGGTGGAAGAGCATGAAGAAGGATGTGGCCAGGTTTGTGAGCAAGTGCTTAGTTTGTCAACAAGTGAAAGCTCCAAGACAAAAGGCGGCGGGGTTGTTGCAGCCCCTAAGCATACCGGAGTGGAAGTGGGAAAACATAGCGATGGACTTCATAGTAGGTTTACCCAAAACGCCCAAAGGCTATACAGTGATCTAGGTAGTTGTCGATAGGTTGACCAAGTCGGCACACTTTCTACCTGGGAAGGTTACAGATACAGTTGACAATTGGGCACAACTGTATGTGAAAGAAATAGTAAGACTACATGGAGTCCCAGTGTCTATAGTGTCGGATCGGGATCCACGCTTTACGTTAGTGTTTTGGCGCGGACTTCAAAAAGCACTAGGTACCTGCTTCGACTTTAGTACCGCCTTTCACCCCCAAATAGATGGACAAATAGAGCATTTAAACCAAATTCTAGAGGACATGCTACGCGCTTGCGTACTAGATTTTAAGGAAAGTTGGGATTCCAAACTCCACCTGATAGAATTCTCGTATAACAACAGTTTCCAAGCAACTATTGGAATGGCACCGTTTGAGGCCCTGTACGGGAAACGGTGTAGATCCCCACTATGTTGGGACGAGGTAGGAGAGAGAGAATTAGTAGGACCCGAGTTGGTTCAACTCACCAATGAGGCTGTCCAGAAAATTCGAGCGAGGATACGTACCGCTCAAAGTAGATAGAAAAGCTACGCCGATGTAAGGCGTAAAAGCCTGTTGTTCGAGGTAGGGGACCCAGTATTCCTCAAGGTGGCACCTATGAAAGGGGTGTTAAGATTCGGACAAAAGGGCAAGTTAAGTCCTAAATTAATTGGACCATTCGAGATCCTAGAGCGAGTTGGTCCGGTAGCGCATAAGTTAGCCCTACCTCCAGCCCTCTCAACAGTACATGATGTATTTCATGTGTCGATGCTGAGGAAGTACATTACGGACCCTATCCACGTAATAGACTATGAACCACTCCAACTCAATGAAGATCTGTGTTACAAGGAAAAACCAGTAAGAATCTTAGCTAGAGAAGTAAAAACCTTACGCAACAGGAGCATTGCGTTCGTTAAGGTACTGTGGCGGAATCACCACAGTGAGGAAGCCATGTGGGAGCGTGAGGACGAAATAAGAGAGAAATACCCCGAGTTGGTACAAGAGTTTGAGACTTTTGAGGATGAAAGTTCTTTTTAGGGGTAGATAATGTAACGACTCGGGAAAGAAAGAAAAAAAAACGAGAAAACAAAAAAAAAAATAAAAAAAACTCAGTCGCCGGAAAACCTGCGAGTTTTCCGACGACCGCCGATTTTCGCAGAACCCACGCAAAACGACGGCCACAGCATGCCTAGCCTTCAGCCCACGACTCCCAGCACCATCAGGATACCTCCAAAGGGAGAAAAGATAGAAAACTACGAGAGAGAGAGAGAGATTTCGGAAAAAAAAAAAAAAAAAGTCGACGAGTGTCCAATTTATCCGACGAACCCTCAAACCACCCTCAAACTGACACCAAATGATCTGTTACCGCCACGAGAAGGATCCCTAACGAAAGCACGATAACTTAAAGTGCGTTTTGTGCTTTTTAGTAAACGCCGTCGTTGGTAACCGAGGTCAGAAAATTGGGTATTTCCTAATCGTTCTTAGATCTATGGTTTTAGGAACATTTAGGCCACAAAACTCCCAGAAAAGAAAGAAGAACGACAAATAAAGAGGAAGAGGAAGAAAGAGGACCGAAATCGGCAACAGAACGCCACGGGAAGGAGAGAGAAAACTCGCCAAAAAATCAGCCAGAGTCGGGTAAGGAAGACGAGGTCCACGGATCTGGTGCAACCTGAACCCAAAACCCAAGAGAGTCAGCCAATTCTTTCCCTCGGCCTCTACCTTCGGCCAACCCAACTACAGCGACCCAAACCTCAGACCAGCCCAGAAGCTACGGTTCAGTTGAACCAACCCGAGATCAGCCCGAGACCAGCCCGATGGTCCAATCGAGGTGGTCTACAACCCAAAAAAAAACTTTTGGCCTACCCCAATAAGCCGAGGCCCAACGATAGTCTTGGCCCAGTAGCCTCCGCAGCCCGCGACCCGGACCACGACCCAAACCGGACTGCGACCCACGCTTCGACCCGACGCTACTGCACGACGTGGCTCGCTCTCCTGCTGCCACGTGTCACATAGCGGCGCAGGCAGTCCCTCGGCTCGGCTAGGCGCGGCACAAACGGCTCGGGCTCCCTCCGATGATGCTCCAGTGGCTGTTTGGCTCGGGTCACCTATTTTCAGCCTGGTTTCCACTGTTTTGACCCTCCCGAATCTATTTGTGGCCCCGATTAAGGTATCCGAGGCCGTTTTAGAGCCGTATTTAACATTTATTCAATTATAGGAAAACTAATTATGAAATACTAACAGAAAGTGGTGAACGGTGTGATAGGAAACAAACCCCAGCGACGTACGAAGCAGCTCTCACGGAACGGGAGCTTACGTTTAGCTATTTAGGGAGTACTTCGGCCAAGGCCAACCAAGTAAGTGGCCTTACTATAGGATGGGCTAAAAAATTGTATGAGTTATGATGATGTGTGTATTACGATGCTTGATGATATGTGCAGTATATACATATTTTGATGAATGATGTACTTGGTATGTTTGACGCACTTTGTGGCAATATGATGAGTATGATGATTGCATGATGTTTACCTTAATATGATGATGGTTTCCATATTGAGCATGCTAGATGATGATGAGTGCCATATTGCATCATGTCGTTAGATCGACATAGAACACAACCCTAAGAGCATGAAAATAATATTAATATAAATATCCACGAGCATGTGTTACCTAGAGTAACAAAGAGATGAGACTAGAGGGTTGTGTCAGAAGAAACATTACGATGGATTTAGAGGGGCATAGGGCTACTTCCCCTAGAGACGATGAGTGCGGAAGCGCACCTTATGATGAGCGCGAATGCGCACAGGTGCGAATGCACACAGATGAGGGTGTTCATGAGGCGCATGACACTATGGGGTTCCGCTGGCCTCCGGACGTCGCTATAGATTAGCTTGACCAGAGGGTCCAGGGGGTGTGCGAGCGCCCTGGGGATTCACACTCTCACGTGTGAGTCGTGTGTAGGGAAGTGTTGAGTTATGGAGTCTGCTCCCTGTATTTATAGCTTGGTCAATGGCTATATCCGGTAAAGCTATATATGATACATAGCTATATATAGTAGATGGTTAAATCTGGTAAAGCTATATTTAGTAGACTGAACCATATATATATCCCGTCCAGTAAAGCTCTTAAATGTACTTTTCTATTCTCTGTACTCTCTTGTTGTACATGCCTGAAGTCATCAATAAAAAATCCTTTTAGCCAGAGTTCTCCTTGCAACTTCTCTCTATCCTTCTCTTTGTGTTCATCTAGATCGAGCGTGTGCGTTGTTGTGCGATCCTAACAACTGCTATCGATCCTAACAACTGGTATCAGAGCAAGGCAAAATTCACCACGATCTGTGAAGATGGAAAGTTCAAAGATTGGAATTGAGAAGTTCGATGGATCCGATTTCGGTTTCTGGAAGATGCAGATTGAAGATTATCTGTACCAGAAAGATCTTCACGAACCTCTGTTGGGGGTGAAGCCGGATACCATGACCACGGAACAGTGGAAGCTCAAGGATCGACAAGCCTTAGGGATGATCCGGTTGACGCTATCCAGAAACGTGGCGTTTAACATCATCAAGGAGAAGACAACGTCAGATCTGATGAAGGCGCTGTCAAATATGTATGAAAAACCGTCGGCTATGAACAAGGTGTATTTGATGCGTAGATTGTTCAATCTACAGATGTCTGAAGGTGGACGTGTTGCGGATCATATAAATGAATTCAATATGATCATAAGTCAACTGGGTTCAGTGGAAATTAATTTCGAAGATGAAATTAAAGCGTTGATTTTGATGTCATCCTTACCCGAGTCATGGGATACTGTTGTTGCCACAATCAGCAGTTCCCGAGGATCTGATAAACTGAAGTTTGATGAAATTCGAGATGTAGTTCTCAGCGAAAGTATTCGCAAACGGGAAACTGGAGATTCATCAGGCAATGCTCTCAGTGTTGATCGAAGGGGAAGAAGCAAATCAAAGAGCTCAAACAAACATGGGCGTTCAAAATCAAAGAACCGGGGAAAATCTCCAAACAAACCCAACGTAACGTGTTGGAGCTGTGGGGGAAAAGGACACTTTCGGACAGATTGTACAAAGCTAAAGAAGAAGCAGAATCATAAATCTGAAGATGATGATGATTCTATATACACAACAGAAGATGCTGAGGACGTTTTAATCCTTAGTGTGGATAGCCCAGCTGAATCCTGGATTTTGGATTCAGGTGCATCGTTCCATTCGTCTCCAAGTAAGGAATTGTTTCGAAATTTCAAATCAGGAAATTTCGGGAAGGTGTATCTTGCCGACAATAAAACCTTGGAGATTGAAGGAAAGGGAGATGTCTCCATACAAACTCCAGCAGGAAATCAATGGACATTACAAGATGTCAGATACATTCCTGGTCTCAAGAAGAACCTGATCTCTATTGATCAGTTGGATAGCACAGGCTATGCAGCAGAGTTTGGAAAGAGTTCCTGGAAGATTGTGAAGGGCGCCATGGTTGTTGCGCGTGGCACAAAATCTGGAACCTTATACACTACTGCAGAGTGTATAAACATGACTGCTGCTGCTGAGAGTGCTTCCAATTCAAGTCTATGGCACAATAGACTTGGACATATGAGCGTCAAAGGAATGAAGATGCTCACTGCGAAAGGAGCTTTAGAAGGCTTAAAATATGTTGATATGGGTCTTTGTGAGAGCTGCGTTATGGGCAAACAGAAACGAGTTAGTTTCACAAAGGCTGCCAGAGAACCGAAGAAAGTGCGGTTGGAAATGGTCCATACAGACGTCTGGGGACCATCTCCAGTTTCATCACTTGGTGGATCAAGGTACTACGTCACCTTCATCGATGACTTCAGCAGGAAGGTATGGGTTTACTTTCTGAAACATAAGTCAGATGTGTTTACCACCTTCAAGAAGTGGAAAGCTGAAGTTGAAAATCAGACCGGCTTGAAGATCAAATGCCTGAGGTCTGACAATGGAGGAGAGTACAACAAATCAGAGTTTATAACATTTTGTGCAGCTGAGGGAATTAGATTAATAAGAACAATTCCCGGTAAGGCAAGACAAAATGGTATTGCAGAAAGGATGAACAGAACCTTGAATGAGCGAGCAAGAAGCATGAGGATTCATTCTGGATTGCCAAAGGCATTCTGGGCTGATGCTGTGAACACAGCAGCATATTTGATTAATAGAGGGCCGTCAGTACCCTTGAAGTTCAAATTGCCCGAAGAAGTATGGACAGGAAAAGAACTCAAGTACTCTCACTTGAGAACCTTTGGCTGTACTGCATATGTTCATGTTGATCCAGAGAAGAGAGATAAGCTTGATGCTAAGGCTGTGAAATGCTACTTCATAGTCTATGGCTCTGACATGTTCAGGTATAGGTTTTGGGATGAGAAAAATATGAAGATCCTAAGACACTGTGATGTGACCTTTGATGAAAATGTCATGTACAAGGACAGAGAGAAGATAAACTCTGAGACTACGAAGCAAGTGGGAGTTGAATTTGAGTGGCAAGAAAATTCACACAGTGATGGTACAACAGAAGCTCAAGAAACTCCTGATCCTATTGCTGAAGAACCAGACGTGGCCGATCCTATTGCTGAAGAACCAGACGTGGAGCAAGTTGCACCTGAACAGGTGTTGAGAAGATCATCCAGAACTACCAGAGCACCAGACAGATATTCAACCTCATTACACTATCTGTTGCTGACTGACGAAGGAGAACCAGAGTCCTTTGATGAGGCCCTACAAGTGGAAGATTCAACTAAGTGGGAGCAAGCCATGGATGATGAGATGAGCTCACTTGAAAGAAATAATACGTGGGTGCTGACTGAGTTGCCTACAGGAAAGAGAGCTCTGTTGAACAAATGGGTGTTCAAAATCAAGGTTGAACCAGATGGCAGAAGGAGGTTTAAGGCTCGGTTAGTAGTTAAAGGATATTCACAAAGAAAAGGCATTGATTATGCTGAGATCTTTTCTCCAGTTGTGAAATTAACTACTATCCGAATTCTACTGAGTATTGTTGCATCGGAGAATTTGCACCTTGAGCAAATGGATGTAAAAACGGCATTTTTACATGGAGATCTAGACGAGGAGATCTATATGCAACAACCCGAAGGATTTGCAGCTCCAAGCAAGGAGCACATGGTGTGTAAGCTCAATAAGAGCTTGTATGGACTGAAACAAGCACCGAGACAATGGTACAAGAAGTTTGACTCCTTCATGAGCAAGAGTGGTTTCCACAGAAGTGAAAAGGATCAGTGTTGCTACCTCAAGAAATACACTGATTCTTATGTGTTTCTACTCCTGTATGTGGATGATATACTAATTGCTGGATCAAGTATGAGGGAGATAAACCACCTGAAGGCAAGCTTGTCTTCAGTATTTGAGATGAAAGATTTAGGTGCAGCGAAGCAGATCCTTGGGATGAGGATTTCTCGAGATAGATCTGCTGGCACATTAAATCTATCCCAAGAGCAGTACATTGAGAAGGTGTTGTCCAAATTCAAGATGAATAACGCTAAACCCAGGACTACCCCCTTGGCAAATCATATTAAATTGTCAAAGGGGCAATCTCCCAAGACAGTTGAGGAACGTGAGCACATGGCATCAGTTCCGTACGCTTCTGCAGTTGGGAGTTTGATGTATGCTATGGTCTGCACTAGACCTGACATAACACATGCAGTGGGAGTTGTTAGCAAGTACATGGCAAATCCAGGGAAGGAACATTGGGAAGCTGTGAAGTGGCTTCTAAGATATCTGAGAGGTACATCCAATACTACACTTTGTTATGGCAATGGCAAAGTAGTTCTGCAAGGTTTTGTGGATGCTGATCTGAGTGGAGATGTAGACTCCAGCAAGAGCACATCTGGGTATATCTACACTATAGATGGAACAGCAGTGAGTTGGATGTCTAAGCTTCAGAAATGCGTTGCTCTTTCATCTACTGAAGCTGAGTACGTGGCCATAGCTGAAGCTGGAAAGGAGATGATATGGATGACAGACTATCTAGAAGAATTAGGCCGGAAGCAGTGCAAGAAGATCCTTTATACAGATAGTCAGAGTGCCATACAGTTGGTGAAAAACCCAGTCTATCATTCAAGAACAAAACACATTAGAAGACGGTACCATTTCACTCGCAGGTTAGTGGAAGAAGGCGATATGTGTTTGGAGAAGATAGAGGGTGCAAAGAATCCAGCAGACATGTTGACAAAATGTGTTGATGTTGGAAAATTAAAGCTATGCAAAGCCCTAATTGGTATGGTGTAGGATCAGTCTCCAAGTGGGAGAATTGTTGAGTTATGGAGTCTGCTCCCTGTATTTATAGCTTGGTCAATGGCTATATCCGGTAAAGCTATATATGGTACATAGCTATATATAGTAGATGGTTAAATCTGGTAAAGCTATATTTAGTAGACTGAACCATATATATATCCCGTCCAGTAAAGCTCTTAAATGTACTTTTCTATTCTCTGTACTCTCTTGTTGTACATGCCTGAAGTCATCAATAAAAAATCCTTTTAGCCAGAGTTCTCCTTGCAACTTCTCTCTATTCTTCTCTTTGTGTTCATCTAGATCGAGCGTGTGCGTTGTTGTGCGATCCTAACAACTGGTATCGATCCTAACAGGAAGTACTACACATCCAATTTTTCCGAGACTGGAGGCCACCCCTAAGATGTTTAGAGATAGGTCCCTAATTCATGATTGCATGTGTTTGCATTAGCATGGCCCCTATAGTGGGGTCACTTACTGATTGCATTTGAAATACTCAGGCCGTGTGCCATATTGTTTTTCAGGTAAAGGCAAGACTCCCATGTACGGTTAACGGTGGCATCGTGATCAGAGACTGTGGCACGTGCATAGGATAGTTTCATATTTAAAATTCCTAGTGTTGGTTAGAATAGGCATTTGCATTTCATTCATTTATATTATTTAATTTGTAATCGTTTTTTTTTCATCTTTTTGAACTTCAGCATAATGTTTGGAACACGTAAGTCCGGTAGTGTTTTCCAATGTTTTGAAGTTTTAAATTTTTCTGCTAATAAAGATGAGCATTCTTAGATTTTTATTCTGCATTAGAGATGAGCATGAGATGTTAGTGGCGACTCTAGATATGTGGAAATTTAGGGTCGTTACTTCAAGTCTCCATCTGTTGTATAGTCAAAATTTTACTTCTTTAATGCCCAAAATGCTTTATGTTCCAATTCCAGGGGTAAATGACATGCCTTCCCAAAAACTAGCTTGTAAGGAGACATTCCTAAAGTTTGACCGACCAATCTTTCCTGTTGGAAATTGAAGGCTGTCCTATATGCCCATAATGCATCATCAAGTTTCACCGACCAATCTTTCCTGTTGGGTTGTACCACCTTTTCCAAAATACTTTTAATTTCTCTGTTGGAGACCTCTGCTTGTCTATTGGTTTGTGGGTGATAAGGTGTCGCCACTCTATGTTTTACATTGTATCTCTCTCAAAGTCAATGCTCCATACATCAAAAAGTTCCACTTCTAGATTGAATTCAGGGGTAGCTCATTTTTTTTACTGATATTTTCCGTCCTTTGACATTGATCACAACCCTTGCAAATTGTTGGCCAATAGAAACTCGATTGAAATACCTTGGCTGCTGTCCTTTGCCCTCCAAAATGACCTCCATATGGAGATGCATGACATTGTTCAAGAATTGTTGGTATTTCACTGTCTGGAATGCATCTTTTCATTATGTCCTCTCCACATTGTTTAAAAAGAAAACGTTCATCCCAAATGTAACTTTTGGATTCATGGAAAACCTCATCCTTTGTTGATAATTTTTCTCTTCGGGTATGATGGCACAAGCCAAAAAATTTGCTGTCTGCATATCATGGAGTTGCTGTCATTCTGCTACTGCTGTAGCTGCTGCTACTGCTGTTTATCCCAAGCAGCTGTTCATCCGAAAATGCATCATCAATTTCTTTGCTATTGACCTTTTCTTCCATGTTCTCCATTCTAGATAAGTGATCCGCTACATGGTTATTAGCTCCTTTCGTGTCCACGATTTCTATCTCGAACTCTTGTAACAGTAGAATCCATCTAATTAATCTTGGCTTGGCATTTGGTTTCATCATTAGGTGCTTGATTACTGCGTGGTCAATGTACACTTTCACCTTCGCTCCAAATAAATAAGCTCTGAACTTTTCAACAGCGAATACTACGGCCAACAATTCTTTTAAAGTGGTTGTATAATTCACTTGAGCCTAATTCAACGTTTTGCTGGCATAATAGATAGGATGAAGTACCTTCCCCTTTTTCTGTCCTAACATTGCCCCCACAGCATGGCCACTAGCATCACACATCAACTCAAATGGTGAATTCCAATCGGGTGTTGACATTATAGGAGCTGTGGTCAGCGCTGTCTTTAATGCTTGGAAGGCAGTCATGCATTGTTTGTCAAAAACGAATTTTCTATTTGACTCCAACAAACTACACAATGGTTTTGCAATCTTGGAGAAATCTTTAATAAACCTCCTATAAAACCCTGCATGGCCCAAAAAGCTTCTTATACCTTTAACTGACGTAGGTGGATTCAATCTTTCAATAGCTTCTATCTTGGCTCTATCAACTTCTATTCCTCTTCTTGAGATCTTGTGGCCTAACACTATTTCCTCATTGACCATAAAATGACATTTTTCCCAATTCAGTACAAGATTCTTCTCTTCACATCTTTGTAGAACCTTCCCTAAATTCAAAAACAAGTCTCAAAAGATTCTCCATAAACCAAAAAATCATCCATGAATGTCTCCATAAATGTTTCTACCATATTTGTAAAAATGGCCATCATGCAACGTTGAAATGTCGTCGGAGCATTACATAGTCCAAAGGGCATTCGTCTAAAGGCAAAAATTCCATATGGGCATGTGAATGTAGTTTTCTCTTGATCTTTTGGACTGATTGTAATTTGATTGTATCCTGAATAACCATCCAAGAAGCAATAATGTGACTTTCCAGCAAGCCTATCAAGCATTTGATCAATGAATGGTAAGGGAAAATGATCCTTACGTGTCACTTTGTTTAGCCTTCTATAATCCATGCAAATTCTCCATCCATTCACTATTCTAGTGGAGATCAACTCATTGTTCTCATTTGGCATTACTGTTATCCCTCCTTTCTTCGGAACACATTGAATAGGACTGACTCAGCTGCTGTTTGCAATTGGATAAATTATTCCAGCATCTAGCCATTTGTTGCTCAATGGACTTAACTTTTCCTTCCTCCAATTGTATTTTTTGCACGCATAGTGAAGGGCTAATTTCTTTTATATCCGCCAATGTCCAACCTATCGCTCCCTTGTGCTTCTTCAATGTTTCTAGGAGCATATCCTCTTGAGTCGAGGATAGTGTCACTGAGATGATGATGGGTAGTGTCTTCTTGTCACCTAAATAAGCATACTTAAGGTTAGGTGGTAGTGGTTTCAAGTCCAGCTGTGGCGCTTCCTCAATAGATGGTCTCATCGGTGAACTCTTTCTTCCCTCACATTCTAGTGACTCAAAAGTTCTGTTGAATTCACCTCAAACTGCTAACTGTTCTATTATGTCATTCCAGCTGCTGTCTTCTTCCTGCCCGCTTTCCCCATCATCCCATTCCTCGGTCGCTGGTTGTTCTGTCAATTCATACACTGCTGAGCATTCTTTTGTCACTGCTGGATATTTCATGCTGTCATTGATGTTAAATTCAACTTTTTGGTCACCAATTCTTAACGTGATGGTTCCTTTGTAGACATCGACTAATGTTCTTCCGGTCTTTAAAGATAGCCTCCCCAAAATAATTGGAACATCATGATCAGCTTCATAATCTAAAATGATAAAATCTGCAGGAAATATGAATTTGTCAACTTGAATTAAGATGTCCTCAATCTTTCCTTCGGGATAAGTGAAAGATCGATCTGCTAGTTGAAGAGTGACTGTAGTTGGTCTAGATTCACCAATACCTAACTTTTTGTAAATAGACAGCGGCATTAGATTAATGCTTGATCCCAAATCACATAATGCTCGACCTAGCTTCTTTCCTCCTATTGATATTGGAATTGTGAATGAACCGGGGTCTTTCTCCTTTAGCGGGATCTTGTTTTTCAATATTGCACTACACTCTTCATTCAATGGTACCACCTTGAATTCTTCAAACTTTCTTCTATTGGTGAGCACATCCTTCAAGAATTTCACATAATTTGGCATTTGCTTCAAAGCTTCAACTAATGGTATATTTATGTGAACTTCTCAAAGTGGGCTTCTTCCTTCTTTCTTTTTATTCTTTGTGGAAAAGTAGGGGTTGGTGTGTATACTCTGCTTTCTTGTCCACTGCTGACTGATGTTTGTGTTTTAGGAGGCTTCACAATTTCTGCATAATTTCTGCGGTGTTCTTTCTATACAGCAGATTATATATCATTTTTGTTGTGCTCTTCTTGCACAACAGCTTTCTCCTTTCTCTGCTGTGTATCAGCAGTTTCTTGAGTGCGACTATCACCGTGTTCTTTAATTTTTTCTCCTCTGCTGGGTATTTCTTTCCCACTTCTCAACTCTATTGCTTGACATTGTTCAATTCCCTCTCTTTTTGGCATTTCAGTGTCTGCTGGCAGCTTACCAAGAGGTCTATTTTGTAACTCATTTGCTAATTGACCTACTTGAACTTTCAAATTTCGCAAAGATGCTTGTTGACTTTGTATCACAGCATCATCTTTAGCCATATATTCCTTTATTAGGCTCTCAAGCGATGTTCCCAGTATGTGTTGAGCTTGGCTAGTTCCTTCCCCTTGGGTGGTGGCTTGTTGAGAACTATATGTCAATTGATTTTGTAATCCAAAACCCGGAGGGTAATTTGCTTTAGGGGGCATTTGTTGGTTGTACGAGCCTTGTCTCTTCCATGAGAAATTTGGATGATTTCTCCACCCCAAATTATAAGTATTTGAGAAGGGGTTATTTTTCGGGTTACCTTGACTAACTTGATTCTCGACATAGAAAATTGAGGCCGGATTGCTTGGACATTGATCAATGGTGTGTTCCTCTCCACAAGATACACAAGATTCGGATGCTGTCTGGTTAATTACAGCAGCTGTATGGACTGGTGCTTTGATCATGGAGTCTTGCCCCAACGCTAGATTTAGTAAAATATTAGTCACCAAAGCTAGTTGAGCATTGATAGAGGACAAAGCATCAACTTCAAGTACTTCTCGAGTCTTCCTTCCTGAGTTGCTTCTCACATTGGCCCATTGACAATTGTTAGATGCTATTCTCTCTAAAATCTTACATGCTTCATTGTATGTCTTTGAAAAAATAGCTCCATTGGCGGAAGCATCAACTACTTGTTTAGTAGCAATATTTAATCCATTGTAGAAAGTCTCCATTTGTATACAATGAGGTAGTCCATGGTGAGGACACTTTCTAAGCATCTCCTTAAATCTCTCCCAAGCTTCACTTAGTGTCTCATCTTCAAACTGTTGAAAAGCAACAATCTCATTTCTGAACCGTGCATTTCTCGTGGGTGGGAAATACTTGATAAAAAAATTTTCTTCTAGACTATTCCACGAATCAATTGTTCCCGATGCTAAGGTATTCAACCATGATTTAGCACCATCCCTCAATGAATATGGGAATAAGCTCAGTCTAATCACATCTTTATCCACTCCTTGAAATCGAAATGAGTCACTAACTCTCAAAAATGACTTTAGGTGTAGGTGAGGATCTTCCGACGGTAGTCCATGAAATTGCCCAATGGTTTGCAGCATTTGAAACATCACAGGTTTTAGCTCAAACGTGGTTGCTTGTATTTTGGGTCTAATGATGCACGAATTTAGCACTTCCACATCTGGGTGTGCATATGCTCGGATCGCTCTTTCTCTGTCATCTGCTAAATGAATGGCATTGGCAGTAATTCTCTCT
The DNA here is from genome assembly GCF_057944985.1 of Cucurbita pepo subsp. pepo. Taxonomy (NCBI): domain Eukaryota; kingdom Viridiplantae; phylum Streptophyta; class Magnoliopsida; order Cucurbitales; family Cucurbitaceae; genus Cucurbita; species Cucurbita pepo. Next base: position 8,820,444 of record NC_141808.1, read on the forward strand.
TGATTAGCCATCATCACTGGATTTTCAAACTCCTGATTTAGTTTGGCCATTTGTTGTATATTCTGTTCTGTCATTTTCTTTTTCTCCCTCAACCTTCGTCTAAATGTTCTCTCTATTTCCGGATCCAAAATAAATTCCAAACCCATAGGTGGGTTCATACACAGAATTTTGCAGCAGTAAACTCAATTCTTCAGCAGTAAATACAGCAGTAGGAAAACTCAGCTTACTATGACTTCTTGTTGGCTCCAGCTCACAAAAATCTACAACAAGTAAAATAACCAAATTAGGTTCCCCGGCAACGGCGCCAAAAACTTGATCGCTTGTGGATGTATATAATAAAATGATGTAAAATTCACAAGAATAAGTGAAAGTATACACTATCACAAGTAGCAAGTAATAAGTAAATTGTCGATTCCACAGGGAACCTATCTTTTTTGTTAATTTTATCGCTGGAAATTAAGTGAGTTTTTTGGTAACATTCAAATGGGTGTTGAAGATTTTAACTATTTAAACAAAACTAAAACAGAGTGTCACTACTGTGGAAAAACAGAAAATGATGAGAAAATCAACTATAATGAGGAAGGTTCGGATAAGAGAGATTAAATATAGATAAGTTGTTGAGTTTTGTGGTAGATTTTAGTTCCTTTTAATAGATTCTCAAGCCCACTTCCGAGGGTCATGAATGGTGATTATTTCCATAATCGTTGTAATTTCTATTAACAAGGCTCTAGGAGAAGAATTATTCCTAACCCTTCTATTACCCTTCAAGTCTCCTTGCTATAGAACTAGAGTATTAAAGAGGATTTCATTGCTCCCTCTCTTCTCCCGAATAAGAGAACAACTATGTATGTAAAGTAGCTAATTAAACATACATGTAAATCATTAACAACAACTCTTTAATAAACTAAAATCATACCGTCAACATACTTAAACTATATAAAACTCTCTCGCCTCCCCTATTAAGTTTAGCTTTCCATACAAACTGAATTAAACAAAGGAATCTGCATCTTCATCATGTAAAATTGATGGAATAAGGAAAGAGAATAAAGAAATAGACAGTTATTGTTAATGGAAGTTCGTCAATGGAAGTTCCCTTCTCTGGAGCTATCACATCCACCTCTTTGCCCTAATCAATCCTTGTTGGTCTCCTTTTCCTTCTACTGTCAACAGCTGCTGGATTAGGGTTTTCTTCTTCTTCCCTGGTTTCACAGCAGTTCACTGCAGCAGAAGCTACTGCTGTGTAATTCGATTTTCTCCCCAAAATGTGGCTCTTCTCCTCTTGGTCTTCTTTTTTCTTTTATATTGAGCATGGGTTCCTCTTTAGGGCTGAAAAGAAATAACCCACTTGGACTGCTGACGTGGATTTATCATTTCCATATCATCCCACATTTGTTTCCAAATTCTCTACTCCCACATGGTTTAGCATAAATGTCTGAAATTTTACCACATAACTCAATTAGATATACAATTAAGATCAATTTATGCCAAATCATATTTTTTTCACATTGGACCGCAATAAATGATTTCATGCTCACTAAGTAGAATAAATGGGGCTATAAATGAGAAAATGGTGAATAAGAGTGCAATATTAACTCCAAAAAGACTTGATATGACTCTACTTTTAGATAGTTATCACTTTGTCCTCATTCACATGCATCCTAGGAAAATTTCTAAAAGGTCTCCCAACATATAATTGCTCTGAGTAAAGCATGCTTAACCATGTGGTCCTATGATTGAGCTACCATAAAGGAAAGTGCTCCTTGGTTGTATAGGTAGTGACTTTCAAGTCTTTTAAACATTTCTTAGTCATCTTATCCTCACGGTCGCCCTTATATGGATGTGATCTTAGGTGATTCATGTACCCATAATTTACTCTGAAGTCACACTTATTCACATAGTATTGTTTTTTCATAAATTACTTTTTCAACCAAATTTAATAAATTCAAAGTAAAAAAGAAAAATAAAATAAAATAAAATGGAATTTGAGATAAATTGACAAGAATATTACTTTAAAATCTTTTTTAATTATTATTTTAATCAAACTAATATGTTTTTTTGATAAACAAAATGTTAGTTAATATGCAAGGAATGTTGGAAAGAGAAAAATAAAATTTAACAAATGTGAAATAAAAGTTTTAGTCGTAAAAAATATACCTAGTTGAAGAACAATCATTCTATTTTGCGTACAAATCTACTAATGTTGCTACGGCATAGCAATATAGCATAACGTGAGACATCCGATCCCTTTAAAAACTTTTTTTCAGAACATGCCCACTAGTAGATTCATTGACAAAGAGGGGCTCTGTGGTGGACCTCTTGACAACTGCAATGGAGATTCATCATCTCCATCTTTTAAGGTAGGTGGAGTTTCTATCGTTCTAATTATGATCATCTTATATTGCATGAGACATCCATTCGAAATGGAGCAAAACAAGGAAAGAAAATCTATGGATTCGGATGTCTATTTCCCACCTAAGGAAAGAATTTCTTCCCAAGATCTAATTGAGGCCACTATTACTTTTCACGAGATATGTGCTTATGGCGAGATTGTATACAAGGCAGTGATGCATTTTGGACAGGCCGTTACTGTCAAGAAGTTAACATGAAACAGGGAAGGGAGTAACATCGATAATAGGAAAGAGCCTGTATAGGAAAGAGCCTGTAAAGTATTTTTAGAGTTTGTAGTATATGACGTAATGGTTATGTTACCCAACTATTGCTTAGATTTTGCATTTATTCTAGGATTCAATAAAGCATCCTCTGTATAGTTTTTGAATGGAGCTATATTGTTCTTGATTCTCAATCTTGTAAGTTTCTAAGGTTCATAATTTTTTTAAGTATAAGTTATAACATGCATTCGTAAATATATGAATACATCGTAATAACAAACATTGGTTGTTCTAGAAGGTCATACATTCATAATGAATTCCTTAGAGGAATCTATAAGGGTCTTGACTTTTGTGTCTTGAGGTGTTTCCTTTAGGTGTTTCTTTGGTCCTAACTTGCTTTAGGTTCCAAGCTTGCCCTAATCAACTTGAACCATTGAACATAACTCCTTGTCCTTATGAATAGGCCTTAAAAGAAGTAGCAAGTCATTTGGAGCACATATAGACCTTGAATTTAAATAAGTAGTCCTAGGGGCATGTTGGTCATTTTATCTGTAATTCTTGGTTTTGCTAATCAACGTGTTCCAATAACTTTCAAACGTCTTCACATCTTCAGACATCACATAATAAGGTCTACCACATAATTTAATAGCATTTGGAGGTCTTTTAAGTCATGAACCATAGTTAGATATCCTTAGGGGTAATATAGTTTTGCACCATTTCTTTGTTTACCTACTTATCCTTCCTTATCCAATGTAACACACCAAAAAATGAAGAAAAGTCATCCATGTAAGACCCAATGAATGCAAGAAAGAAATTGAGAGGATTGATCAAGGACATCAGTCTTAATAATGACCAAGAAGGGATGAAGAATTGTTAGGAAAATTATGGATTTTTTTATAGAAAAATAGTAATAATATATTATGAACGTGACAAACTACCTAATGACCCCTGAAGATATGGATAATTACGAAACTTCCATTATGACAAGAATCAGAGGATCAACAGTGACCATCTACACAAAATCCATCGAATCTCGACTCTCAGCCTATTGGAGCAAAGATCTTAAACAAGATAAGGGGTTTGACCCATATCGAATCTCGACTCTCAACAGTGACCATCTCGACTCTCATTACTTGTGGATTCATAGACTAGTCGGATCAAAGTGGAATAAATTAATAAATAAGCATTTTATGAATTGAAATACCTTAACAAATCTTAATAATATAATTCATTAAAACTAATATACCGTATCAAATTTATATCGATTTATTATAATATCATAATCAAAACCCTCCAATTCATGGATATATCGATTTTTTATATTCATTTAGCTGGCCATGTGTAGCAAATATCATACAATTTGGTTTTATAGTTGAACATACAAATACCATGTTCAACCACTAACCACAAACATAGCGTATCATTGCATTTGGTTCTATCTCTAACATCCTTGTATATATCAAAGTAATGCGACCAGTCAGACCACTGGAAGGTGCAGTAAAACTGTGTTGAGCCCCAAAAGTTTGGTCGAAAACTAAAAGCGTAACCGCTCAAAGGTGGGAGATGATGGACTCCCAAGTCATCATCACCAGATTTGCAGTAAATAGTGAGCTGATCATGACTTCTTAGAACTTTTGTTATGTTTACTGTAATCGGTGGGTTTCAGAAGATTTTTCCATCGATGTTAGTAAATAGGGTAGAAAAGAACAATGACAACTGGAGAGACTGTGAAAGTGTTGAAAATGAATTCATATGGTAAATATGAGAATATTTGTGCTGAATTTTTTCCACTTTTATATGAGTAAAATTAGGTTCCATTGTCAATTACACCCACTAAAACTAAAGAAACATATTATTTTTATATTGGAATGGGTAACCACCACCATGTTAAGCTTGTATATTTTTTTATTTATTATTAGTAATATTTTAGTTATTTTCAAAACCACCAATGGGAACTATTGTTAACCATCTGTTGTTAGCAGTAACACCGGTTCTAAAGTGTAATGCAATGGTCCTTCAAATTTAAAGTTGATGAACAAGGATGATGTTTCAATATTTTATATTCTTGTTGTGAATGAAGGCAATTATGGACATGTTTGGTAACGAGTTCTCCTTCATTGTTTACAATAAAAATAGAACCAAGTTTGATAACGGATTTTTTAATTGAAAAATATAAATTTGAAACTCGTTAGGGGTCTTATGGAAACTCCATGAGAGAGTAGCATGAATGAGTTAAACAATACTGAGTAAGTAATTAATTCATGGGTGTTTAAAAAACTCAATTAATTTTTTTATTAATTATTCTATAATCTCTTAAAATAATTAATATTTTTATTAATTATTGTATAATCTCTTAAAATAATTTTTTGAAGTATCTAGAGGGTGATTTTTCAAAATATATATTGAGATTGAATTAAAAAAAAAATGTAATTCAATGTTTTAAAATAAATAATTAGATTTTTTTAATATATTAACATTTTATTTTTATTAAAAATAAAATTTAAACAAATGACCGGGCCTTACCCAACCTAACACAAATATTCATTGGTGTGGGTTGATTCTATTATTTAATATGGGTTGCTTAGGTTAAAAAATTTACAGTCAAATAATGGAACTGGATCTAAAAAAATGTCTCAACAAAACCTAATGCAACCCATGAACACTCCATAGTGTGCAATTACGATATCATACTATGAGAGTTACACTCATCACAATAATGTCAAAAAATATTAACCCCGATTTAGTTTTTTTCACCATGTGGTTCTTATTAAGATTTCAACTTTAAGCAGAGAATGACGATGATTCGATACATTTAGCAGAAGACATTGGGGATGCTGTAATCCTCAGCGTGGATAGTTCGATTGAATCTTGGATTTTGGATTCAGGTGCGTCTTTTCATTTGTATCCAAATGAAGAGTTGTTTCGAAATTTCAAGTCTGGAAGTTTCGAGATGTGTATCTTGCCAACAACAAAGATTTGAAGATCGAAGTAAAAGGGGATGTCTACATAAAAACTCCGAAAGGAAATTAGTGGACATTAAAGGATGTTAGATATATTCCTAGTCTCAAGAAGAACTTGATTTCTATTAGTCAGTTGGATAGCACAGGTTATGCAACAAAGTTTTGTAATAGTTCGTGGAAGATTGTGAAGGGTGCTATGGTGGTAGCACGTGGCACAAAATCTGGAACTTTATACACCACTACAGGGTGTATGAATAGTGCTGCTGTTGCTGAAGTGTTTCAAATTGAAGTATATGACACAATAGACTTGGACATAGCCAGAAGGAATTTTTGGAAGGTCTGAAATCTGTTGATATGAGTTCTTGTGAGAACTGCGTTATGATCAAACAGAAACAAGTTAGCTTCACAAAGTCTGCCACATAATTGAAGAAAAGTACCCAGACAACGAAGCCAGTGGGAGTTGAGGTTGAGTTGCAGAATAATTCATAGAGTGATGTTGTAGCAAATACTCGAGAAACTCCTGAGACTGTTGCTGACAAACTAGAGGTGAAGCAAGTGGGAGCTGAGGTTGAGTTGCTGAAAGATTCATATAGTGATGTTGTAGCGAATACTCAAGAAACTTCTGAGACTCTTGCTGAGGAACCAGTGGTGAAGCAAGTTGGAGTTGAGGGTTTAGTGACTTGAGCCCTTACAATTTACATGAGCTCTGTCATCCTAGCTTAATTTACATATTCAAAATACAATTCTTAATGTACATACAAATAATTAGATGAAAGTTGAAATCCATATTTATCAATAATGTGATGAAAATGGAAAAAGTGAAAATAATAAAACAAAAGATAGAAGACAAAAAAATATAATGAGATATGTGAGGAAATATGTTTCATCGTGACATATTTCACCTGCGATTTATTTTTTATTTTTTACAAATAGTTTAACGACTATTCAGTCATTGATGATGATATTTACAGATGTGGTTGAGAATCCAAGAATGGATCATTAAGATCATAAATCGTGTCTTCCACTTCTTCTTCTACAATAGAAGGAGAAGATGTCGAACCGACTGATGCGGCCTCTTGAAGATGCTTTTGAAAATCAGCTTCCGAAGTTGTCTGAGCTAATGCAGCGAGTAGCTTCGACTTTGAATTAAGGAATTCGGAGGTCCTCTTCTTGGATAAATCCTGAAGGTGGCAATTCTCTAATAGCCAGACCTTTACCGCTTTGATATCTGCGTGGGTATAAGTATATTTATCCCACCATTTGATTTTAATAGTTTTGAAGACCTGTTTTATTTGGTCTTCCGTTTCTTTTATTTGAAAATTCCAAGTTAAAATCCAAGGAATTTGAAAGTATACGCAAAAGCGCATGGTTAATGAAAATGGGGTTTTGAATATATTTTGAATAAAGTAGTGGAAGTGTTCCTCTATTGGAACGGGGAATATATCCTTGGCTGATCCAAAGATTTTCCACCCTTTGATGAACCAAAATGAACAATGAATTTTATAAGCATTCTGACAAAATTGGATAAACCATGAGTGCTCATAATTTTGATACCAAATTACATTGAACCATGCCATCTGATAGTGTATGTATGAGTAGGAGTGAGGAACAAACGGTTTTGAAAAGTCTTTTCAGTGTACGGATCTTGATTCCAGTACGTCAGATTCATGACTTTGAAAATTTTTAACTTTGAGTACGTGATTTTTGAAGGATCATTGCAACTCGGAATATGAGTAATTTCGACGGATTTTGTGTCGACTAAAATGAATTCATAAAACCGTCTAGTCTTATGAAGATCTTCTGGGATATAGAAGAATCCCGATGGATAGGCTTTCTTGATGACCTCTCTGATTTTTGGGTCGTCGTATTCTGGTTCTACCAGGGCTTCTGGTATAGACACAGATTTTTTAAAATAGGTCCTGATTTCAGGAACTGGAGAAAATCGAACGGGAACAACCGCGTCCGAGTAGGTTGAGGGGATAGAAGGTCCCTTTGAAGTGGAAGAGACAGTAGGTCTCGATGGAGTAGCGGCAGATGGCCGTGTTGAAGAGGCAGAATGCCTTGTCGGAGTGATAACCTCCGCTTGTTTTTTAGAAAGCTTTGCTCTAGACCTGGTCACCAATGTGAAACCAGCATCCATTGTGTAGCTATCGGACGTCATTGGAGTAGGTGTGTTTGAAGAAGCAATGGGCTTCTTCCCTTTTTCTGTTGCTTTCTCACCAGTCATCACTGGGAGAAGGAGGTTGGCTAGGGAGAGTTTTTCTTCGAGAGTAAGAACTCTCTTGAGAGGTAATCTGCCAAGGGGTTTTCGATCCCTTTTATAGGCAAAATTTGGAAGTCGAAGCTAGATAAAATGGCTTGCCATCTAGCAAAACTTTGTTTAGACACAAGATTCTTGACATCTTTTTCTAAAACAAATTTAGATGCCCTTGAATCTATTTTGATAACAAAGCTTTTGTTAATTAAATCGCTTTGACATTTTTGTACTCAAAGTACTATTGAAAGTATTTTTTTCTTCACTGTTGAGTAATTTTTTTGAGTAGAATTCCATATTCCCGAATGGAAACGGACAATGGATTCTTTCTTGTCAAGAGACTGTTTCAGGATTCCTCCATATCCAATATTGGATGCGTCGGTCTCCACTATTAAACTAGCCCTTAGGTTTATCAGCGATAAACACGGAATTGACTTGACAAGGGATTTGATTATTTGGACTGTTTTGGTGTGTTCTTCGTTCCAGGGCTTTGGATTCTTTGAGCCTTTCAAAAAGTGGCTTGCAAATGGGTCTGATATTTTGAAGGAAATCAGACACATAATTGAGACATCCCAAAAATCTTTGTAGTTGGGTTTTATCACTAATTTGGTCCGAAAATTTTGAGGCAAACTCAATGGATCTTTGAATGGGTTTGATGAGACCCAAATGAATTTCAAATCCAAGAAAACGGATCTTTGTTTGAAAAAGTTTAATTTTTGGTTTAGACACAACTAAACCGCTTCTTTTGACTGTCGTAAAAAATGTTTGAAGATGCTTGAAGTGTTGATCGATGTTTTGAGAAAAAATCAGAACATCATCAACATAAACAATTGAAAAGTCTTGAAAAGGATTGAAAATATCATTCATAATCTTTTGAAATTCGGATGGAGCGTTTTGTAACCCAAATGGCATAACGTTCCATTCGTATTGTCCGAAAGGGACATTGAAAGCCGTTTTGTACTTGTAATTTTCTGAAATCTGGATTTGCCAAAATCCTGATTTCATATCAAATTTTGAATATACTTTTGCATTTAAAATTCTTTGCATTAAATCTGATTTATTTGGAATTGGATATCTAATCCATTCCAAAACCTTATTAAAGGGTTTGTAGTTTATTACCAGTCGTGGGATTCCACGTTCCTTCTCTACCTCGTTGTTGACGTAAAAAGCCGCACATGACCGGGGCTCTTTGATGGCCTAATAAGACCCTTCTGCAAAAGATCATTGATTTCTGCTCTGTAGAATGTTAGTAATTCCTTATTCATTTGAATAGGTCGAGCCTTCGTAGGAATATTTTTCTCCTCGAAGTTTTTGACATAAGGAAGATTAACTATGTGTTCTTCCTATTCCAAAAGGCATTAGGGATAGTTGAACAAATCTCCCTTTCTATTTGAGTTTGTAAAGTTTTGATTTTAGACTGGACGCTCTTACTTTGAATCTGTTCTTTTATTCTTTTGAATGAAATTTCTTCCTCAAAAAAGAAATTTGTTTTTGTTTATAATTTCATACATTTATTGATTGAATAATTGTATTCTTTTGAAGGTTATTTATTTCACTTATACTCGTAGGAGAAAGAAAATTAAATTTTATCTTTTTTCCTAGGGCTTTTGACTCTAACCACTTTTCAGTTATTTTATAAGGGTATAATTGAGTAAGGAAAAGAGTACCTAGGATTAGTTCTTTTCCTAGGTCGTTTACGAAAAGGAAGGAATTTACGAAGCAAATTCCGTCATTACAAACATGGACTTTAGATAATTTGTAATTAATTTTGAGTCTATAGTTATTTGCACCTCTAAGGCCTAGTTTTTTCAAAATACTTGGTAGGTATTAAGCCTTCCTGAATGCAATTTTGATCGGCTCCAGTATCTATGAGAGCCTTTAGTGTGATTTTGAAATCATAAAATTTTAAGGTAACGAGAGCGTACCATTTTTGATATTGAGAAGTGGTGATGGCTCCAACGAAGGAACTTTGAAAGTCATCCTCATCCAGGTTTGGTTGCGCCGTTTCCTTTGGTTTGGGCAGCCCTTCCTGAAGATTGAGAACTTCTTGGCGAAGCATATAGGATTCTGACCTGGTTTCAGATCTTAATGCCTGTACTTCTTGTTTGAGATTATTAATCTCTCTTTGTATGTCTTGAGTAGTGAGTTCTCTCGGTTTTTCAAACCTTTGGAGAACTGATTGAAGTCTGTAGGGATTTCTTTCTTCCCTTTTAGGTGGCTTAGAGATTGTCATGGCATCTCTGAGTCGTTGAGCGATTTTCTGTTGAATTTCTGGATCTTGAACTTTTTCTACTACTTCGAGTAGAATTTCTTGATCCTTTATAAGGACATTTATGCATCCTTCGCACGTCCTCTTTCCTTCTTGTCCTGATTCATATTCTGTGCTAGAATATGAATCGGATTCTTCTTGGAGTTCGAGGATTTCTCCCTCGCTTGATTGTTCTGAGTCGGTTAGAGCCAGTCCTAGTAGATGATTTTTCAGCTCTTGATCTATATCCAACTCATTGATCTTTCCTCTTATCGGACACTTGTTAGAATAGTGTCCTTCTTCTCGACATTTAAAGCAAGTTTGCTTTTTCTTTCCTCTATGGGTTTTTGTAGGAGTATAATTTCTTCTTGAATATGTTGGCTTTTGAGATTGTACTGGTTTGTTCCGATACTTTTCTCTGGGCCTGTACGAATAATAAGGCTTTGGATGCGTCTTAACCTTCTTCCTTCTGGAGGTTGAGGGGGCCTCTATCCCCTTGCATCCATATTGATCGCAAAATCTTCCAAGCTCTTTGTTATTTGATATCGTAGAATTGAGCTTGTTTTGAATCTTTGACTCATTGCAAAGTCCGAGTCCTTCTTCTATGACGAAGGATGCTATTGACCAGTATGACAAAGTCTGCCATGGAATTGTTCCATTATACTTTGTCTTAAGACCGTCTTAGATCCTTCTTGAGAAGTGTTTTGGTAGTCCATTGACAAAATTCTCTTTCCAGAATTCCAACGAACTGTCTGTTCTAATAAGAACTTTGCTGAAATACATGTCTTTGTACCACCTGAAATCTCTTGAGCTATTTGATGGTCGGATTTATGGCCCTGTAATTTATACGCGCCTGCGGCCATCATCATTTCATTGACAACATTCATTATCCGATAGTCGGACAATCCATCGATATTCCTCATAGATTGCTAGACCATCGTAATGAGCTTGAGTTTGTAGAGTCTTTTCTTCGAATTGAATATCTGGAAAAGACGGTTGAGGATACCAGTTTTTCGGATTACTGGTATTATTTTTACTTCTCCTAGAGATTCTTTCAATTCGATTGTCGAGAGGCTCTTCTACCTCATCTAAAATCTCGTCTTCGAATTCTTGAATTTCGTCGTCATTGTTAACGACATTGATAGATGAATCCTGATATGTTATCCCAGGATTTAGGATTCTATCCAAATTTTCTTCTATTTTGGCCATCGCCGCCTCTTCTTTTGAAATCCTCTTTGTACATACGTCGAGGTTTGTCGATCTGAGTATTGGGATTGACTCATCGACTTTCGGTACAGAGCTGCCTGCTTGTTCTTGCAGAGTACCAGAATTTTTTGAGATTTTTCCCTCGATACTCTCAAGCTGGGTGGAGATCGTGGATAAAATCTTGTTTGAATAATTATTTTGATGCTGGATATTCTTGATCTCCTTTAGGGTCGGATTACCCTTTTCTAGTCCTCCTGGGATAGTTATGAAAGGACTAGCTTTGATCTTTTCTCCGTAATAATTGTCAAATTCAACTTCTTCCAACGGAGGATGTTTTGAATATACTTCGTCTCTTCTGGTAGTCTTCTAGCTTCTTTGAGTCGAAGTGCATATTTGCAAAATATTTTCTTCAAACCATTCGAAGAATGATATGTTTTCTTCTATGGTTTCCATATGAGAATACCATTGAGCTCTTAATTCACTTCGCTCAGCTTCTTTGTAAGTTTGGAAGAAAGCTTTTCTCTTTGAAGAGTTGGCAGCTGACATAAAATCTACCTTCAATAATTCTTTGTCTATCTAAAAATCAGCCGTAATGACATTTAGCTGACTTTCGTAGACGGATTGAGTATCCATATCCGTATGGGTTGGAGATCTTGAGCCATCTTCATAGTGGACTGATGCTCTTTTTTTTATCATAACTGACCTCTTTTACCTTTAAGGGGTCATACATTGATCTTGAAACTCCCGACGTACTTGGTCTAGAACTCAAGAATTCTTTTACTTTTGATTCTGACGAGGGTTCTTCGCTGAATTTTATTTCAACGCTTCCATCGTCATGTTCGATGATTTGTAATGGGTTTTGAGATTTCTTTTTCCTTGAAAGATTAGCATCTTCTATTTTCCAGAGAGTATTTCTGGTTATTTGATCCCAAGAAAGAGTTTTTGGAACAGCCACCGAGGACTTTCCAATATTTGCCTCTATGAGCATGGTTGATCCTTTTGGCGAGGATCTTAATGCTCTTGGAGAAATATTTGTAATCATGAGTTTGTAATAAATCCTGAATATGACGATTGAAGAATGAGTTTCAGCCTTGATGTTCAAATTTTTTTATTGTAAGTCCAACATGAGGGCTGATAATATGTGCGAGTCCTGGAGCGACAAAGTAAAATTTGGATAACAATTGAAATAAACTGGTCCATTCTCTAGATTGGATTGAACCATTCCCAATAAAGAATTTGAGAAATCTTCATGTCTCTTTTCCTGTAAGAAGATACGGACTGGGATATCTAACCCAAGTCTGAACAATCGTTTTACAGCGACTTGGACAAGACCGACGTGAAGATAGTTAAACTCTTCACGGTGTTGAAGTATAAGAGATTTTGAAAAAAGATTTAGAGATTCTCTATTGCTATGAATTGGGATGTTTTTCTCTGAGAATTTGATGCATGATCTTTGAGTAAAATTGAAGGTTGAGATTTGGTAGATAGTTTTAGGATCTACCTTTGGAATAGTCCAATTTTGGAGTTGATCTTGTTGAGTTATGGAGTCTGCTCCCTGTATTTATAGCTTGGTCAATGGCTATATCCGGTAAAGCTATATATGGTACATAGCTATATATAGTAGATGGTTAAATCTGGTAAAGCTATATTTAGTAGACTGAACCATATATATATCCCGTCCAGTAAAGCTCTTAAATGTACTTTTCTATTCTCTGTACTCTCTTGTTGTACATGCCTGAAGTCATCAATAAAAAATCCTTTTAGCCAGAGTTCTCCTTGCAACTTCTCTCTATCCTTCTCTTTGTGTTCATCTAGATCGAGCGTGTGCGTTGTTGTGCGATCCTAACAACTGGTATCGATCCTAACAACTGGTATCAGAGCCTGGCAAAATTCACCACGATCTGTGAAGATGGAAAGTTCAAAGATTGGAATTGAGAAGTTCGATGGATCCGATTTCGGTTTCTGGAAGATGCAGATTGAAGATTATCTGTACCAGAAAGATCTTCACGAACCTCTGTTGGGGGTGAAGCCGGATACCATGACCACGGAACAGTGGAAGCTCAAGGATCGACAAGCCTTAGGGATGATCCGGTTGACGCTATCCAGAAACGTTGCGTTTAACATCATCAAGGAGAAGACAACGTCAGATCTGATGAAGGCGCTGTCAAATATGTATGAAAAACCGTCGGCTATGAACAAGGTGTATTTGATGCGTAGATTGTTCAATCTACAGATGTCTGAAGGTGGACGTGTTGCGGATCATATAAATGAATTCAATATGATCATAAGTCAACTGGGTTCGGTGGAAATTAATTTCGAAGATGAAATTAAAGCGTTGATTTTGATGTCATCCTTACCCGAGTCATGGGATACTGTTGTTGCCGCAATCAGCAGTTCCCGAGGATCTGATAAACTGAAGTTTGATGAAATTCGAGATGTAGTTCTCAGCGAAAGTATTCGCAAACGGGAAACTGGAGATTCATCAGGCAATGCTCTCAGTGTTGATCGAAGGGGAAGAAGCAAATCAAAGAGCTCAAACAAACATGGGCGTTCAAAATCAAAGAACCGGGGAAAATCTCCAAACAAACCCAACGTAACGTGTTGGAGCTGTGGGGGAAAAGGACACTTTCGGACAGATTGTACAAAGCTAAAGAAGAAGCAGAATCATAAATCTGAAGATGATGATGATTCTATATACACAACAGAAGATGCTGAGGACGTTTTAATCCTTAGTGTGGATAGCCCAGCTGAATCCTGGATTTTGGATTCAGGTGCATCGTTCCATTCGTCTCCAAGTAAGGAATTGTTTCGAAATTTCAAATCAAGAAATTTCGGGAAGGTGTATCTTGCCGACAATAAAACCTTGGAGATTGAAGGAAAGGGAGATGTCTCCATACAAACTCCAGCAGGAAATCAATGGACATTACAAGATGTCAGATACATTCCTGGTCTCAAGAAGAACCTGATCTCTATTGATCAGTTGGATAGCACAGGCTATGCAGCAGAGTTTGGAAAGAGTTCCTGGAAGATTGTGAAGGGCGCCATGGTTGTTGCGCGTGGCACAAAATCTGGAACCTTATACACTACTGCAGAGTGTATAAACATGACTGCTGCTGCTGAGAGTGCTTCCAATTCAAGTCTATGGCACAATAGACTTGGACATATGAGCGTCAAAGGAATGAAGATGCTCACTGCGAAAGGAGCTTTAGAAGGCTTAAAATCTGTTGATATGGGTCTTTGTGAGAGCTGCGTTATGGGCAAACAGAAACGAGTTAGTTTCACAAAGGCTGCCAGAGAACCGAAGAAAGTGCGGTTGGAAATGGTCCATACAGACGTCTGGGGACCATCTCCAGTTTCATCACTTGGTGGATCAAGGTACTACGTCACCTTCATCGATGACTTCAGCAGGAAGGTATGGGTTTACTTTCTGAAACATAAGTCAGATGTGTTTACCACCTTCAAGAAGTGGAAAGCTGAAGTTGAAAATCAGACCGGCTTGAAGATCAAATGCCTGAGGTCTGACAATGGAGGAGAGTACAACAAATCAGAGTTTATAACATTTTGTGCAGCTGAGGGAATTAGATTAATAAGAACAATTCCCGGTAAGGCAAGACAAAATGGTATTGCAGAAAGGATGAACAGAACCTTGAATGAGCGAGCAAGAAGCATGAGGATTCATTCTGGATTGCCAAAGGCATTCTGGGCTGATGCTGTGAACACAGCAGCATATTTGATTAATAGAGGGCCGTCAGTACCCTTGAAGTTCAAATTGCCCGAAGAAGTATGGACAGGAAAAGAACTCAAGTACTCTCACTTGAGAACCTTTGGCTGTACTGCATATGTTCATGTTGATCCAGAGAAGAGAGATAAGCTTGATGCTAAGGCTGTGAAATGCTACTTCATAGGCTATGGCTCTGACATGTTCGGGTATAGGTTTTGGGATGAGAAAAATATGAAGATCCTAAGACACTGTGATGTGACCTTTGATGAAAATGTCATGTACAAGGACAGAGAGAAGATAAACTCTGAGACTACGAAGCAAGTGGGAGTTGAATTTGAGTGGCAAGAAAATTCACACAGTGATGGTACAACAGAAGCTCAAGAAACTCCTGATCCTATTGCTGAAGAACCAGACGTGGCTGATCCTATTGCTGAAGAACCAGACGTGGAGCAAGTTGCACCTGAACAGGTGTTGAGAAGATCATCCAGAACTACCAGAGCACCAGACAGATATTCAACCTCATTACACTATCTGTTGCTGACTGACGAAGGAGAACCAGAGTCCTTTGATGAGGCCCTACAAGTGGAAGATTCAACTAAGTGGGAGCAAGCCATGGATGATGAGATGAGCTCACTTGAAAGGAATAATACGTGGGTGCTGACTGAGTTGCCTACAGGAAAGAGAGCTCTGTTGAACAAATGGGTGTTCAAAATCAAGGTTGAACCAGATGGCAGAAGGAGGTTTAAGGCTCGGTTAGTAGTTAAAGGATATTCACAAAGAAAAGGCATTGATTATGCTGAGATCTTTTCTCCAGTTGTGAAATTAACTACTATCCGAATTCTACTGAGTATTGTTGCATCGGAGAATTTGCACCTTGAGCAAATGGATGTAAAAACGGCATTTTTACATGGAGATCTAGACGAGGAGATCTATATGCAACAACCCGAAGGATTTGCAGCTCCAAGCAAGGAGCACATGGTGTGTAAGCTCAATAAGAGCTTGTATGGACTGAAACAAGCACCGAGACAATGGTACAAGAAGTTTGACTCCTTCATGAGCAAGAGTGGTTTCCACAGAAGTGAAAAGGATCAGTGTTGCTACCTCAAGAAATACACTGATTCTTATGTGTTTCTACTCCTGTATGTGGATGATATACTAATTGCTGGATCAAGTATGAGGGAGATAAACCACCTGAAGGCAAGCTTGTCTTCAGTATTTGAGATGAAAGATTTAGGTGCAGCGAAGCAGATCCTTGGGATGAGGATTTCTCGAGATAGATCTGCTGGCACATTAAATCTATCCCAAGAGCAGTACATTGAGAAGGTGTTGTCCAAATTCAAGATGAATAACGCTAAACCCAGGACTACCCCCTTGGCAAATCATATTAAATTGTCAAAGGGGCAATCTCCCAAGACAGTTGAGGAACGTGAGCACATGGCATCAGTTCCGTACGCTTCTGCAGTTGGGAGTTTGATGTATGCTATGGTCTGCACTAGACCTGACATAACACATGCAGTGGGAGTTGTTAGCAAGTACATGGCAAATCCAGGGAAGGAACATTGGGAAGCTGTGAAGTGGCTTCTAAGATATCTGAGAGGTACATCCAATACTACACTTTGTTATGGCAATGGCAAAGTAGTTCTGCAAGGTTTTGTGGATGCTGATCTGAGTGGAGATGTAGACTCCAGCAAGAGCACATCTGGGTATATCTACACTATAGATGGAACAGCAGTGAGTTGGATGTCTAAGCTTCAGAAATGCGTTGCTCTTTCATCTACTGAAGCTGAGTACGTGGCCATAGCTGAAGCTGGAAAGGAGATGATATGGATGACAGACTATCTAGAAGAATTAGGCCGGAAGCAGTGCAAGAAGATCCTTTATACAGATAGTCAGAGTGCCATACAGTTGGTGAAAAACCCAGTCTATCATTCAAGAACAAAACACATTAGAAGACGGTACCATTTCACTCGCAGGTTAGTGGAAGAAGGCGATATGTGTTTGGAGAAGATAGAGGGTGCAAAGAATCCAGCAGACATGTTGACAAAATGTGTTGATGTTGGAAAATTAAAGCTATGCAAAGCCCTAATTGGTATGGTGTAGGATCAGTCTCCAAGTGGGAGAATTGTTGAGTTATGGAGTCTGCTCCCTGTATTTATAGCTTGGTCAATGGCTATATCCGGTAAAGCTATATATGGTACATAGCTATATATAGTAGATGGTTAAATCTGGTAAAGCTATATTTAGTAGACTGAACCATATATATATCCCGTCCAGTAAAGCTCTTAAATGTACTTTTCTATTCTATGTACTCTCTTGTTGTACATGCCTGAAGTCATCAATAAAAAATCCTTTTAGCCAGAGTTCTCCTTGCAACTTCTCTCTATCCTTCTCTTTGTGTTCATCTAGATCGAGCGTGTGCGTTGTTGTGCGATCCTAACAACTGGTATCGATCCTAACAGATCTTCGATCCTGGCAATCTGATATTCTTGATTGACATTATTTGAGATTGTGAGATTTTCTCCCCTTCTATGTTCATTTAAACTTTCTTCATCATGGGTAGAACATTTGAAATGGTTTGATTTTCTGAGCTTTCTCAGAAATTCATAAGAAGATAAATAAGATAAGAGATAGAGTAGAATAATTTTTCTCTGAATTCTTCAATTGATATTCAAGAGAGAGCTATCGGTTGATCGATGCTCTCCTTACATTGGTAAAGTCGTTTTATAGACTTCGAATTTGAACGTAAATTTGAAAAACACCAACTAAGATATAAGATCAAATCTAATAGGACAGGACCCCTACAAGATCTGCTGATATGAACCAAGAGACATCAATCATACAATATACTTCAATGAAGATGTGAAGAAAAGGTTGTCAAAATTATCAAAAAGATGTTTCAACTCATGCTACATTGAAGAAGAATGAAGTTTGATTGTTGTAAATTTTGGGTGGGTTACAATTTAGAGTAATTTAGAGTTATTGTATTTTAAGATTTTTTAGGTTACATTTACATAATGGCTCATTATGGCCATTAAGTATGAATGTTACAACTCTTAGGAATGCCTTTAGTAGTTTCATTTTGAGGCTATATAAAGCCACGTATGTTGTATTTGTAAGAAGACTTGGAAAATATATTAAAAGAAGCATTTGTGCTTTTCTTTAGCCAATGGCTAAGTTTCTTTGCAATTCTATGTAGTTTAGATTGCATGTAGAATCATTCAAGCTCGACATGATCAATCTTGCTTGTGGAGTGATTCGAATCTCAAACAAGTGTTTGAGATATTTGATCAACAAGAGTCATTCAAGCTAGACATGATCGATCTTGCTTGTGGAGTGATTCGAATCTCAATCAAGTGTTCTTGCCTTGAGATATTCGATCAACAAGGTAATCCGAATCTTATTCCCCTTGGATTGATTCCTTATCTTATCATCTGCTTTCCTAGAAGTAAGAAAAGACATAAAGCAAACTAATAATTTAAAAGACTAATAATTTACAAACACTGATAATTTACATGTGAGCCTTCACTGTGTGGCTGACAAGTTGTCAATCTTTGTTTTGTCTCTGATAAGGGTGTTAGGTTGTAGATAAGATTTTCTTCAGAATTTTTCATATGACTAAGCACCCAAGCTTGCCAACGGACATACTGTGCTTCCCGCGTCTTACCACCTGGAACACAAGAGCTATTCGCTCAGCTATCACATACTCCAATTCTTCTGAATCTCTCTTATCATCCTCCTGGTTTACACTGTCGTTCTTAAAGATCGAGTAACTCCTCTTCCCTCACAAAAATTGAGAGGCTGGCTCTGATACCATTCCTACGCTTAATGACTTGAGCCCTAACAATTTACATGAGCTCTGTCATCCTAGCTTAATTTACATATTCAAAATACAATTCTTAATGTATATACAAATAATTAGATGAAAGTGGAAATCCATATTCATCAATAATGTGATCAAAATGGAAAAAGTAAAAATAATAAAAGTGGGAAAAGTGAAAATGATGAAGCAAAAGATAGAAGAAAAACAACCATGATGAGATATGTGAGGAAATATGTTTCATCTTGACATATTTCACCTACGAATTTTTTATTTTTATTTTTAATGTTGTAGAGGATACTCGATTCTAGGCATGAAAACTATCTCGATAGACCAATGTAGTCTTTCCAACATGCTTTGTCCTCGTTCACATGCATCCTAGGAAAATTTCTAAAAGGTCTCCCAACATATAATTGCTCCGAGTATAGCATGCTTAACCATGTGGTCCTATGATTGAGCTACCATAAAGGAAGGTGCTCCTTGGTTGTATAGGTAGTGACTTTCTAGTCTTTTAAACATTTCTTAGTCATCTTATCCTCACGGTCGCTCTTATAAGGATGTGATCTTAGGTGATTCATGTACCCATAATTTACTCAGAAGTCACACTTATTCACATAGTATTGTTTTTTCATAAATTACTTTTTCAACCAAATTTAATAAATTCAATGCAAAAAAGAAAAAAAAAAAAGTAAAATAAAATGGAATTTGAGATAAATTGACAAGAATATTAGTTTAACATCTTTTTTAATTATTATATGGATAAATATATTTTTGTTCTAATAATTGTAATATTATATATATTACATAAATTTAGTAGTTACTCAATTGATTTTTTGTCTCAGTTTTTTTTTTTTTTTTTTTTTTAATCAAACTAATATGTTTTTCTTGATAATCAAAATGTTAGTTAATATGTAAGGAAGGTTGGAAAGAGAAAAATAAAATTTAACAAATATGAAATAGAAGTTTTAGTCCTAAAAAGTATACCTAGTTGAAGAACAATCATTCTATTTTGAGTACAAATCTACTAATTTTGCTACGGCATAGTAATATAGCATAACGTGAGACATCCGATTCCTTCAAAAACTTTTTTTCAGAACATGCCCACTAGTAGATTCATTGTCAAAGAGGGGCTCTGTGGTGGACCTCTTGACAATTGCGATGGAGATTCATCGTCTCCATCTTTTAAGGTAGGTGGAGTTACTATCATTCTAATTATGATCATCTTATATTGCATGAGACATCCATTCGAAATGCAGCAAAACAAGGAAAGAAAATCTATGGATTCGGATGTCTATTTCCCACCTAAGGAAAAAACTTTCTTCCCAAGATCTAATTGAGGTCACTATTACTTTTCACAAGATATGTGCTTATGGCGGGACTGTATACAAGGCAGTGATGCATTCTTGACAGGCCATTACTGTCAAGAAGTGAACATGAAACAGGGAAGGGAGTAACATCGATAATAGGAAAGAACCTGTAAAGTATTTTCAGAGTTTGTAGTATATGAGGTAATGGTTATGTTACCCAACTATTGCTTAGTTTTTGCATTTGTTCTAGGATTCAATAAAGTATTCTCTGTATAGTTTTTGAAAGGAGCTATTTTGTTCTTGATTCTCAATCTTGTAAGTTTCTAAGTTTCATAATTCCTTGAGGCATAAGTTATAACATGCATTCGTAAACATATGAATACATCGTAATAACAAACATGAGTTGTTCTAGAAGGTCATACATTCATAATGAATTCCTTAGAGGATTCTAGAAGGATCTTGGCTTTTGTGTCTTGAGGTGTTTCCTTTAGGTGTTTCTTTGCTCCTAACTTGCTTTAGGTTCCAAGCTTGCTCTAATCAACTTGAACCATTGAACATAACACCTTGTCCTTACGAATAGGCCTTAAAAGAAGTAGCAAGTCATTTGGAGCATATATAGACCTTGAATTTAAATAAGTAGTCCTAGGGGCATTTTGGTCATTTTATCTCTAATTCTTGGTTTGGCTAATTAAAGTGTTCCAACAACTTTCAAACATCATCACATCCTGAGACATCACATAATAAGGTCTACCACTTAATTTAATAGCATTTGGAGGTCTTTTAGGTCATTTACCATAGTTAGATATCCTTAGGGGTAATATAGTTTTCCCCCATTTTCTTTGTTTACCTACTTCTCCTTCCTTATCCAATATAACCCCAAAAAATGAAGAAAAGCCATCCATGTAAGACCCAATGAATGCAAGAAAAGAAATCAAGAGGATTGATCAAGGACAACCATCTTAATAATGACCAAGAAGGGATGAAGAATTGTTAGAAAAATTATAGATTTTTTTTTTAGAAAAATAGTAATAATATATTCTGAACGTGACAAACTACTTAATGACCCCTGAAGATATGGATAATTACGAAACTGCCATTATGACAAGAATCAGATGATCAACCGTGACCATCTACACAAAATCCATCGAATCTCGACTCTCAGCCTATTGGAGCAAAGATCTTAAACAAGGTAAGGGGTTTGACCCATATCGAATCTCGACTCTCATTACTTGTGGATTCATAGACTAGTCGGAGAAAAGAATCCAAGCCCTATATTCTCCACCTTCAAATATCTTAAACAAGGTAAGGGTTTGACCCATTTGTAGAATGACATCTCTTTCATCATCATTAGTACCTCCAATAAGATGGAATACATACTTTATGATGAAGTTTTAAAATCATGTAAGATTAAAAGCGTATTGGTTATTCAAAGTTATCTATATTATACGTTTAGTCCACGACAAACTTTCAACTTTATATCTATTTGGTCCGTAAACCTAAGACTATGTCCAATAGGTCTCTAAATTTTCATTTTTTTAAGTTCAACATTTTAGGAGTAAGAAATTGAACTACCGAACTTTGTGATCTTAGTTCATACCGTATCTACTAAATTATGCTTAGGGTAGTTCATACCTTATTTGCAAACAGCCAAAATGTATGGGTCAAACTACTATAATACGACAGTTTCTCATTAGTGGAAGCATTTGCGGGTCAAACTAAACTGAGTTTATTATGCGAGTGTCGCCCATCGGACCACTTGAGAGTCGTAATAAACAAATTCCATTATGCGATTGATGTAAGACCGTGACACTAATCATGTCAATTTGAACAAACTTATAAAATGAATTGTTTTGATTGGGTGGCTATAAATTCAATTGATAATTCCATAGTAAATAGATTAGAAAATAAAAATAATGATATTCTTCGAGACTGCGCCCACATTGAAATCGGACCCATTTTCATCGAAATAATATAGACAATTAACGTAACATTAAAAGCTAATGAGATGTTTAAATTTTATAACTAATAAAAAAAGAAAGAAAGTTAATTTGGTTTTGTATTATTGTCATATTTGAGTTCGATTTATGTTCAAAAAAATGATGGGAGATTTCGATAAATGAGGGCAAATAATTCCGATCAAAGTGGAAAAAATTAATAAATAAGTATTTTATGCATTGAAATACCTTAACAAATCTTAATAATATAATTCATTAAAACTAATACACCATATCAAATTTATATCGATTTATTATAATATCATAATCAAAACCCTCCAATTCATGGATATATCGATTTTTTTATATTCATTTAGTCGGTCATGTGTAGCAAATATCATACAATTTGGTTTTATAGTTGAACATACAAATACCATGTTCAACCACTAACCACAAACATAGAGTATCGTTGCATTGGGTTCTATCTCTATCATCCTTGTATATATCATAGTAATGAGACCAGCCAGACCACTGGAAGATGCACTAAAACGGTGTTGAGCCCTAAAAGTTTGGTCGAAAATTAAAAGCGTAACCGCTCAAAGGTGGGAGATGATGGACTCCCAAGTCATCATCACCAGATTTGCAGTGAATAGTGAGCTGATCATGACTTCTTAGAACATTTGTTATATTTACTGTAATCGGTGGGTTTCGGAAGATTTTTCCATCAATGTTAGTAAATAGGGTAGCAAAGAACAATGACAATAGGAGAGACCGTGAAAGTGTTGAAAATGAATTCATTTTGTAAATATGAGAATATTTGTGCTGGATTTATTCCACTTTTATATGAGTAAAATTAGGTTCCATTGTCAATTATACCCACTAAAACTAAAGAAACATATTATTCTAATATTGGAAATAGGTAACCACCACCATGTTAAGCTTGTATATTTTTTTTATTTATTATTACTAATATTTTAGTGATTTTCAAAACAACCAATGGGAGCTATTGTTCACCATCTGTTGTTAGCAGTAACACCGGTTCTTAAGTGTAATGCAATGGTCCTTTAAATTTAAAGTTGATGAACAAGGATGACGTTTCAATATTTTATATTCTTGTTGTGAATGAAGGCAATTATGGACATGTTTGGTAACGAATTCTCCTTTGTTGTTTACAATAAAAATAGAACCATGTTTGTTAACGAGTTTTTTAATTGAAAAATATACATTTGAAACTCGTTAGGGGTCTTATGGAAACTCCACCAGAGAGTAGCATGAATGAGTTAAACAATACTGAGTAAGTAATCAATTCATGGGTGTTTTTGAAAAACTCAATTAATTTTTTTTATTAATTATTGTATAATCTCTTAAAATAATTTTTTGAAGTATCTAGAGGGTGATTTTTCAAAATATATATTGAGATTGAATTAAAAAAAAATGTAATTCAATGTTTTAAAATAAATAATTAGATTTTTTTAATATATTAACATTTTATTTTTATTAAAAATAAAATTTAAACAAATGACCGGGCCTTACCCAACCTAACACAAATATTCATTGGTGTGGGTTGATTCTATTATTTAATATGGGTTGCTTAGGTTAAAAAATTTACAGTCAAATAATGGAACTGGATCTAAAAAAATGTCTCAACAAAACCTAATGCAACCCATGAACACTCCATAGTGTGCAATTACGATATCATACTATGAGAGTTACACTCATCACAATAATGTCAAAAAATATTAACCCCGATTTAGTTTTTTTCACCATGTGGTTCTTATTAAGATTTCAACTTTAAGCAGAGAATGACGATGATTCGATACATTTAGCAGAAGACATTGGGGATGCTGTAATCCTCAGCGTGGATAGTTCGATTGAATCTTGGATTTTGGATTCAGGTGCGTCTTTTCATTTGTATCCAAATGAAGAGTTGTTTCGAAATTTCAAGTCTGGAAGTTTCGAGATGTGTATCTTGCCAACAACAAAGATTTGAAGATCGAAGTAAAAGGGGATGTCTACATAAAAACTCCGAAAGGAAATTAGTGGACATTAAAGGATGTTAGATATATTCCTAGTCTCAAGAAGAACTTGATTTCTATTGGTCAGTTGGATAGCACAGGTTATGCAACAAAGTTTTGTAATAGTTCGTGGAAGATTGTGAAGGGTGCTATGGTGGTAGCACGTGGCACAAAATCTGGAACTTTATACACCACTACAGGGTGTATGAATAGTGCTGCTGTTGCTGAAGTGTTTCAAATTGAAGTATATGACACAATAGACTTGGACATATGAGCGTTAAAGAAATGAAGATGCCGGAAGAAGTTTTTGGAAGGTCTGAAATCTGTTGATATGAGTTCTAGTGAGAACTGTGTTATGAGCAAATAGAAACGAGTTAGCTTCACAAAGACTGCCAGAGAATTGAAGAAAAGTACCGAGACAACGAAGCCAGTGGGAGTTGAGGTTGAGTTGCAGAACAATTCACAGAGTGATGTTGCTACAGATACTCGAGAAACTCCTGAGACTGTTGCTGAGAAATTAGAGGTGAAGCAAGTGGAAGCTGAGGTTGAGTTGCTGAAAGATTCACATAGTGATGTTGTAGCGGATACTCAAGAAAATTCTGAGACTCTTGCTGAGGAACCTGTGGTGAAGCAAGTTGGAGTTCAGGGTTTAGTGACTTGAGCCCTTACAATTTACATGAGCTCTGTCATCCTAGCTTAATTTACATATTCAAAATACAATTCTTAAGGTACATACCAATAATTACATGAAAGTGGAAATCCATATTCATCCGAACATGGAAAAAGTGAATAATAAAAGTGGGAAAAGTGAAAATAATAAAACAAAAGATAGAAGACAAACAAACATGATGAGATACGTGAGGAAATATGTTTTATCCAGACATATTTCACCTACGATTGTTTTTTTTTTTTTTTTTTTTTTTTTTTTTTTACAAATAGTTTAATGACTATTCAGTCATTGATGATGATATTTATAGAGGTGGTTGAGAATCCAAGAATGGATCATTGAGATCATAAATCGTGTCTTCCTCTTCTTCTTCTACAATAGAAGGAGAAGATGTCGAACCGACTAATGCAGCCTCTTGAAGAAGCTTTTGAAAATCAGCTTCCGAAGTTGTCTAGGCTAATGCAGCGAGTAGCTTCGACTTTGAGTTAAGGAATTCAGAGGTCCTCTTCTTGGATAAATTCTGAAGGTGGCCATTCTCTGATAGCCAGACCTTTACCGCTTTGATATCTGCGTGGGTACAAGTATATTTATCCCACCATTTGATTTTAATAGTTTTGTACTTGTCTTTTTCTGAAATCTAGATTTGCCAAAATCCTGATTTCATATCAAATTTTGAAAATACTTTTGCATTTGAAATTCTTTGCATTAAATCTGATTTATTTGAAATTGGATATCTAATCCATTCCAAAACCTTATTTAAGGGTTTGTAGTTTATTACCAGTCGTGGGACTCCACGTTCCTTCTCTGCCTGGTTGTTGATGTAAAAAGCCGCACATGACCTGGGGCTTTTTGACGTCCTTATAAGACCCTTCTGCAAAAGATCATTGATTTCTGCTCTGCAGAATATTAGTAATTCCTTATTCATTTGAATAGGTCGGGCCTTCGTAGGAATATTTTTCTCCTCGAAGTTTTTGACATAAGGAAGATTAACTATATGTTGCTTCCTATTCCAAAAGGCATTAGGGATAGTTGAACAAATCTCTCTTTCTATTTGAGTTTGTCAAGTTTTTATTTTAGACTGGACGGTCTTACTTTGAATTTGTTCTTCTATTCTTTTGAATGAAATTTCTTCCTTCAAAAAAGAAATTTGTTTTTCTTTATAATTTAATACATTTATTAGTTGAATAATTGTATTCTTTTTAAGGTTATTTATTTGACTAATACTTATAGAAGAAAGGAAATTAAAGTTTATCTTCTTTCTTAGGGCTTTTGACTCAAACCTCATTTCAGTTATTTTAAAAGGGTATAATTGAGTAATGAAAGAAGTACCTGAGATTAGTTCTTATCCTAAGTCCTTTACTAAAAGGAAGGAATTTACGAAGAAAATTCCGTCATTACAAACATGGACTTTAGATAATTGGTAATTAATTTTGAGTCTATTGTTATTTGCACCTCTAAAGCCCTCAGTAGTTTTTTCAAAATACTTTGTAGGTATTAGGCCTTCTTGAATGCAATTTTGATCGGCTCTAGTATCTATGAGAGCCTTTAGTGTGATTATAAAATCATAAATTTTTAAGGTAACTAGAGCGTACCATTTTTGATATTGAGAAGTGGTGATGGCTCCAACGAAGGAACTTTAAAAGTCATCCTCGTCCAGATTTGGTTGCGCCGTTTCCTTTCGTTTGGGCAGCCGTTCCTGAAGATTGAGAACTTCTTGGTGAAGCATATAGGATTCTTACCTGGTTTCAGATCTTTATGCTTGTACTTCTTGTTTGAGATTATTAATCTCTCTTTGTAGGTCTTGAGTAGTGAGTTCTCTCGGTTTTTCAAACCTTTGGAGAAATGATTGGAAGTCTGTAGGGATTTCTTTCTTCCCTTTCAGGTGGCTTAGAGATTGTCATGGCATCTCTGAGTCGTTGAATGATTTTTCTGTTGAATTTCTTGATCTTAAACTTTTTCTACTACATCGAGTATAATTTCTTGATACTTTGTAAGGACAGTTATGCATCCTTCACACATCCTCTTTCCTTCTTGTCCTGCTAGAATATGAATCGGATTCTTCTTGGAGTTCGAGGATTTCTCCCTCGCTTGATTTACTTTCTTCTTGAATATGTTGGCATTTGAGATTGTACTGATTTGTTCCGATACTTTTCTCTGGGCCTGTACGAATTATAAGGCTTTGGATGCGTCTTAACCTTCTTCCTTCTGGAGGTTCAGGTGGCCTCTATCCCCTTGCATCCATATTGATCGCAAAATCTTCCAAGCTCTTTTCTATTTGATATCGAAGAATTGAGCTTGTTTTGAATCTTTGACTCATTGCAAAGTCTGAGTCATTCTTCTATGATGAAGGATGCTATTGACCCGTATGACAAAGTCTGCCATGGAATTGTTCCATTATACTTTGTCTAAGACCGTCTTTGATCCTTCTTGAGAAGTGTTTTGGTAGTCTATTGACAAAATTCTCTTTCCAGAATTCCAACGAACTGTCTGTTCTAATAAGAACTTTGCTCAAATACATGTGTTTTTACCACCTGAAATCTCCTAAGGTGGGGCACTTCAGGTTCATGAGTATGTCAGCGGATCTCCCCTGCTATTTCAAGGGGTCGCCAACGAAGAATTCTATAAGGGTATAAATGAGGGTGTTGACAGCATCCCCTACCCTTTCATGTTGTACTTCGGTCCTAGTTGATGGACCTTACTCTTTGATGATTTGAGTAGTTGGCCTAATGACATAGCGGCTTAATATCTGTTGGCGAGTTGCTTCATCGAGATATTTGTCCCACCAGTCCTTGAGTTGCCCGGTAAATTCGGTCACTAAAACTTGAGCTACTTGATGGTCAGAATTATGACCCTGTAATTTATACGCGCCTGCGGCCATCATCATTTCATTGACAACATTCATTATTAGATAGTCGGATAATCCATTGATATTCCATTCATAGATTGCTAGACCATCGTAATGAGCTTGAGTTTGTAGAATCTTTTCTTCGAATTGAATATTCGGAAAAGACGGTTGAGGATACCAGTTTTTCTGATTACTGGTATTATTTTGACTTCTCCTAGAGATTCTTTCAATTCGATTTTACAGAGGCTCTTCTACCTCATCTAAAATCTCGTCTTCGAATTCTTGAATTTCGTCGTCATTGTTAACAACATTGATCGATGAATCCTGATATGTTATCCCAGGATTTAGGATTCTATCCAACTTTTCTTCTATTTTGGCCATCGAGGCTTCTTCTTTTGAAATCCTCTTTGTAAATACGTCGAGGTTTGCCGGTCTGAGTATTGGGATTGACTCATCGACTTTCGTACAGCCTGCTTGTTCTTGCAGAGTACCAGAATTTTTTTAGATTTTTCCCTCGATACTCTCAAGCTGGGTAAAAATCGTGGATAAAATCTTGTTTGAATAATTATTTTGATGCTGGATATTCTTGATATCCTTTAGGGTGGGATTGCCCTTTTCTAGTCCTTCTGGGATAGTTTTGAAAGGACTAGCTTTGACCTTTTCTCCGTAATAATTGTCAAATTCGACTTCTTCCAACGGAGGTTGTTTTGAATATACTTCTTTTCTTCTGGTAGTCTTCCAGCTTCTTTGAGTCGAAGTGCATATTTGCAAAATATTTTATACAAACCATTCGAAGAATGATATGTTTTCTTTTATGGTTTCCATATGAGAGTACCATTGATCTCTTAATTCACTTGGCTCAGCTTCTTTGTAGGTTTGGAATAAAGCTTTTCTCTTTGAAGAGTTGGCAGCTGACATAAAATCTGCCTTCAATAATTCTTTATCTATCTGGAAATCAGCCGTAATGACATTTAGCTAACTTTCATAGACGGATTGAGTATCCATATCCGTATGGGTTGGAGATCTTGAGCCATCTTCATAGTGGATTGAGAAATCTTCATGTCTCTTATCTCGTAAGGAGATAAGGAGTGGGATATCTAACCCAAGTCTGAACAATGGTTTTACAGCGACTTGGACAAGACCGACGTGAAGATAGTTAAACTCTTCACGGTGTTGGAGTATAAGAGATTTTGAAACAAGATTCAGAGATTTCCGATTGCTATGAATTGGGATGTTTTTCTCTGAGAATTTGATGCATGATCTTTGAGTAAAATTGAAGGTTGAGATTTGGTAGATAGTTTTAGGATCTACATTTGGAATAGTCCAATTTTGGAGTTGATCTTCGATCCTGGCAATATGATATTCTTGATTGACTGTATTTGAGATTATGAGATTTTCTCCCCTTCTATGTTCATTTGAACTTTCTTCTTCATTGGTAGAACATTTGAAATGGTTTGATTTTCTCAGCTTTCTCAGAAATTCCTTCATAAGAAGATAGATAAGATGAGAGATAGAGTAGAATATTTTTTTCTCTGAATTCTTCCATTGATATTCAAGAGAGAGCTATCGGTTAATCGATGCTCTCCTTACGTTGATGAAGTCGTTTTATAGACTTCGAATTTGAACGTAAATTTGAATAACACCAACTAAGAGATAAGATCAAATCTAACAGGACAGGACCCCTGCAAGATCTGCTTTCCTAAAAGTAAGAAAAGACATAAAGCAAACTAATAATTTACAAACACTCATAATTCACATGTGAGCCTTCACTGTGTGGCTGACAAGTTTTCAATTTTTTTTTTTTTTTTTTTTTTTTTTTTTGTCTCTGATAAACGTGTCAGGTTGTAGATAAGATTTTCTTCAGAATTTTTCATATGACTAAGCACCTAATCTTGCCAACGGACTTACTGCGCTTCCCGCGTCTTACCACCTGGAACAAAAGGGCTATTCGCTCAGCTATCACATACTCCAAATTCTTCTGAATCTCTCTTATCATCCTCCTTGTTTACACTGTCGTTCTTAAAGATTGAGTAACTCCTCTTCCCTCACAAAAATTGAGAGGCTAGCTCTGATACCATTCTTATGCTTAATGACTTGAGCCCTTACAATTTACATGAGCTCTGTCATCCTAGCTTAATGTACATATTCAAAGTACAATTCTTAATGTACATACAAATAATTAGATAAAAGTGGAAATCCATATTCATCAATAATGTGATCAAAATGGAAAAAGTGAAATAATAAAAGTGGGAAAAGTGAAAATGATAAAGCAAAAGATAGAAGACAAACAAACATGATGAGATATGTGAGTACTGGACATATTTCACCTACGATTTTTTTTTTTTAATGTTGTAGCGGATACTCGATTCTAGACATGAAAACTATCTTGATAGACCAATGTAGTCTTTCCAACATGCTTTGTGATGTAAAATTCACAAGAATAAGTGCAAGTACACACTATCACAAGTAGCAAGTAATAAGTAAATCATCTATTCCACAGGAAACCTATCTTTTTGGTTAATTTTATCGCTGGAAATTATGTGAGTTTTTGAGTAACATTCAAATGGGTGTTGGAGATTTTAACTATTTAAACAAAACTAAACCAGAGTGTCACTGCTGTCGAAAAACAGAAAATGATGAGAAAATCAACTATAATGAGGAAGGTTCGGCTAAGAGAGTAATAATAGATAAGTTGTTGAGTTTTGTCGTAGATTTTAGTTCCTTTTAATAGATTCTCAAGCCCACTTCCGAGGGTCATGAATGGTGATTATTTCCATAATCGTTGTAATTTCTATTAACAAGGCTCTAGGAGAAGAATTATTTCTAACCCTTCTATTACCCTTCAAGTCTCATTTCTATGGAACTAGAGTATTAAAGAGGATTTCATTGTTCCCTCTCTTCTCCCGAATAAGAGAACAACTATGTATGTAAAGTAGCTAATTAAACAATGTAAATCATTAACAACAACTCTTTAATAAACTAAAATCATACCGTCAACATACTTAAAATATATAAAACTCTCTCGCCTCCCATATTAAGTTTAGCTTTCCATACAAACTGAATTAACAAAGGAATCCGCATCTTCATCATGTAAAATTGATGGAATAAGGAAATAGAGAGTTATCCCGGTTTGTTGCCGTTCATCAATAGAAGTTCCCTTCTCTTAAGCTCTCACGTCCACCTCTTTGCCCTAATCAATCCTTGTTGGTCTCCTTTTCCTTCTGCTGTCAACAGCTGCTGGATTAGGGTTTTCTTCTTCTTCTCTGGTTTCACAGCAGTTCACTGCAGCAGAAGCTGCTACTGTGTAATTCGATTTTCTCCCCAAAATGTGGATCTTCTCTTCTTGGTCTTCCTTTTCCTTTTATATTGAGCATGGGTTCCCCTTTAGGGCTGAAAAGAAATAAGTAGTACACATAGGATGTTCCTCATTGAGTAGTCAATGAACCACTTGGACTGCTGACGTGGATTTATCATTTCCATGTCATCCCCCATTTGTTTCCAAATTCACTACTCCCACATGGTTTAGCATAAATGTCTGAAATTTTACCACATAACTCAATTAAATATACAATTAAGATCGATTTATGCCAAATCATATTTTTTTCACGTTGGACCGCAATAAATGATTTCATGCTCACTAAGTAGAATAAATGTGGTTATAAATGAGAAAATGGTGAATAAGAGTGCAATATTAACTCCAAAAAGACTTGTTATGACTCTACTTTTAGATAGTTATCACACCCCCAAACTTAAAAGATTGCTCATCCTTGAGCAATCATTCTCTCCACTCTCCCCTTTTTTTCTCATTAACAAAATGTTTGTAGAGTATTCATCAAAGGCATGATTTAGATCACATTCTTTATATTCCTTCCTCAAATTAGTTTTTTTCCCCCATTTCACCCTACACTTATCACCAAATCTTACAAGAAAAAAATAACACATTCCTCACTTCCACCGTATTCCCCAAAACACTTCTAAAATGATTACTATGCCTTTACCTTTGCTTTTGTGACTTGACTTCATAATTTATTTGATTAACTTTCTACATTTTTTTTTCTCTCAAGAATCCTTCAAGTCATCCCCTTATTCTCTGGGTGCCTCCACTTGTGGTGCAAATCACCTAAGTCTTCAAGGGATGACTATATAGGCTAACACTCATTCTCCCTTAGCTCGACTCTTTTGCTAGCATCCTGTAGTTTTCAGTGTGGCCACATTTGTGATGCAACTCACCTGAACAATAAGGATACCTTTTTTTTTTTTTTTTTTTTTTTCAAAAACACACCGCTCACCTTTACTGTTTTATTTATCCATAAAGCATTTGACAATACATCCCTAGTTCTTGCACAAGACATCATGACTACATATGAAACAAAATATGCATGATCTATTACCCTTTCTAGAACTTCATGCTTCTAGGTTGCATGCATGAGCATGATTCAAAATTATATGCAGTCAATACAACAAAACAAACACAACATAAGGATGCATGCTTCTAAATTAGGCAGCATGGTAAATCAAACAGCAAGGTTATAAAAGGTGTGGTAAGAGAATTCCCTTGATTTTAGGCATCATTAGAGGAAGTGTTCTCTTCCTCCTCTACCCCATGCCATGATTCTTTGCGGCTCCACTCTTTAAAAATTTCGTCTGGAAAACTTGGAAATGCTGAATTTTTGGACTTGGTTCTTAAGGCTTTATGTATTTCCTCATCCCTCTTTTTGACATAAGACCAATACGCCTTACAACTCCCTTCACTGTTTTCACACCAGCTAAGTAAAGCCTCTTGTTGTTTTAGCAGCTGATCCATATCGTCTGTTGCTCTGCTGTCCCTCCTTTTGCCACTGCTGGCGCCATCCCTATGGGTTTCTATGTAGTCCATCAAATTCCTTGCCTCAAGTCTTTCTTCTTCCTCATCAAAAGGGACTGCAGCCTCCAGGCACAGCATGGTTATCAGCTGTGGAAAAAACAGCCTCCCCATTTTCTTACTTGCACATTTGACAATCTCATCCGCTACAATCTTGCCCACATCAATGCTCAAATTCATTATGATTGCATACACAAGTAAAACTCTGTCAGCTAACAATGTAGTATCATGTGTAGTGAGTAGTAAGTTGGTTTTTACGAAGGCAGCCCAAACTTTCACTTCGGGGTTGAGGTCTGCTGCTATTATCGTCCTTGCTCCTCCTCTCGAGAGTTGCCACCATGTTCCTTCTATGGCTACCATCTTCAAGGCCATCTCAAGTAGATCATCCGATGGAGCTAGCACCATTTTGTTGAAGGTGGCATACTCAAAAGATTGTAGGTGAAACAGTTGGTTGATGGCTTTAGGGCTCCAATCAACTATTTTTCCTCTTATTAACGTTGTGTACCCTTCCACTTGATCAATATGTACGTAAAACTCCTTCACTATCGGCACTATAGCTTGTTCCCTTTTGTGACAGAACATCTCTCCACCCTAGATCGTTGATGGCGTTAAGAAAGGACTCCGGGAATGTAAGGTAAAATGCTGGGAACCTTCTTTCCACCAACACTACTCTTGACTTGAACAGTTTATACCTGTTGTACGCCTCCTCGTTTGCGAATATTCATTTTTGTGTTGGGAGGTTCTCCATTTTGTTCTTGCCCTTTTCTTTTCATTTCGAACCGATGCCCGTTAGGAAGAGATCTTGATTTATTTCTTGCACTTCATCTTGCTGCACTTCTTCCTTCCCTCGCACCATTTTGTTTCCTATTTTTCTCGGTGCCATGATTGTCGGTTGCAAGCAAATTTTTTTTTTTTTTTTTTATCCTTGTTCTTGTAAGTGTGAAGGTGAATTATTATCTCTTGTGGAAGTAGTTTGTATATAACACAAAGGATGACTTCTTGGGAAAGTAATTTTGTTTTTTTTTTTTTACACAAAGAAAAATAGGCTGCTGTAGCAGTTTGCTGTCAAGCTGTATTTTTTCCTTTTATTTATTTATTATTATTTTTTTTTTAACATAGGAGTCTGCTGCCAAAATTTTTTTTAATGCAGCAGATTGCTGTAATTTTTTTTTTTTTTTCAAAGTTTTCCTTTTTCTTGTTGGATATCAATTGATGTCATCTTTTTGTGTTGGTGTTTTGACTTGAGGTTTCGTGAGAAAGCTTACACAAATTAGATCAAATTCATGCAAATGAGGAAGAACGCGGTACTTCATGGCAACATACACCGAAAAAGAATAACTTTGACACTAATCACAACTAGTATGTACCAAATGTAATTAACCTCCTTACTACTTTGAAATTAGCCTGGTTAACCACATCAGAATCCACCTAATTCATTTACAAAAAAAAAAAAAAAAAAAAAAAAAAAAAAAAAAAAAAAAAAAAAAATTAGCTACTTTCTTGGGGCATGCGAGTCATTCATGATAAAAATGTAAAATAACATCTAAAAAAAACTATCATTCTAAGATAAGTGAAGATAACTATTTAAAAACAATTAAAAGTGCATAAATAAAAGGAGAAGAAAAACTAACTTGGCTTCCCGGGAGTTTGTTACCTGTTACCGTTTCTTGACAGCTCCCGTTTGCTCCAAAATGTTTTATTTTTCAGCTTTTTAAGCTTAAAGAGGCAATGCCTATTTTACTTCTCCACCCAAATATGGCTTCAGTCTCTGTCCATTCAATGTGAAAGGTCTCCTTTCGTCTCCATGCTTTATCGTTATTGCCCCATAGGGAGTGACTTCTTCAACTATAAACCGACCAGATCATCTTGATTTTAATTTTCCAAGGAATAACTTCAGCCTTAGTTGAATAGCAACACTCTTTGTCCTTTGTAGAATTCTTTGGGCCTAATTTTGTTGTCATGCCACATTTTTGTTTTTTCTTTGTACATCTTAGCATTTTCGTAGGCTAGGTACCTGAATTTTTCCAATTCATTTAGTTGCATTCACCTCAAGTGTAACGACCCAGGAAAGAAAGAAAAAAAAAACGAGAAAACGAGAAAATGAAAAAAAAAAAAAAAACTTAGTCGCTGGAAAACCCGCGAGTTTTCCGGCGACGGCCGAGTTTCGCGGAACCCAAGCGAAACGACGGCCACAGCATGCCAAGCCTTCAGCCCACGACTCCCAGCACCATCAGGATACCTACAAAGGGAGAAAAGACAGAAAACTACGAGAGAGAGAGAGAGAGATTTTGAAAAAAAAAAAAGTCGGTGAGTGTCCAGTTTCTCCGATGAACCCTCAAACCACCCTCAAACCGACACCAAACAACCTGTTACCGCCACGAGAAGAATCCCTAACGAAAGCATGATAACTCAAGGTGCGTTTTGTGCTTTTTTGTAAACACCGTCGTCGGTAACTAAGGTCGGAAAATTGGGTATTTTCTAATCGTTCTTAGATCTGTGGTTTTAGTAACCTTTAGGCCGCAAAACTCCCAGAAAAGAAAGAAGGATGACAAATAAAGAGGAAGAGGAAGAAAGAGGACCGAAATCGGAAACGGAAACGTCGCGGGAAGAAGAGAGAAAACTCACCGGAAAATCGGTCGGAGTCGGGTAAGGAAAACGAGGTCCACGGATCCGGGTCAAACTGAACCCAAAACCCAAGAGAGTTAGCCAATTCTTTCCCTCGGCCTCTGCCTTCGGCCCAGCCCAACTGCAGCAGCCCAAACCTCAAACCAGCCCAGAAGCTACGGTTCAGTTGAACCAACCCGAGACTAGACCATCGGTCCAATTGAGCCAGCCTGCAACCCAAAAAAAAAAACTTTCGGCCCAGCGATAGTCTTGGCCCAGTAGACACCGCAGCACGCGACCCAGACCACGACCCGAACGGGACTGCGACCCGCGCTTCGACCCTACGCTACCGCACGACGTGGCTCGCTCTACTGCTGCCACATGTCACATAGCGACACAGGCAGTCCCTTGGCTCGGCTCGGTGCGGCGCAAACGGCTCGGGCTCCCTCCAGCGGCTGTTCGGCTCGGCTCACCTATTTTCAGCCCAATTTCCACTGTTTCGACCCTCCCAGATCTATTTTCGGCCCCGATTAAGGTATCCGAGGCCATTTTAGAGCCGTATTTCACATTTATTGAATTATAGGGAAATTAATTGTGAAATACTAACAGAAAGTGGTGAACGGTGTGATAGGAAACAAACCCCAGCGACGTAGGAAGCAGCACTTATTGAATGGGAGCTTACGTTTAGCTATTTAGGGAGTACTTCGGCCAAGGCCAACCAATTAAGTGGCCTTACTATAGGATAGGCTAAAAAATTGTATGAGTTATGATGATGTGTGGATTATGATGCTTGATGATATGTGCAGTATATACATATTTTGATGAATGATGTACTTGATATGTTTGACGCACTTTGTGGCAATATGATGAGTATGATGATTGCATGATGTTTACCTTAATATGATGATGGTTTCCATATTGAGCATGCTAGATGATGATGAGTGTCATATTGCATCATGTCGTTAGATCGACATAGGACACAACCCTAAGAGCGTGAAAATGATATTAATATAAATATCAACGACCATGTGTTACCTAGAGTAAAAAGAGATCAGACTAGAGGGTTGTGTCAGAAGAGACATTACGATGGATTTAGAGGGACCTCATGCATATTGTATGTTCATAAGCATAGGACTACTTCCCCTAGAGATGATGAGTGCGGACGCGCACCTTATGATGAGCGCGAATGCGCACAGGTGCGAATGCACACAGATGAGGGTGTTCATGAGGCGCATGACACTATGGGGTTCCACTGACCTCCGGACGTCGCTATATATTAGCTCGACAAGAGGATCCAGGGGGTGTGCAAGCACCCTGGGGATTCACACTCGCATGTGTGAGTCGTGTGTAGGGAAGTACTACACATCAAATTTGTCCGAGACTGGAGGCCACCCCTATGATGATTAGAGATAGGTCCCTAATTCATGATTGCATGTGTTTGCATTAGCATGACCCCTATAGTGGGGTCACTTACGGAGTATTTCTTCGAAATACTCAGGCCGTGTGCCATATTTTTTTTCAGGTAAAGGCAAGACTCCCATGTACGGTTAACGGTGGCATCGTGATCAAAGACTGTGGCGCGTGCATAGGATAGTTGCATATTTAAAATTCCTAGTGTTGGTTAGGATAGGGTGTTTGCATTTCATTCATTTATATTATTTTATTTGTAATCATTTTTTTTTTATTCTTTTTGAACTCCAGCATGAAGTTTGAAACACGTAAGTCCGGCAGTGTTTTCCAATGTTTTGAAGTTTTAAATTTTTCCGCTAATAAAGATGAGCATTCTTAGATTTTTATTCTGCATTAGAGATGAGCATGAGACGTTAGTGGCGACTCTAGATATGTGAAAATTTAAGGTCGTTACAGTTGGTATCAGAGCTCTAGGTTTTAGATTCTGTAGACTAGCCTACGATGTAGGCTTGGCACGCTCCACGGTCCCAACGTCGATGCCCCGTCACCGTCAGGTACGCCTTGCATAAGAAAAGAAAAGAGAAACGTTTTAAAACTCGCATGCATTTTTTTTTTTTTTTTTTTTTTGTGGACATTACTGAAATGGTTGTGATATTTCACGTATTTATTATTTAAGAGTATGATGTCATGTGTTGCATGCCGAGTAATTTTGTTGGTGGTATGATATGATGTTTAGCATGATGAATGTTTACTTCTTTGGCGTTACGATGTATTGTATAGTATGTGTATTGTTATTTATATATATGCATAGTTTTAAGGCCTTAGACTTAAGCAACCTTATATTGGTTTATAGAACCATGCTTAGAGAACGAGGACGAGGAAGAGAAAGGGGAAGAGGAAGAGGAAGACGAGGATGGGAACGACCCCGTCAAAGAGAAGTAGGACGAGGTGTGGCAGTAGAGGGCCCACCTAAAGAAAGATCAGAGACTGGGTCAGTAACAGTTACACCGCCCCCAGTCTTACCACCAGTTGAGCTACCTCCTCTAGCTCCACTGCAAGCTGAGCCTCCACCACAAGTAGAACCTCCACCCCAGCCTACCCTACCACTCCAAGTCGCACCTGAAGCTGCACCCCCAGCGGGTGGAGTAGATGCTAATACTAGATTAATGTGTGACTCCATCCAAGCCCTAATTCAAACCTTGGTAACCACTCAGCAAGCTAATCTACAACAGGCCTAGGAACAAGCCCAAGCACAGGCCCAAGCACAGGCATTGTTACTGGCACAGGTACAGGCACAGGCACAGGCACAAGCCAATGCTCAGGCCAATGCCCCAGTAAACCCTCCACAACCTGTTAGATGTTCAAACTAGATAAGGGATTTCAAGAGATACGACCCTCGACCATTCACTGGTTCCTTAGTAGACCCCATAGAAGCCCAAATGTGGATTGCAGCAGTGGAAACCACCTTTGAGACTATGGAGTGCCTAGAGAACCAAAAGGTCGCTTGTGCAACCTTCGTCCTACAAAAGAACGCTACAAAAGAACGCAGAGATATGGTTGAGAGATAACAAAACCCTTCTTAACCTAGAAGCGGGACCGATGAACTGGGAACAATTTAAGGAGGCCTTCCTTAAGAAATATTATCCTATATCAGAGCGACTTAAAAGACAGCAAGAGTTCGCCCACCTGGTACAGGGCGGACTCACAGTGGAGAAGTACAACCGAGAGTTTAAGAGACTCAAGAGATTTGCACCTTCCATGGTGGACACTGAGGAAAAGATGACAGAGAAGTTTGTATTGGGTTTGGAACCAAGAATCCGCCGCGTTGGAGGCATTCAACCCAAAGACCTATGAGGAAGCCTTGAGAACTGCCAAGGCTTTAGAGAAACCAAAGGATGAGAAACGACATGAAGAGCCAGTCATAATTGGGCAGAAGTGTCCTCATGAATCAGGAGGCTCTGACCGTCCACCACCAGCACGTAGGCACCGTTCCAATAACAGACCCGCTCCTAGATGGGATGAGCGACGCCGTCCCCGACGTACTAATAGGAACCCTAGGAATCAAGATGGGGCCAGAGGGAGGAGAGAGGAAGGGTGCACTATCTGTGGAAGACTACACGTTGGGAGGTGCATGGCTGGCAGCTGAGTGTGTTATAGATGTGGTCAAGAGGGGCACATCGCTGTGAACTGCACGACCGGAAACGCTGCAGCACAAGCAAACCCGCCCAGAGTAGTAGAGCAAACGGATCAACCAGCACCACCGCGAGCTCAAGCTAGGGCCTACGCGTCAACCAGCAAGGACACTGGGAGGTCCGACGCCGTGGTGACAGGTACACTATCCATTTTAGGTCATTTCACTTTTACCTTATTTGATTCTGGTTCCACGCATTCCTTTATTTCCATGCCTTTTGTTGTACAAGCAGGGTTCGAATTAGAACCCTTATTGCATGAAATGTCTGTACGCACCCCTACGGGGGTAGACTTAGTATCTAGGGATAGAGTAAAGGATGGCCAAGTAATCATAGGGAACCAAACTTTAAGCGTTGACCTTATGGTGGTAAACATGACAGCTTTTGACGTCATACTAGGCATGGATTGGCTAGCTGAAAACCGAGCTAGTATAGACTGTCGCAAAAAGGAAGTAAAATTTTCACCACCGACAGGACCTACCTTTAAATTTAAAGGCACAAATATCGGGATTACCCCCAAGGTAGTATCAATGATGAAAGCAAAGAGGTTAGTCCAACAAGGTGGATGGGCTATATTAGCATGTGTTGTAGACGTAAGAGAAAAGGAAATGACCCTAGTAAACGTGTCAATAGTAAACGAGTTCCCGGATGTATTTTCAGACGACTTACCTGGAATACCCCCTTCCCGAGCGGTCAACTTCGTCATCGAACTCGAGACGGGAACTGGGTTTATTTCCAAAGCACCTTATCGCATGGCGCCAGCAGAGTTGAAGGAACTCAAGGCGCAATTGCAAGACTTACTAGATAAAGGATTCATTCGTCCTAGCGTGTCCTCCTGGGGTGCGCCAGTGTTGTTTGTTAAGAAGAAAGATGGATCGATGCGTCTGTGCATCGATTACAGAGAGCTAAAAAAGAGAACCATAAAAAATAAATATCCTCTGCCCAGAATAGAAGACTTGTTTGATCAACTCAGAGAGGCAACTGTATTCTCTAAGATAGATCTTCGGTCCAGTTACCACCAAATCAGGATTAATGAAAAAGACGTACCAAAAACAGCGTTTAGGACAAGGTATGGTCACTACGAGTTTGTAGTGATGTCATTTGGCCTCACCAATGCCCGAGCTGTGTTTATGGAGTTAATGAATCGGGTATTCAAGGAATGCCTAGACATGTTCGTGATTGTGTTCATTGACGACATCCTTATACACTCGAAAATAGACCTAGAGCACGAGGAACACCTCCGAAAAGTCCTAACCACCCTAAGAGAGCACAAGTTGTACGCCAAGTTCTCCAAATGCGAATTTTGGTTGCGACAAGTCTCTTTCCTAGGACACGTGGTGTCAAAGGACAAAATATCTGTAGATCCCACCAAGGTCGAAGCGATTACAAAGTGGGAACGCCCAACTACGGTAACGGAAGTAAGGAGTTTCCTAGGATTGGCGGGATACTACCGAAGGTTCGTGCAGGACTTCGCTAAAATATCCTCGCCTTTAACAAAGTTAACAAAAAAAGGGCTACCATTTAGATGGGATGATGCTTGTGAGGCAAGCTTCTAGAACCTAAAAGAGAGATTGGTAATCGCCCCGGTACTCATAGAACCCGAGAGCTCAGAAGGATATGTGATCTATAGTGATGCCCCCATGAAAGGACTGGGATGTGTTGGGTTTTATGTCCTAAAACCCATAGTTTGTAAACAAAAACATATTCTATTTTTAATAAAGATATTATTGTTATTTATTCAGTAAAGATTGTTATTGAATAAAGTGAACTTTACGATCATTAATCTAAATCCAATAAACTAAGAACACTCTGGCTATAGTATGATTACTTGAACTATATGTAGAGACATAAGAGTGGATCAAGTTCAAGTATATAGTCAAAATGATCTATAGTATAAGAATAAGGCTGAGTACCTTATTCTTAGGACACTATGGATGCGGCCCACTTTTGTATATGATATAAACAATGTGATCACTAAATTGTACATGTGGAGACATGTGAGTGCGGGCATCCTATGCAATGAGTATTGCATAAGATCGGACCATGAAGAAAACCACTCTCACTTTATAATGTCGTTTACTGTTGAGACTTATTTTCTTTTCATTCGATAACCTAGGTAACTCGGTTTTAATCCTGAGCTAACCATGAACTCCTGTTTATTCGGAATTATCCTTAGATTTGCATGGGTGAGAGTGGCTCTAGTTCGCCGACTCAATAGGCCTCCCATTTCAGGGGTAAGACTGGGTGAATGGCTGGGGACGTGGGGTGCAAGATGGAATTCACTCCTACCCACTTTTAGGGATAGAAGAAAGGTAGTTCCCTTATGCACTGACTTCAGGTCTTGAACTAGGGGCCCCACTCTCTCATTGGCCTGAGAGGGATTTGGTTTACTGGTTGGACCACAAACCAATTATTCATTAGAGGTTCAGTGAGACATAAGGAACAAGAAGTAACTTTAGGGGTAAAACGGTAAATTGACCCAGCTCTAGTTACGAACAACCTGTGAAGGATCGACTTACTAATCATGGTTATATCAAATGGATAGAAATATATCTACAGTGAGGGGAGTGCAACTACTAGGCTATAGTGGAGTGTCCTAGTAGTTAACAAATGTTGGTTAACAAGGTTAATGAGTTTAGCCGGTTAATCTTGGATCATTGGAGCCCATGATCTATAAGTCCATTAGGTCCCTCTACTAGCTCATATCGGACTAAACCATAGAACAGTGTGACGAGTGAGTTCGAAGTGTTCAAATTCAAATTAGGGAATATGCGCTACATATATACGATATATTTAACCGCATTTTTGTTTTATTTACGAATTAAACAAAAGGAGAGAATCTGAGATATCTAAATAAGATTTAAATATCTTAATCAATTATGTGTCGGAATTGATTGAGATTGGCATTTGAATTAATATTAAATATTAATTCAATAGTTTAATTAATCATTTAATGTTACTTTAATTTGAAATTCATTATTCAAATTAATTGTTGAATTAAAATTAAGAAAGTCAAAATGTTGACTTCATTTAATGGAAAAATCCAATTTTGAGGTGTCAAAATTTGGTTTAACCAAACTTGCATGCTTGCCAATAAACCCCACAAGTTTGAGTGGAATTTTGAGTGTCAAAATTTAGTTAACTCAAACATGCATGCTTGCCCCATAATCCCAAACATTTGAGTAGAATTTGAAGTGTCAAAATTTGGTGATCTCAAATTTGCATGAACATGCAAACATGACTCTTTAAATAGAGTGATCATGGTACATGGAAGGTCTTCTTCTTCTTGGTGAAAAACCTTGAGAAAAACCTCTCACAAACACTCTCTTCATATATACAAAATCCCTCCCAAGTTTAGTCACTCACTGGATTCCACAATCCCGTTCTAAGGCCGGAGGATAGTGGAGAAGACACTAGTGGTGGTTCGAAACCGGTTTGTGAGGAAAAAGAAGTTTGAACTACAAAAGGTTAGTATTCAAACTCATTAAGTTTTAATACTTATGAACATGCTAGTTATTTACTATAATTGATGTTCTAAAAGTGCCTAAGATCCAAATTGCTTCCGCATGTGTTATATTAACACCATCAGCATGTGTGTTAATGCAACACGGCAAGGTTGTCGCATACGCATCTTGTCAACTTAAGGAATATGAAAAGAACTACCCTACCCATGACCTAGAGTTGGCCGCTGTAGTGTTCGCGCTGAAAATCTGGCGACATTACCTGTATGGAGAGAAAACCCAAATTTTTACCGACCACAAAAGTTTGAAATACTTCTTCACCTAGAAAGAGTTAAATATGAGGCAGAGAAGGTGGTTAGAATTGGTGAAGGATTATGACGTAGATATCTAGTACCACCCTGGAAAAGCAAATGTGGTCGTAGATGCCTTGAGTAGGAAGACGGTCCACTCGTCGGCCCTCATTACGAGGGAAGTAAGGATACAAAGAAAGTTCGAGCGAGCCAACATAGCTGTAGCGACCGTGGGAGTCATAGCACAGTTGGCCTGACTCATGGTACAACCTACGCTTAGGCAGAGAATTATTACCTCCCAACGAGAGGATCCTAACTTACAGAAAGTCCTAGGACAGCTAGACGAAAGTCCTGTAGATGGATTCTCGAAGTCATCAAATGAAGGACTATTGTATGAGCGACTCTTATGTGTTCCAGCAATAGAAGAGTTAAGGAAGAAGATACTGATGGAAGCTCACAACTCGCCATTTGCCATGCATCCAGGAGGTACTAAGATGTACCAAGATTTAAAACAACACTTTTGGTGGAAGAGCATGAAGAGGGATGTGGCCGGGTTTGTGAGCAAGTGCTTAGTTTGTCAACAAGTGAAAGCTCCAAGACAAAAGGCAGCGGGTTTGTTGCAGCCCCTAAGCATACCGGAGTGGAAGTGGGAAAACATAGCGATGGACTTCATAGTAGGTTTACCCAAAATGCTCAAAGGCTATACAGTGATCTGGGTAATTGTCGATAGGATGACCAAGTCGGCACACTTTCTACCTGGGAAGGTTACATATACAGTTGAAAATTGGGCACAACTGTATGTAAAAGAAATAGTAAGACTACATGAAGTCCCAGTGTCTATAGTGTCGGATCGGGATCCACGCTTTACGTCAGCGTTTTGGCGCAGACATCAAAAAGCACTAGGTACCTACCTAAACTTTAGTACGCCTTTCACCCCCAAACAGATGGACAAACGGAGCGTTTAAACCAAATTCTAGAGGACATGCTACGCGCTTGAGTACTAGATTTTAAGGAAAGTTGGGATTCCAAACTTCACCTGATGGAATTCTCGTATAACAACAGTTTCCAAGCAACTATTGGAATGGCACCATTTGAGGCCCTGTACGGGAAACAGTGTAGATCCCCACTACGTTGGGACGAGGTAGGAGAGAGAGAATTAGTAGGACCCGAGTTGGTTTGACTCACCAATGAGGCTGTCCAGAAAATTCAAGCGAGGATGCATACTGCTCAAAGTAGACAGAAAAGCTACACCGATGTAAGGCGTAAAAGCCTGTTGTTCGAGGTAGGGGACCCAGTATCCCTCAAGGTGGCACCTATGAAAGGGGTGTTAAGATTCGGACATAATGGCAAGTTAAGTCCTAAATTAATTGGACCATTCGAGATCCTAAAGCGAGTTGGTCCGGTAGCATATAAGTTAGCCCTACCTCAAGCCCTCTCAAGAGTACATGATGTATTTCACGTGTCGATGCTGAGGAAGTACGTTACGGACCCTATCCACGTAATAGACTACGAACCACTCCAACTCAATGAAGATCTGAGTTACGAGGAAAAACCAGTAAGAATCTTAGCTAGAGAAGTAAAAACCTTATGCAACAGGAGCATTGCGTTCGTTAAGGTACTGTGGCGGAATCACCACAATGAGGAAGCCACGTGGGAGCGTGAGGACGAAATAAGAGTGAAATACCCCGAGTTGATACAAGAGTTTGAGACTTTCGAGGACGAAAGTTCTTTTTAGGGGTAGATAATGTAACGACCAGGGTAAGAAAGAAAAAAAACGAGAAAAAAAAAAAACTCAGTCGCCGGAAAACCCGTGAGTTTTCCGACGACCGCCGAGTTTTGCGGAACCCACGCGAAACGATGGCCACAGCATGCCTAGCCTTCAGCCCACGACTCCCAGCACCATCAGGATACCTCCAAACGGAGAAAAAACAGAAAACTACGAGAGAGAGAGAGAGATTTCGGAAAAAAAAAAAAGTCGGCGAGTGTCCAGTTTCTCCGACGAACCCTCAAACCACCCTCAAACCAACACCAAACGACCTGTTACTGCCACGAGAAGGATCCCTAATGAAAGCACGATAACACAAGGTGCGTTTTGTAATTTTTTGTAAACGCCGTCGTCGGTAATCGAGTCGAAAAATTGGGTATTTCCTAATCGTTCTTAGATCTGTGGTTTTAGGAACCTTTAGGCCGCAAAACTCCCAGAAAAGAAAGAAGGATGACAAATAAAGAGGAAAAGAAAGAAAGAGGACCAAAATCGGCAACGGAAACGTCGTGGGAAGGAGAGAGAAAACTCGCTGAAAAATCGGCCAGAGTCGGGTAAGGAAGACGAGATCCACGGATCTGGGTCAACCCGAACCCAAAACCAAAGAGAGTCGGCCCATTCTTTCCCTCGGCCTCTGCCTTCGGC
Source organism: Cucurbita pepo subsp. pepo (assembly GCF_057944985.1). Classification (NCBI taxonomy): domain Eukaryota; kingdom Viridiplantae; phylum Streptophyta; class Magnoliopsida; order Cucurbitales; family Cucurbitaceae; genus Cucurbita; species Cucurbita pepo. The sequence goes on from NC_141808.1 coordinate 8,865,249, forward strand.
CCAGCCCAACTAAAGCGACCCAAACCTCAAACCAGCCCAGAAGCTACAGTTCAGTTGAACCAACCCGAGACCAGACCCACGGTCCAATCGAGCTGGCATGCAACCCAAAAAAAAAAACTTTCGGCCCACCCCAATAAGCCAAGGCCCAACGATAGTCTTGGCCCAGTAGCCTCCGCAGCCCGCGACCTGGACCACGACCCGAACCAGACTGCGACCCGCGCTTTGACCCGACGCTACCGCATGACGTGGCTCGCTCTACTACTTCCACGTGTCACATAGCGGCGTAGGCAGTCCCTCAGCTCGACTAGACGCGACGCAAACGGCTCGGGCTCCCTCCGGCGATGCTCCGGCGGCACCCAGCGGCTGTTCAGCTCGGCTCACTTGTTTTCAGCCCGATTTCCACTGTTTCGACCCTCCCAGATCTGTTTTTGGCCCCGATTAAGGTATCTAAGGCCGTTTTAGAGCCGTATTTCACATTTATTGAATTATAGGGAAATTAATTGTGAAATACTAATAGAAAGTGGTGAACGGTGTGATAGGAAACAAATTCCAGCGAGGTAGGAAGCAGTTCTCACGGAACGGGAGCTTACGTTTAGCTATGTAGGGAGTACTTCGGCCAAGGCCAACCAAGTAAGTGGCCTTACTATAGGATAGGCTAAAAAATTGTATGAGTTATGATGATGTGTGGATTACGATGCTTGATGATATGTGCAGTATATACATATTTTGATGAATGATATACATGGTATGTTTGACGCACTTTGTGGCAATATGATGAGTATGATGATTGCATGATGTTTACCTTAATATGATGATTTCCATATTGAGCATGCTAGATGATGATGAGTGCCATATTGCATCATGTCGTTAGATCGACATAGGACACAACCCTAAAAGCATGAAAATAATATTAATATAAATATCCACGAGCATGTGTTACCTAGAGTAACAAAGAGATGAGACTAGAGGGTTGTGTCAGAAGAAATATTACGATGGATTTAGAGGGACCTCATGCATATTGTATGTTCATAAGCATAGGGCTACTTCCCCTAGAGATGATGAGTGCGGACGCGCACCTTATGATGAGCGCGAATGCGCACAGGTGCGAATGCACACAGATGAGGGTGTTCATGAGGCGCATGACACTATGCGGTTCCGTTGACCTCCGGACGTCGCTATAGATTAGCTCGACCAGAGGGTCCAGGGGGTGTGCGAGCGCCCTAAGGATTCACACTCTCACGTGTGAGTCGTGTGTAGGGAAGTACTACACATTCAATTTGTCCGAGACTAGAGGCCACCCCTAAGATGATTAGAGATAGGTCCCTAATTCATGATTGCATGTGTTTGGATTAGCATTGCCCCTATAGTGGGGTCACTTACTGAGTATTTCTTGAAATACTCAGGCCGTGTGCCATATTATTTTTCAAGTAAAGACAAGGCTCCCATGTACGGTTAACGGTGGCATCGTGATCAGAGACTGTGTCGCGTGCATAGGATAGTTGCATATTTAAAATTCCTAGTGTTTGTTAGGATAGGGCGTTTACATTTCATTCATTTATATTATTTAATTTGTAATCATTTTTTTTTTATCTTTTTGAACTTCAGCATGATGTTTGAAACACGTAAGTCCGGCAGTGTTTTCCAATGTTTTGAAGTTTTAAATTTTTCCGCTAATAAAGATGAGCATTCTTAAATTTTTATTCTGCATTAGAGATGAGCATGAGACGTTAGTGGCAACTCTAGATATGTGGAAATTTAGGGTCGTTACATCAAGTCTCCATCTGTTGTATAGTCAAAATTTAACTTCTTTAATGCCAAAAATGCTTTATGTTCCAATTCTAGGGTTTGATGACATGCCTTCCCAAAAACTAGCTTGTAAGGAGACATTCCTAAACTGGTTTTGAAGGCTGTCCTGTATGCCCATAATGCATCATCAAGTTTCACCGACCAATCTTTCCTGTTGGGTTGTACCACCTTTTCCAAAATACTTTTAATTTCTCTGTTGGAGACCTCTGCTTGTCTATTGGTTTGTGGGTGATAAGGTGTCGCCACTCTATGTTTTACATTGTATCTATCTAAAAGACTATTGATCAATCTGTTCACAAAGTGCGTTCCCTCGTCGCTGATTAATGCTCTTGGTACACCAAACCTAGTGAATATGTTTCTTTTTAAAAACTTGAGTACCGTCTTCCCATCGTTGGATGGACAAGCTATTGCTTCCACCCACTTGGACACATAGTCGACAGCCACTAGAATATATAAGTTCCCATAAGATGGCGGAAATGGTCCCATAAAGTCAATGCCCCATACATCAAAAAGTTCCACTTCTAGAATTGAATTAAGGGGTAGCTAATTTTTTTTACTGATATTTCCCGTCCTTTGACATTGATCACAACACTTGCAAAATTCTTTTGCATCTTTGTGTTGGATCGGTATGGCAACCCTAGAGGGGGGATGAATAGGGTTTTAACGATAAAAGTGTTTAAACGTGATTAATTTTTCTAATGATGAACCTTTTTACAAATAACTAGAAGATGATAATTACTATAACAAAGTAATTCAAGTCAAAACATTAATCAAGTAGAACATGCAATAAATCACAATAATAATTTTGAAATTAAATAAGAAAGAGTTAGAGAAAATGACACCGTAGTTTTATAGTAGTTCGGTCAAACTCGACCTACTCCACTCCCCAAGCGCCTCTTGGGAATTTGAATAAAGAACTTTCTCGACTCTTTCCACGGATCTGAGCCAAACTGCTCACCGCTCTTTTTACGAGTTCAAGAGCAAACTCAATCCTTTCCACGGCGCAGGATCAAACCGATACAAGTATTTGAGTTTGATAATAACACACCACAACTCTCTCAAAGAGTAGATTTACAATTTGGGATACTCACAACTATTTCCTCACAATACAATAATAATCCCTCTCAAGAATAAGATGAAAAGAAATAAACTTGTAAGCTCGGAGAGAGCAACAAACAATGGAGACTTTAAACAAATGAGGATTGGAGAATGTATGTAAGTTGTTTATTTTAAAATGTGGGGAAGATGAGTTTACATAGAGGAGAAAAGTGGCAAAATGTAGGATTGAATATTGACCATTGGATTGTGTTAGGAATAATGGAAGGTGGAGATTAAAAGTAAATAAATAAGAAAATTTTCTAAATTCATTTATTTCAAAATTTTAATATAATAGTAATATAATAATATAATAATAAAAAGTTATGTGAGTAACGGTCAAATGAAATTCAAAATTTATTATAAATATAATAATATAATAATAATAAAAACTATGTGAGTAACTACCAAATTTTAAAATATAATAATATAATATAGTAATAATAAAAATCGATGTGAGTAACCGTTAGATTCAAATTTATATTTTGTAAAAATAACTTTATTTAAAAATATAATAATAAGAAAAGAAACTCCACCATTTGTTACTCTCCCAAAATTATAAATGCCATACTTTGATATATTTTGATTTGTTCATCATTTTGATTTTGCTGACACATCATCACGTCGGGTATGTTGTCTCGATTGTAATTTCTTCGTTTTAGCTCTGATTTGAGTAATTAAAAGGTCGTTGAAATCGTTATTCCTGACCTTATACTGTGGATAGTTCAAAATACTGAAAATAGTTAATAATTAAAAAGTAGGTTTGTTATCATCAAAACATCAATTAATTAATTGAAATTAATTAAAGTGAGATCAAGGGCCAAAAAGCCAACAATCTCCCCGTTTTTTATGAGGACAAACCATTTCAACAAAAATTCATAAAAACCAGATATACCATCCATGTAATAATACCAATACATGCTAATATATTATCATAAATTTTACTCAAGCATATTCTCCCCCTATATTAATGCCTCAAGAAATTATGAAACATCAAACAAGTAAATGATTCATAAATAATAAAACAACAAACTTAGAGCATATTTTTCTTAATTTTCTCCCCCTTTGTAATCATCAAAAAGAACAATTGAAAGAGAATACATTTAAGAATGACACAATGGCTCCCCTAAAAATATGCATTAAAAAATTATAAAATTCAAGATATATCACCACTAATAATACTAAGCTCAAGCCTATTTTTGCAAAAAATTTCTTCATTCAATGGCTTGGTGAAAATATCGGCTAGTTGATTATTAGAGTTTACAAAATTAAGAATAATATGTCCATTTTGCACATGCTCTCTAATAAAATGATGTCTAATATCAATATGTTTAGTTCTAGAGTGATGAATAGGATTTTTAGTTAAATTAATAGCACTTGTATTATCACAAAATATAGGCACATTATGAAACTTTAATCCAAAATCACAAAGAGTTTGTTTCATCCAAAGAATTTGAGCACAACAACTAGCAACCGCAATATATTCCGCTTCAATAGTAGATAAGGCAACTGAATTTTGCTTTTTACTAAACCAAGAAATTAAGGAACTACCAAGAAATTGACAAGTTCCACTAGTACTTTTAAGATCAAGTAAGCTTCCGGCAAAATCCGCATCAGAATATCCTACCAATTTAAATTCAACATTTCTAGGATACCACAATCCTAAATCAATAGTTCCAAGCAAATATTTAAATATTCTCTTAACCGCATGTAAATGAGATTCTTTAGGACAAGATTGAAATCTAGCACAAAGACACACTAAACATAATATTGGGTCTACAAGGGTCAAGTAAAGTAAAGATCCAATCATACCTTGATAAGCTTTAATATCCACACTTTTACCTTTTTCATCCTTGTCAAGCTTAGTGGATGTGCTCATGGGAGTTCTTGCAATCTTACCTCCATTGAACTTGAATCTTTTGAGCAAATCTTTAGTGTATTTCTCTTGATTGATGAAGATACCATACTTGAGTTGTTTGATTTGAAGTCCAAGAAAGAAACTAAGTTCTCCCATCATACTCCTCTCAAACTCACTAGGCATACATTTAGAAAATTCTTCACATAAAGAAGGATTAGTAGAATCAAATATGATATCATCCACATATCTTTACACTAATAGCATATCGTTTTCTTTAATCTTAATAAAGAGTGTAGTGTCGAGTTTTTCAACTTATAGACATGATGAGGAAATTCTACATTTTCAAATCCGGGAGGTTGTTCTACATAAACTTCCTCCATAATATAACCATTTAAAAATGCACTTTTCACATTCATTTGATATAATACAAAATTTTTGTAAGAAGCAAAAGCAAGTAACATTCTAATAGCTTCTAATCTAGCAACGGGTGCAAAAGTTTCTCCATAATCTATGCCTTCCTCTTGACAATAACTTTGAGCTACAAGCATAACTTTATTTCTAATGATATTCCCATTTTCATCCATTTTATTTCTAAAAACACATTTGGTTCCAATAATAGAAGTATTAGATGGCCTAGGGACTAATTCCCAAACTTTGTTCCTTTCAAATTGATTTACCTCTTCTTGCATGGCTAAAATCCAAAACTCATCATTTTCGGCATCCTTAAGACTTTTTGGTTCAATTTGAGAAACAAAAGCAAGATTATTAAATGAATTAATAGAAGAGCGAGTTTTTACACCTTGTTCGAGATCACCAAGAATCAAGTCCTTGGGATGAGACAAGGCATACCTCCATTCTTTTGGCATTGATGAAGAACCTTCTTCCTTTAAGCTCACCTCTTCTTTACTTGTAACAATTTCTTTGCCGTTGTCACTAACGAGTAAATCTCCAAAATTTCTTTCTAAATCATCACTACAAATAGACTCATTAAAAATATTATTGCAAAATTCATCAAATACCACATGCATAGATTCTTCAATAACTAGAGTTCTCTTATTGAAAATTCTATAAGCTTTACTAGTAGATGAATAGCCAAGAAAAATACCAATATCCGTTTTTGAATCAAACTTTCCAAACTTTTCTTTGTTGTTCAAAATAAAACATTTACCACCAAAAACTTTGAAATACCCAACCTTTGGAATTTTGTTATGCCAAAGTTCATAAGAAGTTTTATTTAATGAAGGTCTAATTAAAACTCTATTTAAAATATAACAAGCGGTATTAACAGCTTCCGCCCAAAATTATTTAGGTAAATCATACTCATTTAACATTGATCTAGAAAATTCTTGTAAAGTACGATTTTTTCTTTCAACCACACCGTTTTGTTGAGGAGTCCTTGGAGAGGAAAAGTCATGAGAAAAACCATTATCTTCACAAAATTTTTCAAAGGCAACACTATCAAATTCTCCTCCATGGTCACTCCTAATTTTAGTAATAAAAACCCTTTTTCATTTTGAACTCTTTTTACAAAACTAGCCAATCTTTTCAAAACATCATTCTTATGTTTTATCATCAAAACCCAAGTAAATCTTGAAAAATCATCCACTATCACAAAAGCATAATAATTTTCTCCATAACTAGCTATTTTAGAAGGGTTAAATAAGTCCATATGGAGTAGTTGAAGAGGTCTAGTAGTAGAAATCATATTTTTAGATTTGAAACAAGACTTAGTTTGCTTTCCCATTTGACAAGCGTCACAAATTTTATCTTTTTCAAATTTAAGTTGAGGAAGACCTCTAACTAATGAATTTTTTGAAATATTTGAAATCAAGTGCATACTAGCATGTCCTAGTCTTCTATGCCATAGCCAAGAGTTATCAAGCAAAACCGAAAGACATTTATCATTTGTAGGACAATCATTCAAATCAATAGTATACACATTATCATCTCTATTTCCTACAAACAAAACTTTTCTATCACTAGCATTTTCAATTATGCAATTATTCTTATCAAATACAACTCTAAAACCTTTATCACATAATTGACTAATGCTAAGTAAGTCATGCTTTAAACCATCAACTAACAATACATTTTCAATGAGAGTACAAGAGTCATTACCTGTACCCTTACCAATTATTTTACCCTTCTTGTTATCACCAAAGGTTACTAAGCCACCATCCTTCTTGGAAAGATTCACAAACTTGGATGGATTACCAGTCATGTGTCTTGAGCAACCACTATCCAAGTACCACTTATTTTTTTTGGAGGCTTTCAAACAAATCTAAAAACAAAAATATTCAAAATTGACATTTTGGTACCCATACTTGTTTGGGTCCTAGAAAGTTAGTATTCACAAATTTAGGAATCCATTTCATATTTGCATTCATATTAAAGACATTGTATTTGGATAAGTAACAAGAATAATCTTTATGTCCAAACTTACCACACGAGAAACAAACAACATTATGCAATAATTTATTTCTTGGACTAAGTTTGTGTATTCTATTTTTATTCAAAAAATTATTTTCTAAAACATTGTTAAACTTTGTATTTTGAGAAACTTTTCTTCCTAAATGAATATTTTGAGAATTTTTCAATTTAAAGCACTTAGGTCTAATATGACCTTCAACACCACAATAATGACATATAGGCACAAATCTAGATTTATCATACTTAGATACAAATTTACATGTGTTAGATTTAGACAAGATAGGGGATGCTTTAACAAATATTGTTTTAGAACTTGAAGGCGTAGAACATTCATCAATATAGCCTAATCCTCTTTTATCACCATATGACTTACCTCCTTCAAGTATTTTATCTAATTTTTGAGCACCTATTGTTACCATTTTAATAGACTCCTTAGCCCTACCAAGTTCTTGCAAATTATTTGATTCATTTTTTTTGAGCAATTTAATTAATTTATCTTTTTCACAACAATCATGCTCAAGAGACTTGACTTTATCAATTAATGCATTTTTCTCATCGCAATCAAATACATGCTTTTCACAAGGTACATCAATTTTAACAATATTATGATCCTTCTCTTTTAAGCAAGAAATTTCATTTAGTAAAGACTTATTTTCAATAATTGAAGTCTTATATTTCTTTTTAAGCACACCATGCTTTGAACTAAGTTTTTCTAAATCAATTGTCATCTTATCAACAAGTTTAAATAATTCAGGATAAGAAAGAGATTCAAGAGTTACCTCATCTTCTTGTTCATCTTCTTGTTCATCCTCTTTGTCACTATGAGCCATGAAGCAAAAATTTGCTACTTCTTAATCACTTCCACTTGCACTTTCATCACTATCATCCCAAGTAGCCTTCATTGCTTTCTTCTTGGATTTCTTAGATGATTTGAGGAGAGGACAATCCGTTCTTATATGACTTGGCTTTTTACATTCATAACATATTACCTCATCGTTTTTGCTCTTTTCACCTTTTGACTCTTTTTGATTTGTGAAATGTTTCTTGAATTGTTTCTTCCTTTTAATAAAATTTTTATACTTACGTATGAAGTAGGCGACATCATCTTCATCAAGGACGTCCTCATCTTCAGAGTCAACTTTGATGGACTTTAGGGCTATACTTTTCTTCTTTTTGGATTCTTCTTCCATGTGCCCCTTCATGGTAATCTCATGTGTCATGAGAGAACCAACGAGTTCATCCAAAGGAAGCTTTGTGAGATCCTTTGCTTCTTGAATCGCTGTCACTTTTGCCTCCCAACTTTTAGGCAGAGACCTAAGAATTTTTCTTACATTTTCGGGAGTAGAATATACTTTTCCAAGATTTTTCAAAGCATTTAAAATATTAGTAAATCTAGTAAACATATCACCAATAGGTTCATTTTCCTCCATTTTAAATAGTTCATAATTATGAACTAACATGCTAATTTTTGTTTCTTTAACTTGATTGGTTCCCTCATGAGTTACTTCAAGAGTTTTCCAAATTTCATATGCCGAAGAACACATACATACTCTATTAAATTCATCATTACTTAAGGCACAATACAGACAATTGATAGCACTAGCATTCAAAGAACATTTTTTCATATCATGCTCATCAAATTCATTTTCTAATTTAGGCACCTTAATATTGTTAACAATTTTTATTCAAATGTAAGGACCATTACTAACATTTAACCACAATTGATAATCAACGAATTGCAAATAAATTTACATTCTAGCTTTCCAACATGTATAATTTGTTCCATCAAAATAAGGTGGCCTAGAAGTTGATTGTCCTTCACTAAAACCATTTTTAACACGTAGGTTTGCCATAAGCTCGAACAATAAAGTTTAGATAAAAAATCTATAGGAGCAACCTGCTCTGATACGAATTGTTGGATCGGTATGGCAACCCTAGAGGGGGGGGGGGTGAATAGGGTTTTAACGATAAAAGTGTTTAAACGTGATTAATTTTTCTAATGATGAAAGTTTTTACAAATAAGTAGAAGATGATAATTACTATAACAAAGTAATTCAAGTCAAAACAATAATCAAGTAGAACATGCAATAAATCACAATAATAATTTTGAAATTAAATAGGAAAGAGTTAGAGAAAATGACACTGTAGTTTTATAGTGGTTCGGTCAAACTCGACCTACTCCACTCCCCAAGCGCCTCTTGGGAATTTGAATAAAGAACTTTCTCGACTCTTTCCACGGATCTGAGCCAAATCGCTACACCGCTCTTTTTATGAGTTCAAGAGCAAACTCAATCCTTTCCACGGCGCATGATCAAACCGATACAAGTATTTGAGTTTGATAATAACACACCACAACTCTCTCAAAGAGTAGATTTACAATTTGGGATACTCACAACTATTTCCTCACAATACAATAATAATCCCTCTCAAGAATAAGATGAAACGAAATAAACTTGTAAGCTTGGAGAGAGCAACAAACAATGGAGACTTTGAACAAATGAGGATTGGAGAATGTATGTAAGTTGTGTATTTAAAAATGTGGGGAAGATGAGTTTATATGGAGGAGAAAAGTGGCAAAATGTAGGATTGAATATTGACCATTGGATTGTGTTAGGAATAATGGAAGGTGGAGATTAAAAGTAAATAAATAAGAAAATTTTCTAAATTCATTTATTTCAAAATTTTAATATAATAGTAATATAATATAATAATAATAAAAAGTTATGTGAGTAACGGTCCAATGAAATTCAAAATTTATTATAAATATAATAATATAATAATAATAAAAACTATGTGAGTATCTACCAAAAGTTTAAAATATAATATAGTAATAATAAAAATCGATGTGAGTAACGGTTAGATTCAAATTTATATTTTGTAAAAATAACTTTATTTAAAAATATAATAATAAGAAAAGAAACTCCACCATTTGTTACTCTCCCAAAATTATAAATGTCATACTTTGATATATTTTGATTTGTCCATCATTTTGATTTTGCTGACACATCATCACGTCGGGTATGTTGTCTCGATTGTAATTTCTTCGTTTTAGCTCTGATTTGAGTAATTGAAAGGTCGTTGAAATCGTTATTCCCGACCTTATACTGTGGACAGTTCAAAATACTGAAAATAGTTAATAATTAAAAAGTAGGTTTGTTATCATCAAAACATCAATTAATTAATTGAAATTAATTAAAGTGAGATCAAGGGCCAAAAAGCCAACACTTTGAAAATTGTTGGCCAATAGAAACTCGATTGAAATACCTTGGTTGCTGTCCTTTGCCCTCCAAAATGACCTCCATATGGAGATGCATGACATTGTTCAAGAATTGTTGGTATTTCACTGTCTGGAATGCATCTTTTCATTATGCCGTCTCCACATTGTTTAAAAAGAAAAGGTTCATCCCAAATGTAGCTTTTGGATTCATGGAAAACCTCTTCCTTTGTTGATAATTTTTCTCTTCGGGTATGATGGCACAAGCCAAAAAATTTGCTATGTCTTCATACCATGGAGTTGCTGTCATTCTACTACTGCTGTAGCTACTGCTACTGTTGTTTATCCCAAGTAGCTGTTCATCCGAAAATGCATCATCAATTTCTTTGCTATTGAACTTTTCTTCCATGTTCTCCATTCTAGATAAGTGATCCCCTACATGGTTATTAGCTCCTTTCCTGTCCATGATTTCTATCTCGAACTCTTGTAACAGTAGAATCCATCTAATTAATCTTGGCTTGGCATTCAGTTTCATCATTAGGTGCTTGATTGCTGCGTGGTCAGTGTACACTTTCACCTTCGCTCCAAATAAATAAGCTCTGAACTTTTCAACAGCGAATACTACGACCAACAATTCTTTTTCAGTGGTTGTATAATTCACTTGAGCCTCATTCAACATTTTGCTGGCATAATAGATAGGATGAAGTACCTTCCCCTTTTTCTGTCCTAACATTGCCCCCACAGCATGGCCACTAGCATCACACATCAACTCAAATGGTGAATTCCAATCGGGTGTTGACATTATAGGAGCTGTGGTTAGCGCTGTCTTTAATGCTTGGAAGAAACAATCTCATTGCTGAACCGTGCATTTCTCGTGGGTGGGAAATACTTGATCAAAAATTTCTCTTCTAGACTATTCCACGAATCAATTGATCCCGGTGCTAAGGTATTCAACCAAGATTTAGCACCATCCCTCAATGAATATGGGAATAAGCTCAGTCTAATCACATCTTTATCCACTCCTTGAAATCGAAATGAGTCACTAACTCCCAAAAATGACTTTAGGTGTAGGTGAGGATCTTCCGACGGTAGTCCATGAAATTGTCCAATGGTTTGCAGCATTTGAAACATCACAGGTTTTAGCTCAAACGTGGTTGCTTGTATTTCGGGTATAATGATGCACGGATTTAGCTCTTCCACAGCTAGGTGTGCATATGCTCGGATCGCTTTTTCTCTGTCATCTGCTAAATGAATGGCATTGGCAGTAATTCTCTCTTGATTAGCCATCATCACTGGATTTTCAAACTCCCGATTTAGTTGGGCCATTTGCTGTATATTCTGTTTTGTCATTTTCTTTTTCTCCCTCAACCTTCGTCTAAATGTTCTCTCTATTTCAGGATCCAAAATAAATTCCAAACCCGTAGGTGGGTTCATACACAGAATTCTGCAACAGTAAACTCAATTCTTCAGCAGTAAATACAGTAGTAGGAAAACTCAGCTTACTATGACTTCTTGTTGGCTCCAGCTCACAAAAATCTACAACAAGTAAAATAACCAAATTAGGTTCTCCGGCAACGGCGCCAAAAACTTGATCGCTTGTGGATGTATATAATAAAATGATGTAAAATTCACAAGAATAAGTGCAAGTATACACTATCACAAGTAGCAAGTAATAAGTAAATTATCGATTCCACAGGGAACCTATCTTTTTGGTTAATTTTATCGCTGGAAATTAAGTGAGTTTTTGGGTAACATTCAAATGGGTGTTGGAGATTTTAACTATTTAAACAAAACTAAACAGAGTGTCACTCGTGTCGAAAAACAGAAAATGATGAGAAAATCAACTATAATGAGGAAGGTTCGGCTAAGAGAGATTAAATAGATAAGTTGTTGAGTTTTGTGGTAGATTTTAGTTCCTTTTAATAGATTCTCAAGCCCACTTCCGAGGGTCATGAATGGTGATTATTTCCATAATCGTTGTAATTTCTATTAACAAGGCTCTAGCAGAAGAATTATTCCTAACCCTTCTATTACCCTTCAAGTCTCCTTGCTACGGAACTAGAGTATTAAAGAGGATTTCATTGCTCCCTCTCTTCTCCCGAATAAGAGAACAACTATGTATGTAAAGTAGCTAATTAAACATACATGTAAATCATTAACAACAACTCTTTAATAAACTAAAATCATACCGTCGACATACTTAAACTATATAAAACTCTCTCGTCTCCCCTATTAAGTTTAGCTTTCCATACAAACTGAATTAAACAAAGGAATCTGCATCATCATCATGTAAAATTGATGGAATAAGGAAAGATAATAAGGAAATAGAGAGTTATCCCGGTTTGTTGCCGTTTGTCAATGGAAGTTTCCTTCTCTTGAGCTCTCACGTCCACCTCTTTGCCCTAATCAATCCTTGTTGGTCTCCTTTTTCTTCTTCTATCAACAGCTGCTGGATTAGGGTTTTCTTCTTCTTCTCTGGTTTCACAGCAGTTCACTGCAGCAGAAGCTGCTGCTGTGTAATTCGATTTTCTCCCCAAAATGTGGCTCTTCTCCTCTTGGTCTTCTTTTTCCTTTTATATTGAGCATGGGTTCCCCTTTAGGACTGAAAAACAATAAGTAGTACACATAGGATGTTCCTCATTGGGTAGTCAATGACCCACTTTGACTGCTGACGTGGATTTATCATTTCCATGTCATCCCCCATTTGTTTACAAATTCGCTACTCCCACATGGTTTAGCATAAATGTCTGAAATGGGTTGTTCTAGAAGGTCATACATTCATAATGAATTCCTTAGAGGATTCTAGAAGGGTCTTGACTTTTGTGTCTTGAGGTGTTTTCTTTGTTGGGATCGATACCAGTTGTTAGCTCTGATACCAGTTGTTAGGATCGCACAACAACGCACACGATCGATCTAGATGTACACAAAGAATGGGATAGAGAAGAGTGCAAGGAGAACTCTGACTAAAAGGATTTTTTTTTTTTTTTTTTTATTGATGACTTCAGGTATGTACAACAAGAGAGAGTACAGAGAATAGAAAGTACATCTTCAAAGCTCTATCGAACAGTATATATATATGGTTTAGTTTACTATATATAGCTTTACCAGATTTAGCCATCTACTATATATAGCTATTTATCATATATATAGCTTTACCGGATATAGCTTTACCATATATAGCTTTACTATATATAGTTTTACCAAATATAGCTTTACCGGATATAACCGTTGACCAAGTTATAAATAAGGAGCAGGCTCCATAACCTAACATCCTTTAGGTGTTTCTTTGGTCCTAACTTGCTTTAGGTTCCAAGCTTGCTCTAATCAACTTGAACCATTGAACATAACTCCTTGTCCTTACCAATAGGCCTTAAAAGAAGTAGCAAGTCATTTGGAGCACATATAGACCTTGAATTTAAATAAGTAGTCCTAGGGGCATTTTGGTCATTTTATCTCTAATTCTTGGTTTTGCTAATCAACGTGTTCCAATAACTTTCAAACATCATCACATCTTCAGACATCACATAATAAGGTCTACCACATAATTTAATAGCATTTGGAGGTCTTTTAGGTCATGAACCATAGTTAGATATCCTTAGGGGTAATATAGTTTTGCACCATTTCTTTGTTTACCTACTTATCCTTCCTTATCCTTAGGGGTAATAATACGACAGTTTCTCATTAGTGGAAGCATTTGCGGGTCAAACTAAACTGAGTTTATTATGCGAGTGTCGCCCATCGGACCACTTGAGAGTCGTAATAAACAAATTCCATTATGCGATTGATGTAAGACCGTGACACTAATCATGTCAATTTGAACAAGCTTATACAATGAATTATTTTGATTGGGTGGCTATAAATTCAATTGACAATTCCATAGTAAATAGATTAGCAAATAAAAAGAATGATATTCTTCGAGGCTGTGCCAACATTGAAATCGGACCCATTTTCATCGAAATAATATAGACAAGTAACGTAACATTAAAAGCTAATGAGATGTTTAAATTTTATAACTAATAAAAAAAGAAAGAAAGTTAATTTGGTTTTGTATTCTTGTCATATTTGAGTTTGATTTATGTTCGAAAAAATGATGGGAGATTTCGATAAATGAGGGCAAATAATTCTGATCAAAGTGGAAGAAATTAATAAATAAGTATTTTATGCATTGAAATATCTTAACAAATCTTAATAATATAATTCATTAAAACTAATACACCGTATCAAATTTATATCGATTTATTATAATATCATAATCAAAACCCTCCAATTCATGGATATATCGATTTTTTGTATTCATTTAGCCGGCCATGTGTAGCAAATATCATACAATTTGGTTTTATAGTTGAACATACAAATACCATGTTCAACCACTAACCACAAACATAGAGTATCGTTGCATTTGGTTCTATATCTATCATCCTTGTATATATCAAAGTAATGCGACCAGCCAGACCACTGGAAGGTGCAATGAAACTGTGTTGAGCCCCAAAAGTTTTGTCGAAAACTAAAAGTGTAACCGCTCAAAGGTGGGAGATGATGGACTCCCAAGTCATCATCACCAGATTTGCAGTGAATAGTGAGCTGATCATGACTTCTTAGAACATTTGTTATGTTTACTGTAATCGGTGGGTTTCAGAAGATTTTTCCATCGATGTTAGTAAATAGGGTAGCAAAGAACAATGACAATAGGAGAGACCGTGAAAGTGTTGAAAATGAATTCATTTTGTAAATATGAGAATATTTGTGCTGGATTTGTTCCACTTTTATATGAGTAAAATTAGGTTCCATGGTCAATTACACGAAACATATTATTGTTATATTGGAATGGGTAACCACCACCATGTTAAGCTTGTATATTTTATTATTTACTATTAGTAATATTTTAGAAAACCACCAATGGGAGCTATTGTTAACCATGTGGTGTTAGTAGTAATGCAATGGTCCTTCAAATTTAAAGTTGATGAACAAGGATGACGTTTCAATATTTTATATTCTTGTTGTGAATGAAGGCAATTATGGACATGTTTAGTAACGAGTTCTCCTTCATTGTTTACAATAAAAATAGAACCATGTTTGATAACGGGTTTTTTAATTGAAAAATATACATTTGAAACTCGTTAGGTGTCTTATGGAAACTCCACCAGAGAGTAGCATGAATGAGTTAAACAATACAGAGTAAGTAATCAATTCATGGGTGTTTAAAAAAGTCAATTAATATTTTTATTAATTATTCTATAATCTCTTAAAATAATTTTTTGAAGTATTTAGAGGGTGATTTTTCAAAAATATATATTGAGATTGAATTAAAAAAAATGTAATTCAATGTTTTAAAATAAATAAATAGATTTTTTTTATAAATTAACATTTTATTTTTATTGAAAATAAAATTCAAACAAATGACCAGGTCTTACTCAACCTAACACAAATATTAATTGGTGTGGGTTGATTCCATTATTTAATAAGGGTTGCTTAGGTTAAAAAATTTACCGTCAAATAATGGAACTAGATCTAAAAAATGTCTCAACAAAACCTAATGCAACTCATGAACACTCCATAGTGTGCAATTACGATATCATACTATGAGAGTTACACTCATCACAATAATGTCAAAAAATATTAACCCCGATTTAGTTTTTTTCACCGTGTGGTTCTTATTAAGATTTAAACTTTAAGCAGAGAGTGACGATGATTCGATACAATTAGCAGAAGACATTGGGGATGCTCTAACCTCAGCGTGGATAGTTCGATTGAATCTCTGATTTTGGATTCAGGTACGTCTTTTCATTCATCTCAAAATAAAGAGTTGTTTCGAAATTTCAAGTCTGGAAGTTTCGAGATGTGTATCTTGCCAACAACAAAGATTTGAAGATCGAAGTAAAAGGGGATGTTTGCATAAAAACTCCGACAGAAAATTAGTGGACATTAAAGGATGTTAGATATATTCCTAGTCTCAAGAAGAACCTGATCTCTATTGGTCAGTTGGATAGCACAGTTATGCAACAAAGCTTGGTAAGAGTTCGTGGAAGATTATGAAGGGTGCTATGATGGTAGCACGTGGCACAAAATCTGGAACTTTATACACCACTGCACGGTGTATGAACAGAGCTGCTGTTGCTGAAGTGTTTCAAATTGAAGTATATGGCACAATAGACTTGGACATAGCCAGAAGGAGTTTTTGGAAGGTCTGAAATCTGTTAATATGAGTCTTTGTGATAACTGCGTTACGAGAAAACAGAAACAAGTTAGCTTCACAAAGTCTGCCACAGAATTGAAGAAAAGTACCCGGATAACGAAGCCAGTGGGATTTAAGGTTGAGTTGCAGAATAATTCATAGAGTGATGTTGTAGCAGATACTCGAGAAACTCCTGAGACTGTAGCTGACAAACTAGAGGTGAAGCAAGTGGGAGCTGAGGTTGAGTTGGTGAAAGATTCACATAGTGATGTTGTAGCGGATACTCAAGAATACAATTCTTAATGTACATACAAATAATTAGATGAAAGTGGAGTACCATAATTTATCAATAATGTGATGAAAATGGAAAAAGTGAAAATAATAAAAGTGGGAAAAGTGAAAATAATAAAACAAAAGATAGAAGACAAAGAAACATGATGTGATATGTGAGGAAATATGTTTCATCCTAACGTATTTCACCTGCGATTTATTTTTTATTTTTTACAAATAGTTTAACGACTATTCAGTCATTGATGATGATATTTACAGAGGTGGTTGAGAATCCAAGAATGGATCATTAAGATCATAAATCGTGTCTTCCTCTTCTTCTTCTACAAAAGAAGAAGAAGATGTCGAACCGACTGATGCGGCCTCTTGAAGATGCTTTTGAAAATCAGCTTCCGAAGTTGTCTGAGCTAATGCAGCGAGTAGCTTCGACTTTGAATTAAGGAATTCAGAGGTCCTCTTCTTGGATAAATCCTGAAGGTGGCCATTCTCTAATAGCCAGACCTTTACCGCTTTGATATCTGCGTGGGTATAAGTATATTTATCCCACCATTTGATTTTAATAGTTTTGAAGACCTGTTTTATTTGGTCTTCCTGATATGAACCAAGAGACATCAATCATACAATATACTTCAATGAAGATGTGAAGAAAAGGTTGTCAAAATTATCAAAAGATGTTTCAATTCATGCTACATTGAAGAAGAATGAAGTTTGATTGTTGTAAATTTTGGGTGAGTTACAATTTAGAGTTATTGTATTTTAAGACTTTTTATTTAATTTCGGTTACATTTACATCATGGCTAATTATGGTCATTAAGTATGAATGTTACAACTCTTGGAATGCCTTCAATAGTTTCATTTTTGAGGCTATATAAAGCCATGTATGTTGGATTTGTAAGTAGACTTGGAAAATATATAGAAAGAAGCATTTGTGCTTTTCTTTAGCCAATGGCTAAGTTTCTTTGCAATTCTATGTAGTTTAGATTGCATGTAGAATCATTCAAGCTCGACATGATCAATCTTGCTTGTGGAGTGATTCGAATCTCAAATAAGTGTTTGAGATATTTGATCAACAAGAGTCATTCAAGCTAGACATGATCGATCTTGCTTGTGGAGTGATTCGAATCTCAATCAAGTGTTCTTCTTGCCTTGAGATATTCAATCAACAAGGTAATCCGAATCTTATTCCCCTTGTAGTGATTCCTTATCTTATCATTTGGTATCAGAGCTTTAGGCTCAAGATCGGATATATGTTTCCTTTGCGTTTGTTTTTTATCTTTTTAGTTTTTAATCGATCCAGAATAAAATAAAAAAAAATCCAATCTGGGCTCTACTAAAAATTTGAGAGGTGAGAATGAGAGCTTCATTTGTGTAAATGAGTGCAAACAGAGTGGCCTAAAATTCCTTGAGCATATACTCTTGAGAGAGTGTTGTGAGGTCCGTTGTATTTCCATAACTTATTTTTTGCAGCAAAGTTACACAAATAGATTCGAGGACGAATCCTGTTGAAGAAGGGAGAATGATATGAGCCAAGAGACATCAATCATACAATATACTTCAATGAAGATGTGAAGAAAAGGTTGTCAAAATTATCAAAAGATGTTTCAATTCATGCTACATTGAAGAAGAATGAAGTTTGATTGTTGTAAATTTTGGGTGGGTTACAATTTAGAGTTATTGTATTTTAAGACTTTTTATTTAATTTTGGTTACATTTACATCATGGCTAATTATGGTCATTAAGTATGAATGTTACAACTCTTGGAATGCCTTCAATAGTTTCATTTTTTAGGCTATATAAAGCCATGTATGTTGGATTTATAAGTAGACTTGGAAAATATATAGAAAGAAGCATTTATGCTTTTCTTTAGCCAATGGCTAAGTTTCTTTGCAATTCTATGTAGTTTAGGTTGCATGTAGAATCATTCAAGCTCGACATGATCAATCTTGCTTGTGGAGTGATTCGAATCTCAAACAAGTGTTTGGGATATTTGATCAACAAGAATCATTCAAGCTAGACATGATCGATCTTGCTTGTGGAGTGATTCGAATCTCAATCAAGTGTTCTTCTTGCCTTGAGATATACGATCAACAAGGTAATCTGAATCTTACTCCCCTTGTCGTGATTCCTTATCTTATCACTTCCGTTTCTTTTATTTGAAAATTCCAAGTTAAAATCCAAGAAATTTGAAAGTATACGAAAAAGCGCATGGTTAATGGAAATGGGGTTTTGAATATATTTTGTATAAAGTAGTGGAAGTATTCCTCTATTGGAACGGGGAATATATCTTTGGCTAATCCAAAGATTTTCCACCCTTTGATGAACCAAAATGGATAATGAATTTTATGAGCATTGTGGCAAAATTGGATAAACCATGAGTGCTCATAATTTTGATACCAAATGACATTGAACCATGCCATCTGATAGTCTATGTATGAGTAGGAGTGAGGAACAAACGGTTTTGAAAAAATCTTTTCCGTGTACGGATCTTGATTCCAGTACGTCGGATTCATGACTTTGAAAATTTTTAACTTTGAGTACGCGATTTTTGAAGGATCATCGCGACTCGGAATATGAGTAATTTCGACGGATTTTGTGTCGACTAAAATGAATTCATAAAACCGTCTGGTCTTATGAAGATCTTCCGGGATATAGAAGAATCCCGATGGATAGGCTTTCTTGACGACCTCTCTGATTTTTGGGTCGTCGTATTCTGGTTCTACCAGGGCTTCTAGTATAGACACAGATTTTTGAAAATAGGTCCTGATTTCAGGAACTGGAGAAAATCGATAATGAACAACCGCATTCGAGTAGGTTGGGGGGATAGAAGGTCCCTTTGAAGTGGAAGAGACAGTAGGTCTCGATGGAGTAGCGACAGATGGCTGTGTTGAAGAGGCAGAAGGCCTCGTCGGAGTGATAACCTCCGCTTGTTTTTTAGAAAGCTTTGCTCTAGACCTGGTCACCAATGTGAAACCAACATCCATTGCGTAGCTATCGGACGTCATTAGAGTAGGTATGTTTGAAGAAGCAATGGGCTTCTTCCCTTTTTCTGTTGCTTTCTCACCGGTCATCACTGGGAGAAGGAGGTTGGCTAGGGAGAGTTTTTCTTCGAGAGTAAGAACTCTCTTGAGAGGTAATCTACCAAGGGGTTTTCGACCCCTTTTATAGGCAAAATTTGGAAGTCGAAGCAAGATAAAATGACTTGCCATCTAGCAAAACTTTGTTTAGACACAAGATTCTTGACATCTTTTTCTAAAACAAATTTAGATGCCCTTGATTCTATTTTGATAACAAAGCTTTTGTTAATTAAATCGCTTTGAAATTTTTGTACTCAAAGTACTATTGAAAGTATTTTTTTCTTCACTGTTGAGTAATTTTGTTTAGTAGAATTCCATATTCACGAATGGAAACGGACAATGGATTCTTTCTTGTCAAGAGACTGTTTCAGGATTCCTCCATATCCAATATCGGATGCGTCGGTCTCCACTATTAAACTAGCCCTTAGGTTTATCAGCGATAAACACGGAATTGACTTGACAAGGGATTTGATTTTTTGGATTGTTTTGGTGTGTTCTTCGGTCCAGGGCTGAATTCTTTTTGAGCCTTTCAAAAAGTGGCTTGCAAATGGGTCTGATATTTTGAAGGAAATCAGACACATAATTGAGACATCCCAAAAATCTTTGTAGTTGGGTTTTATCACTAATTTGGTCCGAAAAGTTTGAGGCAAACTCAATGGATCTTTGAATGGGTTTAATGAGACCCAAATGAATTTCAAATCCAAGAAAACGGATCTTTGTTTGAAAAAGTTTAATTTTTGGTTTAGACACAACTAAACCGCTTCTTTTGATTGTCGTAAAAAATGTTTGAAGATGCTTGAAGTGTTGATCGATGTTTAGAGAAAAAATCAGAACATCGTCAACATAAACAATTGAAAAGTCTTGAAAAGGATTGAAAATATCATTTATAATCTTTTGAAATTCGGATGGAGAGTTTTTTTTAGCTCAAATGGCATAACGTTCCATTCGTATTGTCCGAAAGGGACATTGAAAGCCGTTTTGTACTTGTATTTTTCTGAAATCTGGATTTGCCAAAATCCTAATTTCATATCAAATTTTGAAAATACTTTTGCATTTAAAATTCTTTGCATTAAATCTGATTTATTTGGAATTGGATATCTAATCCATTCCAAAACCTTATTTAAGGGTTTGTAGTTTATTACAAGTCGTGGGACTCCACGTTCCTTCTCTGCCTGGTTGTTGACGTAAAAAGCCGCACATGACCAGGGCTCTTTGATGGCCTAATAAGACCCTTCTGCAAAAGATCATTGATTTCTGCTTTGAAGAATGTTAGTAATTCCTTATTCATTTGAATAGGTCGGGCCTTCGTAGGAATATTTTTCTCCTCGAAGTTTTTGACAAAAGGAAGATTAACTATGTGTTGCTTCCTATTCCAAAAGGCATTAGGGATAGTTGAACAAATCTCCCTTTCTATTTGAGTTTGTAAAGTTTTGATTTTAGACTGGACGGTCTTACTTTGAATCTGTTCTTTTATTCTTTTGAATGAAATTTCTTCCTCAAAAAAGAAATTCTTTTTTCTTTATAATTTAATCTTCTTTTGAAATCCTCTTTGTAAATACGTTGAGGTTTTCCGGTCTTAGTATTGGGATTGACTCATCGACTTTCGGTACAGAGCTGCCTGTTTGTTCTTGTAGAGTACCATAATTTTTTGAGATTTTTCCCTCGATACTCTCAAGCTGGGTGGAGATCGTGGATAAAATCTTGTTTGAATAATTATTTTGATGCTGGATATTCTAGATGTTCTTTAGGGTGGGATTACCCTTTTCTAGTCCTTCTGGGATAGTTTTGAAAGAACTAGCTTTTACCTTTTCTCCGTAATAATTGTCAAATTCGACTTCTTCCAACGGAGGATGTTTTGAATATACTTCGCCTTTTCTGGTAGTCTTCCAGCTTCTTTGAGTCGAAGTGCATATTTGCAAAATATTTTCTTCAAACCATTCGAAGAATGATATGTTTTCTTCTATGGTTTCCAAATATGAGAATACCATTGAGCTCTTAATTCACTTCGCTCAACTTCTTTGTAGGTTTGGAAGAAAGCTTTTCTCTTTGAAGAGTTGGCAGCTGACATAAAATCTGCCTTCAATAATTCTTTGTCTATCTGGAAATCAGCCGTAATGACATTTAGTTGACTTTCGTAGACGGATTGAGTATCCATATCCGTATGGGTTGGAGATCTTGAGCCATCTTCATAGTGGATTGATGCCCTTTTTGTTTTTCTTTTTTTTATCATAACTGACCTCTTTTACCTTTAAGGGGTCATACATAGATCTTGAAACTCTCGACGTACTTGGTCTAGAACTCAAGAATTCTTTTACTTTTGATTCTGACGAGGGTTCTTCGCTGAATTTTATTTCAACGCTTCCATCGTCATGTTCGATGATTTGTAATGGGTTTTGAGATTTCTTTTTCCTCTGAAGATTAGCATCTTCTATTTTCCAGAGAGTATTTCTGGTTATTTAATCCGAACAAAGAGTATTTGGAACAGTCAACGAGGACTTTCCAATATTTGCCTCTATGAGCATGGTTGATCCTTTTGGCGAGGATATTAATGCTCTTGGAGAAATATTTGTATTCATGAGTTTCTAATAAATCCTGAATATGACGACTGAAGAATGAGTTTCAGCCTTGATGTTCAATTTTTTTTATTGTAAGTCCAGCATGAGGGCTGATAATATGTGCGGGTCGTGGAGCGACAAAGTAAACTTTGGATAACAATTGAAATAGACTGGTCCATTCTCTAGATTGGATTGAACCATTCCCAATAAAGAATTTGAGAAATCTTCATGTCTCTTATCTCGTAAGGAGATAAGGACTGGGATATCTAACCCATGTCTGAACAATAGTTTTACAGCGACTTGGACAAGACCGACGTGAAGATAGTTAAACTTTTCACGGTGTTGGAGTATAAGAGATTTTGAAAAAAGATTCAGAGATTCCATATTGCTATGAATTGGAATGTTTTTCTCTGAGAATTTGATGCATGATCTTCGAGTAAAATTGAAGGTTGAGATTTGGTTGATAGTTTTAGGATCTACCTTTGGAATAGTCCAATTTTAGAGTTGATCTTCGATCCTGGAAATCTTATATTCTTGATTGACAGTATTTGAGATTGTGAGATTTTCTCCCCTGCTATGTTCATTTGAACTTTCTTCTTCATTTGTAGAACATTTGAAATGGTTTGATTTTCTGAGCTTTCTCAGAAATTCGTTCATAAGAAGATAGATAAGATAAGAGATAGAGTAGAATAATTTTTCTCTGAATTCTAAAATTGATATTCAAGAGAGAGCTATTGGCCGATCGATGCTCTCCTTACATTGATGAAGTCGTTTTATAAACTTTGGATTTGAACGTAAATTTGAAAAACACCAACTAAGAGATAAGATCAAATCTGCATAAAGCAAACTAATAATTTACAAACACTGATAATTCACATGTGAGCCTTCACTGTGTGGCTGACAAGTTGTAAATCTTTGTTTTGTCTCTGATAAAGGTGTCAGGTTGTAGATAAGATTTTCTTAAGAATTTTTCATATGAAGCTTGTATATAACCATGTTTAGACACAAGATTCTTGACATCTTTTTCTAAAACAAATTTAGATGCCCTTGAATCTGTTTTGATAACAAAGCTTTTGTTAATTAAATCGCTTTGAAATTTTTGTACACAAAGTACTATTGAAAGTATTTTTTTCTTCACTGTTGAGTAATTTTTTTTAGTAGAATTCCATATTCCCGAATGGAAACGGACAATGGATTCTTTCTTGTCAAGAGACTGTTTCAGGATTCTTCCATATCCAATATCGGATGCGTCGGTCTCCACTATTAAACTAGCCCTTAGGTTTATCAGCGATAAACACGGAATTGACTTGACAAGGGATTTGATTTTTTGGACTGTTTTGGTGTGTTCTTTAGTCTAGGGCTTTGGATTCTTTTTTAGCCTTTCAAAAAGTGGCTTGCAAATGGGTCTGATATTTTGAAGGAAATCAGACACATAATTGTGACATCCCAAAAATCTTTGTAGTTGGGTTTTATCACTAATTTGGTCCGAAAAGTTTGAGGCAAACTCAATGGATCTTTGAATGGGTTTAATGAGACCCAAATGAATTTCAAATCCAAGAAAACGGATCTTTGTTTGAAAAAGTTTAATTTTTGGTTTAGACACAACTAAACCGCTTCTTTTGACTGTCGTAAAAAATGTTTGAAGATGCTTGAAGTGTTGATCGATGTTTTGAGAAAAAATCAGAACATCGTCAACATAAACAATTGAAAAGTCTTGAAAAGGATTGAAAATATCATTCATAATCTTTTGAAATTCGGATGGAGCGTTTGTTAGCCCAAATGGCATAACGTTCCATTCGTATTGTCCGAAAGGGACATTGAAAGCCGTTTTGTACTTGTCTTTTTCTGAAATCTGGATTTGCCAAAATCCTGATTTCATATCAAATTTTGAAAATACTTTTGCATTTAAAATTCTTTGCATTAAATCTGATTTATTTGGAATTGGATATCTAATCCATTCCAAAACCTTATTTAAGGGTTTGTAGTTTATTACCCGTCGTGGGACTCCACGTTCCTTCTCTGCCGGGTTGTTGACGTAAAAAGCCGCACATGACCAAGGGCTCTTTGATGGCCTAATAAGACCCTTCGGCAAAAGATCATTGATTTCTGCTCTGTAGAATGTTAGTAATTCCTTATTCATTTGAATAGGTCGGGCCTTCTAGGAATATTTTTCTCCTCGAAGTTTTTGACATAAGGAAGATTAACTATGTGTTGCTTCCTATTCCAAAAGGCATTAGGGATAGTTGAACAAATCTCCCTTTCTATTTGAGTTTGTAAAGTTTTGATTTTAGACTGGACGGTCTTACTTTGAATTGGTTCTTTTATTCTTTTGAATGAAATTTCTTCCTCAAAAAAGAAATTTGTTTTTCTTTATAATTTAATACATTTATTGATTGAATAATTGTATTCTTTTGAAGGTTATTTATTTCACTAATACTTATAGGAGAAAGGAAATTAAATTTTATCTTCTTTCCTAGGGCTTTTGACTCTAACCACTTTTCAGTTATTTTAAGAGGGTATAATTGAGTAATGAAAGGAGTACGTAGGATTAGTTCTTGTCCTACGTCCTTTACTGAAAGGAAGAAATTTACGAAGCAAATTCCGTCATTACAAACATGGACTTTAGATAATTTGTAATTAATTTTGAGTCTATAGTTATTTGCACCTCTAAGGCCTCAGTAGTTTTTTCAAAATACTTTGTAGGTATTAAGCCTTCCTCAATGCAATTTTGATCGGCTCCAGTATCTATGAGAGCCTTTAGTGTGATTTTGAAATCATAAATTTTTAAGGTAACGAGAGCGTACCATTTTTGATATTGAGAAGTGGTGATGGCTCCAACGAAGGAACTTTGAAAGTCATCCTCATCCAGGTTTGATTAAGCTGTTTCCTTTGGTTCGGGCAACCGTTCTTGAAGATTGAGAACTTCTTGGCGAAGCATATAGGATTCTGACCTGGTTTTAGATCTTAATGCCTATACTTCTTGTTTGAGATTATTAATCTCTCTTTGTAGGTCTTGAGTAGTGAGTTCTCTCGGTTTTTCAAACCTTTGGAGAACTGATTGAATTCTGTAGGAATTTCTTTCTTCCCTTTCAGGTGGCTTAGAGATTGTCATGGCATCTCTGAGTAGTTGAGCGATTTTCTGTTGAATTTCTGGATTTTGAACTTTTTCTACTACTTCGAGTAGAATTTCTTGATCCTTTATAAGGACATTTATGCATCATTCACACGTCCTTTTTTCTTCTTGTCCTGATTCATATTCTGTGCTAGAATATGAATCGGATTCTTCTTGGAGTTCGAGGATTTCTCCCTCGCTTTATTGTTCAGAGTCGGTTAGAGCCAGTCGTAGTAGCTGATTTTTCAGCTCTTGATCTATATCCAACTCATTGATCTTTCCTCTTATCGGACACTTGTTAGCATAGTGTCCTTCTTCTCGACATTTGAAGCAAGTTTGCTTTTTCTTTCCTCTAAGGGTTTTTGTAGGAGTATACTTTCTTCTTGAATATGTTGGCTTTTGAGATTGTACTGGTTTGTTTCGATACTTTTCTCTGGGCCTGTACGAATTATAAGGCTTTGGATGCGTCTTAACCTTCTTCCTTCCGGAGGTTGAGGGGGCCTCTATCCCCTTCCATCCATATTGATCGCAGAATCTTCCAAGCTCTTTTCTATTTGATGTCGAAGAATTGAGCTTGTTTTGAATCTTTGACTCATTGCAAAGTCGGAGTCCTTCTATGATGAAGGATGCTATTGACCCGTATGACAAAGTCTGCCATGGAATTGTTCCATTATACTTTGTCTTAAGACCGTCTTTGATCCTTCTCGAGAAGTGTTTTGGTAGTCCATTGACAAAATTCTCTTTCCAGAATTCCAACGAACTGTCTGTTCTAATAAGAACTTTGCTGAAATACATGTCCTTGTACCACCTGAAATCTCCTAAGGTGGGGCACTTCAGGTTCATGAGTATTTCGGCGGTTCTTTCCTGGTATTTCAAGGGGTCACCAACGAAGAATTCTATAAGGGTATAAATGAGGGTGTTGACAGCATCCTCTACCCTTTCATGTTGTACTTCGGTCCTAGTTGATGGACCTTCCTCTTTGATGATTTGAGTAGTTGGCCTAATGACATAGTGGCTTAATATCTGTTGGCGAGTTGCTTCATCGAGATATTTGTCCCACCAGTCCTTGAGTTGCCCGGTAAATCCGGTCACTAAAACTTGAGCTATTTGATGGTCGGATTTATGGCCCTGTAATTTATACGCGCCTGCGGCCATCATCATTTCATTGACAACATTCATTATCAGATAGTCGGACAATCAATCGATATTTCATTCATAGATTGCTAGAGCATCGTAATGAGCTTGAGTTTGTAGAGTCTTTTCTTCGAATTGAATATCCGGAAAAGACGGTTGAGGATACAAGTTTTTCAGATTAGTAGTATTATTTTGACTTCTCTTGTAGATTCTTTCAATTCGATTGTAGAGAGGCTCTTCTACCTCATCTAAAATCTCGTCTTCGAATTCTTGAATTTCGTCGTCATTGTTAACGACATTGACAGATGAATCCTGATGTGTTATCTCAGGATTTAGGATTCTATCCAACTTTTCTTCTATTTTGGCCATCGCGGCCTCTTCTTTGGAAATCCTCTTTGTAAATACGTCGAGGTTTGCCGGTTTGAATATTGGGATTGACTCATCGACTTTCGGTATAGAGCTGCCTGCTTGTTCTTGCAGAGTACCATAATTTTTTGAGATTTTTTCCTGGATACTCTCAAGCTGGGTGGAGATCGTGGATAAAATCTTGTTTGAATAATTATTTTGATGCTGGATATTCTTGATATCCTTTAGGGTCAGATTACCCTTTTCTAGTCCTTCTAGGATAGTTTTGAAAGGACTAGCTTTGATCTTTTCTCCGTAATAATTGTCAAATTCGACTTCTTTCAACAGAGGATGTTTTGAATATACTTCGTCTCTTCTGGTAGTCTTCCAGCTTCTTTGAGTCGAAGTGCATATTTGCAAAATATTTTCTTCAAACCATTCGAAGAATGATATGTTTTCTTCTATGGTTTCCATATGATTATACCGTTGAGCTCTTAATTCACTTCGCTCAGCTTCTTTGTAGGTTTGGAAGAAAGCTTTTTCCATATCATAACTGACCTTTTTTACCTTTAAGGGGTCATACATTGATCTTGAAACTCTCGACGTACTTGGTCTAGAACTCAAGAATTCTTTTACTTTTGATTCTGACGAGGGTTCTTCGCTGAATTTTATTTCAACGCTTCCATCGTCATGTTCAATGATTTGTAATGGGTTTTGAGATTTCTTTTTCCTCTGAAGATTAGCATCTTCTATTTTCCAGAGAGTATTTCTGGTTATTTGATCCGAACAAAGAGTTTTTGGAACAGTCACCGAGGACTTTCCAATATTTGCCTCTATGAGCATGGTTGATCCTTTTGGCGAGGATATTAATGCTCTTGGAGAAATATTTGTATTCATGAGTTTCTAATAAATCCTGAATATGACGACTGAAGAATGAGTTTTAGCCTTGATGTTCAAATTTTTTGATTGTAAGTCCAGCATGAGGGCTGATAATATGTGTGGGTCATGGAGCGACAAAGTAAACTTTGGATAACAATTGAAATAGACTGGTCCATTCTCTAGATTGGATTGAACCATTCCCAATAAAGAATTTGAGAAATCTTCATGTCTCTTATCTCGTAAGGAGATAAGGACTGGGATATCTAACCCATATCTGAACAATAGTTTTACAGCGACTTGGACAAGACCGACGTGAAGATAGTTAAACTTTTCACGGTGTTGGAGTATAAGAGATTTTGAAAAAAGATTCAGAGATTCCCTATTGCTATGAATTGAGATGTTTTTCTCTGAGAATTTGATGCATGATCTTCGAGTAAAATTGAAGGTTGAGATTTGGTTGATAGTTTTAGGATCTACCTTTGGAATAGTCAAATTTTGGAGTTGATCTTCGATCCTGGCAATCTTATATTCTTGATTGACATTATTTGAGATTGTGAGATTTTCTCCCCTGCTATGTTCATTTGAACTTTCTTCTTCATTGGTAGAACATTTGAAATGGTTAATGAAGAAGAAAGTTCAGTAGTAGTTCATATCATTCATTTGAACTTTCTTCTTCATTAACCCCGATTTAGTTTTTTTCAACGTGTGGTTCTTATTAAGATTTCAACTTTAAGCAGAGAATGATATGAATCCAACAACTGATCACTTCCATGTACTCAAACGAGCAATTATAAGAAGCAATACAAAGAAGATTCAAGTATCAAATCAAGAAAATAATGGAGTGGCTAACATTGTAAAGTGATTAGAAGACTTGCCTTTGGTAGTTGAACTACCAATTAAGACAATTTATGAATTGCCTTATATTCTTCAATTTATATTTAATAGCATTTATTAAAAGTTTGTATGAATTGCCTTATATTCTTCAATTTGTATTTAATAGCATTTATTAGTGGTTGGTGGCTGAACTTTATTTTGTTAGGGTTATCTTTTGAGCCTGTTTAAAGGCATGTAATACTCATGTTTGGGGAATTTTGGTTGCATACAGAAAAAAACCTTTGTGTTTTCTTGATACCCTTTTGGTGTTATTCTTTTTCAAATCTTGCTTTAGGTTTGATGTTTAAACCGATTCATTGAATTAGTTTTGATCAAGCTAATTCTGGAGTGAATTGTCTTGGTATCTAAGAGTGACCATCATAGATTCCAAGTTCGATCTAAGAGTCATTCATCTTTTAACCAGCTCTTGGTTGGAATCAATCCGTTAAGTTAGCTTTCTCTGTGAGCGTTTTGCAAGGATTCTAGAAGGACCTCTAGCTTTGCAAATTCCAGCATTGTAGGCGCTTATCATTTGGTATCAGAGCATTTGGTCGACGTTCTTTGACCGCTCTAGAGGTGAAATATTTTTATTGTTATTTTTTTTGTATCAATTTTTTCTCTCTCTCAGATTATCGAGAAAAAAAAAGAAAAAAAAAATCAGTAGAAAAAAAAATTAGTTCTGAGAGAAAAAAAAACAGATATATTCAGTTCTTATCATTTATGTTCAAGCTCTTGATCCTTGAGATACTAGTCTTAGCTTGTTAGAATTGATGGTTGAATTGGTTATAATCAAGCTTAAAGCAAGATTGCACCAAAAAAAAAAAAAAAGCCAGCCTTTACATTCTTGACCTAGTACCAAAAGCCTACCTTTAAGTGTTAAACACGAGTGTCCCTGAGTGAAATTTTTGTGAGAAGTGTGGTGAGGTCCCTTGATAACAAAATGTCACATAATGGAGAAGCAGTACCACCAGTACCAGATCTTAATACAACCATTCTTCAAGCAATTCAAGGTATGATGGAAATGATGACGGAAGATAGACAAGAAAGAAGAGCGCAACAACAAAGACAAGAACGAACATTACAAGAAGATGAAGGTATAGTAGTACAAGAAAGACAAGTTGATGGTAGATGGAGAGGAAGAAATAACCATGCAACTATTATGCAACCTAGAAGGATGGAAAGAGTACATGAAGATAGAGATGGAGGAGTTAAACTCAAAATCCCACCATTTTGTGGAACGGCAGATTCTGAGGCATACTTGCAGTGGGAAAGAAAGATAGAGCATGTGTTTGATTGCAACACCTATAGTGATAATAAGAAGATGAGACTTGCTATTGCCGAATTTACCAATCATGCTGGTGATTGGTACCAAGATCTCAAATCCGAGAGAAGAAGAAAAGAGGAGGATCCAATAGAGACATGGGAAGAACTTAAAGAAGCCATGAGAAAAAGGTATGTTCCAAAACATTATGAAAGAAATTTGAAAACTAAATTGCAAGGTCTGAGTCAAGGAACAAAAGGTGTGGCGGAATATTATCAAGAGATGGAAACTATGATGGAAAGAGCAAATGTTAGAGAAGAAGAAGAAGATACCATGTCTAGATTCCTTGGAGGTTTGAATCGAGAAATTGCTCATCTTGTTGACAGAAATCCACCACCATATCTGGAAGACATGTATCATCATGCTCTCAAAATTGAAGACCAATTGAAGGAAGAAAAAGAGCATTCAAAAAGGTACACATCACGAACTACTAACACCTTTTCAAATTCTAAAACTTGGAACAAGGATAGTTTTGTGAATAGAAATGAATCAATGTCACCAAAAGAAAAGTTTGTGGCTGCTAAAAGAGTGGAGGCTGAGAGTTCCGTTGGTAAAAAGAATGAAGCTTCAAAGACGGTAAAGGAGAAGTCTAGTTCTATTCAATGTTCGAAGTGCAAAGGGTTTGGACACATGAGCAAAGAGTGTGCTAATAAAAAAGTTATGGTGATAAGGAATGGTATACTTGATTCAGATGATGAATGTGAAGATCATGATTCACAGCTTGTGGAAGAAATCGCAGCATATGATGATGAGTATGTTGAAGAAGGTAATTCCATATCTTTGATCACAAGAAGGGTACTCAATGTTCAAATCAAGGAAGAGAAATTTGAAGATCAAAGGGAAAACTTGTTCCACACAAGATGTTTGGTCAAAGGACCATGCAACTTGGTGATTGATAGTGGAAGTTGCCCAAATGTGGTAAGCAGCTTCCTTGTAAAAAGACTTCAACTTTCTGTCCATCCCCATCCAAAACCATACAAACTTCATTGGTTAACAAACAAAGAAGAAATTAAGGTGAACTCCCAAGCTCTTATTTCTTTTACTCTTGGAAGATATAAAGATGAAATTCTTTGTGATGTCGTATCAATGCATGCGGGGGACATCTTATTCGGCCGACCTTGGAAATATGATAGAAAGAAGAAAAGAAAAGAATATGAAGAACAACAGTGGAGAGAAGAAACTAAGGTAAAGGTGAGAAAAAAAAAAGTGAGAAAAAAAATATATTCAGTTCTTGTCCGGAAAGAACGATGAATTTGATTTGAGGACAAATTCTTTTAAAGAAAGGGGGGATGATATGAATCCAACAACTGATCACTTCCATGTACCCGAACGAGCAATTATAAGAAGCAATACAAAGAAGATTCAAGTATCAAATCAAGAAAATAATGGAGTGGCTAACATTGGAAAGTGATTAGAAGACTTGCCTTTGGTAGTTGAACTACCAATTAAGACAATTTATGAATTGTCTTATATTCTTCAATTTATATTTAATAGCATTTATTAAAAGTTTGTATGAATTGCCTTATATTCTTCAATTTGTATTTAATAGCATTTATTAGCATTTATTAGTGGTTGGTGGCTAAACTTTATTTTGTTAGGGTTATCTTTTGGGCCTATTTAAAGGCATGTAATACTCATGTTTGGTGAATTTTGGTTGAATACAGAAAAAAAACCTTTGTGTTTTCTTGATACCCTTTTGGTGTTATTCTTTTTCAAATCTTGCTTTAGGTTTGATGTTTAAACTGATTCATTGAATTAGTTTTGATCAAGCTAATTCTGGAGTGAATTGTCTTGGTATCTAAGAGTGACCATCATAGATTCCAAGTTCGATCTAAGAGTCATTCATCTTCTAACCGACTCTTGGTTGGAATCAATCCGTTAAGTTAGCTTTCTCTGTGAGCGTTTTGCAAGGATTCTAGAAGGACCTCTAGCTTTGCAAATTCCAGCATTGTAGGCGCTTATCAGAGAATGACGATGATTCGATACATTTAGCAGAAGACATTGGGGATGCTCTAATCCTCAGCGTGGATAGTCCGATTGAATCTTGGATTTTGGATCCAGGTGCGTCTTTTCATTCGTCTCCAAATAAAGAGTTGTTTCGAAATTTCAAGTCTGGAAGTTTCGAGATGTGTATCTTGCCAACAACAAAGATTTGAAGATCAAAGTAAAAAGGGTTGTCTGCATAAAAACTCCGGCAGGAAATTAGTGGACATTAAAGGATGCTAGATATATTCCTAGTCTCAAGAAGAACCTTATCTCTATTGGTCAGTTGGATGGCACAGGTTAAGCAACAAAGTTTGGTAAGAGTTCATGGAAGATTGTGAAGGGTGCTATGGTGGTAGCACGTGGCACAAAATCTGGAACTTTATACACCATTGCAGGGTATATGAACAGAGCTGCTGTTGCTGAAGTGTTTCAAATTGAAGTATACGACACAATAGACGTGGACATATGAGCGTCAAAGGAATGAAGATGCCGGAAGGAGTTTTTGGAAGGTCTGAAATATGTTGATATGAGTCCTTGTGAGAACTGCGTTATGAGGAAATAGAAACGAGTTAGCTTCACAAAGACTGCCAGAGAATTGAAGAAAAGTATCGGGATAACGACTCTAGTGGGAGTTGAGGTTGAGTTGCAGAACAATTCACAGAGTGATGTTGTAGCAGATACTCGAGAAACTCCTGAGACTGTTGCTGAGAAACTAAAGGTGAAGCAAGTGGGAGTTGAGGTTGAGTTGCTGAAAGATTCACATAGTGATATTGTAGCGGATACTCAAGAAACTTCTAAGGAACCAATGGTGAAGCAAGTTGGAGTTGAGGGTTTAGTGACTTGAGCCCTTACCATTTACATGAGCTCTGTCATCCTAGCTTAATTTACATATTCAAAATACAATTCGTAATGTACATACAAATAATTAGATGAAAATTGAAATTCATATTCATCCATAACGGGATGGAAATGGAAAAATTGAAAATAATAAAAGTTGGAAAAATAAAAATAATAAAAGAAAAGATAGAAGACAAACAAACATGATGAGATATGTGAGGAAATTAATGGTGTTAATATTAACACATGCGTAAGAAATTTGGATCTTAGGCACTTTTAGAACATCAATTATAGTAAATAACTAGCATGTTCATAAGTATTAAAACTTAATGAATTTGAATACTAACCTTTTGTAGTTCAAACTTCTTTTTCCTCATGAACCGGTTTCGAACCACCACTAGTGTCTTCTCTACTATCCTCCGGCCTTAGAATGGGATTGTGGAATCTAGTGAGTGACTAAACTTGGGAGGGATTTTGTATATATGAAGAGAGTGTTTGTGAGAGGTTCTTCTCAAGGTTTTTCACCAAGAAGAAGACCTTCCATGTACCATGATCACTGTATTTAAAGAGTCATGTTTGCATGTTCATGCAAATTTGAGATCACCAAATTTTGACACTCAAAATTCCACTCAAACTTGTAGGGTTTATTTGGCAAGCATGCAAGTTTGGTTAAACCAAATTTTGACACCTCAAAATTCCACTAACATGGATTTTTCCATTAGATGAAGTCAACATTTTGACTTTCTTCATTTAAATTCAACAATTAATTTGAATAATGAATTTCAAATTAAAGTAACATTAAATGATTAATTAAACTATTTAATTAATATTTAATATTAATTCAAATGCCAATCCCAATCAATTCCGACACATAATTGATTAAGATATTTAAATTTTATTTAAATATCTCAGATTCTCTTCTTTTGTTTAATTCGTAAATAAAACAAAAATGCGGTTAAATATATCGTATATATGTAGTGCATATTCTCTAATTTGAATTCGAACTCACTCGTCACACTGTTCTATGGTTTAGTCCGATATGAGCTAGCAGAGGGACCTAATGGACCTGTAGATCATGGGCTCCAACGATCCAAGATTAACCGGCTAAACTCATTAACCTTTAACCAACATTCGTTAACTACTAGGACACTCCACTATAGCCTAGTAGTTGCACTCCCCTCACTCTAGATATATTTCTGTCCATTTGATATAACCATGATTAATAAGTCGATCTTTCACAGGTTTTTCGTAACTAGAGCTGGGTCAATTTACCGTTTTACCTCTAAAGTTACTTCTTGTTTCTTATGTCTCACTGATCCTCTAATGAACAATTGGTTTGTGGTCCAACCAGTAAACCGAATCCCTCTCAGGCCAATGAGAGGGTGGGGCCCCTTGTTCAAGACCTGGAGTCAGAAGGGAACTACCTTTCTTCTATCCCTAAAAGTGGGTAGGAGTGAATTCCATCTTGCACCCCACGTCCCCAGCCATTCACCCAGTCTTACCCCTGAAATGGGAGGCTTATTGAGTCGGCAAACTAGAGCCACTCTCACACGTGCAAATCTAAGGATAATTCCGAATAAACAGGAGTTCATGGTTAGCTCAGGATTAAAACCGAGTTACCTAGGTTATCGAATGAAAAGAAAATCAGTCTCAACAGTAAACGACATTATAAAGTGAGAGTGGTGGTGGTTGAGAATCCAAGAATGGATCATTGATATCATAAATCGTGTCTTCCTCTTCTTCTTCTACAATAGAAGGAGAAGATGTCGAACCGACTGATGCGGCCTGTAACGACCCGAAATTTTCTACTTAATTTAAGGTCGCTACTGTATACATACCATAAACATTGAATGCGGAAGACTTCATTTAAATTCCATAAAACATAACCTTTAACTTAAAAACACAGCCATGGACTTACGTGTTTTAAAAACATCTTTAAAACGACACAACAAAAGACCCGAAATAAAATAAATAAGCGTTTAAGTTTAAAACATCCTATTCTATCCTAAGTCTAAGAAAATAAATACCACTATCCTATGCATGTGCCATGATCTCGAGTTGCGATGTCGTCGTCAGCCGTACAGGAATGCCTTGCCTTAACCTGAAAAATGTAGTAGCACATGGCCTGAGTATTTAAAGAAATACTCAGTAAGTGACCCCACTATTGGGGTTAAATGCAACAATCACATGCAATGAAATGATGGGACCTATCTTTCATTTCGTTTCGTTTTCCCTACGATGTAATCCTAACAAGTAATCGTGGACGTGTTCCATATACTCTACACGCAGCCCATACCTGCGAGTATGGGCTCACCAGCTAGTTCGCACACCGCTGGGCCACTGTCCCTAGCCGGTGGGCATGCTCTGGGGGCCCACCGGGACCCGTTAAAACTAAAACCATCACGGCAGCGCTATGCAGGGCATAACGATCGTTGTCCTGCCATTTGGATGTACGCGTCCGTACCCTCGTGATGGGATAGGGGTATCCCTCCAAATGCATGATCACACAATATGCATGAGGTTCCACTAGTTCTACAGTCATCATTTAATGAACATAACCCCGTGTCACGTTTTCATGCTTACATGTCATTCTCATTCTCATTTCGTTACATATCATACATATTCCTAGCGGGGTTATGTATCATGCAATTTACGATATTTCATGTCATACAATTCATTTAGTTACAATTCAATACCCATACAACAAGCCATAATCGTACAAGGGCCACACATCGTCACATGCATTCATATCACATCAACTAAGCAGCATAAATAACATACATTCACGTTCACATGATTTCGTACTGAAGCACAATAATCTAGCATACAATGTATCATATCATAACCAAGTCATAACGTAAACACTTCATAGTCATATCGTTCTCTAACTTACCATAGTCTTAACGTTCTTATACCTATCACAGACATATCATTACGTGACGTACCTTAGTCATATCATCACCAGAACGTATCCTAACGCCATCGTTCTATCAATCTATCACAAACCTATCCCTTTCTACCCATAACCTAACCGTATTCTTTCATCAATCTCTCTTATCCATAGCACTTCGGTATGTAACCTAACCTTAACGTTTCATGAACGTATCTTACTCCTATCGTTACATTTTTTTTTGTGCATCCTTCTCGTATCCCATCTCATACATCTCCTAGAGCACATCGTACCATAATTATTATCATACAATCCACATATTATATAACATAACATAACATATAGGAAGCATATCGATCCACAGACAATTCATACATATCAATATATATGACACGTGCAGAACCACAGGGCACGTGTCAACATCAAAAAATAACAATGCCGATAGTAAGGTCACTTACCTGGTTAGCTTAAGTCGTTGTCACGAATATATCCTTAATGAAAGTTTGATTCCGTCGTTATCCTTAATGAAAGCCCATTGTACTCCAAGTCAACAGAGAAATCTCAAATCTCTCTCCCATGTAAATCTTGATCATCTCTGCAAACCCATCTTCTATCAATTTGACGCAGGTATTTCTATTATCTCAAATCTGACATTTTTCATTTCTGTTTCATTTTTGCACGAACTATCGAGCTGGGTTGAGTAGAGATTGTTGGGGAAAGTGACTAGGAGAGATGAGGGAATATTTATTTTTATTTACTTATTTATTATTAATATTTTTTTTTTTTACATAATAATAATTTTTTATTCCTTATAATAATTTTTATTTATTTTTTTATTTTTTTACTTTTAGCTGTTACACGGCCTCTTGAAGAAGCTTTTGAAAATCAGCTTCCGAAGTTGTCTGGGCTAATGTAGCGAGTAGCTTCGACTTTGAATTAAGGAATTCGGAGGTTCTCTTCTTGGATAAATCTTAAAGGTGGTCATTCTATGATAGCCAGACCTTTACCACTTTGATATCTGCGTAGGTATAAGTATATTTATCCCACCATTTGATTTTAATAGTTTTGAAGACCTGTTTTATTTGGTCTTCCACTTCTTTTATTTGAAAATTCTAAGTTAAAATCGAAGAAATTTGAAAGTATACGCAAAAGCGCATGGTTAATGGAAATGGGGTTTTGAATATATTTTTTATAAAGTAGTGGAAGGATTCCTGTATTGGAACCGAGAATATATCTTTGGCTAATCCAAAGATTTTCCACCATTTGATTAACCAAAATGGATAATGAATTTTATAAGCATTCTGACAAAATTGGATAAACCATGAGTGGTCATAATTTTGATACCAAATGACATTGAACCATGCCATCTGATAATCTCTGTATGAGTAGGAGCGAGGAACAAACGGTTTTGAAAAAGTCTTTTTCGTGTATGGATCTTGATTCCAGTACGTCAGATTCATGACTTTGAAAATTTTTAACTTTGAGTACGCGATTTTTGAAGGATCATCGCGACTCAGAATATGAGTAATTTCGACGGATTTTATGTCGACTAAAATGAATTCATAAAACCGTCTGGTCTTATGAAGATCTTCCGGGATATAGAAGAATCCCGATGGATAGGCTTTCTTGACAACCTCGCTGATTTTTGGGTCGTCGTATTCTGATTCTACCAAGGCTTCTAGTATAGACACAGATTTTTGAAAATAGGTCCTGATTTCAGGAACTAGAGAAAATCGAACAGGAACAACCGCGTCCGAGTAGGTTGAGGGGACAGAAGGTCCCTTTGAAGTGGAAGAGACAGTAGGTCTCGATGGAGTAGCAGCAGATGGCCGTGTTGAAGAGGCAGAAGGCCTCGTCGGAGTGATAACCTCCGCTTGTGTTTTAGAAAGCTTTGCTCTAGACCTGGTCACCAATGTGAAACCAGCATCCATTGCGTAGCTATCGGACGTCATTGGAGTAGTTGTGTTTGAAGAAGCAATGGGCTTCTTCCCTTTTTTTGTTGCTTTCTTACCGGTCATCATTGGGAGAAGGAGGTTGGCTAGGGAGAGTTTTTCTTCGAGAGTAAGAACTCTCTTGAGAGGTAATCTGCCAAGGGGTTTTCGACCCCTTTTATAGGCAAAATTTGGAAGTCGAAGCAAGATTAAATGGCTTGCCATCTACCAAAACTTTTTTTAGACACAAGATTCTTGACATCTTTTTCTAAAACAAATTTAGATGCCCTTGATTCTATTTTGATAACAAAGCTTTTGTTAATTAAATCGCTTTGAAATTTTTGTACACAAAGTACTATTGAAAGTATTTCTTTCTTCACTGTTGAGTAATTTTTTTGAGTAGAATTCGATATTCCCGAATGAAAACAAACAATGGATTCTTTCTTGTCAAGAGACTGTTTCAGGATTCCTCCATATCCAATATCAGATGCGTCGGTCTCCATTATTAAACTAGCCCTTAGGTTTATCAGCGATAAACACGGAATTGACTTGACAAGGGATTTGATTTTTTGGACTGTTTTGGTGTGTTCTTCAGTCGTCTAGGGCTTTGGATTCTTTTTGAGCTTTTCAAAAAGTGGCTTGCAAATGGGTCTGATATTTTGAACGAAAGAAGACACATAATTGAGACATCCCAAAAATCTTTGTAGTTGGGTTTTATCCGTAATTTGGGATGAAAAGTTTAAGGCAAACTCAATGGATCTTTGAATGAGTTTAATGAGACCCAAATGAATTTCAAATCCAAGAAAACGGATCTTTGTTTGAAAAAGTTTAATTTTTGGTTTAGACACAACTAAACTGCTTCTTTTGCCTGTCGTAAAAAATGTTTGTAGATGCTTGAAATGTTGATCGATGTTTTGAGAAAAAATAAGAGCATCGTCAACATAAACAATTGAAAAGGATTGAAAATATCATTCATAATCTTTTGAAATTCGGATGGAGCGTTTGTTAGCCCAAATGGCATAACGTTCCATTCGTATTGTCCGAAAGGGACATTGAAAGCCGTTTTGTACTTGTCTTTTTCTGAAATCTGGATTTGCCAAAATTCGGATTTCATATCAAATTTTGAAAATACTTTTGCATTTGAAACTCTTTCCATTAAATCTGATTTATTTGGAATTGGATATCTAATCTGTTCCAAAACCTTATTTAAGGGTTTGTAGTTTATTACCAGTTGTGAGACTCCACGTTTCTTCTCTGCCTGGTTGTTGACGGTTGTTGACGTAAAAAGCCGCACATGACTAGGGGCTCTTTGACGGCCTAATAAGACCCTTCTGCAAAAGAAAATTGGTTTCAGCTCGGCAGAATGTTAGTAATTCCTTATTCATTTGAATAGGTTGGGCCTTGGTAGGAATATTTTTCTCCTCGAAGTTTTTGACATAAGGAAGATTAACTATGTGTTGCTTCCTATTCTAAAAGGCATTAGGGATATTTGAACAAATCTCCCTTTCAATTTGAGTTTGTAAAGTTTTGATTTTAGACTGGACAGTCTTATTTAAGTAATCTGTTCTTCTATTCTTTTGAATGAAATTTCTTCTTAAAAAAAGAAATTTGTTTTTCTTTATAATTTAATACATTTTTTCATTGAATAACTGTATTCTTTCGAAGGTTATTTATTTCACTACTCCATATACGAGAAAGGAAATTAAATTTTATCTTCTTTCCCACGGCTTTTGACTCTAACAACTTTTCAGTTATTTTAAAAGGGTATAATTAAGTAATTAAAGAAGTACCTAGGTTTAGTTCTTGTCCTAAGTTCTTTACTAAAAGGAAGAAATTTACGAAGCAAATTCCGTCATTACAAACATGGACTTTAGATAATTTGTAATTAATTTTGAGTCTATTGTTATTTGAACCTCTAAGGCCCTCAGTAGTTTTTTCAAAATACTTTGTAGGTATTAAGGCCTTCCTCAATGCAATTTTTATCGGCTCCTGTACTATGAGAACCTTTAGTGTGATTTTGAAATCATAAATTTTTAGGGTAACGAGAGCATACCATTTTTGATATTGAGAAATGGTGATGGCTCCAACGAAGGAACTTTGAAAGTCATCCTCGTCCAGGTTTGGTTGCGCCGTTTCCTTTCGTTCGAGCAGCCGTTCCTGAAGATTGAGAACTTCTTGGCAAAGCATATAGGATTCTGACCTGGTTTAAGATCTTAATGCATGTACTTCTTGTTTGAGATTATTAATCTCTCTTTGTAGGTCTTGAGTAGTGAGTTCTCTCGATTTTCAAACCTTTGGAGAACTGATTGAAGTGTGTAGGGATTTCTTTCTTCCCTTTCAGGTGGTTTTGAGATTGTCATGGCATCTCTGAGTCGTTGAGCGATTTTCTATTGAAAATCTATTTCTTGAACTTTTTCTACTACTTCGAGTAGAATTTCTTGATCAAGACAATTATGCATCCTTCGCACGCCCTCTGTCCTTCTTGTCCTGATTCATATTTTGTGCTAGAATATGAATCGGATTCTTCTTGGAGTTCGAGGATTTCTCCCTCGCTTGATTATTCTAAGAAGGTTAGAACCAGTCGTAGTAGCTGATTTTTCAGCTCTTGATCGATATACAACTCATTGATCTTTCCTCTTATCGGACACTCGTTACCAAAGTGTTCTTCTTCTCGACATTTGAAGCAAGTTTGCTTTTTCTTTCCTCTATGGGTTTTTGTAGGAGTATACTTTCTTCTTGAATATGTTGGCTTTTGAGATTGTATTGGTTTGTTTCGATACTTTTCTCTGGGCCTGTACAAATTATAAGGCTTTGGATGCGTCTTAACCTTCTTCTTTCTAGAGGTTGAGGGGGCCTCTATCCCCTTGCATCCATATTGATCGCAAAATCTTCCAAGCTCTTTTCTATTTGATATCGAAGAAAGCTTGTTTTGAATCATTGACTCATTGCAAAGTCTGAGTCCTTCTTCTATGATGAAGGATGCTATTGACCCGTATGTCAAAGTCTGCCACAGAATTGTTCCATTGTACTTTGTCTTAATACCGTCTTTGATCCTTCTTGAGAAGTGTTTTGGTAGTCCATTGACAAAATTCTCTTTCCAAAATTCCAACGAACTGTCTGTTCTAATAAGAACATTGCAGAAATACATGTCTTTGTACCACCTGAAATCTCCTAAGGTGGGGCACTTCAGGTTCATGAGTATTTCGGCGGATCTTTCTTGGTATTTCAAGGGGTCGCCAACGAAGAATTCTATAAGGGTATAAATGAGGGTGTTGACAGCATCCTCTACCCTTTCATGTTGTACTTCGGTCCTAGTTGATGGACCTTCCTCTTTGATGATTTGAGTAGTTGGCCTAATGACATAGTGGCTTAATATCTGTTGGCGAGTTGCTTCATCGGATATTTGTCCCACCAGTCCTTGAGTTGCCCGGTAAATCCGGTCACTAAAACTTGAGCTATTTGATGGTCGGATTTATGGCCCTGTAATTTATACGCGCCTGCGGCCATCATCATTTCATTGACAAAATCTCACATGCTTCATTGTATGTCTTTGACAAAATAGCTCCATTGGCGGAAGCATCAACTACTTGTTTAGTAGCAATATTTAATCTATTGTAGAAAGTCTCCATTTGTATACAATGAGGTAGTCCATGGTGAGGACACTTTCTAAGCATCTCCTTAAATCTCTCCCAAGCTTCACTTAGTGTCTCATCTTCAAACTGTTGAAAAGTAACAATCTCATTTCTGAACTGTGCATTTCTCGTGGGTGGGAAGTACTTGATCAAAAATTTCTCTGCTAGACTATTCCACAAATCAATTGTTTCCGGTGCTAAGGTATTCAACCATGATTTAGCACCATCCCTCAATGAATATGGGAATAAGCTCAGTCTAACCACATCTTTATCCACTCCTTGAAATCGAAATGAGTCACTAACTCCCAAAAATGACTTTAGGTGTAGGTGAGGATCTTCCGACGGTAGTCCATGAAATTGCCCAATGGTTTGCAGAATTTGAAACATCACAGGTTTTAGCTCAAACGTGGTTGCTTGTATTTTGGGTCTAATGATGCACAGATTTAGCTCTTCCACAGCTGGGTGTGCATATGCTCAGATCGTTCTTTCTCTGTCATCTGCTAAATGAATGGCATTGGCAGTAATTCTCTCTTGATTAGCCATCATCACTGGATTTTCAAACTCCCGATTTAGTTGGGCCATTTGCTGTATATTTTGTTCTGTCATTTTCTTTTTCTCCCTCAACCTTCGTCTAAATGTTCTCTCTATTTCAGGATCCAAATGTTCTCCCTCAGCCATCATCACTGTATATTTTGTTCTGTCATATCACTTTCTTGACGATGTCACTGATTTTTGGGTCGTCGTATTCTGGTTCTACCAGGGCTTTTGGTATAGACACAGATTTTTTAAAATAGGTCCTGATTTCAGTAACTGGAGAAAATCGAATGAGAACAACCGCGTCCGAGTAGGTTGAGGGGACAAAAGGTCACTTTGAAGTGGAAGAGACAGTAGGTCTCGATGGAGTAGCGGCAGATGGTCGTGTTGAAGAGGCAGAAGGCCTCGTCGGAGTGATAACCTCCGCTTGTTTTTTAGAAAGCTTTTCTCTAGACCTAGTCACCAATGTGAAACCAGCATCCATTGCGTAGCTATCAGACGTCATTGGAGTAGGTGTGTTTGAAGAAGCAATGGGCTTCTTCCCTTTTTATGTTGCTTTTCACCGATCATCACTAGGAGAAGGAGTTTGGCTAGGGAGAGTTTTTCTTCGAGAGTAAGAACTCTCTTGAGAGGTAATCTGCCAAGGGGTTTTCGACCCCTTTTATAGGCAAAATTTGGAAGTCGAAGCAAGATAAAATGGCTTGCCATCTAGCAAAAATTTGTTTAGACACAAGATTCTTGACATCTTTTTCTAAAACAAATTTAGATGCTCTTGAAATTTTTGTAGACAAAGTACTATTGAAAGTATTTCTTTCTTCACTCTTGAGTAATTTTTTTAAGTAGAATTCCATATTCCCGAATGGAAACGGACAATGGATTCTTTCTTGTCAAGAGACTGTTTCAGGATTCCTTCATATCCAATATCGGATGCGTCGATCTCCACTATTAAACTAGCCCTTAGGTTTATGAGCGATAAACACGGAATTGACTTGACAAGGGATTTGATTTTTTGGATTGTTTTGGTGTGTTCTTCCGTCTAGGGCTTTGGATTCTTTTTGAGCATTTCAAAAAGTGGCTTGCAAATGGGTCTGATATTTAGAACGAAATCAGACACATAATTGGGACATCCCAAAAATCTTTGTAGTTGGGTTTTATCCGTAATTTGGTCCGAAAAGTTTGAGGCAAACTCAATGGATCTATGAATGGATTTAATGAGACCCAAATGAATTTCAAATCCAAGAAAACAGATCTTTGTTTGAAAAAGTTTAATTTTTGGTTTAGACACAACTAAACCGCTTCTTTTGACTGTCGTAAAAAATGTTTGAAGATGCTTGAAGTGTTGATCGATGTTTTGAGAAAAAATCAGAACA
Source organism: Cucurbita pepo subsp. pepo (assembly GCF_057944985.1). Taxonomy (NCBI): domain Eukaryota; kingdom Viridiplantae; phylum Streptophyta; class Magnoliopsida; order Cucurbitales; family Cucurbitaceae; genus Cucurbita; species Cucurbita pepo. The sequence goes on from NC_141808.1 coordinate 8,908,585, forward strand.
TCGTCAACATAAACAATTAGAAAGCTTGAAAAGGATTGAAAATATCATTCATAATCTTTTGAAATTCGGATGAAGCGTTTTTTAGCCCAAATGGCATAACGTTCCATTCGTATTGTCCGAAAGGGACATTGAAAGCCGTTTTGTACTTGTCTTTTTCTGAAATCTGGATTTGCCAAAATCCTGATTTCATATCAAATTTTGAAAATACTTTTGCATTTTTGACATAAGGAAGATTAACTATGTGTTGCTTCTTATTCCAAAAGGCATTAGGGATAGTTGAACAAATCTCCCTTTCTATTTGAGTTTGTAAAGTTTTGATTTTAGACTGGACCGTCTTACTTTGAATCTGTTGTTCTATTCTTTTGAATGAAATTTCTTCCTTCAAAAAAGAAATTTATTTTTGTTTATAATTTAATACATTTATTGATGGAATAATTGTATTCTTTTGAAGGTTATTTATTTCACTAATCCTTATAGGAGGAAGAAATTAAATTTTATCTTCTTTCCTAGGGCTTTTGACTCTAACCCCTTTTTAGTTATTTTACAAGGGTATAATTGAGTAAGGAAAGGAGTACCTAGGATTAGTTCTTATCCTAAGTCCTTTACTAAAAGGAAGAAATTTACGAAGCAAATTCCGTGATTACAAACATGGACTTTAGATAATTTGTAATTATTTTTTAGTCTATTGTTATTTGCACCTCTAAGGCCCTCAGTAGTTTTTTCAAAATACTTTGTAGGTATTAGGCCTTCTTGAATGCAATTTTGATCGGCTCCAGTATCAATGATAGCCTAGTGTGATTTTGAAATCATAAATTTTTAAGGTAACGAGAGCGTACCATTTTTGATATTGAGAAGTGGTGATGGCTCCAACGAAGGTTTGGTTGAGAACTTCTTGGCGAAGCATATAGGATTCTGACCTGGTTTCAGATCTTAATGCCTGTACTTCTTGTTTGAGATTATTAATCTCTCTTTGTAGGTCTTGAGTAGTGAGTTCTCTCGGTTTTTCAAACCTTTGGAGAACTGATTGAAGTCTGTAGGGATTTCTTTCTTCCCTTTTAGGTGGCTTAGAGATTGTGATGGCATCTTTGAGTCGTTGAGCGATTTTCTGTTGAATTTCTGGATCTTGAACTTTTTCTACTACTTCGAGTAGAATTTGTTGATCCTTTGTAAGGACATTTATGCATCCTTCGCACGTCCTCTTTCCTTTCAGTCTTGATTCATATTCTGTGCTAGAATATGAATCAGATTCTTCTTGGAGTTCGAGGATTTCTCCCTCGCTTGATTGTTCTGAGTCGGTTAGAGCCAGTCGTAGTAGCTGATTTCAGCTCTTGATCTATATCCAACTCATTGATCTTTCCTCTTATCGGACACTTGTTAGCATATCCAACTCATTGCTTTTTCTTTCCTCTATGGGTTTTTGTAGGAGTATACTTTCTTCTTGAATATGTTGGCTTTTGAGATTGTACTGGTTTGTTCCGATAATTTAACTCTCTGTTCTAATAAGAACTTTGCTCAAATACATGTCTTTGTACCACCTGTAATCTCCTAAGGTGGGGCACTTCAGGTTCATGAGTATTGCGGCGGATCTTTCCTGGTATTTCAAGGGGTCGCCAATGAAGAATTCTATAAGGGTATAAATGAGGGTGTTGACAACATCCTCTACCCTTTCATGTTGTACTTCGGTCCTAGTTGATGGACCTTCCTCTTTGATGATTTGAGTAGTTGGCCTAATGACATGGTGGCTTAATATCTGTTGGCGAGTTGCTTCATCGAGATATTTGTCCCACCAGTCCTTGAGTTGCCCGGTAAATTCGGTCACTAAAACTTGAGCTATTTGATGGTTGGATTTATGGCCCTGTAATTTATACGCGCCTGCGGCCATCATCATTTCATTGACAACATTCATTATCAGATTGTCGGACAATCCATCGATATTCCATTCATAGATTGCTAGACCATCGTAATGAGCTTGAGTTTGTAGAGTCTTTTCTTTGAATTGAATATCCAGAAAAGACGGTTGAGGATACCAGTTTTTCTGATTACTAGTATTATTTTGACTTCTCTTGGAGATTCTTTCAATTCGATTGTAGAGAGGCTCTTCTACCTCATCTAAAATCTCGTCTTCGAATTCTTGAATTTCGTCGTCATTGTTAACGATATTGACAGATGAATCCTGATGTGTTATCCCAGGATTTAGGATTCTATCCACTTTTTCTTCTATTTTGGCCATTGCGGCCTCTTCTTTTGAAATCCTCTTTGTAAATACGTCGAGGTTTGCCGGTCTGAGTATTGGGATTGACTATCGACTTTCGGTATAGAGCTGCCTGCTTGTTCTTGCAGAGTACCATAATTTTTTGAGATTTTTCCCTTGATACTCTCAAGCTGGGTGGAGATCGTGGATCATTTTTTCGGATTTTGTGTTTGTCTTTAATGGATAATTGTAAATCCAAGTAACAATTCAGACAGAGGTTATTTATATATCTTTTTCACTTTATTTTAGGGAAAGATTATTGAATTGAGTCTCTTAACTTAAATAAACTAGGCAGAAAATGCTGAGATGTATGTCTTGTTATTATGTATTTTTATCGTTTTATTTATTTTTTTTGTGAAATTTTTTTTTATTTTTGATCTATCTATTTGTTTCAAATTATGGATGGGTTAATCCGAATAGCTTTCTCTTTGACAGTGAAGGAAGGGGAAGGAATCTTGTTTGAATAATTATTTTGATGCTGGATATTCTTGATATCCTTTAGGGTCGGATTACCCTTTTCTAGTCCTTCTGGGATAGTTTTGAAAGGACTAGCTTTGACCTTTTCTCTGTAATAATTGTCAAATTCGACTTCTTCCAACGGATGATGTTTTGAATATACTTCGCCTCTTCTAGAAGTCTTCCAGCTTCTTTGAGTCGAAATGCATATTTGCAAAATATTTTCTTCAAACCATTCCAAGAATGATATGTTTTCTTTTATGGTTTCCATATGAGAATACCATTGAGCACTTAATTCACTTCGCTCAGCTTCTTTGTAGGTTTGGAAGAAAGCTTTTCTCTTCGAAGAGTTGGCAGCTGACATAAAATCTGCCTTCAATAATTCTCTGTCTATCTAGAAGTCAGCCGTAATGACATTTAGCTGACTTTCGTAGAAGGATTGAGTATCCATATCCTTATGGGTTGGAGATCTTGAGCCATCTTCATAGTGGATTGATGCCCTTTTTTGATCATAGCTGACCTCTTTTACCTTTAAGGGGTCATACGTTGATCTTGAAACTCCCGTCGTACTTGGTCTAGAACTCAAGAATTCTTTTACTTTTGATTCTGACGAGGGTTCTTCGCTGAATTTTATTTCAACGCTTCCATCGTCATGTTCGATGATTTGTAATGGGTTTTGAGATTCCTTTTTCCTCGGAAGATTAGCATCTTCTATTTTTCAGAGAGTATTTCTGGTTATTTGATCCCAAGATAGAGTTTTGGGAACAGTCACCGAGGACTTTCCAATATTTGCCTCTATGAGCATGGTTGATCCTTTTGGCGAGGATCTTAATGCTGTTGGAGAAATCTTTGTATTCATGAGTTTGTAATAAACCCTGAATATGACGACTGAAGAATGAGTTTCAACCTTGATGTTTAAATTTTTTGATTGTAAGTCCAGCATGAGAGTTGATAATATGTCCGGGTCGTGGAGCGACAAAGTAAAATTTGGATAACAATTGAAATAGACTAGTTCATTCTCTAGATTGGATTGAACCATTCCCAATAAAGAATTTGAGAAATCTTCATGTCTCTTATCTTGTAAGAAGATAAGGACTGGGATATCTAACCCAAGTCTAAACAATGGTTTTACAGTGACTTGGACAAGACCGACGTAAAGATAGTTAAACTCTTCACGGTGTTGGAGTATAAGAGATTTTGAAAAAAGATTCAGAGATTCCCTATTGTTATGAATTGGGATGTTTTTCTCTGAGAATTCGATGCATGATCTTTGAGTAAAATTGAAGGTTTAGATTTGGTAGATAGTTTTAGGATCACCTTTGGAATAGTCCAATTTTGGAGTTGATCTTCGATCCTGGAAATCTGATATTCTGGATTGACTGTATTTGAGATTGTGAGATTTTCTCCCCTTCTATGTTCATTTGAACTTTCTTCTTCATTGGTAGAACATTTGAAATGATTTGATTTTCTGAGCTTTCGCAGAAATTCGTTCATAAGAAGATAGATAAGATAAGAGATAGAGTAGAATATTTTTTCTCCGAATTCTTCAATTGATATTTAAGAGAGTGGGTATCGGTTTATATGGTTCTAACTAATGAACCAACTTTCTATTTGGAAACATCGACTAATCAATCGTATCCTATAGCACTGGAAATAATATTCTATTCTATCTATATCAGATTTCTTATTGCTTTTGCTGTTAAATCACCGATTATACCCTATACCCACGGCACATTACAGTACTTGTATGCTTCTAGCCGAAATCTTATTCAAAATGGTAGCATATGGATTGGTTCGGATCAATATATATGGATTACCCCCCGCCCATTCTCTTTTTTCACCCTGGCAGTTTGTGAAAGTGTGTAGTATGAGGAAGTTGTGTAGTACTCTAAAGGGTAACACTTTTCGTGGAGTACTTTTTCTTTCTTTCCTGTCTCCCGGTAATAGGAATTGCTAACTTCACTCTGTCTTCGCTCCTGCCCCTTAACCTCTCCCTATTTTTTCGTTCATTGAACTAGGGTTTCACTATTCTTGAACAAGGTAACATAGGTGTTTTATTCTTTCTCTGATCTTGATCCTCTCCCTACTTACTCCTGAACCGGAACCTGATCTTTCTCCTGAACCTATTCTAAAAGATTAATGAGACTGAACTACTCTACTGAACCTGAACCTCGTAAACAAGTCAAGACGAAAGATGAATGATCTGTCACTCCTTGTGCAGTTATGGTTCGTTATTCACTATTCGAGAACTCGGGAAAGCATATGAAATCTTGATTGAAGCCGCCCTCCGAGGTCATATCGATTGGTTGAAAGGTCTGAAAGAGAACGTTGTTCTAGGAGGAATGATACCCGTTGGTACCGGATTCAGAGAATTAGCGCACCGTTCGAGGCAATAAAAAAAATCCCAACTATTTGAAACGATTTATGTATTAACATGAAATCGGAGAAAGAAAGAAAAAGAAAGAGGCTTTCCCCGAAATAGGCCAGCCAATTCGACAGCCTTTTGCTCAATTTTGTCTTTCTCTCTCGTGGGGTGGTGGGTCAGATTCTGATATGCGCAGAGACATTGACTTTAGTGAGAGGAGCATGGATTAAGAGTGTTTTTTATTCATTCTTTCATATCAAGTATTTCCAAGGACAAATGGGTTATCTCATTTTATGGTGGGATACGTGAATTAGTGTATTGGGCCGAGCTTGATTTGAACCAGCCAGCGTAGACTGACCAGCGTTGACCTCTATTTACGCCGTTCTCCAGATAAGGTAGTTGGAACCATGCGTTAACTTACAACGCCCGACTACTCAGATCAAAAGCTGGAGGAGACACGATCACACATTACATGCTAGAGACAACGAGAATAACACGCGAGAGGTAGCACTGAATCCCCCCTTATAAGTTGTGTACCGCACAGAATCATGCAGGTGGACTCTAGTACAATCGGTATTTGGCGTGTGGCGTATCCTCCTTTTGGAGTGGCTACCCATCGCTCTTTTTGGTGTGGCGGATTATTGGTTTTCTTTGTAATATACATTGCTAATTACCCACAATTCCTATTACAGGGAGACACGAAAGAAAGAAAAAGAAAGAGCTTCCTTCCACCTATTATACTCTACATTGACCTTGCAGATGTGAAATTGCAGTTGGCACGGGATCAAGAGTAGTTCAAGCAAGAAGGTACTGTAAAAGTTCGTAAGACCTTTTTCCCTAAGGAAAGCAGCTCCGAACGAACACAATGTTGAATGGAATCGTACCTGTCTTTACTGCTTAGGGTCTTATTGCTTCGCTCCTCTTGCTACTTACTCATTCCCCTTCTTTCTTTCGGAGTAAACTGTAAAGTGGCTTAGGAAATGTTCAGAATTCCATTTTTAAGAGTGTAATCCGGGTCAGGGGTAGTTGCTTCTCTTTCATTTTCTTCTTCTTTCACTAGCACTATTCTTGAACTGTAAACAAAGTGTCTTCTTCCTATGAAATTGGAGAAAGAAAGAAAAAGAAAGAGGCTTGATAAGCGCCTACAATGCTGATTTTTGCAAAGCTAGAGGTCCTTCTAGAATCCTTGCAAAACGCTCACAGAGAAAGCTAACTTAACGGATTGATTCCAACCAAGAGCTGGTTAGAAGATGATTGACTCTTAGATCAAACTTGGAATCTATGATGGTCACTCTTAGATACCAAGACAATTCACTCCAGAATTAGCTTGATCAAAACTAATTCAATGAATCGGTTTAGACATCAAACCTAAAGCAAGGTTTGAAAAAGAATAACACCAAAAGGGTATCAAGAAAACACAAAGGTTTTTTTCTGTATTCAACCAAAAAATCCCAAACATGAGTATTACATGCCTTTAAATAGGCCCAAAAGATAACCCTAACAAAATAAAGTTCAGCCACCAACCACTAATAAATGCTAATAAATGCTATTAAATATAAATTGAAGAATATAAGGCAATTCATACAAACTTTTAATAAATGCTATTAAATATAAATTGAAGAATATAAGGCATTAATAATTTCCTTAATTGGTAATTCAACTACCAAAGGCAAGTCTTCTAATTACTTTCCAATATCAGCCACTCCATTATCTTCTTGATTTGATATGCTAATGTTATAAAGATTTTTGGGCTCAAAAGTCTTTGTTTCAACTGGTACACTAGCTAGCTTTTGAAGATGTAATGTATAGGCCTCTTGAATCTTCTTAACCTTGCTTCTTGTAATCGGTCCTTCGGGTACATGCACCTGATCAGTTGTTGGATTCATATCAAGGCTTTTGTAGCTCCAGAATCTTTCATCAGTGTTGGTTTGGGTGGCATAGCCCGTTGCGGAAGTCCCCCCTTTTTTTGGCTCAATCCGTACACATTAATCTCTCTCTGTCTGAAAGGGCAGATGTATAGAACCTTTCAACGAGATAGTGCTTTTTCAACTCTCTCAAAATGGAATCTATCTAGGAACTGCGGTTCCAATTACCTTATCTGGAGAACGGCATTATAGAGTGAACGTCTTTTGAACGTGTGGGGTACCTTCGGTCTTTGTCTTCGGGAGGTATAATATACAATGCAGATTACACACAATTCTTATTACACAGACAGAATTAGGCTTTTGGAGCGCGCAAACTTAGGGATTTGGAGTAAAGTACCTTCGTTTTCGAGTGGGGTACCTTCGTTTTTCGAGGGACTCGTAGCAGCATGTATAAGAGCCGAAATCGGGGTTGGACCCTCCATAGCATCAGGTAACCATACATGAAGAGGAAATTGAGGAGATTTAGCCGTTCTCCAGATAAGGTAATTGGAACTGCAGTTCCTTACTTTGATTAAATGCTGGAGGAGACTGGATCACCACATGGTTGAGACACCTATGGGATGGGAGAGGCAAGCTAAGTGAAATCAAATAAGATACTAGTGCTACTATAGAATCTTATGAAGAAAGCACGGCACACTTTGTAATTAACAATGTATATTACACAGAAATGCAATAATCCGCCACACCAAAAAGAGCGATGGGTAGCCACTCCAAAAAGAGGATCCGCCACACGCCAAATACCGATTGTATAAAGCCCTATCCCTTTGGACGACCCGTTGGGAATGGAGTGACTTTTCTTGTCCAAGTCTTTTTGTTTCACTTGGTGATGTGGGTTTTGAGAGATGAATTTTCATGAGAGGTGGTTGGCTGCTTGCATCTTCTTTGAGATCTTGATTAATTACCTTAGATTTGTCAAAGTCTGAGGAAGGGTCCCATACCTTTTGACTTGAGGCCCAGAGCTACAACCTTGGGTGTGCTGGTAGCATTGAAAAACCAGATAAGCATCCTCCTCCGATATCTTTCAAACTTTTGTTAGACTGATGTCTTGTTATTTGCGAGAAGCGGCTAGTGCACTTCGACACAGGAAAGGAATATCCTATGATTCTTGCATTCTCGTCAGGTTCTGGTTCATTAGCTTCTCTTTCATTTTCTTATTCAATCAATGAATGAATTCGCAGCTTTACCTTGTCTTTGTTTGAGTTCAATTAGTCTAATAAGGTAAGGGTTGAGGAGAATGAGTCTTTAGTTCAGTCTAGGATAGTTCAAGAGTTAAAGAAGTCCAATGGTTACGAGAAGAAAGAGGGAAGGGAGTCTGATATGAACCAAGAGACATCAATCATACAATATACTTCAATGAAGATGTGAAGAAAAAGTTGTCAAAATTATCAAAAAGATGTTTCAACTCATGCTACATTGAAGAAGAATGAAGTTTGATTGTTGTAAATTTTGGGTGGGTTACAATTTAGAGTAATTTAAAGTTATTGTATTTTTAGGTTACATTTACATCATGGCTCATTATGGCCATTAAGTATAAATGTTACAACTCTTGGAATGCCTTTAGTAGTTTCATTTTGAGGCTATATAAAGCCATGTATGTTGTATTTGTAAGAAGACTTGGAAAATATATTAAAAGAAGCATTTGTGCTTTCTTTAGCCACGGCTAATTTTCTTTGCAACTCTATGTAGTTTAGGTTGCATATAGAATCATTCAAGCTCGACATGATCAATCTTGCTTGTGGAGTGATTCGAATCTCAATCAAGTGTTCTTGTCTTGAGATATTTGATCAACAAGAATCATTGAAGCTAGACATGATCGATCTTGCTTCTGGAGTGATTCGAATCTCAAACAAAGTGTTCTTGGCTTGAGATATTCGATCAACAAGGTAATCTGAATCTTACCCCCTTGTAGTTGATTCCTTATCTTATCAGAGTTAGTTGCGAGACGAGAAGAGAAAGAAGCCCACCCAGGGGAAGGAGCTAATCATCCAATCCAGCCTACCTATTTTGATTACGATTAAAAGGAACAATCTCAAATAGACTAAGATCCAATTTCGGGTCATTTCTTGGTGAACATGATCTACCATAATCTCTTCGATCCCTTCCTTGCAGCTCAATCACCTATCACAAAGAAGGGAGAAGCAATTCAGATTCAATCATTTCCCTCTCTCTCCTTTACCTGACGAGAATGAATGAGACTGAACCTATTCCTTCTTTCATCTATTCTATTGGTAAAGCAGCGTCTTCATTTGCTTGCTCTCCTACCGAAACGCCGTAGTTTTAGGAGTGGCAGACCTTAGTTTTAGGAGTGGCGGACCTTAGTTTTAGGAGTGGCAGACCCTCATTTTAGGAGTTGGGTACCTTTGGTCTTTGGAGTGGGGTACCTTCGTTTTTCGAGTGGCGGACCATCGTTTTTGGAGTTGCGGACCTTCGTTTTTGAGTCGGGTACCTTAAAGATACACTTTGATCCCTAAAAATAGGGAGAGGATAGAATTTCTTAATTAATGGTACTTACAGGAGTTCAAGAAGGATCAGATCAATAATCTTTCGTCTTTTCTTTCTTACCTCCGAGTCAAAGAGTGAAATCCTCTAAAATAGCCAAAAATCTCCCTAAAAATAGAAAGAAGATAGACTTTGATCCCCAAAAATAGGGAGAAGATAGACAAAATTCATTAATGGTACTTACAGTCGAATGAAGAAAGAAAGAGTCTTGTCTCCCTTCTTTCTCTTTCCCTTCATTCTTGAACTGTAAAGAAACTCTCATTCTTTCCTCCATTGATCAAGAATTTCGATTTTTGGGAAGTATCATGATCATCCCCCGTCATAAACCCAAAAGTGACGAAGTCTAGTTTAAAGGCATTAAAGCAGATTCTGCAGAGATACTTCCGATGTTTTTCCATACTTTCCGCATTCAGTTCTAGCTATTTCCGCGCCTTCTGATCGACTGGGTAATAAGAATTGTGGGTTATAAGGTGCCCCACTCTGGGTCTTTGCCAAGGCAGGAAGACAAATAGAAGTACCTCACCTCAAAGTCAAGCTAGCCAATGAGAAAGAAAGTGTGAAAGCCGATAGGTCAAGTGCTGGGGTTAGGGCAAGGAAGAAGTAGTCTTTATGGCGGATAAGACATGTAAAAAGGCTTGCTTGGAAGAAGGAAAAGAGTTGTTTGTTTCCCATTCCTAAAAAGGAGCTAACCTAATTAGCATTTGTGATAAGATAAGGAATCAACTACAAGGGGAATAAGATTCGGATTACCTTGTTGATCGAATATCTCAAGGCAAGAACATTGTTTGAGATTCGAATCACTCCACAAGCAAGATCGATCATGTCTAGCTTGAATGACTCTTGTTGATCAAATATCTCAAACACTTGTTTGAGATTCGAATCACTCCACAAGCAAGATTGATCATGTCGAGCTTGAATGATTCTACATGCAATCTAAACTACATAGAATTGCAAAGAAACTTAGCCATTGGCTAAAGAAAAGCACAAATGCTTCTTTCTATATTTTCCAAGTCTACTTACAAATACAACATACATGGCTTTATATAGCCTCAAAATGAAACTACTAAAGACATTCCAAGAGTTGTAACATTCATACTTAATGGCCATAATTAACCATTATGTAATTGTAACCTAAAGTAAATTAAAAGTCTTAAAATACAATAATGAAATACAATAACTATAAATTGTAACCCACCCAAGATTTACAACAATCAAACTTCATTCCTCTTCAATGTGGCATGAATTGCTTGATAATTTTGACAACATTTTCTTCACATCTTCATTGAAGCATATTGTATGATTGATGTCTCTTGGTTCATATCATTCTCCACTTCTTCAAGAGGATTTGTCCTCGAATCTATTTGTGAAACTTTGCTGCAAAAAAATAAGTTATGGAAATACAAAGGACCTCACAACACTCTCTCATGTGTATACACTCAAGGAATTTTAGGCCACTTTGTTTGCACTCATTACACAAATGAAGCTCTCATTCTCACCTCTCAAATTTTTTAGTAGAGCCCAGATTGGACTTTTTTATTTTGGGTCGATTAAAAACGAAAAAGATAAAAACAAATTGAAAAGAAACGCAAAGGAAACATATATCCGATCTTGAGCCTGAAGCTCTGATACCAAATGATAAGATAAGGAATCAACTACAAGGGGAATAAGATTCGGATTACCTTGTTGATCGAATATCTCAAGGAATTGTGAAACCATAGGTTCATGAGTTTACCTCGTTCAAGAAGGAAAAGGTTTAAGGTTGAGGGACGAAGTGCGAGACCGTAAGGGAAAGGGACGAAGTGTGAGACCGTAAGGGAGAGGATTGACTTATGAATTACCTTTACTGGATTTGATCCCAAAAAATAGACAGAGGATAGCTTTTTATCCCAAAAATAGACAGAGGATAGCTTTTCTTTATTGATGGTATTTAAAGGAAAAAGGGTTCAATCAGTCCCATTTAGCCGATTTGGAACTCTTTTACAGGGAAATCAAGGATTTTGACCTCATGGCGGAGAAAGAAAGAAAAAGAAAGAGGCTTGCTCATTATCAAACAATCACTTATTCACAAACCTCGTGTGGGGCTAAACAAACCCCAAACATACCATTGGGAAGTGATTTAGTAATTAAATCTGCATAAATCCTTTTTTGTTCTTTCATTCCAGATGAAACCCGTTTCAAAGTATCAATTAATGAAAAGATGGCTTATTCCATAATTCGTGCATAAGGGTAAGGAACTTTGGATGAACTAATGCGAATGGGTGTAAGCCTCGCAGCTCTCGTCAGGGTCCAGAGCTTATCTTCATTCTCTTCTGTGAAAGCAATCAATTCTCTAGCTTGACCGAGTTCAAGAGTGAAATTAGTCTAACGAATCTTTCGGCTTTCCTTTCTCTTTGGCTTTTACCTTGCCAAATCAGTCCAATGCAAGGGTTACGATCATCTTCTTTCTATAATATAGGAAAGTTTACCTTGTTCAATACTGACTATGGTACACAACTTTAATTGTTCACACATCACATGTGGATTGGTGGATTTCTCATAGTTGGTGCTGCCGCGCATGCAGCCATTTTTATGGTAAGAGACTATGATCCAACTACTCGCTACAACGATTTATTAGATCTGTATTTCCGTCTCCAGAGTAGGATCTGCAGCTCAAATTAAAGCCATGAAACAAATAGCCGGCAAATCAAAATTGGAATTGGCTCAATTTGTCGAATTAGAAGCCTTTGCGCAATTCGCTTCTGATCTCGATAAAGCTACTCAGAATCAATTGGCAAGAGGTCAACGATTACGTGAGTTGCTCAAACAATCCCAATCAGCTCCTCTCACGGTAGACGAACAGATAATGACTAAAAATCAGGTGTACAGCCTACCTAATTCTTTTTGCTCATTGGATTTCATTCGAACCATTTGGTTTCGCCCTGTTGTAACAGAGACACGAATGCTAAAATCTGAAGGGTTACCATGAATATTTCGTAATTCCTTTTTTTTAAAAAAAAAAAAAAAAAACTGTTTTTCTGTGTAATATACATTGCTAATTACCCACAATTCCTATTATTGGGAGACAGGAAAGAAAGAAAAAGAAAGAGGCTTTCCTTACAAGAGCGGATATAAATTAATTGATATCATTAATTAAAAAAGAAATAATATGCGGAAAGCCTCTTTCTTTTTCTTTCTTTCCTGTCTCCCAGCAGGTTGGAAGGAACCAATGAAAAGCCAGGGTAGAGCCTCGGAGCCGGCCCAAGCGAAGATCGGCATTCGAAGGCTTGAGGAGCAGCATGCAAAAGGGAAAGCCGTGGAGACGGTAGACTCGCCAGTCAGGCACACCGTGAGGCTGGCTACAGCAGACCGGAGATTTTGTCGGGCCTGCTCATATGGTACGTAATCCTCTGGTATCTCACTCAGCTAAGTAATTATATGACACCGGGGTACCAGCGTGAATATGGTCTCCACCAGACAGACGTAACCCCAGATTAACTCATGCGATAAGACCAAGATACTTTGATTTTTTACGTTTTCGCAAACATGATCATGAACTATGTAGCAACTGGCTTTCATGGGTTTCATGTGATTATAGGTACTCTTTTCTTGATCATATGTAGTATTCGCCAAAGCGTTTGCGGATGGAATCCCCCGAGAAGGGTTAGAATGGCAGTTCCTGCTCCTTTGGAAGATCACTCTTTGGCCTTTAGATTCACTTCTCTATTTGGGCGAGATCTTAGCAGATGAATAGTTGTTAGAGTAGAGAGGCACCGAAGGTGATAGAAAAAAGCAAATCTTCATCCTGCAAAAACATGTGTGCCGGGCATGCGACCCATCAACCTACTAGCAATGGGGGAGAAAACATAGCATGTCGCAACAAAAGCTTGATTCGAGGCGTCAGCAAAACACTGCCGTCTGTTCCAAAAACAAAAGCCCCTTAGCACCCCGGGACAGGAGGGGGAGTGGGGGACGGCCCGACGCGCAGGCAACAGCAGCACCAGCTCTACGAAGTCAAGCCCTCCACCTCCCTACGTAGGCACTGAAACTTTCATCACCTTTCTGACGCCTCGAAGATCAGATCTTTTTGGTTTGACATCTAATAGGAGTACTGATCGATGAAGATTTGATTGCTCAAACGAAGCTAACTTCCTGGCAACAAGATCAGATCAAGAATAGCCAACTAGGAAAGCACAGTCAGACTAGTGCCACGCCCAAAGCACCAAGACTGCTTATTCCGCTAAAACTGTAAAGAGACAAGACCTCTTATGCCGGAAAAGAAAGTCAAGTGCTAACGTGCAGCTCCCATTCCTACACCAAGAGAAAGCCTAAGAGAAGACAAGACCATGCTACCAGTCCTAGCTGGCACCGAAGCCAAGGGAAATTCAACAAGAGGAATGAAAGAAGAGCTTAGTCGTATTCAATTCAATGCGGGATGACCCAGCCTCCCAGATCCGCATCAGCGAGTGGTGTGACGACGACCAACTGAATCCGCTGCCTCTTTTATCTCTGGTCTTGGATCACCTACTAATGCGCTGCAACAAAGCCTCTTTCTTTTTCTTTCTTTCTCCGATTTCATTTTCCTGATGAGGTGTAATAAGAATTGTGGGTAATAAGCTTTGTGGGTAATAAGAATTGTGGGTAATAAGCTTTATGGGTAATAAGAATTGTGGGTAATAAGGTGCCCCACTCCAAAAGCCAGATTCGGTCGGTGTAATAAGAATTGTGGGTAATATTCATTGTGAATTACACACAAATTATGTGATCCTGTCTCCCGAAGACAAAGACCGAAGGTACCCCACTCAAAAACGAAGGTCCGCAACTCAAAAAACGATGGTCCGCCACTCGGAAAACGAAGGTACCCCACTCCAAAGACCGAAGGTACCCAACTCCTAAAACGAGGGTTTGCCACTCCTAAAACTAAGGTCCGCCACTCCTAAAACTACGGTCTGCCACTCGAAAAACTAAGGTCTGTCCCTCGAAAAACGAAGGTACCCCACTCGAAAACGAAGGTACTTTACTCCAAATCCCTAAGTTTGCGCGCTCCAAAAGCCTGATTCTTAATTTCCGTATCAAAACCTTCCTTTCCTTCGATCTCTTTCTTTACTTAGACTGCTGTAAAGGGGAGTCAATTCATTAGTTTACCTATTTCCCAAGCTCGACTGAGAGGGAGAGGGGCGAAGCCCTGAGACCCATAGGGCGAAGAGGCGAAGATGCTCGACAAAGGAGAGGGTCGAAGACGCGAGACGAGAAGAGGAGAGGGTCGAAGACATGAAACTCAGTTCAATCTGGTTCAGGTTTTCGGTTTCTTCTTATTCTTTTCGTCTCCCTACAATAAATACTACACTTTACGAGTACAACAACACACAGGGAATACCGGGAAAGCTGAATGAGATTGATAAGGGTTCCGGTTCTGGGTTCACTATCTCCGATCTTGTTCCCTATATTAAATAGACCAATATCGCCTGCATGTCACCCAAGGCCTAGTGAAGGTGGTTTGAGCTCATTTTGTCCATCTTCCTAATTTTCCGAGTTTTTTGTACCGAGGGTTCGAATCCCTCTCTTTCTGTGTAATTCTGTCCCACTCTAAAAGCCAGATTCTGTCGGTGTAAGAAGAATTGTGGGTAATTAACAATGTATATTACACAGAAATGCAATAATTCGAGTACCTGGACCTCTGTGTCCAAGATCACGATATTCGGAATCAGTGTTGGAGGTCGAAGGTCCGCAACTCCAAAAACGATGGTCCGCCTCTATATTTTAGCAAACGCCCAGTTTGTAGCTGCCGCGTAACTCCTTATTTACGTGGGAGCTATAAATGTTTTAATCATATTTGCTGTGATGTTCATGAAGGGTTCAGAATATTCACAAAGCTTATTACCCACAATTCTTATTACCCCTCATCAGGAAAATGAAATCGGAGAAAGAAAGAAAAAGAAAGAGGCTTTGGATTTGGATCCATCGGGACTGATGGGGCTCGAACCCGCAGGAAAATGAAATCGGAGAAAGAAAGAAAAAGAAAGAGGCTTATCGGCCAGCTGTTCTTAGCAAATCAAACTAGCTCATGAACCTATTGATCTCACGGTTCCGGAGCTGATCTTTCTTGCATTTCTTTCCCCTTTCTCTTTATTATTATGATTGAGAATTGTATAAGGGGTGAAACAGTTTACGGGCAAACCTTTCCTCTCGAGTCTGTTCCTTTGCTGTTGTACGAGAGATCAAATCTAGTAAAGGTAATTAATTCATTATTAAGTCAAGACTATCGAAGAATCAATTCGACTTAACTGTAAGTAAATCTGAAAGATTTCTTCTTTCTCTTTCTCTGATCCTCTTAGTTTTAGGAGTGGCGGACCTTAGTTTTAGGAGTGGCAGACCCTCGTTTTAGGAGTTGGGTACCTTCGGTCTTTGGAGTGGGGTACCTTCGTTTTTCGAGTGGCAGACCATCGTTTTTGGAGTTGCGGACCTTCGTTTTTGAGTGGGGTACCTTCGGTCTTTGTCTTCGGGAGACAGGATCACACAATTTGTGTGTAATACATCAGCTAGCCCAATCTTCTTATTCAATCTACCTGATAGTGGTAACCGATCACCATCGATTTTGATAGGAAAGCAATTACCATCGATTTAGCCCGGAAAGCGATTCTTAGCTATCAAAGGTTGCCAAGGTGTGGTTCAGTTTCACAGGTAGTGGCGCATGAGTTATATTTAACTCGGTTGGAAAGCCCTACCTTATTAAGATTAATTAAGATTAAGGCGAACGAACTAGTCATGGCTTAGGTATATGAAGAATGGCTTTTTGGTCCCTTTCGTCCAGTGGTTAGGACATCGTCTTTTCATGTCGAAGATCAAGAAGGAATCTTTCGTCTTTCCTTACAGTTAAGTCGAATTGATTCTTCGATAGTCTTGACTTATTAATTACCTTTACTCGATTTGATCCCCTAAAATACGAGGGGGGGGGGGGATAGAATTTCTTTGATTGAAGTTCCAGCTATTAGGGGAAAACCTCTTTTAATGTTTTACCCCTACGGTGGATACAAAATATTTGATTTCCTATGCTGCTATTAGGGAAAAACCTCTGACGAACTTTTACAGTTATATGTAGATAGAATTTCTTTTCTTGAAGCTTCAGCTGTTAGGGAAAAAGTTCTTTTAATGTTTTACCCCTATGCTAGATACAAAAGATTTTCTTTCAGCGGCTCGACTGTAAAGGAGAGGATCAGCAATGGAATTGTTCAACCGACAAGTGAAGGAGAAAAGAGACCTTGTTCATGTTGGCTTTTTGGCCTTGATCTCACTTTAATTAATTTCAATCAATTAATTGATGTTTTGATGATAACAAACCTACTTTTTAATTATTAATTATTTTCAGTATTTTGAACTGTCCACAGTATAAGGTCGGGAATAACAATTTCAACGACTTTTCAATTACTCAAATCAGAGCTAAAACGAAGAAATTACAGTCGAGACAACATACCCGACGTGATGATGTGGCAGCAAAATCAAAATGATGGACAAATCAAAATATATCAAAGTATGACATTTATGATTTTGGGAGAGTAACAAATGGTGGAGTTTTTCTTATTACTATATTTTTAAATAAAGTTATTTTTACAAAATATAAATTTGAATCTAACCGTTACTCACATCGATTTTTATTATTACTATATTATATTATTATATTATTATATTTTAAAATTTTGGTGGTTACTCACATAGTTTTTATTATTATTATATTATTATATTTATAATAAATTTTGAATTTCATTTGACCATTACTCACATAACTTTTTATTATTATTATATTATATTATATTATATTAAAATTTTGAAATAAATGAATTTAGAAAATTTTCTTGTTTATTTACTTTTAATCTCCACCTTCCATTATTCCTAACACAATCCAATGATCAATATTCAATCCTACATTTTGCCACTTTTCTCCTCTATATAAACTCATCTTCCCCCCATTTTAAATACACAACTTACATACATTCTTCAATCTTCATTTGTTCAAAGTCTCCATTGTTTGTTGCTCTCTCCAAGCTTACAAGTTTATTTCTTTTCATCTTATTCTTGATAGGGATTATTATTGTATTGTGAGGAAATAGTTGTGAGTATCCCAAATTGTAAATCTACTCTTTGAGAGAGTTATGGTGTGTTATTATCAAACTCAAATACTTGTATCGGTTTGATCCTGCGCCGTGGAAAGGATTGAGTTTGCTCTTGAACTCGTAAAAAGAGCGGTGTAGCGGTTTGGCTCTGATCCGTGGAAAGAGTCGGGAAAGTTCTTTATTCAAATTCCCAAGAGGCGCTTGGGGAGTGGAGTAGGTCGAGTTTGACCGAACCACTATAAAACTACGGTGTCATTTTCTCTAACTCTTTTCTATTTAATTTCAAAATTATTATTGTGATTTATTGCATGTTCTACTTGATTATTGTTTTGACTTGAATTACTTTGTTAGAGTAATTATCATCTTCTAGTTATTTGTAAAAAGTTTCATCATTAGAAAAATTAATCACGTTTAAACACTTTTATCGTTAAAACCCTATTCACCCCCCTCTAGGGTTGCCATACCGATCCAACAATTGGTATCAGAGCAGGTTGCTCCCATAGATTTTTTATCTAAACTTTATTGTTCGAGCTTATGGCAAACCTACGTGTTAAAAATGGTTTTAGTGAAGGGCAATCAACTTCTAGGCCACCTTATTTTGATGGAACAAATTATACATGTTGGAAAGCTAGAATGAAAATTTATTTGCAATCCGTTGATTATCAATTGTGGTTAAATGTTAGTAATGGTCCTTACATTCCAATAAAAATTGTTAATAATATTGAGGTGCCTAAATTAGAAAATGAATTTGATGAGCATGATATGAAAAAATGTTCTTTAAATGCTAGTGCTATCAATTGTCTGTATTGTGCCTTAAGTAATGATGAATTTAATAGAGTATGTATGTGTTCTTCGGCATATGAAATTTGGAAAACTCTTGAAGTAACTCATGAGGGAACCAATCAAGTTAAAGAAACAAAAATTAGCATGTTAGTTCATAATTATGAACTATTTAAAATGGAGGAAAATGAACCTATTGGTGATATGTTTACTAGATTTACTAATATTTTAAATGCTTTGAAAAATCTTGGAAAAGTATATTCTACTTCCGAAAATGTAAGAAAAATTCTTAGGTCTCTGCCTAAAAGTTGGGAGGCAAAAGTGACGGCGATTCAAGAAGCAAAGGATCTCACAAAGCTTCCTATGGATGAACTCGTTGGTTCTCTCATGACACATGAGATTACCATGAACGGCCACATGGAAGAAGAATCCGAAAAGAAGAAAAGTATAGCCCTAAAGTCCATCAAAGTTGACTCTGAAGATGAAGACGTCCTTGATGAAGATGATGTCGCCTACTTCACACGTAAGTATAAAAATTTTATTAAAAGGAAGAAACAATTCAAGAAACATTTCACAAATCAAAAAGAGTCAAAAAGTGAAAAGAGCAAAAACGATGAGGTAATATGTTATGAATGTAAAAAGCCGGGTCATATAAGAACGGATTGTCCTCTCCTCAAATCATCTAAGAAATCCAAGAAGAAAGCAATGAAGGCTACTTGGATGATAGTGATGAAAGTGCAAGTGGAAGTGATGAAGAAGTAGCAAATTTTTGCTTCATGGCTCATAGTGACAAAGAGGATGAACAAGAAGATGAACAAGAAGATGAGGTAACTCTTGAATCTCTTTCTTATCATGAATTATTTAAACTTGTTGATGAGATGACAATTGATTTAGAAAAACTTAGTTCAAAGTATGTTGTGCTTAAAAAGAAATATAAGACTTCAATTATTGAAAATAAGTCTTTACTAAATGAAATTTCTTGCTTCAAAGAGAAGGATCATAATATTGTTAAAATTGATGTACCTTGTGAAAAGCATGTATTTGATTGTGATGAGAAAAATGCATTAATTGATAAAGTCAAGTCTCTTGAGCATGATTGTTGTGAAAAAGATAAATTAATTAAATTGCTCAAAGAAAAT
This sequence comes from Cucurbita pepo subsp. pepo, assembly GCF_057944985.1. NCBI lineage: Eukaryota > Viridiplantae > Streptophyta > Magnoliopsida > Cucurbitales > Cucurbitaceae > Cucurbita > Cucurbita pepo. The sequence continues at coordinate 8,928,084 of NC_141808.1, forward strand.
GAATCAAATAATTTGCAAGAACTTGGTAGGGCTAAGGAGTCTATTAAAATGGTAACAATAGGTGCTCAAAAATTAGATAAAATACTTGAAGGAGGTAAGTCATATGGTGATAAAAGAGGATTAGGCTATATTGATGAATGTTCTACACCTTCAAGTTCTAAAACAATATTTGTTAAAGCATCCCCTATCTTGTCTAAATCTAACAGTAAATTTGTATTAAGTATGATAAATCTAGATTTGTGCCTATATGTCATTATTGTGGTGTTGAAGGTCATATTAGACCTAAGTGCTTTAAATTGAAAAATTCTCAAAACATCCCTTTAGGAAGAAAAGTTTCTCAAAATACAAAATTTAACAATGTTTTAGAAAATAATTTTTCGAATAAAAATAGAATACACAAATTTAGTCTAAGAAATAAATTATTGCATAATGTTGTTTGTTTTTCATGTGGTAAGTTTGGACATAAAGATTATTCTTGTTACTTATCCAAATACAATGTCTTTAATATGAATGCAAATATGAAATGGATTCCTAAATTTGTGAACACTAACTCTCTAGGACCCAAACAAGTATGGGTACCAAAATGTCAATTTTGAATATCTTTGTTTTTAGGTTTGTTTGAAAGCCTCCAAGAAAAATAAGTGGTACTTGAATAGTGGTTGCTCAAGACACATGACGGGTAAGTCCATCCAAGTTTGTGAATCTTTCCAAGAAGGATGGTGGCTTAGTAACCTTTGGTGATAACAAGAAGGGTAAAATAATTGGTAAGGGTACTATAGAAAGAAATTTTGGAGATTTACTCGTTAGTGACAACGGCAAAGAAATGGTTACGAGTAAAGAAGAGGTGAGCTTAAAGGAAGAAGGTTCTTCATCAATGCCAAAAGAATGGAGGTATGCCTTGTCTCATCCCAAAGACTTGATTCTTGGTGATCTCGAACAAGGTGTGAAAACTCGCTGTTCTATTAATTTATTTAATAATCTTGCTTTTGTTTCTCAAATTGAACCAAAAAGTCTTAAGGATGCCGAAAATGATGAGTTTTGGATTTTAGCCATGCAAGAAGAGCTAAATCAATTTGAAAGGAACAAAGTTTGGGAATTAGTCCCGAGGCCATCTAATACTTCTATTATTGGAACCAAATGGGTTTTTAGAAATAAAATGGATGAAAATGGGAATATCATTAGAAATAAAGCTAGGCTTGTAGCTCAAGGTTATTGTCAAGAGGAAGGCATAGATTATGAAGAAACTTTTGCACCCGTTGCTAGATTAGAAGCTATTAGAATGTTACTTGCTTTTGCTTCTTACAAAAATTTTGTATTATATCAAATGGATGTGAAAAGTGCATTTTTGAATGGTTATATTATGGAGGAAGTTTATGTAGAACAACCTCCCGGATTTGAAAATGTAGAATTTCCTCATCATGTCTATAAGTTGAAAAAGGCTCTTTATGGCTTAAAACAAGCTCCAAGAGCTTGGTATGATAGACTTAGTAATTTTCTTATCGGGAATGATTTTAAAATGGGCAAACTCGACACTACACTCTTTATTAAGATTAAAGAAAACGATATGCTATTAGTGCAAATATATGTGGATGATATCATATTTGGTTCTACTAATCCTTCTTTATGTGAAGAATTTGCTAAATGTATGCATAGTGAGTTTGAGATGAGTATGATGGGAGAACTTAGTTTCTTTCTTGGACTTCAAATCAAACAACTCAAGGATGGTATCTTCATCAATCAAGAGAAATACACTAAAGATTTGCTCAAAAGATTCAAGTTCAATGGAGGTAAGATTGCAAGAACTCCCATGAGCACATCCACTAAGCTTGACAAGGATGAAAAAGGTAAAAGTGTGGATATTAAAACTTATCGAGGTATGATTGGATCTTTACTTTACTTAACCGCTAGTAGACCCGATATTATGTTTAGTGTGTGTCTTTGTGCTAGATTTCAATCTTCTCCTAAGGAATCTCATTTACATGCGGTTAAGAGAATATTTAAATATTTGCTTGGAACTATTGATTTAGGATTGTGGTATCCTAGAAATGTTGAATTTAAATTGGTAGGATATTCTGATGCGGATTTTGCCGGAAGCTTACTTGATCGTAAAAGTACTAGTGGAACTTGTCAATTTCTTGGTAGTTCCTTAGTTTCTTGGTTTAGTAAAAAGCAAAATTCGGTTGCCTTATCTACTACCGAAGCGGAATATATTGCGGTTGCTAGTTGTGCTCAAATTCTTTGGATGAAACAAACTCTTTGTGATTTTGGATTAAAGTTTCATAGTGTGCCTATATTTTGTGATAATAAGCTATTAATTTAACTAAAAATCCTGTTCATCATTCTAGAACTAAACATATTGACATTAGACATCATTTTATTAGAGAGCATGTGCAAAATGGACATATTATTCTTGATTTTGTAAACTCTAATAATCAACTAGCCGATATTTTCACCAAGCCATTGAATGAAGAAATTTTTTGCAAAAATAGGCTTGAGCTTGGTATTATTCGTTGTGATATATCTTAAATTTGGTATTATTCGTTGTGATATATCTTGAATTTTATAATTTTTGAATGCATGTTTTTAGGGGGAGCCATTATGTCATTCATAAATGTATTCTCTTTCGATGGTTCTTTTTTATGATTACAAAGGGGGAGAAAATTAAGAAAAATATGCTCTAAGTTTGTTGTTTTATTATTTATGAATCATTTACTTGTTTGATGTTTCATAATTTCTTGAGGCATTAATATAGGGGGAGAATATGCATGAGTAAAATTTATGATAATATATTAGCATGTATTAGTATTATTACATGGATGGTGTATTACCTTGGTTTTTATGAATTTGTCTTGAAATGGTTTGTCATCATAAAAAAAGAGGGAGATTGTTGGCTTTTTGGCGTTGATATCACTTTAATTAATTTCAATCAATTAATTGATGTTTTGATGATAACAAACCTACTTTTTAATTATTAATTATTTTCAATATTTTGAACTGTCCACAGTATAAGGTCGGGAATAACAATTTCAATGACTTTTCAATTACTCAAATCAGAGCTAAAACGAAGAAATTACAGTCGAGACAACATACCCGACGTGATGATGTGGCAGCAAAATCAAAATGATGGACAAATCAAAATATATCAAAGTATGACATTTATGATTTTGGGAGAGTAACAAATGGTGGAGTTTTTCTTATTACTATATTTTTAAATAAAGTTATTTTTTCAAAATATAAATTTGAATCTAACCGTTACTCACATCGATTTTTATTATTACTATATTATATTATTATATTATTATATTTTAAAATTTTGGTGGTTACTCACATAGTTTTTATTATTATTATATTATTATATTTATAATAAATTTTGAATTTCATTTGACCGTTACTCACATAACTTTTTATTATTATTATATTATATTATATTATATTATATTATATTAAAATTTTGAAATAAATGAATTTAGAAAATTTTCTTGTTTATTTACTTTTAATCTCCATCTTCCATTATTCCTAACACAATCCAATGATCAATATTCAATCCTACATTTTGCCACTTTTCTCCTCTATATAAACTCATCTTCCCCCCATTTTAAAATACACAACTTACATACATTCTTCAATCCTCATTTGTTCAAAGTCTCCATTGTTTGTTGCTCTCTCCAAGCTTACAAGTTTATTTCTTTTCATCTTATTCTTGAGAGGGATTATTATTGTATTGTGAGGAAATAGTTGTGAGTATCCCAAATTGTAAATCTACTCTTTGAGAGAGTTATGGTGTGTTATTATCAAACTCAAATACTTGTATCGGTTTGATCCTGCGCCGTGGAAAGGATTGAGTTTGCTCTTGAACTCGTAAAAAGAGCGGTGTAGCGGTTTGGCTCTGATCCGTGGAAAGAGTCGGGAAAGTTCTTTATTCAAATTCCCAAGAGGCGCTTGGGGAGTGGAGTAGGTCGAGTTTGACCGAACCACTATAAAACTACGGTGTCATTTTCTCTAACTCTTTTCTATTTAATTTCAAAATTATTATTGTGATTTATTGCATGTTCTACTTGATTATTGTTTTGACTTGAATTACTTTGTTATAGTAATTATCATCTTCTAGTTATTTGTAAAAAGTTTCATCATTAGAAAAATTAATCACGTTTAAACACTTTTATCGTTAAAACCCTATTCACCCCCCCTCTAGGGTTGCCATACCGATCCAACAGTTCAATCAATCAGTCCAGGAGAGAAGCTAAGCTGCTTTACCGAGCCTCGTTCAATCAGTCAAAGGTTTAAGGTTTTCTCTTTCGTCTTTCCTTTCAACACTTTCAGGTTCAGTAGTTCAATCAGGTTACGGTTCTAGAGCTGATCTTTCCTTCCTGCCTACTCCTCGCGTTTGACTCTCCTTCCCTGAACTGTAAAGCCTAAAGAAAAGACCATTAAGAAATTTCTTCTATCCAACATAGGGGTAAAAGTTCGTAAGAGCCTTTTCACTAATAGCGGGAGCTTCAATCTAATATTTTCTATCTCCATATAACTGTAAAACCTTGTCATAGCTTTTTACCTATGGAAAGCCGCTTCAAGCTAAGAAATTCTATCTCCATATAACTGTCAAACCTTGTAATAGCTTTTTACCTATGGAAAGCTGCTTCAAGCAAATGAAATTCTATCCCCATATAACTGTCAAAGATCAAATTCTGAAGGAAAGAGACCTCAAACCTGAACCTTGCCCGGCTTCGCTCCTCCCCTGAAACACTGGAAAGGTAAAGAAAGCAGAGGATAGGGCAAGAAGCAAAGCAATTAATATCTTACCGAAGAAGGAAAAGGTGTAGGAGAAGGTTTCGTCTGACAGTTCACTCTCAAGGCTATCGGCTGATCGATGCTCTCCTTACATTGATGAAGTCATTTTATAGACTTCGGATTTGAACGTAAATTTGAAAAACACCAACTAAGAGATAAGATCAAATCTAACAGGACAGGACCCTACAAGATCTGCTTTCCTAAAAGTAAGAAAAGACATAAAGCAAACTAATAATTTAAAAGACTAATAATTTACAAACACTGATAATTCACATGTGAGCCTTCACTGTGTGGCTGACAAGTTGTCAATCTTTTTTTTTTTTTTTTTTTTTTTTTTGTCTCTGATAAAGGTGTCAGGTTGTAGATAAGATTTTCTTCAGAATTTTTCATATGACTAAGCACCCAAGCTTGCCAACGGACTTACTGCGCTTCCCGCGTCTTACCACCTGGAATCTCTCTTATCATCCTCATGGTTTACACTGTCGTTCTTAAAGATCGAGTAACTCCTCTTCCCTCACAAAAATTGAGAGGTTGGCTCTGATACCATTCATATGCTTAATGACTTTAGCCCTTACAATTTACATGAGCTCTGTCATCCTAGCTTAATTTACATATTCAAAGTACAATTCTTAATGTACATACAAATAATTAGATGAAAGTGGAAATTCATATTCATCAATAATGTGATGAAAATGGGTGGGAAAAGTGAAAATGATAAAGCAAAAGATAGAAGAGAAACAAACATGATGAGATATGTGAGGACCTAACATATTTCACCTACGATTTTTTTTTTCTTTTTAATGTTGTAGCGGATACTCGATTCTAGGCATGAAAACTATCTCAATAGACCAATGTAGTCTTTCCAACATGCTTTGTGATGTAAAATTCACAAGAATAAGTGTAATTATACACTATCACAAGTATCAAGTAATAAGTAAATTATCGTTTTCACAAGGAACCTATCTTTTTGGTTAATTTTATCGCTGGAAATTAAGTGAGTTTTTTAGTAACATTCAAATGGGTGTTGGAGATTTAACTATTTAAACAAAACTAAAACAGAGTGCCACTGCTGTCGAAAAATAGAAAATGATGAGAAAATCAACTATAATGAGGAAGGATCGGCTAAGAGAGATTAAATAGATAAGTTGGTGAGTTTTGTGGTAGATTTTAGTTATTTTTAATAGATTCTCAAGCCCACTTCCGAGGGTCATGAATGGTGATTATTTCCATAATCGTTATAATTTCTATTAACAAGGCTCTAGGAGAAGAATTATTCCTAACCCTTCTATTACCCTTCAAGTCTCCTTGCTATGGAACTAGAGTATTAAAGAGGATTTCATTGCTCCCTCTCTTTTCCAGAATAAGAGAACAACTGTGTATGTAAAGTAGCTAATTAAACATACATGTAAATCATTAACAACAACTCTTTAATAAACTAAAATCATACCGTCAACATACTTAAACTATATAAAACTCTATCGCCTCCCCTATTAAGTTTAGCTTTCCATACAAACTGAATTAACAAAGAAATCCGCATCTTCATATCATGTAAAATTGATGGAATAAGGAAATAGAGAGTTATCTCGATTTGTTGCCGTTCGTCAATGGAACGCAAGAACAAAATACTAGCATTGTCTCAAGCATCGTACATCGACAAAATGTTGATTCGATATAAGATGCAGGAATCCAAGAAAGGATTATTACCTTTCAGGCATGGAGTTCATTTGTCGAAGGAACAAAGTCCTAAGACACCTCAAGAAGTTGAGGATATGAGACACATTCCCTATGCATCAGCGGTCGGTAGTCTGATGTATGCCATGCTATGTACCCGACCCGACATATGCTATTATGTGGGAATTGTCAGCAGATATCAGTCCAATCCGGGACATGTTCATTGGACTGCCGTTATGAATAATCTCAAGTATCTTAGGAGAACGAGGGACTATATGCTAATGTACGATGCTAAGGATCTGATCCTTACAGGGTACACTGAATCAGATTTTCAGACCGATGTAGATTCGAGGAAATCGACATCAGGATCTGTCTTCACTCTGAACGGAGGAGCAATAATATGGAGAAGCATAAAGCAAGGTTGCATTGTTGATTCCACCATGGAGGCTGAGTATGTCGCTGCTTGTGAAGCAGCGAAAGAATCTGTAAGGCTTAGGAAGTTTTTAACTGATTTGGAAGTCGTTCCAAATATGCATCTTCCTGTCACTCTTTATTGTGATAACAGTGGAGCAATTGCAAATTCAAAAGAACCAAGAAGCCATAAGCGAGGAAAACATATTGAGCGCAAATATCATCTCATAAGGGAGATTGTGCAACGAGGAGATGTGATCGTCACACAGATAGCTTCAGAGCACAACATTGCTGATCCATTTACAAAGCCCCTCACGGCTAAAGTGTTTGAAGGGCACCTAGTGAGTCTAGGACTACGAGTTATGTAATCTAGGGCAAGTGGGAGAAAAGGCATGAGTATGTGATGCCCTAGTTTATTGTATTTCTCTCTACTCAACGTTATAAAACCCCACTAGAGTTTTAGCCCAAGTGGGAGTTTGTTGGGTTTTATGTCCTGAAACTCATAGTTTGTAAACAAAAACATATTCTATTTTCAATAAAGTTATTATTGTTGTTTATTCAGTAAAGATTGTTATTGAATAAAGTGAACTTTACGATCATTAATCTAAATCCAATAAACTAAGAACACTCTGGCTATAGTATGATTACTTGAACTATATGTAGAGACATAAGAGTGGATCAAGTTCAAGTATATATAGTCAAAATGATCTATAGTATAAGGATAAGGCTGAGTATCTTATCCTGGGGACACTATGGATGCGGCCCACTTTTGTATATGATATAAACAATGTGATCACTAAATTGTACATGTGAAGACATGTGAGTGGGGGCATCCTATGCAATGAGTATTGCATAAGATTGGACCATGAAGAAAACCACTCTCACTTTATAATGTCGTTTACTGTTGAGACTGATTTTCTTTTCATTCGATAACCTAGGTAACTCGGTTTTAATCCTGAGCTAACCATGAACTCCTGTTTGTTCGGAATTATCCTTAGATTTGCATGGGTGAGAGTGGCTCTAGTTCGCCAACTCAATAGGCCTCCCATTTCAGGGGTAAGACTGGGTGAATGGCTTGGGACGTGGGGTGCAAGATGGAATTCACTCCTACCCACTTTTAAGGATAGAAAAGAGGTCGTTCCCTTAAACACTGACTCCAGGTCTTGAACAAGGGGCCCCACCCTCTCATTAGCTTGAGAGGGATTCGGTTTACTGGTTGGACCACAAACCAATTGTTCATTAGAGGATCAGTGAGACATAAGGAACAAGAAGTAACTTTAGGGGTAAAATGGTAAATTGACCCAGCTCTAGTTACGAACAACTTGTGAAGGATCGACTTACTAATCAGGGTTATATCAAATGGACACAAATATATCTATAGTGAGGGGAGTGCAACTACTAGGCTATAGTGGAGTGTCCTAGTAGTTAATGAATGTTGGTTAACAAGGTTAATGAGTTTAACTGGTTAATCTTGGATCGTTGGAGCCCATGATCTATAGGTCCATTAGGTCCCTCTGCTAGCTCATATCGGACTAAACCATAGAACAGTGTGACGAGTGAATTCGAAGTGTTCGAATTCAAATTAGGGAATATGCACTACATATATACGATATATTTAACCCAGTTTTGTTTTATTTACGAATTAAACAAAAAGAGAGGATCTAAGATATTTAAATAAGATTTAAATATCTTAATCAATTATGTGTCGGAATTGATTGGGATTGGCATTTGAATTAATTAAATAGTTTAATTAATCATTTAATGTTACTTTAATTTGAAATTCATTATTCAAATTAATTGTTGAATTAAAATGAAGAAAGTCAAAATGTTGACTTTATTTAATGGAAAAATCCATGTTATTGGAATTTTGAGGTGTCAAAATTTGGTTTAACCAAAGTTGCATGCTTGCCAAATAAACCCCACAAGTTTCAGTGGAATTTTGAGTGTCAAAATTTGGTTAACTCAAACATGCATGCTTGCCACATAATCCCAAACATTTGAGTGGAATTTTAAGTGTCAAAATTTGGTGATCTCAAATTTGCATGAACATGCAAACATGACTCTTTAAATAGAGTGATCATGGTACATGGAAGGTGTTCTTCTTCTTGGTGAAAAACCTTGAGAAAAAACCTCTAACAAACACTCTCTTCACATATACAAAATCCCTCCCAAGTTTAGTCACTCACCGGATTCCACAATCCCGTTCTAAGGCCGGAGAATAGTGGAGAAGACACTAGTGGTGGTTCGAAACCGGTTCGTGAGGAAAATGGAGTTTGAACTACAAAAGGTTAGTATCTAAACTCATTAAGTTTTAATACTTATGAACATGCTAGTTATTTACTATAATTGATGTTCTAAAAGTGCCTAAGATCCAAATTGCTTCCGCATGTGTTATATTAACACCATCAATTGGTATCAGAGCAAGTTTTAGGCACTTTGTTTACATTAATTTGATCATGGTGGGTACCATTTCATGAATGAAATTTGTGGTTGCTAAAGTGGATGGTTTTGGTTTTGGCTTTTCTTTTATGCTTTCATTTGATACAATTATTGTAATAAGCCTAATGTGTATGGGCTTTAATGAATGAAAAAAGGCCCGTAATAATTATGGAGTCATTAGAGTCCATTTTAGGTTGTAATTGATCGAAAATGGAAGAGATAGCAAATAGAACCGAAGAAGATGGAAGAGGCGGTTCGGGTGTTTTTTCTGCCGTTGGGGTCCGATTCAACGTTTTTAAGGGTTGGTTCGCCCAGTTCGTGGTCCTCGGGAGCGGCTCAAGTTATTTTTAATTATTAATGTATAATTTAGTTAATTGCTTGCTTTAAAATGCCAAAACCAACCCACTTTAGTGTGTTTAATTAATTATGCATTATGAATGTATGTTTTAATTAAATAGAACATGTATATGCATAAAGTATGTCATATAGATTTAAAATCCCACCATAGGCTAAGCATGTTTCATGCATTCCAAGTATGTTATAAGTGTTATAATGTATAGTATGCATGTTTAGGGTTCCATGAGTGATAGATATAAATTGTTATATTGCATGGAATGGATGATTATATAATTGTTATATAAAGCATGTTAGATGCATGTTACAGGTTATTTTCAACGTCATAAAACGAGATAGACGTTAAAATCTATAATAAAGATAAGTGCATGCTCACTTAGGGTTAAGAACCGAGCACGATCAATTTTAATAGTTAAAATAGGTCAATGTCTTGTAAAATTGTGCTCACAAGAAAGCTCACCTGGCACGATCTTGTCTAAGGCTGGAGGTACTTAAGTTGACGGTTTACGGAACACCTACTACTTGGAGATCGGACCAGTACTTAAGCTTAGTTAGCCCAGTTTTATGAGCATGCTTGAGTGATGTATGTTTTGGAAAAATCACCTAGACTTAGGTTATATTTAATTAGCCGGAATATACCTAAGTAATGAGTATACCCAACCGTCTAAAATACTTAGTGGGAGGAAAAAGCTATATGAGATACATCGTTTTCCTTTTCACGCTCTCTGAAAAATTCACACCGTGAGATTCATGCTCGGCCTCGTGTCGCCCTGGGAGCGTCCTCCATTCGGAAGGTATTTGCATGAGTTAATAACAAGGTGAATAGAGAAAGTATTTATAGTAAGTGGGAGAAGTAAGTCAACATGTCCTATGGTCTCCACCACTAGGTTGCACCGTGGGATTCCCATGTTCCGCCTGCATGTTGCCCTAGAGCAACTACCCATTCGGAGGGTCGTAACATGGGAGTCGAAACAACGCAAACTCCAGAAATGGATAGGATTTCTTAGGTCCATTCCAAACTTTGGCTTTTTCATTCGATAGCGTTGTTGGGACCGATCTCTGAGGTCTGAAATTGGTGGGTCACACTTGCGAAGAATTACTAAGAGTTAGTATATTCTTGACCAAAATAGCGATAACTAAAACACTATAGAAACAAGAGTTATTCTGGAATTAGTGTTTAAGTCAAGAATGTCTTGGTTTAGTGAATGAGTGATTGACTTCCCCTCGGTAGCAGTTGCTCTAACTCACTAAAGTATCGTTACAAATTAATAATGATTTGGGTACATTATTACATTTGCTAAAACTTATTGGATTAAACAGGATTAAGTCAAATCACTAATAGAATTTTCTTTATATCACAGCATGACAAACTCAATAGTACAATTACTCGCTTCTGAGAAATTAAACGGCGACAACTACACAACTTGGAAATCAAACCTAAACACAATACTAGTCATTGATGATTTAAAGTTTGTTTTAACTGAGGAGTGTCCTCCAAACCCCAGCTCAAATAAAACCGAACAGTTCGGGATGCGTATGACAGATGGATAAAAGCAAATGACAAAGCCCGAGTGTACATTCTAGCCAGCATATCTGATGTTTTGGCTAAGAAACACGATGTTATGGGTACTGCAAAAGAGATTATGGAATCTCTAAAAGGGATGTTTGGACAACCGTCCTTCTCCCTTAGACATAAAGCCATAAAATACATTTACAACTGCCGTATGAAAGAAGGGACCTCAGTTAGAGAACATGTCCTGGACATGATGGTCCATTTCAATGTGGCAGAAGAAAATGAAGCTGTCATAGATGAGAAGAGTCAAGTCAGTTTTATCATGATGTCTCTTCCGAAGATCTTCTTCCAATTCCGCACCAATTTGGTAATGAACAAAATAGAATATAACTTGACTCCTCTTCTCAATGAGCTACAGACTTATCAGTCCCTCTTAACGAACAAGGGACAAACAGGAGAAGCAAATGTTGCTTTCTCCAAGAAATTAGAACGAGGATCGTCCTCCAAAAAATAAGTCTGGACCTTCAACTTCTAAAAGTGTTTTGATGAAGAAGAAGGGTAAAGGGAAAAATAAGATTCCTACTAACCGCAAACACAAGGTTCAAAAAGCAGATAAAGGAAAATGTTTCCATTGCAACGAAAATGGGCACTGGAAGAGAAACTGCCCAAAATACCTTGCAGAAAAGAAAGCTGAAAAGACACAACAAGGTAAATATGATTTACTCGTTGTAGAAATATGTTTAGTAGAGTATGACAACTCAACTTGGATACTAGATTCAAGGGCGACTAATCATATTTGTTATTTTTACCAGGAAACTAGCTCCTGGAGAATGCTTGCGGACAGCGAGATAACACTCAGGGTTGGAATAGGAGAGGTTGTCTCAGCAAGATCAGTAGGAAATTTAAAGTTGTTTTTTGGAGATAGATTCATTATATTAGATAATGTACTTTTTGTTCCTGAAATGAAAAGAAATCTAATATCTATCTCTTGTTTATTAGAACAATTGTATAAAGTATCTTTTGAAATCAATGAAGTGTTCATTTGCAAAAGAGGTATTCATATTTGTTCTGCAAAACTAGAAAACAACTTATATATGTTAAAACCGAGCGAAACAAAAGCTATTTTAAATACCGAGATGTTTAAAACAGCTGAAACTCAAAATAAACGACAAAAGATTTCTCCTAATACCTATCTTTGGCACTTAAGACTAGGCCACATTAATCTCAATAGGATTGAGAGATTGGTTAAAAGAGGACTTCTAAATAAGTTAGAAGACAACTCTTTACCTACATGTGAGTCTTGTCTTGAGGGTAAAATGACTAAACGATCATTTTTCGAAAAAGGTTATAGAGCCAAAGAAACCTTAGAACTCGTGCACACAGATCTCTGTGGTCCAATGAATGTCAAAGCACGAGGAGGGTATGAATATTTCATTAGTTTTATTGATGATTATTCAAGGTATGGCTATCTTTACCTAATGCGTCACAAGTTCGAAGCTCTTGAAAAATTCAGAGAGTATAAGACTGAGGTTGAGAATCTATTAGGTAAAATTATTAAAACACTTCGATCAGATCGAGGAGGAGAGTACATGGACTTAAGATTTCAGGACTATATGATAGAACATGGAATAAGGTCTCAACTCTCAACCCCTAGTATGCCTCAACAAAATGGTGTATCGGAAAGGAGAAATAGAACTCTATTAGACATGGTTCGGTCTATGATGAGTTTCGCTCAATTACCCGATTCGTTTTGGGGATATGCAGTGGAGACTGCTACATACATTTTGAACATGGTTCCTACTAAGAGTGTTTCAGAAATACCTTATGAGTTATGGAAAGAGCGTAAAGGTAGTTTACGTTACTTCAGAATTTGAAGATGTCTAGCACATGTGTTGTTGCAAAACCCCAAGAAATTAGAACGTCGTTCAAAATTATGTCTATTCATAGGATACCCCAAAGAGACGAAAGGTGGTTTGTTTTATGACCCTCAAGAAAATAGAGTGTTTGTATCAACAAACGCTACATTCTTAGAGGAAGACCACGTAAGAAATCATCAACCTCGTAGCAAACTAGTATTAAGTGAGATTTCTAAAGAAGCTACTGATAAAACAACAAGAGTTGTTGTTCAAGCTGGTCCTTCAACCAGAGTTGTTGATGGAGCTGACACTTCTTGTCAATCACATCCTTCTCAAGAGTTGAGAATGCCTCGATGTAGTGGGAGGGCTATAACTCAACCCGATCGTTACTTGGGTTTGCAGAAACTCAAGTCATCATACCTGATGATGGCGTTGAGGATCCATTGACCTATAAACAGGCAATAAATGATGAAGATAGAGATCAGTGGATTAAAGCCATGAATCTTGAAATGGAGTCAATGTAAACAATTCAGTCTGGGAACTTGTAGATCAACCAGATGGGGTAAAACCTATTGGTTACAAATGGATCTATAAGAGGAAACGAGACCAAACCGGTAAGATACAGACCTTTAAAGCTCGACTAGTAGCAAAGGGTTATACCCAAAGAGAGGGGGTGGACTATGAAGAAACCTTCTCTCCTGTTGCTATGCTTAAATCGATTAGAATACTCTTGTCTATTGCTACATTTTATGATTATGAAATTTGGCAAATCGATGTTAAGACAGCCTTTCTAAACGGCAATCTTGAAGAGAGTATCTATATGGCTCAACCAAAGTGGTTCATTGAACAGGATCACGAGCAAAGGGTTTGCAAGCTTAAAAGATCCATTTATGGGTTGAAGCAAGCATCTCGATTCTAGAATATAAAGTTTGATACTACAATCAAATCTTATGGCTTTAAACAGAATGTTGACGAACCTTGTGTTTATAAAAGGATAGTCAACTCTATAGTAGCTTTCCTGGTGTTGTACGTTGACGATATCCTACTCATTGGAAATGATGTGGGATTTCTGACTGACATTAAGCATTGGCTAGCGACACAATTCAAAATGAAAGATTTGGGAGAGGCTCAGTTTGTTCTTGGAATCCAAATTGTTCGGAATCGCAAGAACAAAACACTAGCATTGTCTCATGTATCGTACATCGACAAAATGTTGATTCGATATAAGATGCAGGAATCCAAGAAAGGATTATTACCTTTCAGGCATGGAGTTCATTTGTCGAAGGAACAAAGTCCTAAGACACCTCAAGAAGTTGAGGATATGAGACACATTCCCTATGCATCAGCGGTCGGTAGTCTGATGTATGCCATGCTATGTACCCGACCCGACATATGCTATTATGTGGGAATTGTCAGCAGATATCAGTCCAATCCGGGACATGTTCATTGGACTGCCGTTATGAATAATCTCAAGTATCTTAGGAGAACGAGGGACTATATGCTAATGTACAATGCTAAGGATCTGATCCTTACAGGGTACACTGAATCAGATTTTCAGACCGATGTAGATTCGAGGAAATCGACATCAGGATCTGTCTTCACTCTGAACGGAGGAGCAATAATATGGAGAAGCATAAAGCAAGGTTGCATTGTTGATTCCACCATGGAGGCTGAGTATGTTGCTGCTTGTGAAGCAGCGAAAGAATCTGTAAGGCTTAGGAAGTTTTTAACTGATTTGGAAGTCGTTCCAAATATGCATCTTCCTGTCACTCTTTATTGTGATAACAGTGGAGCAATTGCAAATTCAAAAGAACCAAGAAGCCATAAGCGAGGAAAACATATTGAGCGCAAATATCATCTCATAAGGGAGATTGTGCAACGAGGAGATGTGATCGTCACACAGATAGCTTCAGAGCACAACATTGCTGTGTTAGGATCAATATCAGTCGTTAGCTCTGATACCAATTGTTAGGATCGCACAACAACGCACACACTCGATCTAGATGAACACAAAGAATGGGATAGAGAAAGTTGCAAGGAGAACTCTGGCTAAAAGGATTTTGTATTGATAACTTCAGGTATGTACAACAATAGAGAGTACAGAGAATAGAAAGGTACATTTTCAAAGCTCTACCGAACCAGATATATATATGGTATAGTTTACTATATATAGCTTTACCAGATTTAGCCATCTACTATATATAGCTATTTACCATATATAGCTTTACCGGATATAGCTTTACCATATATAGCTTTACTATATATAGCTTTATCAAATATAGCTTTACCGGATATAACCGTTGACCAAGCTATAAATAAGTATCAGGCTCCATAGCCTAACAATTCTCCCACTTGGAGACTGATCTAGTCAACCAAGAATTTCACTCTCAAACGACCATGAGCATCCACTGCACCATACCAATTGAGGTTTTGCACAACCTAAATATTCCAACATCAACACATTTTATCAACATGTTTGCTGGATTCTTTGCACCCTCTATCTTCTCAAAATACATCACCATCTTCAACTAACCTCCGAGTGAAATGGTATCACCTTCTGTGTTTTGAATGATAGACTAGGTTCCTCGCCAACAGCATGAGTCTTAGGAGTTTCTTGAGTATCTGCTACAACATCACTATGTGAATCTTTTAGCAACTCAACCTCAACTCCCACTTGCTTCCCTCTGGTTTCTTAGCAAGAGTCTCAGGAGTTTCATGAGTATCCGCTACAACATCACTCTGTGAATCTTTGAGCAACTCAACCTCAACTCCCACTTGCTTCCCTCTGGTTTCTCAGCAAGAGTCTCAAGAGTTTCATGAGTATCCGCTACAACATCACTCTGTGAATCTTTGAGCAACTCAACCTCAACTCCCACTTGCTTCACCTCTGGTGTCTCAGCAAGAGTCTTCCGGCCCATGCAACCTCCTCTGGAGTTTCAGCGACGCTTCCGGACGACGCAACCCCCTCTGGAGCTTCAGCGACGCTTCCAGCCGACGCAACCCCCTCTGGAGCTTCAGCGACGCTTCCGACCGACGTAACCCCCTCTGGAGCTTCAGCGACGCTTTCGGACGACGCAACCCCCTCTGGAGCTTCAGCGACGCTTCCGGACGGCGCAACCCCCTCTGGAGCTTCAGCGACGCTTCCGGCCGATGCAACCCCCTCTGGAGCTTCAGCGACGCTTTCGGACGACGCAACCCCCACTGGAGCTTCAGCGACGCTTCCGGACGACGCAACCCCCTCTAGAGCTTCAGCGACGCTTCCGGACGACGCAACCCCCTCTAGAGCTTCAGCGACGCTTCTGGACGACGCAACCCCCTCTGGAGCTTCAGCGACGCTTCCGGGCGACGCAACCCCCTCTTGAGCTTCAGCGACGCTTCCGGGCGACGCAACCCCCTCTTGAGCTTCAGCGATGCTTTCGGGGTTGACGCTTCTGAGCGACGCAACCCCCTCTGGAGCTTCAGCGACGCTTCCGGACGACGCAACCCCCTCTGGAGCTTTAGCGACGCTTCCGGACGACGCAACCCCCTCTGGAGTTTCAGCGCGCTTCTTCCGGTACTTTTCTTCAATTCTCTAACAGTCTTTGTGAAGCTAACTCGTTTATGTTTGCTCATAACGAAGTTCTCACAAGGACTCATAACAATCTCCGCATCAAATACACCTTGTTCATAGCCGACGATTTTTCGTACATATTCGACAGCGTCTTCAATAGACCTAACGTTTTCTTCTCCTTGATAATGTTGAACGCCACGTTTCTGGATAGCGTCAACCGGATCAGCCCCAAGGCTTATCGATCCTTGAGCTTCCACTGTTTCGTGGTCATGGTATCCGGCTTCACCCCCAACAGAGGTTCGTGAAGATCTTTCTGGTACAGATAATCTTCAATCTGCATCTTCCAGAAACCGAAATCGGATCCATCGAACTTCTCAGTTCCAATCTTTGATCTTTCCATCTTCACAGATCGTGGTGACTTCCGCCTGGCTCTGACTTCCGCCTGGCTCTGATACCAGTTGTTAGGATCAATATCAGTCGTTAGCTCTGATACCAATTGTTAGGATCGCACAACAACGCACACACTCGATCTAGATGAACACAAAGAATGGGATAGAGAAAGTTGCAAGGAGAACTCTGGCTAAAAGGATTTTGTATTGATAACTTCAGGTATGTACAACAATAGAGAGTACAGAGAATAGAAAGGTACATTTTCAAAGCTCTACCGAACCAGATATATATATGGTATAGTTTACTATATATAGCTTTACCAGATTTAGCCATCTACTATATATAGCTATTTACCATATATAGCTTTACCGGATATAGCTTTACCATATATAGCTTTACTATATATAGCTTTATCAAATATAGCTTTACCGGATATAACCGTTGACCAAGCTATAAATAAGTATCAGGCTCCATAGCCTAACATGCTGATCCATTTACAAAGCCCCTCACGGCTAAAGTGTTTGAAGGGCACCTAGTGAGTCTAGGACTACGAGTTATGTAATCTAGGGCAAGTGGGAGAAAAGGCATGAGTATGTGATGCCCTAGTTTATTGTATTTCTCTCTACTCAACGTTATAAAACCCCACTAGAGTTTTAGCCCAAGTGGGAGTTTGTTGGGTTTTATGTCCTGAAACTCATAGTTTGTAAACAAAAACATATTCTATTTTCAATAAAGTTATTATTGTTGTTTATTCAGTAAAGATTGTTATTGAATAAAGTGAACTTTACGATCATTAATCTAAATCCAATAAACTAAGAACACTCTGGCTATAGTATGATTACTTGAACTATATGTAGAGACATAAGAGTGGATCAAGTTCAAGTATATATAGTCAAAATGATCTATAGTATAAGGATAAGGCTGAGTATCTTATCCTGGGGACACTATGGATGCGGCCCACTTTTGTATATGATATAAACAATGTGATCACTAAATTGTACATGTGAAGACATGTGAGTGGGGGCGTCCTATGCAATGAGTATTGCATAAGATTGGACCATGAAGAAAACCACTCTCACTTTATAATGTCGTTTACTGTTGAGACTGATTTTCTTTTCATTCGATAACCTAGGTAACTCGGTTTTAATCCTGAGCTAACCATGAACTCCTGTTTGTTCGGAATTATCCTTAGATTTGCATGGGTGAGAGTGGCTCTAGTTCGCCAACTCAATAGGCCTCCCATTTCAGGGGTAAGACTGGGTGAATGGCTTGGGACGTGGGGTGCAAGATGGAATTCACTCCTACCCACTTTTAAGGATAGAAAAGAGGTCGTTCCCTTAAACACTGACTCCAGGTCTTGAACAAGGGGCCCCACCCTCTCATTAGCTTGAGAGGGATTCGGTTTACTGGTTGGACCACAAACCAATTGTTCATTAGAGGATCAGTGAGACATAAGGAACAAGAAGTAACTTTAGGGGTAAAACGGTAAATTGACCCTGCTCTAGTTACGAACAACTTGTGAAGGATCGACTTACTAATCAGGGTTATATGAAATGGACACAAATATATCTATAGTGAGGGGAGTGCAACTACTAGGCTATAGTGGAGTGTCCTAGTAGTTAATGAATGTTGGTTAACAAGGTTAATGAGTTTAACTGGTTAATCTTGGATCGTTGGAGCCCATGATCTATAGGTCCATTAGGTCCCTCTGCTAGCTCATATCGGACTAAACCATAGAACAGTGTGACGAGTGAATTCGAAGTGTTCGAATTCAAATTAGGGAATATGCACTACATATATACGATATATTTAACCGCATTTTTGTTTTATTTACGAATTAAACAAAAAGAGAGGATCTGAGATATTTAAATAAGATTTAAATATCTTAATCAATTATGTGTCGGAATTGATTGGGATTGGCATTTGAATTAATTAAATAGTTTAATTAATCATTTAAGTTACTTTAATTTGAAATTCATTATTGAAATTAATTGTTGAATTAAAATGAAGAAAGTCAAAATGTTGACTTTATTTAATGGAAAAATCCATGTTATTGGAATTTTGAGGTGTCAAAATTTGGTTTAACCAAAGTTGCATGCTTGCCAAATAAACCCCACAAGTTTCAGTGGAATTTTGAGTGTCAAAATTTGGTTAACTCAAACATGCATGCTTGCCACATAATCCCAAACATTTGAGTGGAATTTTAAGTGTCAAAATTTGGTGATCTCAAATTTGCATGAACATGCAAACATGACTCTTTAAATAGAGTGATCATGGTACATGGAAGGTGTTCTTCTTCTTGGTGAAAAACCTTGAGAAAAAACCTCTCACAAACACTCTCTTCACATATACAAAATCCCTCCCAAGTTTAGTCACTCACCGGATTCCACAATCCCGTTCTAAGGCCGGAGAATAGTGGAGAAGACACTAGTGGTGGTTCGAAACTGGTTCGTGAGGAAAAAGGATTTTGAACTACAAAAGGTTAGTATCTAAACTCATTAAGTTTTAATACTTATGAACATGCTAGTTATTTACTATAATTGATGTTCTAAAAGATCCAAGTTGCTTCCGCATGTGTTATATTAACACCATCAATTGGCATCAGAGCAAGTTTTAGGCACTTTGTTTACAATAATTTGATCATGGTGGGTACCATTTCATGAATGAAATTTGTGGTTGCTAAAGTGGATGGTTTTGGTTTTGGCATTTTCTTTTATGCTTTCATTTGATACAATTATTGTAATAAGCCTAATGTGTATGGGCTTCAATGAATGAAAAAAGGTCTGTAATAATTATGGAGTCATTAGAGTCCATTTTAGGTTGTAATTGATCGAAAATGGAAGAGATAGCAAATAGAACCGAAGAAGATGGAAGAGGCGGTTCGGGTGTTTTTTCTGCCGTTGGGGTCCGATTCAATGTTTTTAAGGGTTGGTTTGCCCAGTTCGTGGTCCTCGGGCTCAAGTTATTTTTAATATTAATGTCATAATATAGTTAATTGCTTGCTTTAAAATGCCAAAACCAACCCACTCTAGTGTGTTTAATTAATTATGCATTATGAATGTATGTTTTAATTAAATAGAACATGTATATGCATAAAGTATGTCATATAGATTTAAAATCCCACCATAGGCTAAGCATGTTTCATGCATTCCAAGTATGTTATAAGTGTTATAATGTATAGTATGCATATTTAGGGTTCCATGAGTGATAGATATAAATTGTTATATTATTGCATGGAATGGATGATTATATAATTGTTATATAAAGCATGTTAGATGCATGTTACAACTATGTATGTAAAGTAGCTAATTAAACATACATGTAAATCATTAACAACAACTCTTTAATAAACTAAAATCATATCGTCAACATACTTAAACTAAATAAAACTCTCTCACCTCCCCTATTAAGTTTAGCTTTCCATACAAACTGAATTAAACAAAGGAATCCACATCTTCATCATGTAAAATTGATGGAGTAAGTAAAGAGAATAAGGAAATAGAGAGTTATCCCGATTTGTTGCCGTTCGTCAATGGAAGTTCCCTTCTCTTGAGCTCTCACGTCCCCCTCTTTGCCCTAATCAATCCTTGTTGGTCTCCTTTTTCTTCTGCTGTCAACAGCTGCTGGATTAGGGTTTTCTTCTTCTTCTCTAGTTTCACAGCAGTTCACTGCAGCAGAAGCTGCTGCTGTGTAATTCGATTTTCTCCCCAAAATGTGGCTCTTCTCCTCTTGGTCTTCCTTTTCCTTTTATATTGAGCATGGGGTTCCCCTTTAGGGCTGAAAAGAAATAAGTAGTATACATAGGATGTTCCTCATTGGGTAGTCAATGACCCACTTGGACTGCTGATGTGGATTTATCATTTCCATGTCATCACCCATTTGTTTCCAAATTCGCTACTCCCACATGGTTTAGCATAAATGTCTGAAATTTTACCACATAACTCAATTAGATATACAATTAAGATCGATTTATGCCAAATCATATTTTTTTCACATTGGACCGCAATAAACGATTTCATGCTCACTAAGTAGTATAAATGGGGCTATAAATGAGAAAATGGTGAATAAGAGTGCAATATTACCTCCAAAAAGACTTGATATGACTCTACTTTTAGATAGTTATCACTTTGTCCTCATTCACATGCATCCTATTAAAATTTCTAAAAGATCTCCCAACATATAATTGCTCCGAGTAAATCATGCTTAACCATGTGGTCATATGATTGAGCTACCATAAAAGAAGGTGCTCCTTGGTTGTATAGGTAGTGACTTTCAAGTCTTTTAAACATTTCTTAGTCATCTTATCCTCACGGTCGCTCTTATAAGGATGTAATCTTAGGTGATTCATGTACCCATAATTTACTCAGAAGTCACACTTATTCACATAGTATTGTTTTTTCATAAATTACTTTTTCAACCAAATTTAATAAATTCAAAGTAAAAAAGAAAAAAAAAATGGAATTTGAGATAAATTGACAAGAATATTACTTTAAAATCTTTTTTAATTATTATAGGGATAAATATATTTTTGTTCTACTAATTTTAATATTATATATATTACATAAATTTAGTAGTTAGTTAATTGATTTTTTGTCTGAGCTTTTTTTTTATTTTATTTTAATCAAACTAATATGTTTTTCTTGACAAAAAAAAAATATTAGTTAATATGCAAGGAATGTTGGAAAGAGAAAAATAAAATTTAACAAATGTGAAATAAAAGTTTTAGTCGTAAAAAGTATACCTAGTTGAAGAACAATCATTCCATTTTGCGTACAAATCTACTAATTTTGCTACGACATAGTAATATAGCATAACGTGAGACATCCGATCCCTTCAAAAACTTTTTTTCAGAACATGCCCACTAGTAGATTCATTGACAAAGAGGGACTCTGTGTGGACCTCTTGACAACTGCAATGGAGATTCATCGTCTCCATCTTTTAAGGTAGGTGGAGTGTCTATCGTTCTAATTATGATCATCTTATATTGCATGAGACATCCATTCGAAATGGAGCAAAACAAGGAAAGAAAATCTATGGATTCGGATGTCTATTTCCCACCTAAGGAAAAAACTTTCTTCCCAAGATCTAATTGAGGTCACTATTACTTTTCACGAGATATGTGCTTATGGCAGGACTGTATACAAGGCAGTGATGCATTCTGGACAGGCCATTACTGTCAAGAAGTTAACATCAAACAGGGAAGGGAGTAACATCGATAATAGGAAAGAACCTGTAAAGTATTTCAAGAGTTTGTAGTATATGAGGTAATGGTTATGTTACCCAACTATTGCTTAGATTTTGCATTTGTTATAGGATTCAATAAAGTATTCTCTGTATAGTTTTTGAAAGAAGCTATTTTGTTCTTGATTCTCAATCTTGTAAGTTTCTAAGGTTCATAATTCCTTGAGGCATAAGTTATAACATGCATTCATAAACATATGAATACATCGTAATAACAAACGTGAGTTGTTGTAGAAGGTCATACATTCATAATGAATTCCTTAGAGGATTCTAGAAGGGTCTTGACTTTTGTGTCTTGAGGTGTTTCCTTTAGGTGTTTCTTTGCTCCTAACTTGCTTTAGGTTCCAAGCTTGCTCTAAGCAACTTGAACCATTGAACATAACTCCTTGTCCTTACGAATAGGCCTCAAAAGAAGTAGCAAGTCATTTGGAGCACATATAGACCTTGAATTTAAATAAGTAGTCCTAGGGGCATTTTGGTCATTTTATCTCTAATTTTTGGTTTTGCTAATCAACGTGTTCCAATAACTTTCAAACATCATCACATCTTCAGACATCACATAATAAGGTCTACCACATAAGTTAATAGCATTTGGAGGTCTTTTAGGTCATGAACCATAATTAGATATCCTTAGGGGTAATATAGTTTTGCACCATTTCTTTGTTTACCTACTTATCCTTCCTTATCCAATGTAACACCCCAAAAAATGAAGAAAAGTCATCCATGTAAGACCCAATGAATGCAAGAAAAGAAATCAAGAGGATTGATTAAGGACAACAGTCTTAATAATGACCAAGAAGGGATGAAGAATTGTTAGGAAAATTATGGATTTTTTTATTTAGAAAAATAGTAATAATATATTCTAAAACTGACAAACTACCTAGTGACCCGTGCAGATATGGATAATTACGAAACTGCCATTATGACAAGAATCAGATGATCAACAGTGACCATTTGCACAAAATCCATCGAAACTCGACTCTCAGCTTATTGGAGCAAAGATCTTAAACAAGGTAAGGGGTTTGACCCATATCGAATCTCGACTTTCAACAGTGACCATCTCAACTCTCATTACTTGTGGATTCATAGACTGTCGGAGAAAAGAATCCAAGCCCTATATTCTCCACCTTCAAATATCTTAAACAAGGTAAGGGTTTGACCCATTTGTAGAATGACATCTCTTTCATCATCATTAGGACCTCCAATAAGATGGAATACATACTTTATGATGAAGTTTTAAAATCAGGTAAGACTAAAAGTGTATTGGACATTCAAAATTATCTATATTGTACGTTTAGTCCACGACAAACTTTCAACTTTATATCTATTTGGTCCGTAAACCTAAGACTATGTCCAATAGGTCTCTAAATTTTCATTTTTTTAAGTTCAACATTTTAGGAGTAAGAAATTGAACTACCGAACTTTGTGATCTTAACTCATACCGTATCTACTAAATTATGCTTAGGGTAGTTCATACCTTATTTGCAAACGGTCAAAATGTATGGGTCAAACTACTATAATACGACAGTTTCTCATTAGTGGAAGCATTTGCGGGTCAAACTAAACTGAGTTTATTATGCGAGTGTCGCCCATCGGACCACTTGAGAGTCGTAATAAACAAATTCCATTATGCGATTGATGTAAGACCGTGACACTAATCATGTCAATTTGAACAAGCTTATAAAATGAATTATTTTGATTTGGTGGCTATAAATTCAATTGATAATTCCATAGTAAATAGATTAGCAAATAAAAATAATGATATTCTTCGAGACTGCGCCAACATTGAAATCGGACCCATTTTCATCGAAATAATATAGACAAGTAACGTAACATTAAAAGCTAATGAGATGTTTAAATTTTATAACCAATAAAAAAAGAAAGAAAGTTAATTTGGTTTTGTATTCTTGTCATATTTTAGTTTGATTTATGTTCGAAAAAATCATGGGAGATTTTGATAAATGAGGGCAAATAATTCCTATCAAAGTGGAAGGAATTAATAAATAAGTATTTTATGCATTGAAATACCTTAACAAATCTTAATAATATAATTCATTAAAACTAATACACCGTATCAAATTTTTATCGATTTATTATAATATCATAATCAAAACCCTCCAATTCATGGATATGTCGATTTTTTATATTCATTTAGCCGGCCATGTGTAGCAAATATCATACAATTTGGTTTTATAGTTGAACATACAAATACCATGTTCAACCACTAACCATAAACATAGAGTATCGTTGCATTTGGTTCTATCTCTATCATCCTTGTATATATCAAAGTAATGTGACCAGCCAGACCACTGAAAGGTGCAGTAAAACTGTGTTGAGCCCCAAAAGTTTGGTCGAAAACTAAAAGCGTAACCGCTCAAATGTGGGAGATGATGGACTCCCAAGTCATCATCACCAGATTTGAAGTGAATAGTGAGCTGATCATGACTTCTTAGAACATTTGTTATGTTTATTGTAATCGGTGGGTTTCGGAAGATTTTTCCATCGATGTTAGTAAATAGGGTAGCAAAGAACAATGATAATAGGAGAGACCGTGAAAGTGTTGAAAATGAATTCATTTTGTAAATATGAGAATATTTGTGCTGGATTTGTTCCACTTTCATATGAGTAAAATTAGGTTCCATCGTCAATCACCCCCACTAAAACTAAAGAAACATATTATTGTTATATTGGAATGGGTAACCACCACCATGTTAAGCTTGTATATTTTTTTATTTATTATTAGTAATATTTTAGTTATTTTCAAAACCACCCATGGAAGCTATTGTTAACCATCTGTTGTTAGCAGTAACACCTGTTCTAAAGTGTAATGCAATGGTCCTTTAAATTTAAAGTTGATGAACAAGGATGACGTTTCAATATTTTATATTCTTGTTGTGAATGAAGGCAATTATGGACATGTTTGGTAACGAGTTCTCCTTCATTGTTTACAATAAAAATAGAACCATGTTTGATAACGAGTTTTTTAATTGAAAAATATACATTTGAAACTCGTTAGGGGTCTTATGGAAACTCCGCGAGAGAGTAGCATGAATGAGTTAAACAATAATGAGTAAGTAATCCATTCATGGGTGTTTTTGAAAAACTCAATTAATTTTTTTTATTAATTATTCTATAATCTCTTCAAATAAATTTTTGAAGTATTTAGAGGTTGATTTTTCAAAACATATATTGAGATTGAATTAAATAAATGTAATTCAATGTTTTAAAATAAATAAATAGATTTTTTTTTAATATATTAACATTTTATTTTTATTGAAAATAAAATTTAAACAAATGACTGGGCTTACCCAACCTAACACAAATATTAATTGGTGTTGGTTGATTCCATTATTTAATAAGGGTTGCTTAGGTTAAAAAATTTACAGTCAAATAATGGAACTTGATCTAAAAAATGTTTCAACAAAACCTAATGCAACCCATGAACACTCCATAGTGTGCAATTACGATATCATACTATGAGAGTTACACTCGTCACAATAATGTCAAAATATATTAACCCCGATTTAGTTTTTTTCACCGTGTGGTTCTTATTAAGATTTCAACTTTAAGCAGAGAATGACGATGATTCGATACATTTAGTAGAAGACATTGGGGATGCTCTAATCCTCAGCGTGGATAGTCCGATTGAATCTTGGATTTTGGATTCAGGTGCGTCTTTTCATTCGTCTCAAAATAAAGAGTTGTTTCAAAATTTCAAGTCTGGAAGTTTCGAGATGTGTATCTTGCCAACAATAAAGATTTGAAGATCGAAGTAAAAGGGGATGTTTGCATAAAAACTCCAGCAGGAAATTAGTGGACATTAAAGAATGTAAGATATATTCCAAGTCTCAAGAAGAACCTGATCTCTATTGGTTAGTTGGATAGCACGGGTTATGCAACAAAGTTTGGTAAGAGTTCATGGAAGATTGTGAAGGGTGCTATGGTGGTAGCATGTGGCACAAAATCTGGAACTTTATACACCACTGCAGGATGTATGGACAGAGCTGCTATTGCTAAAGTGTTTCAAATTGAAGTATATGGCACAATAGACTTTGACATATGAGCGTTAAAGGAATGAAAATGCTGGAAGGAATTTTTGGAAGGTCTGAAATCTGTTGATATGAGTCCTAGTGAGAACTGCGTTATGAGCAAACAGAAACGAGTTAGCTTCACGAAGACTGCCAGAGAATTGAAGAAAAGTACCGGGACAACGAAGCCAGTGGGAGTTGAGGTTGAGTTGCAGAACAATTCACAAAGTGATGTTGTAGCAGATACTCGAGAAACTCCTAAGACTGTTGCTGAGAAACTAGAGGTGAAGCAAGTGGGAGTTGAGGTTGAGTTGGTGAAAGATTCACATAGTGATGTTGTAGCGGATACTCAAGAAACTTCTGAGACTCTTGCTGAGGAACCAGTGGTGAAGCAAGTTGGAGTTGAGGGTTTAGTGACTTGAGCCATAACAATTTACATGAGCTCCGTCATTCTAGCTTAATTTACATATTCAAAATACAATTCTTAATGTACATACAAATAATTAGATGAAAGTGGAAATCCATATTCATCAATAATGTGATGAAAATGGAAAAAGTGAAAATAATAAAAGTGGGAAAAGTGAAAATAATAAAACAAAAGATAGAAGACAAACAAACATGATGAGATATGTGAGGAAATATGTTTCATCCTGTCATATTTCACCTACGATTTATTTATTTATTTTTTATAAATAGTTTAACGACTATTCAGTCATTGATGATGATATTTACAGAGGTGGTTGAGAATCCAAGAATTGATCATTGAGATCATAAATCGTGTCTTCCTCTTCTTCATCTACAATAGAAGGAGAAGATGTCGAACCGACTGATGCGGCCTCTTGAAGAAGCTTTTGAAAATCAGTTTCCGAAGTTGTCTGGGCTAATGCAGCGAGTAGCTTCGACTTTGAATTAAGGAATTCGGAGGTCCTCTTCTTGGATAAATCCTAAAGGTGGCCATTCTCGGATAGCCAGACCTTTACCGCTTTGATATTTGCGTGGGTACAAGTATATTTATTCCACCATTTGATTTTAATAGTTTTGAAGACCTGTTTTATTTGTTCTTCTATTTCTTTTATTTGAAAATTCCAAGTTAAAATACAAGGAATTTGAAAGTATACGCAAAAGCGCATGGTTAATGGATATGGGATTTTGAATATAATTTGAATAAAGTAGTGAAAGGATTCCTATATTGGAACCGGGAATATATCTTTGGCTGATCCAAAGATTTTCCACCATTTGATGAACCAAAATGGATAATGAATTTTATGAGCATTCTTGCAAAATTGGATAAACCAAGAGTGCTCATAATTTTGATACCAAATGACATTGAACCATGCCATCTGATAGTCTCTGTATGAGTAGGAGTGAAGAACAAACGGTTTTGAAAAAATCTTTTCCGTGTACGAATCTTGATTCCAGTACGTCGGATTCATGACTTTGAAAATTTTTAACTTTGAGTACGCAATTTTTGAAGGATCATCGCGACTCGGAATATGAGTAATTTCGACGGATTTTGTGTCGACTAAAATGAATTCATAAAACCGTCTGGTCTTATGAAGATCTTCCGGGGTATAGAAGAATCCCGATGGATAGGCTTTCTTGACGACCTCGCTGATTTTTGGGTCGTCGTATTCTTGTTCTATCAGGGCTTCTCGTATAGACACAAATTTTTGAAAATAGGTCTTGATTTCAGGAACTGGAGAAAATCGAACGGGAACAACCGCGTCCGAGTAGGTTGAGGGGATAGAAGGTCACTTTGAAGTGGAAGAGACAGTAGGTCTCGATGGAGTAGCGGCAGATGGCCGTGTTGAAGAGGCAGAAGGTCTCCTCGGAGTGATAACCTCCGCTTGTTTTTTAGAAAGCTTTGCTCTAGACCTGGTCACCAATGTGAAACCAGCATCCATTGCGTAGCTATCGGACGTCATTGGAGTAGGTGTGTTTGAAGAAGCAATGGGCTTCTTCCTTTTTTCTGTTGCTTTCTCACCGGTCAACACTGGGAGAAGGAGGTTGGCTAGGGAGAGTTTTTCTTCGAGAGTAAGAACTCTCTTGAGAGGTAATCTGCCAAGGGGTTTTCGACCCCTAGAAAGATGTTCTGTGTGTAATTATCTTTATGGGCAAAAACTAGATAGAGCAAAGGAGGATGCTGTGAGGGTAATAGTCTTTGTGGTCGAATAATTCCCCAGTGGAAAAATACCCTAGGAGCCAAAAAAACTCTATACAAAAGAGGATCCTTTTAAACCAGGACAGAGGATGTTTATATCCTGATTGTACGAGGATCCAGCAGCCTTATATAGAGTGTTTGTGAACCCATAAGGTCGGGATGTGAACAAGACGCTACTGCAAGACTTAATAAGCAATTTCTCCCCACTCGCCTCTGCGATTCACCCAGCAATTGGATGATGCAGTCACCGAAGGTAATACCACCAAGCCTTCGGCATGGGCGCACAGTGGTTTGTGCCTTACTTCCACAGATCCAGTCTCAGATGGGAAGGATATCCACAACAATACCTTCACATCCGTGTCCGAAATCTGTGTCAGGCGTAAGGAGTTTAGGTAAGGGAGTACTTATTATCAGTCAAAACGTCAAAAAACTCAAGAAAGCAAGACTTAATAAGCTATTTTCCCACTCACCCTGCACGAGGATAGGCCAATGATGCAGTCACCGAAGGAAATGCCACTACGCCTTCGGCATTGGCGCACAGTAGATGGTGCCCTACAGATTTTTCTGCTTCTGATATTATGTTAACAACTACGAAAAGGATAGGAAAAGGTTTAAGGGAGAGTCTTTGCAGCTAATTCATTTATTCTTGAACTGTAAAAGGGAATATCGGTTCCGGTTCTGGTTCTTCAAATAGAGCTTTACCGACAGGGGAAGGATTTCATATGCGAGTTCAGGCAATGGAATTGTGAGACCACATAGAATAGGCGAATGAGCTCTGCCACGAAACCGAGTTGTAGAGGTAAAGGAGTTAAGGAGACAGAATAAAAGGAGTTCAACTGCTCGACCAAAGGGAGAGGAGCGAAAGCGGTGAGCCCGAGGTTCACCGGTACTACCAAAAAGTCTCATGCTTACGTTACTGTTATTGATGGTTTGATTATCTTGGACCCCAGTCATGCTTCTGGTTTCCATTCCCATCATCATATTGATGAGAAATCCCCTCGTGCTCCGCCATAAGAACTTGGAGTCCATATCATGGTGAAGGTAAGGTAACGTTGTGATTCTTGCTCAAAAAACAGACCGAAGGCGTTCGAGTTATTGGCTCGTCCAACCCGGCAGCATTCATGAGTCGCTCGTTCAACTGTCCCTCGGAGACACGGTCGAGAAGTACCATGCATGGTTGCCCCCCGTCCTTTTTTTCTCTTGGTCCCAGCAATGGCTCCCGACTAAAGAAATGGATCAAAAAAGGGGGGACTTCAGCAACGGGCTATGCCACCCAAACCAACTGAGGGAAGTCGCATCTGTCCCATCGTAAGCACCTACAATGTCATGATCACATACATTGGTTTACCCCTTTTTCTTTGGTAGTTCAACGGGCGGTCGCCCCTCCAACAAGAAAAGGTATAAATATGGAAACTTCTCTGCGATTTGGATCGGAGAATTTATGGAGGAAATCAGTTTTTAAATTTTCAGAAACCACACGATTATATAGCCAAAGGGAATACGCCGCCCCTAAAATCATCCCAAGCGCGGCTAATGTGGCTACTAAGCTATTTCTTTGGAAAGCTCCTACTGAGATGGGAAATTCCCCGATAAAGCTGCTAGTACCAAGTAAACTCATATTGGCCAAAGTGAAAGAGAAGGAAATGGTAGAGAGATTCGGCATGGTGCTCACTAAACCTCCATAATATCTAACAAGTCGAGTCTTATGTCGATCATATAGAACCCCAACACATAGAAAAAGGGCTGAAGGAACCAGTCCATGACTTAACATCAGTAGAATGCTACCTCCAATTCCCTGTATGTTCGATAGAGCCAAAGATTCCCCCACACTGATACGAGTACGACGATTACCCCCCGAACCGTACAAGATAGTTACCACCTATCATACGACTTTCTAACTTCACTTCTTTTTCTGGTTGTTCCGCTCTGTCGATCAATGGTAGTATAAGAGATCTGTAACCCCCCGAAATGAATTACATAATGGTTCCTGCTTTCTACCCATAGTTAGCATGTATCTCTCCGGGTCATACTTGACGTATCACATCTGTCAACCCAACTCTATCTTCTTTATCAGTCAACCGGAAATAGTAATAATGCATAGACTCACCCTACACGAGGATGGTTATACGAGGGTCCTGCTGCTTGATATAGAGTGTTTGAGAACACATTAGGGAGGGATACAATTGTGTGTTTTTATTCCACATAATAGGCACCTCAGAAGCCTTACTCGCCCTACACCTGCAATAATGCAGTCACCGAAGGAAATGCCACTAAGCCTTCGGCATTGGCGCACAGTGGATGGTGCCCTACTAAACTGTTCGTGCCCAATGATATTAAAGAAAAGTTGCCGAAAAACCTTAATATCAAGGTGAGATCGCACTCCCAGTGTCAGTCGTAAGGAGTATTTTGCTTCTTTGGAGCTTATTATATGGTCTAAAAACACGAGAAAGCAAGACTTAATAAGCTTTTTCCTCACTCACCCTGCAAAAGGATGTCACCCCTTAAAGGGATGATGCAGTCACCGAAGGAAATGCCACTACGCCTTCGGTATTGGCGCACAGTGGATGGTGCCTTACATCACAGATTGTGCCTCTGATGATATATGTTAACAACTACGAAAACCATCACATCAGAGTATTAACATTCACAACCTTAGTAAGGAGTAAGGGTGGAGCTTATTATCAGTCTAAACATCAAACCTCCGTATCTCTACCCCGCGCTGCATGAGGATAGGCCAAATGCAGTAACCGAAGGAAATGCCACTACGCCTTCGACTTGTGCGCACAGTGGAGGGTGCCTCACTGTAAAAGGAGGGTCCAGTCTACGATGCAACAGTTAAACACGTAGTTTCCGGAGGGTGTAAGGAGTCTGGGATACATTGGTGTGAGTTAGCTGTTATTGTGATTTGTAATTGTGTGATATCTTTGGTGTGTGAGTGTTTAGAACTGCATTCTGGGTATCGTTTTATGTCTTTTGGCTCAAGGAGGCTAAATCGCAATATGCGTTATGTGAGTGTATTTCTAGTGGTTGTTAGTAATGAAGGGTATTTATGGAGTTTGTGTAATAGCTCCTTCTCATGTACTCCAAACTTGAAAAGGAACACTAAACATACAACCGACACAATAGCTCCTTAATCTCTCCTTAAACCACGAACCACTCTAACACCTCTCACGATACCCTAAACGAGTGAAACACTTCTCCTGCAGAAATTGATAAAAAAGACAAATAAGAAGGTTCTTAACTCTACAAAGATATCATACAATTATCAATAACAAGAACATCTAACTCAAAACAATGTATCACATACTCCTTAACCCTCCGGCAACTACGGTGTTATATAGAGTCGCAACGTAGACCGGACCCTCCTTTACGGTTAGGCACCCTCCACTGGCATTTCCTTCGGTTACTGCATTATCCTCATCATGCAGCGCGGGGTAGAGATACGGAGGTTTGACGTTTAGACATATAATAAGCTACTACCTGACTCCTATCGCGGGTTGTTTGTCTTCCCTTCTGATGTGATGGTTTTCGTAGTTGTTAACATAATATCAGAAGCAGAACAATCTGTAGGGCACCATCCACTGTGCGCCAATGCCGAAGGCGTAGTGGCATTTCCTTCGGTGACTGCATCGTTGGCCTATCCTCGTGCAGGGTGAGTGGGCAAATAGCTTATTAAGTCTTGCTTTCTTGAGTTTTTTGACGTTTTGACTGATAATAAGTACTCCCTTACCTAAACTCCTTACGCCTGACACAGATTTCAGACACGGATGTGAAGGTATTGTTGTGGATATCCTTCCCATCTGAGACTGGATCTGTGGAAGTAAGGCACAAACCACTGTGCGCCCATGCCGAAGGCTTGGTGGTATTACCTTCGGTGACTGCATCATCCAATTGCTGGGTGAATCGCAGAGGTGAGTGGGGAGAAATTGCTTATTAAGTCTTGCAGTAGCGTCTTGTTCACATCCCGACCTTATGGGTTCACAAACACTCTATATAAGGCTGCTGGATCCTCGTACAATCAGGATATAAACATCCTCTGTCCTGGTTTAAAAGGATCCTCTTTTGTATAGAGTTTTTTGGCTCCTAGGGTATTTTTCCACTGGGGAATTATTCGACCACAAAGACTATTACCCTCACAACATCCTCCTTTGCTCTATCTAGTTTTTGCCCATAAAGACAATTACACACAAAACATCTTACACGGAAAGAAAGAGGCTTTCCCCATATTGTTTTGTATTAATTAATATAGGTTCTTGCAAGGAAAGCCTCTTTATAGGAACGAAAAGAAGAGATGGGTTTGTTTCCAAAATCAAATCAATTCTATCCCCATATAACTGTAAAACCTCGTAATCGGTTTTTCCCTAACAGCAGCATAGGAAAGCTAAGAAATTCTATCCCCATATAACTATCAAAGTTTGTCAGAGCTTTTTCACTTATAGCGGGAGCTGAAAGAAAAGATTTTGTATCTAGCATAGGGGTAAAACATTAAAAGCGGTTTTCCCCTAATAGCTGGAGCTGAAAGAAAAGAAATTCTATCCCCCCCCCCCCCCCCCCGTATTTTGAGGGATAAAAGAGTCCATTTTCCCTGATTTCCCTCGGGAACTCTCCTGTAAACACTCAAAAAACAAGAAAGATCCTATCCTCCCCCCTATTTTTAGGGATCAAAGTGTATCTTTACCCTATTTTTGGGGATCAAATGGATGCTTTACCCTATTTTTGGGGCTATTTTCCTTGATTTCACTCTTTCACTCTCCTGTAAACACTCAAAAAACTAGAATTCTCCTATCCTCTGTGTATTTTTAGGGAGAAAAGTCTACCCTTCCCTTATTTTTAGGGATCAAATCTAGTAAAGATAATTAATAAGTCAATCCTTCAGATGAATGAAACTGTAAACACGACTTATTCATTCATGATCGTGAACTGGAAGTAAAGACGAAAGAAGAATCAATGATCGTTCACTGTCAGTCAATCCTCAACTCAAGATTCAACCTCAAACCGTCACCTCTGCTTCTCTCCTTCGGTCTCTTTTCTGTTCTTTCTCCTCTTTATTCTTGAACTCTGTAAACTGTATTCTGATTCTTTCACTCGGCTGATCTGACCTCATTCCCTTCTTTTCTTTCTGTAGGTCTGTTTGCTCCTACAAAAACTCATACGGCGTGTCTCCTACTCCTGAACCTATCGGTCTCACTCTCCCCTCTCCTTTATTTACAGGTTCTTCAAATTCAAAGCTATTTTTCTCTCCTTTACAGTCTCGCAGCTTCTCCCCTTTCTTTACGGTCTCTGATCTTTCTCCTTAATTCGAGTTCGTTATTCTATCATAGTAAACTCTGTCTCACAGCTTCTCCCCTCTCCTTTCTCAACTCTTAGTCAAGCCCTAGAGCGCCCTTTGTAATGGTAAGGCCTTAGTTTTCCCTATCAACCTAATAGGGTGGCAGTGCTTTCTGTTTTTTGTTTGTGTGTGCAGTAAGGGTTTGGGATAGCAGCCTCGTCTCCCTTCTAAAACGTCGAGAAAGCTCCGCGAGCTTCCCCTTTCCTTTGCTCTATAGAAATGGATGGAAATGCCTGCTTGTTCTTCCAAGTCTTGGTCTTGTAGCAAGAACCTCTCCCTACTATCTATTGGATCGTGAACCGATGCCGTATATCAGACTCTAACCACTGCACTGAGTTAAGTAGGTCAATGAGAGTTCCTATTCGATTCATTTCATTTTTCTTCAATGGATCAGAGCTATGCTATTCAATGACTCCCACTAGGTGTAAAGTGACTGGGTTCCAAACCTCACCGTTGAGAAAAAGATATTGAACTTCATTTCTTTCTGTCTTTCTATTCCGCGACAGCATCACGGTTGTTATAGTCGGCGCTCTGCGTTCATGATA
Source organism: Cucurbita pepo subsp. pepo (assembly GCF_057944985.1). Taxonomy (NCBI): domain Eukaryota; kingdom Viridiplantae; phylum Streptophyta; class Magnoliopsida; order Cucurbitales; family Cucurbitaceae; genus Cucurbita; species Cucurbita pepo. The sequence continues at coordinate 8,962,360 of NC_141808.1, forward strand.
CTAGGTTGGGCTTCCTTGATATTAAGGTGGGAAAGCGGTCGGGAATTGGCTGAGGGGAAGAGGAAGAACCTGAACTTTGATTATCTCTACTAGTGGAACAGGGGCGGTTGAAGAAAGTGGAGATTCTCAGCCCTGATCAATGCGAAATTTCTCGAGATGAGATCATTATTTTCTTGGACATAAGAGGAGATGGGAGTAAGCAGGCGTTCCATATACTATTCAAACCCTTTAGCATTTCTTTCATTTTCTAGAAACTTGTGATGCACTTCTTTCTATAACCTTGATAGTTCACTCCTTTGGTATTGAAACAACTCTTTAGGAGCAGAAATTTCCTTCTTCTTCTTCTTTTTCTTCTTTACTGCTACAGCGGAAACCTTCCAATCAGAAGAAACTTCCTCTTTTCTTTGGCTTTGAAGCTATAGAAAGAAAAAGGCTACTTACTAGCTTTTCGATAGGAGTTTGTGCGTGGGTCCAAGCTCTATAGGAAAGAAAATAGCAGCATAGGCCAGCGGATACTCTTTTGCGCTAGGAGTGATGTTATTGTCGTTTAGTTTTGTGCTTGAATTTAGGAGTGAAAAGTAACATCTTTATGAGATGAACGTAATCGATAGATCTACTTTCTTTGGTTAGGACAAATTCACTTGCTTTAGGGTCCTTCACAGAATCTCTGACCGTGCCCCTTCTTCAATGAGTCAGGAGCAAGCCATGCCCCATTGCATGGGAGGAACCTTCACTTCCTTGTTTGAGCTTTCGATTGACGGCCGTCCCTTCGGTTTGTTCTTTCTCCTTCGCATCACCGATAAGATATATATATATGCTGGTGATGGTGATCTTTTTCTCTTTCAGGGCACGGACAGCCTTTCACTCTTCCATGTCCCACAGAAAATTCTCGTTTCGATCGATATTTATCTGCTTCTTGTCTGGGCCTGAGCTCATGCTAATTATCCTTTCAAAGTAGCACAACACAATCCCTAGCTCGCAATCAACTTGATGGACTTGACTTTGTTGGACTCATGAGTATAGGACGAAGACGTAATGTGAGGTCGTGGGCGCCCATATACTACTCGGTCTTTCTTTGGTTGCCGAATGATAAGAGTGGTATTGTACCACTATTCTGCCCATAGTAACCAACGTACCCATTCCCTTCCCTTGGTCTATCGCTTGTAAAGCATCCCAGGTAGTAGTTCTTTCTCTAAGCACCGGTGAACCACCTCGGGGAAAGCTGTACTCATCTTCAATTCTGTCCCTTGTGTAAACGAAAGAGCTCCTGCCAGAAATAGCTAATGAAGACCGGGTCCCCTGTCGCTGAGAATTGAGTGTGGCATTCCAAGCAATGAGGATATTATTGAAAAAGATCTGAGCGAGTCTTGTCTATTTATAAGGAATATAGATGGTCTCGTTGCAAGAGATTTGCATTTTTCTTTTTGTTTGTGAGTCCACAACGATCAAGACCCATACTCCCTTTGTTTGGCAGAGCGGCGAGAAAATCTATGGAGACACTTTCCCATGGTCTTTGTGGTACAGGCTACGACTCCAACTCAGGAGTCTGTCCCGCTCGACCTTGTCCTGTTGACAGGCACGTCTTCACATACTCAGCAATGTCGTCTCGCATGCCCGGCCAGTAGAGTACCCCCACTTTTGCAAGGCCTGGTGGTCCACATAGCCGATTTTGTGCCTAATCTAGCCGAAACTTCTGTACGGAATGTACTATGGGGCGAGTCCTTCTCTTTTAGTTGTGGTGTAATTGAACCGCTATTTATTAGGCAAAAGGCGGTGACAACCTCCTACTCTACTCTATAGTGGGATAATCGAGTTTGGAAGGCTCTGAGCAATTAATTACTCTTAAGGATGTGCATCTTTGGCTAAATGGTGAATGAATCTTTAATAGTCAAACTAGAAAGGACGGACACCGCAAACCGGTCGTTATTGGAGTCACCATTTTCGTCGTAATTTCAAGTAATGGATCCGGGTCTCTTTTGTTTGAATCAATCTTTTCTTCCTATATATATAAGGAACTTCCCTTGGTTTATTATAAACTGACTCTTGGTAGGATTCCAGGAAAATCAGGCCTTTTGACTTACATACCAAACCCTTTCTTTCCCTGTGAAATTGGTGTTTAAACCTCAACCCTAGGTATCAAATCCGATAATACAAGGAACTACGCGGTCTATGAAACCAGAAGCAAGAAAGAGAAAAAGCTATTAAAGATGCATTTTGGTTGAATTCTCCCTTTCTTTCTTTTATCGTCTTGACAAAAAGTCTTTACCGCATCAATGAGAGAGAAATTCCCTCTATCGTGACTGATTCACCTACCCTCATAGCTAATCTCACTGTTCCCAAACTAGCTGCCCCCCCAACCTAGCAAGAAAAAGACTGTTCGAGTGCTTTTCTTAAAAATGCTAATTGTGCTATTGTGTTCGTTCCATTACAAGTCTTTCGACACCCTCCAATGCTTCAGGTTTATTAAATGTGTCTATTTAGTCGTGTATTCTGGAATGTAGACATTTCAATTCTATCTGATCGGGTACGCACCAGCTTCCTAAAGTACACTGACTTGTCCCTCAGCCGAAAGACTAACGCACTCCTCGAGATATGAATGAGGCCCTGGAGAGTAGCCCGCCCAACTCCACTTACTCTCATA